>NC_136068.1:337069316-337671816 GCF_964261635.1 Lissotriton helveticus | reverse complement strand
CTGAGTGCGTCCTGCAAAGCTTTTGGGCATTTGGAATGACATATATATATATATATATATATATATATATATATATATATATATATATATATATATATATATATATATATATATTCTACTATAATAAAGGAAGAACTTTCAGCCTTTGAGGCGGGTAAACTCAGGAACCACAGTGCCAATCCACAGAGCCGATACACCATTGGAGTCGTCAGGGTGTGTAGATGGTTATAGGCTATATAAATAAAGAAAAAACGTTATTTAAAAAATGTACAGTAAAAAAAAAAGTAGTTCCTCCGAAGTAGCGCCGGCCGCGACGTGCGTGCTCATGTCAGGAGCGCGGGGAGGAGCGGCGTCCAGGAGCGTGAAGAGGAGTGGCGGACATGGCGTGGGGGAGGAGCGGTGACGTAAGGAGCAGCGGACAGGCCAGCGGCGGTGCGAGCAGCGGACAGGCTGGAGGAGCGGCGGCTGAGGTAAGGGAGCGGCGGACATGGCGCGGGGGAGGTGCGCTGACATGAGGAGCAGCGGACAGGCCAGCGGCGGTGCGAGCGGTCGGGGCAGGCGGGGGCCGGGGCAGGCGGGGGACGGGCCAGGCGGGGACCGGGCTGCTGGACAATGTCGGTGCGGGCGGGGGTCGGGGTAGCCTGTTGCTCCCGGACAACGTCGGGACGGGCTGCTAGTATATATATATATACACACACACACACACACACATTATTTTATATTTATAAAAATCCAGATAGGTGGGTTTATGGATACAAGGTCGGATTTATTGCTCCATAAGTAATGCAGACAAGTGTCCGCCCCAGATGCATTTCGATCACATCCGCGATCTTGTTCACTCAACGCGCTGGTGCTGGACCACCACTTTTTGAATACAATGTGTCCAATCAGAGAACTGATTGGTAATTGTGATACATGGACATAGAAAAAATACTTTAAAAGGAAAGCACGACCTGGAGGGCAATCTAAATCAGCAATGTTTGATGCAGCAATGTAAAAATCATGATTTTAACAATAATATTGTTAACCGTCAAACAAACATAGAGTTGACAGGATCAAATCGATTAAATACACGGAATAAATAAAAGCCAAACTATTTCCATGTTGCACAATTGAGTATAGGGTCATGAATCCAGTTGTTGTATCTAAGAAGTATAGAAAATTACGGAATATACCACTAGTGGGTTCGTCAATACCGGCAAGTGCCTAAACCCCAAAAAAGTATAGTAAAAGAATTGGCTTCACAAATTTATTCAATCTATAAAATCCAAAAAGCTTGAAAACACTACAGGTACTAAAGGAGTGGAAGATCCCTTAAAAAGCAAGTGAAAAACAAATTCTAGTGCCTTAAAGTGCATATATATATAAATATAAATGTATATATATATGTGTGTGTGTGTGTGTGTGTGTGTTTATGTTTATACCTACCTGTACATTATTTAGCAAGTATATGCCTTTACCATGTATGCCTTCACAAGGAAAATGTAAGAATTTTACAGGTAAATATAAGCCCTTTGTTCATCTGCTCAGGGATAGTATCTGTTAATTTGCACAACAGAATAAATCAAAATGCCATCCTGGTACCCATCAAACATAAATCAATCACATAAGACACCTGCTCCTCTCAAAAACGGAATGCTCGCAAAATGTCACAGAATTATTTTGAGGCTAAAAAGTGACAACACCAAACCCATGAATTCTTGATAATGCCAAACAAATAGAAAGATCCTGAAGAGCCCTGATTCTTCATGGTTTAGCCCAGTATCGCACACAAGAATATAAATATGTCCCTAATCATGCTAAAGTTCTTTTCCTCACCAAATATTGCCTTAAATGTGCCTGTCAGTACACTCTTCTCCACTTACCTTGATTTGTTCCATGATTGGTGTAAAATCCCCAAAATAGGTCAATTCACGCATTATTGTTCAGCAGTCTAATGCCCCTATACACCTGCTTGGTACATCTTTCAATAGTCACTCTCCAATGATTTGATTTTTTTTGCCTACTATTCTCTGTTGGCTCAGTAAACACAGTTTATGTCACTGATGTCATATCAGAAGAGTGATAACCAGTGATAAATGTGTAAAGATGCAATCTCCAGCAAATATCTTGAAAGATATTCAAAGAAATAATTTAGTTGAAAATATCAAATAACAAAGATCATGCATGACATGTATATGAAATAACATTTCAAACTTTTAAAATAACTTTTGGCATGGATATGTCAGAGGAGCCAATGTTTTATGCCTATGTCTTCTGTTCTTACAACCTGAGTTGAATAGAGAGACTTTCATCCTATACTCAAATCCCACACAAAAAACTCACCAGATCTAGTATCATCTGTATCTCTTTCATATGATGAAAAAATATTATTTTTGAAGATTCCATATGTCATCATATAAGCACTAGTGATGTCCACATTAAAATAGGTGACACATTTTTTGTTGGATCCAATCCTATCATGAACTTCAGTCAAAGTTCCTGTTGAGGGTTCACCCTCTGGTATCTTGGCACAAAAGCAATCAGACTTAACTTAGAGGCAATCTGTGAAGTATTTATGCAGCACACAATCAGTAATAAGTTGAAAACACAACACAAGAAATGTCTCATACCAAATTAGAAATATTTAGTACATTTTAATAAATTTGACACCGAAAGAACAAAAATCCAATCAATAGAACAGGAGATATTAATTTCAAATATTTAAGGTAAATATAGTCCCTAAAACAACAAGTATAGTGCATAAAAGCACAAGACGTCACTCGTGGTTATGTGGTTGTGCAAGACCGGGTGAAAGTCACAAGTTCAGGCTAACTACTGATAGAGCGCGCGAGGTCACCCAACCAATAATTTCGCCGCTTCCGGCTTCGGGCCCATATATTTTAATTCACCATATACATTGACCGGGTGACTTCACGGGCTGCTACCAATTTGTGAGAATTCCCTACTGTTATTACTCAGCGTACCCGACTTACCGACACGGGTACCTATGACCACAATGGATCAGGGAGCTAGCTGTAAAAGGAAAGGCAGCAAAATACAACTCAAAATGACATTCAATACCTTTGTAAATGACCACGGACAACTGGAAGTTTTAAAGTCTTTATCTAAAGTTCGTTCTCAGTAAGCATTAGATTTACAAGGATAAGACAATCGATAATCAAGATAATGAAAAGTACATAACTATAGAGAAATAAAGTCAGGGTAATCATGGGAATACTAATATGTGATGCAACAGGAAACGCTATGCATTTAGGGCAAAATTTCTTTAGACAGTTTAAGTAAGGCCGTTCTAGACCATATTAGAAAATGACAAACTGCAATGCAAAATATAATTTCTAACAGGTAGGGTAACATGGGAAACGTTATGAAAATATGTAATGACTTTATGTTTCAATAATTTGCGGCAAAGCATGGAAAAATCAACATATGCAAAGGTGTGTCTTTATTAAAGCAAAAGACAGAAAAATGAGAAAGGTGCAAGTTCAAAGAATTTAGAGCAATATTTACCTAGACTGGTGTGAAAACCAAACCCTGGCCACGGGTCAGTTAAGGACAGGAAACCCTCAAGGAAGGATACCCCTCAATGGACAGCAGGTGCAGAATGGACACCCAGGACAGGACAGGAAACCCTCAGATTAGGAATCAGGACAGGACCTCAGGACAGGACAGGAAACCCTCAGGACAGGACCAGCACCCGCAGTTCGGAAGCAACGCCTGCGCTCCAACCTCTCTGCAGCTATCGATCAAGACCCCGATTGGGTCAGCGAACTCCCAGCAAAGTGCTTCGCCAGCACTTTAAGGTTCAGTAGAACCTTAGTCTATGGTCAATTTCGGACAGAGTACTCCGCAGTGCTCTGTATCTTCAGTCACCTATTGAGTGCGATGGGTCAGTGACAGGTCAGCTAAACCAGACAAGTCGGACAATTTCCCTAGGTGAACCCAGGGTAGATATACAGTTTGGGGACGGTGTACCACCCCCCAATGTTGCAAAGTGTCAGAATCCCTCAATTTGGATTGGTCCTAAGATAGGATTTGGGTAACACACCAATCAGAACAGACTATTTGGAGGCCTTATTTACATCTCTGGGCACCGCCTAGCAAGATTGGGGTTCCCATGAGAAAATCGCGCAGAATACATTGAAAGAATACATTTTAACAACATAATGGAACAATATCGTGATGCTGCGGGGCGAAGGTACAGCTTCCCAGGGTGGCTTCTGGTATCAACCTTCTTTGGCAGCAATTCAATGCCATGATGGCTCCTGGCGAGTCTGCGCACAAGTACCCTCCAAGATGGACTCCCCAGCCCAGCACCCCTCCGAGTCGAGGATACATGAAAAGTAAGCGAAAACAAGTTAATACATAGAAATAACGATATGAAAACACATCATTGGGTTTGTACTTTCAACTTATCACTATAAAATATACTTATGCAGTCTAAATGTTAGCTACATATACACGGGCACAAGAGCAATGGCACGAGCAGTACCACGTTATTGTCAAAACTATGTATTACGCATGCGCAACTATTTCCCTCCAAACCTGCAAACACGTCAGGACACGTGAGTGTGACTGACGCATGCGCAGAAGCTATTTCAAAGCAGCGGCCATTTTATTGACTCGAATTAATCGTATTAGAAATACACATGTGCAAGCTTCATTTACCTCGTTTAAACATGAAATAAAAGTTAGTAAGACGTACAAATTATTACTTTGTTATACATGAGCGAGGATCATGACTACAGCAAGTCGCAAATGCGAAGCTTTGCTTCATCAATCCCCTCTTTGATGATATTTACTATCATCACAAAAAATGGAACCAGATGCCAACTTCTCACACCTTATACAGCTCTATCTCTTCCAGCAAGCTATTCAGCTTTTCTCTCTCATTTTTGGTAGGGTGAGAATTCTTCACCCTTTTGTATATCTGATTATTCATTTCCTCTAATTCAAGTTCATCCACACTTCGTTTCACTCCTCTCGCATTCACTTGATGCTTTCCGGTGTGCTTGCGACATTTGCAACAGACAAATATGAAGAATAGGATAAGACCTATAATTCCAATTGGCATCAGTACCTTAAACAATAAGCTTTTACCTAAGCTAGCAAACCAATGACCTACATTTGAGAGACCATCTACCAGTCTCTTCCAGGCACTGTCAACTTCGAGTGGTTTGAGTTCCCTTTCCAAATTAGTAATGTTTTTCACATATCTTTTGAGCTGCACACTTTTGCCCGGAATATAAGTGAAACAATGTTGCGCCCTCAACATCCGGCAGACTCCGCCCTCTTTTGCTAATAAGGTATCAAGAGCAAGTCTGTTCTGCAAAACCATTGATCTGATCGCAACCATTTCGGTATTGACCAGCAGAAATCCATGAGCTGTGTCAGTAGACAACACATCCACTATAGTGGACAATTTGCAAATTCTGTGAGTATTCAGAACCACTCCCACTCCAGGTATCAGTGCACTGAAAATACTACCCATTATTTCACCTATGCTTTCTCTTTTACTACGCACTAAGCCATTAGTATTTTCACTGCTTCCAGCAACTTTGTTCACATGGTATATTTTCGGGAAGACAATGCCAAAATAGCAGCTTCCATACCAGTGATCCGGCAATTTGAAATAAGCCTTGTCCCCACAAATATATTAAATTCCAGGAAACACAGGCTCTGACCCATTTTTGAAACCCCAACCTCCAATTACCTTGTAATTATGTTCGCATTCACTGGAACCAATGAAAATGTTATTATAATAGCTAGTCTTCTCGCGGTGAAGACATAGCTTGCCTTTCTTTTCAAAATCCAGCAACAGAGCAGGACCCGCTCCACCATTTGAGGTGCCTTCCATGTTCTCAGCCCATTTTGGCCTTTTCTGTGTTTCGTCATCTGCCTTTCTTTTTATTTTTATTCTCCTTTTCTCTGCCATGTTCAGGAACATCTTTTCCTGCTCACGCAAAGAACAGGTCAAGTTATCTCTGTGTGCGTCACCTAGGTCTATATTACCTATAGTCAGAAAGTATTCGCCCATATAGCGAGTAACGTCACTTTTGGTATGTACAGGATTCAAGTTCCCACGTATAGGGAGTTCAGAAAAGATCACGTCACTGTTTGAGTAATAGTACTGTAACGGTCCTCTTTTGTAAAATAAACTAGCTAAAATGCTACAGGAAATTCCATAGGTCAAGGGCAGGTGATGGTATGTCACGCCTTCAGCTACAGAGGTAGGTAGCTTCATGCAGACATAGCAATCTTCAATTTCCATAGTTTCTACATAGTGTATTAACAGGTTTGCGAAAACATTTAAATGTGTCTTATTCTTAACTCCATGATAATGTAGTCCTCCCTCATCTGATGCTTCTAAGTCTTGATTTGTTTGTCTAAGTGCTCTCTCATGTCTTGCTACACTCTGTGTTGTCAGCTCCTCACTGTCAGTATTTACAATTTCAGTAGGGACAATATTAGTATTTTTGCTCACCGCAAAAGGAATGAACACTGTTAATCCTATCCAGAGTAATATCACTATTATTATACTACATACACATACCTTGCAGCATGTTTTGCAACGACTGCAACTAGGTCTACCATTCACGTTTGAATCAGACATTTTGGCTCAGAAGAAGTTTCTCGACCCCTCTTTGTGTCTTTACACCAGTAGCTTACTTTGTGCAAATTCACGGTGGCTCGTCTTCTTCTTCGGCAGAGTACTCAGCGACTGGTTCTCCGTCGCTCTCGTCAGTTATATCAAGATCTTCAAATTCTTCTAAAACGAGCGTCCATTCAGGGGAGAGCACAGGAGCCACAACGCTGCACTCAAACGCCGCCACCGAGCCAAGAGTCACCTACCTGGAAGCTCCCTTGCTGGGAGAACGCCGCCACCGGAGCCAAGAGTCATTTACTTGGAAGCTCCCTTGCTGGGAGAACGCCGCCACCGGGGCCAAGAGTCAATACCTGGGGTAATCGCGCCGCCGCTCCGGGACTACAGTTCCCGGCAGGCAACGCGGCGGCGCGCAACAGTGACGTCGCGCCAGGAGGCGCTTCATAACTGAGACAGAGCCGGCGGAGCGGGGGAGAGCACAGGAGCCACAACGCTGCACTCAAACGCCGCCACCGAGCCAAGAGTCACCTACCTGGAAGCTCCCTTGCTGGGAGAACGCCGCCACCGGAGCCAAGAGTCATTTACTTGGAAGCTCCCTTGCTGGGAGAACGCCGCCACCGGGGCCAAGAGTCAATACCTGGGGTAATCGCGCCGCCGCTCCGGGACTACAGTTCCCGGCAGGCAACGCGGCGGCGCGCAACAGTGACGTCGCGCCAGGAGGCGCTTCATAACTGAGACAGAGCCAGCTACGCGGGACGCGAGCGGGACGCCCGGGGCTAAGCCCGGGCAAAGGGCGGGCCCTCTACGGCCCTCATCGGCAAGAGGAGGCTGGGCTGGGCCAGAGGTTCTGGTTCACGGTCACCGTAAGTCTCTTCCTGTTTTGTATCATCTGTGTCCTTGTTCCTCCTCACTATATGGCTACAGCAGCTATAAGCCCTGCCCCAGTGGGGTCGGACAAAAATGTAACTAACCGAACACTGGAAGACTATTTCTTCAAACCAGGTTTTGAAGGCAACAAGGAGCCCACATTAGCCGAGAGGAGGGCTGACCGTCGCCGATCCATTGAACGCTTAAAAAACAGAACTCTCTCTGAACCTATCATGTCCGTCTCTCTGATCGATGATCAGATCAGCCCTTCAGCAGTCAATTGTTCACCGACCCCCAGCGTTCCTTTGCTCCTTCAAGAGTGCCTAGCCCCGCCAGTCTCACCTCCCCAATCTCAATTAGCCATTGTACCTGTGAACATTGCAGCCAACACTACACCAAAGCCCCTGATATCGCCCACTATAAGGCTGGGCAAAGTTGTAAGAAGTAAAAACATGTCGGCAGTGACACAAAAAGTGTTTGGGCCCCCTCCTTCTAAAAGAAGAAGGAAAACAACTATTGCGAATAAGCCCAAGATAAGTCACTCTGAGTTTGGTATAAAACCTAATACTGTAACCACACCTTCAACGGGAGCGTTGGACACTATTCAAGCTGTAACTACTAACTCCGTTTTTCCGTCATCTCCAGCTCAAGTGACCTCAGATCTAGACATTTCTCTTATCCAGATGGAGGCGGACCCGCAATCCACCACCTCTAAGTCACTCTTGGACAATATTGAACTGATCATACGTAGTTATATGCTTGCATTGGCAGAAAGATTTAAGGGGATGGAGCTAAGACTCGGTAAAATCGAGGGGGACTTGCTCGCATTAGGGAACTCTGTATGTTCAAAGGGTCAACCTAAAGCCCAACATCAACAAGCCAACAACACCCCCCAACCCCCCCCAAAAAACACCGTGGGCCCTACTTTACCGAAAGTTAGTATAAGTAATAGCCAGGCAGCCGTTGTTTCCTCGGCCGCTCCGAACCCCCCAAATGTGGCCCCGAAGGTTTACGCTGGCGACACCAGCAATAAATCTTTACCAACGGCCCCTTCTACTGGCCAGGGTAGGTTCACTATTCCATTACCAAACAGTAACACAATTAGTAATCTACCTCGGGAACCTAGCACTTTCCCGGATGGACCCCCCAGACCTGAAGGTAAGGAAAAAAATTGGGGTAGCGGGGGACACCATAGGATACCTCCCACAGAACTCCCCCCAGAAGCATTACCGTTTGTGGTTATACTCACCGGGGTTCCCGAATTGCCTAATGGCAAACGAGAGGGTTATTCTCAATTAAAAAATAAAATAATGCATTGGCTCTCCCTTTATAGACCTAAACCCACTGCAATTAACGGAGAGATAGTCCATGTCCGGCGCCTGCCCTGGCTGGGGGGCAGAGCGAAGGACATTGGCGGTGATGTTGTAGTCATAAATTTCAGAGATAGAAAAGCTGTACATCACATTTTGAATTGGCCATATGGTAATGAAAAGAACTGCATAGTACCACGCCCCCTGACGTATTTTTATCCCAGATCCACTGTCCTCCCCCAACAGTATTTCAATAATAACCCCTTCTCCTCTTCCCAATTTCAAAATGTTGAGTCTGCTTTAAACCCTGCATACATGTATCAACCGGCCCCTCTCCCAGTTATACATGGGTGGAATACTGTACCTTTTCACCATAAACCAAGCTCATTTGGGAATATGTCAAGCCTGTTACCATTCACGCCTTTGGAGCTCTGTAATAGGTTTGAGGCGTTTAGTGGTCTGGAAGACTGCGACTGATGTCTAAGGAGCATCGCAGACACGGGGGCTGGGGATAGTGCTTTAAGTACCATAAGCCCATTTGAGATGTCGGGATTTTGCTGCAGTGGATTAGGCATGCTTGTCGCTCCTATAAACGGTGATACAATTTGTAGTTCGTCCAGAACATCCCCTTTAGTGTTTTCGGGGGAGACTGAGGTGCCTTTAACATTTGCGGTTGATCTAAGGTCAGTAAATGATGCCTCAAAATGTGGTGCAAAAAAGACAGAACGCCCAGTAGGTAACCATGAAAACATTCCTATCACTCCACTGGTTCTAATGGACCCCTTACTAAAAATTGTGAATTCCCACACTCAGCACGGGGTATCAGAGCATGGGGAATTATCTGTAAGTGTGCCAGATCGGACGGTAACTGGTGAAGCATTGCCCACTATAATACCTACTCTATCTGCTAGAGAACCGGTCATTTACCCTGTACTTGAGGAATGTGCCAATTTAATCTCATGGAATATCGCAGGTTTGGCAAACAAGCTACGAGACCCAGCATGGCTTACATTTATTAATAAATTCAGCATAGTGTGTCTTCAAGAAACTTGGATAGAGAACAAAAACGTCCATATTGAGGGTTTTTTAAGTTTCATTAACCCAGCGGTTGCTTCGACCAGGGGCAGAGCCAAGGGTGGTTTAGCCATCTTTATTAATCAAGGTCTGCGCTGTAACATTAGCAACTGTCATAATGTTAACTTGAATACACAGATGATTGATATAAAAAATGGCAAGAATGTGCTGACACTGGTCAACTTTTACAATGCAATTAACAGTAATGAAGCTTGTAACATTGCCTCCCTATCTGATATACTGAGCAAAAATGTCTATATTGTATCACGTTATCTGTTGTTAGCAGGTGACTTTAATGTTCATCCCTGTGGTAACCCAGCAAAGACTCCAATGGGGTCCCTAGGATGTAATATTGAGGATGGCTTCCACTTCTCTCATAGCAGGGGCGGTAAGAATTTAAACGACTTGGTGAACGAACATAATCTGACTGTAGCCATGTCGCTGGTCCCGGATACTAAAATTTTTGAGACTCCAACCTTTAAAGGACATGGGCAGGGAACCTTTATTGACCATATATTAATGTCTCCGGACGTTGTTCACTGGGTCTCGCACTTCACCATCCTCACTAGCGTTCTTAGTGATCACAACCCACTTCTTTTAAAGTTGGGTGGTCCTCTTCTTCTGAAACGTCAGTCACGTACTGACCATGGGATGCTAAGGTGTGTGAATGGCAGACGACGCATTAGATGGTCAATGATCAACCAAGATACCCTGTACCCGAAAATAACTAGTACATGTGAAGAGGAGTTATCTGTTTGTTTACTGCCCGACTCAAGCCCTGTGAACATTCTGTCCAGGTTTGAGGGGCTGGTCACCAAAATTGGTTCCATGCTCACAGCACCCACAAAGGGAGCCAGGGAGAACAACTGCAAATGGTTTGATCAAAATTGCTCTAAGGCAAGTAGGGTTTTGAAACAGGCACTAAAATCTAAACCCAGAGACGGCGACCTGATAAGAAATCTTCGCCTGGCCTATAGGAAAGCTATGGCTACCAGGAAAAAGGAAATCAAGGCCAATGTCATTGAATCCCTTTTAGACCCCACAGTGTTGGGGAACAGTAGCAGGTTTTGGCAAATAATTAACAAGCCTTTGTTTGATAATCTAAATGACACAGCCCTTGGGACAAATATCTCAGAGGGGGAGTGGATTTCCCACTTCAGTGCAATTTTTAAGAGTAACGAGCTTCAGGCAGATTTTGATGTTTTATCTTTGTCTGTGACTCCACTGTGCTTCACAGTACTAGAGATCGTTAGGGGAATACAGGGTTTAACTACCAATAAGGCCCCAGGCCCGGATGGATTACCACCGGATTTGTTTAAGTCTAATATCCCTTTCTGGGCTCCGGTTCTTACTGCTGTAATTAATGCAGCGGTGATAACTGGGTGCCCTAGAATCTGGGGTCTTTCCACCATAGTCCCCATTTTTAAGAAGGGCGATCGCAGTAGCCCATTATGTTATAGGCCCATTTCTTTATTAAATTCAGTAGTTAAAGTGGTGGGGGGCGTAATTCTCAACAGGTTATCCACCTGGGCTAAAGATAACAACATCCTTTCACCCATTCAATACGGGTTCAGAGCAGGACATTCGACCATCACGCAGTGCCTGAACCTATATCTTATTCTCAGCAAGTATACGTTGGCGAGACAAGGCACTGTCTACATGGCATTTATGGACTTATCGTCCGCATTTGACTGCGTAGACAGAAGCCTACTCTGGGCTGCCTTGCTGAGAATGGGTGTAGAGAGTAACCTTGTCCACTTCCTCGCAGATCTGCATACAGATACCAGAGCGAACGTCCGTTACTCCCAAGATCTTAATGTTACGGATGATTTCAAAATAAATCGTGGTGTTCGACAGGGCTGCATCTTGGCCCCTTTTTTATTTAACCTGTATATCAATGAACTGGAGGATTCCCTCCTTAATGTAGAAGCAGATTATCCCTTAGTCGAACGTAGAGGGGTACCTGTATTACTCTACGCAGACGATGCTGTTCTTATTTCAAGAACAGCAATCGGCCTTCAGAAACTTTTAAACTCCTTCCACAAATTTATGGAGTCACGTGGCTTGAGTATAAACAACGCCAAGTCTTTCGTTATGAAAGTAGGCAAGGGTGGTTTGAAAACTGACCATTTTAGTATAAATGGCGAGAAAATACCACCAACCAACTCTTTCTCTTATCTTGGGGTTCTGCTTGACAATAAATTGTCTTGGGGCCCTGCAGTCTCCAAGAAGAAGGGAGCAACAGCAAGGGTCAATGCGGCCATCCTTGGCTTTGCAAAAAAAATCGGCAATTGCCCGACGACCGCACTGCTCAAACTATACCAAGCAAAAAGTGTGGCTGGTGTTTGTTATGGGAGTGAGCTTTGGGGTTATCGTAAGAGTAAAGACCTAGAGGTCACAGAAAATAATTTTCTAAAAAAGATCTTGAGACTCCCCAGGGGTATTGGGAATTTCTCGGTTCACGAGGAGCTAGGGATTCCCCATTTAGGTGACAGAATAGCAGTAAGCCCTGTTATATGTTGGCTGAACTGTTGGCTAAACAACGATATCCCTTTAACACATGCCATAATGAAAGAAGTTCTACAGCTAGATGGGAGGCTTAAAATACCGTGGGTGAAGTATATAAAGGACAGCCTAACAGCAATTGACCGACGGGACCTGTTTTACGCCCCAAACTTAATTACAAAAACAGATGTTAGTTCGGTTAAGAATGCTATTTTATTGTTAAGAGGCACAGACAGAGAAGAGGTTGAGTTGCAGAAGGCTAGTGTTAGGAAACACTTTCTATTAAAAACTTGCCTGCAAACGGAACCTTATTTGACTTGGCCTATGTCCAGTTACGAAAGATTTCTATTAATAAGGTTCCGCTTTGACCTCTTCCACCTTTTATTGGCTGTCCCTAGCGGGGCTCAACGGGGAGAAGTGTTGCCAGCTTGTGGCTGCGACGGAAAGTCTCCACAAGATCTGGCACACTTCCTTTTTATCTGCCCCTATTACTTGATTCCACGGAAACTATACCTTAAACCGTGCCTCAAAAAGCTGAGTTTTTCACAAATTAAACCTGCACTTTATTATTTACAACTACTGAACAGCGATTGCACTTTATTTGTTTGTAACTTTCTTAAAAAAGCCATCAGCTTTAGAAAAAGCATGGATGGCTAATTACATTGTACCTTTTTTAGGTGTTTTTAATACTACAGTTATTTATATTTTTAATCACATGCTGCCCATGCTCGTACCGCTTAATATATTGTACTGTATACTGTGTCTCTATTTGCCAACTGTAATGAATTGTTTTTAAATGATATTTTTATTGAGTGTTTATAAAATTGCACTTTTATGATTGTAAAATCTACAATCGAATAAAGATTTTTGAACTTGAGACTTGTACTTTTTGTTTTGTCTTTTTATTCGATCACTCCTTCTCTTGGAAGTATCTTCTGGTTGTTCTGCTATGCGAGCACTTCTCCTTTCTTCTGCACGTTTTTCTTCTACTGTTTTTATTTTCAGTCTCAATTTCTTTATGTATCCAGGCTCAATGTGCTTTCTTTTCTTAAGTCTTTTAGTTGGTACCGAGACTTCGTTTTCTTCTCTTGCTCTCTTGTTTTCATTAGTTTGTGGCAATTCTGTTTCAGTTTCTTCCCCTTCTATCTGACTAGTTCCAGGGCTAGCATCTATTTCTTCTGCCTGGTTACTAATCTGGCCTTGTTCAGGACAGTTTTGCGTTTGTTTTTCAAAAGTCTCTGTTTCTGTTTCCTGAACACGTTCTTCTAATCCTATCTGATCCTGTTCAAGCACTTCGATCTCTTGATTTTCTTCTGCTCGAACTATTACTTTATGTCTAGTCTGTCCCTTCTCGACATCAGGAGTCAGTGGAGGAGTATCAATCACTTGTTCTGTCCCTGTCTGACCTTCTCCTTCCTCAGTTTTGATGTGAATCTCAAGATCCTGAGGTTCTTCGCCTGTGCCTTGCTTTTCCTTTCTACTCCACTCTCTACCTTCCCAAAGTCGTTCGCTTGTTCTGATGGGGTCTTCGGTGAGATCAATCAATGGTATCCACTCCTCTGGCCATATGCTTGGCAGCTCGTCTTCAGCTACTTCTGGCTCAGCTTCTCGGACCCCTTCAGCAGGCTGGGCTCTTGGTAGTTTGTTATCAACTATTCCTGGGCCAACGTCTGCTGATCCCACGACTTGACTGGTACTGGGCTGTACGTCGTCAGCTACTTCTGGTCTAGCTCCTGCAGAGTCCTCTGCTGGACGCCCTTCTTCTTCAGGCTCTCCGTCTGGTAATACCTTCTGGGTGTGGCTGGCGTGTATCCAGTGTGGAACCCCTGCACACTTTACTGCTGTGGTTGTTACCAGGATCACCTGACGCTTCTCTCCCCACCTTGGCTCCAGGCAGCTCTTCCGAGTATGCTTCTTTATTTTTACCCAGTCTCCGGGAACCAGTTTGTGGGGAAGAGTCGTTGGATTGAGGATGGCGTCTTCTCCGATCTGGCGAGAGATAGAACGCACTTGGTCACCTAATCTCTTGCAGTATTCAAGCACCAAATCATCAGTAATACTCAACAGTTTGCTTCCTGGTACCCATGCTTGTCTCATCACTCTTCCCATCAAGATTTCATGGGGACTTAGGCCTGTCTTGCGGTCAGGAACACTTCGGAGTCCCATCAGGACCAAGGGCAGGGCCTTCACCCAAGTCATGCCAGATGCATCACACAGTTTTGCTAATCTGTTTTTGATAGTTCCGTTTACTTGTTCCACTATTCCAGAAGCCTCTGGACGGTACGCACAGTGAAGCTTTTGTGTGATTCCAAAGGCCTTACAGAGTTCGTCGATCACCTCATTCTGAAAATGTCGGCCTCTATCTGATTCAATAGTGACTGGAACCCCGAACCTAGGTATCAGTTCTTTTAGTAAACACTTAGCTACTGTCATTGCGTCATTTTGGGGAGTAGGGAAAGTTTCCACCCATTTTGAAAATAGGCAGACCATGACAAGGACATATCGCTTCCCTTCACAACGTGGCATGGTGATGAAATCAACTTGTATTCTCACAAAGGGACCCCCTGACCTCCCAATTTTTCCCAGTTCCACCGCAGTTCTTTTGCCTGCGTTCATCCTTTGACATGGCAGGCACCTCTGGCAGAGGGACTCTGCTACTTTCCTGAACTTTTTACTGTACCAAGTCTGTTGGAACACTAGAATCATGGCGTCCCTACCAATGTGTGATCCTTCATGTATCAATCTTGCCATTGTGCTAAGTAAGTGTCTAGGTAACACAGGCATACCAGTTGGGCCCAAGATGACACCATCCACACGTCTTGGTCTACACCCGTCTTCCTTCCACTTCTCTCTCTCTTGCCAAGGTGCCGCCTGCTGCCACTCTTTCACTTCATCCCATGTAGGCACTTCTTCAAACACTTGAAGTTGGCAGCTGGTTCCTGGCCCCCCTCGTTTTGGATTTATGATATATCGATCTCTGGCACACCATTGGGCCACTCGATCAGCAAAATCATTTCCCAGTGATACAGTGTCCATGTCCTTCTTATGAGCGACACACTTTACCACTGCCAGTTCCTTTGGTAACTGGATTGCCTCTAAAAGGTCTTGAACCACTTTCCCATTTCGAATAGGGGTACCTGATGAAGTCAGGAACTCCCTCTGCAGCCACAACTGGCCAAAGTCATGCACAACCCCATAACAGTACTGACTGTCAGTATACACTGTTATGCGTAGGTTTTTCCCAATTTTGCAAGCTTTTATCATAGCTATCAATTTGGCTACTTGTGCAGACTTTACGTCAAATAGATAACCTGCTTCTTCAATTTTTGTTAAGGAGACTACCGCATAGGCGGCACTCAGGCCTCCTTGCTCATGTCTTAGACATGAACCATCCACAAATAATTCCTTGTCATGCTCAGGCAATGGTGTTTCTTTAATGTCTGGGCGTGGTTTGGTATTGAATTCTGTTAAATCAATGCAATCATGCTCATCATCCACCCCACCTTCCATATCCATTGGGTCGGGGAGCAGAGTGGCGGGGTTCAGAATACTGCACCTAACAATGTTTACATTTGCAGCACCCACAAGAATCCTCTCGTATTTAGTCAGCCGACTAGGGGTGAGGTACTGAGTTTTCGTTCTGGTCAGTAAAATTACCACCCCATGTGGAACATACACAGTTACAGGATGTCCCATGACAATGGACTCACTCTGCTCTAAACTTGCGCAAGTAGCAGCTACTGCTTTCAGACATCCTGGTAATCCAGCAGCCACTGGATCCAGGGTGGCAGAGAAATATGCCACAGGCCTTCTGGTCGTGCCATGTTCTTGTGTCAGGACTGACAACGCGCAATTATCGCGAGTGTCACAGAATAGGGCAAATTCCTTGGAATAGTCTGGCATTCCCAACGCAGGGGCTGTACACAGGCAATCTCGCAATTTTGTGAAGGCTGTTAAGCTTTCATCATCCCATTCTACAATATCTGGTGTTCCTCTCTTGGTCATTTTTATCAAAGGCCTAGCTAGGACTGCAAATCCCAGAATCCATTGCCTGCAGTATCCTATCACTCCCAGGAACATTCTGATCTCTTTCTGAGTACGGGGTAACTGCATCTTTTGAATTATTCTCACCCTTTCTGATGTTACTTTCCTGACACCTTTCTCTATCTGGTGCCCCAGATATTTCACTGATTTTGCACAGAACTGTAATTTGTCAGGGGCCACTTTATGTCCCTTCTCACTCAGGTGATTCAGTAGGGCAATGGTGTCAATCACACAATCCCTATGACTTTTAGACGCCACCAAGAGGTCGTCTATGTATTGCACTAGGACAGAGTTCCCAGGTAAGACCAAAGTTTCCAAACATTTTTTCAAGATCTGATTAAAGATAGAGGGGCTCTCGGTGTACCCTTGAGGGACCCTGTTCCAGACATACACGTGACCATTGAAGGCAAATGAGAAAAGAAATTTGCTATCTGGATGCAAGGGAATGGAAAAGAATGCATGACACAGGTCTATCACAGTGAACCACTCAGCATCCCAGGGAATCTGATACAGAATCACTGCTGGGTTCGGGACAATAGGGCAGCAGGGGACCACTATCTTGTTTACCTTTCGTAGGTCCTGCACTACTCTGTACTTGCCACTAGGCTTCTTGATGCCCATAATCGGTGAGTTACATGGGCTACTCAATACTTCCTGTATGATGTTTCCTTCTAGCAATTTTTGTATTTCCAGAGTGACACCTGCTCTCACTTCTGCATTCATCCTGTAGGGTTTAGTATTGGGGTATACAGCATTGTCCTTGATTGCTATCTGTATGGGGTCCACGTTTTTCATTAACCCTACATCTTTCCCAGTAAAGTCCCATACTTCTGGCTTCACTGCTTCTTGGAGTTCTTTGGGCAAATCCTGCATAGTCATTCGTTTAATTTCTGAGTCAGGTCTGATTAACATTAATTTATAGATGCCATCTTCATCTGGGGTCTGAATTTCAACTCCCTTTGGTGTACAAAAGATGGTACAGTTCATTTTGCACAGCAAATCACGTCCCAGTAAGTTCACTGGACTGGTGTCACAAACGACAAATCTATGCATTTCCTTAAAGTTTCCAATTGAGATCTCCATGGGCTTGGTAACAGGAGTACTAATCAATTGATTAGATACACCCACTACTTGGATGGCTTCTCCCGAGAAGGGTAGGTTTGGAACGTCCACTGTTCTCACAGTAGAACGGGTAGAACCAGTGTCCAACAGAAAAGTGACATCATTTCCGTCAACCTTTCCTTCAATGTATGGTCCGGACTGGTCTACCGGCAAGGAGGCGCCAAGTACGCACTCCTCGTCCTCCCCTCTCAGGCCCCGTCAGTACTGGTCATCACAAAGGAAGGTATCGTTTAACAAATACTGCGAAGTTGCTGCATTTCTGTTCTCATTGCTTTCCCAGACTTCTATCTCATCACCCTCTGTGACTTTTCCCCTATGTGCTTGCTTTGGAGCTCGGGGCACCTGAATCGTTTTTACCTGTGGTTGAGTCTTTCTTGGTCTTTCTTTCTGCGTCTGTGGAGTTAAATCAGGTGTTTTGGGGTTATCGTCAGGCAAATAAGGACACTCGTTTCGCCAGCGTCCAATTTCTCCGCACTGGTGACAGGGAAATTTCTTCATAGCCTCTTCTCTGCTCATTTTGGGCCGGGGCTTACCTCCTCCCCCACCCCCAGGACCTTGGTTCTGAGTGTTTTTGGCCATATTACTCAACTGTTTTTCCTGCTGTTCTGCGAGCTTCACTTGAGCCCACATAACCTTCTCTTTGAGGGCCTTTTTCTTTTCTGCCATCTCGTCCTCGCAGTACTTCGCGTACCGCAGGACCTCGTCTACCTTTTTGGTATGCCAACAGATTTTATTATCCTTTATCCACTGACAAATTTCGGGTCTTAAACCGTTTACAAACCTGTAAATGAAATGCGTCATATCCTTCATCTCGATGTTATCTATACCACTGTATGTTTTAAACACCTGCAACAGCCTTTCATAATAGGAGTGCACTGTCTCGTCTCTTTCCTGCGTCGTTCTATCTATCCTGGTCCAATCTGTTTCCTTTGCGGGCACCTTATTTTTCAAATGCTGAATTACTTGTTCGTATTTTTTCATCACTTCAATCGACGGCTCCCCTGTGTTAGAGTCCCTCGGGTACTCCTCACTAGGCCAGGCTATGGCTATTTTACACTCGGTCCATAGATCTACCGGGACCACAATATCGAAAAATCCATCCAGGTCTTTCCACAGGCATTTCTGCACCTTTACGAACCTTTCCACCTGCCGGTACCAGTCAACTGGCTTTTCGCCCAATTTCGGGAAATCGTTAGTAAAGGACACAATATCCTGTCTGGACCATGGAACGTGCACATACCTCCCACCTGGTACTTCACGCATGGGGCATAACTGTTCAGGCTTGTCTACTTCTCTCAAAGCGAACTCATGGGTCGTTTGTCTGGATCGAGCCTCATCTTTCTTTCGTGCCCACCTGCTTTTCCATTTTTCCACGTCTCCCCATTTTTGCAAAATTGCTAGCAGCTCTTTAATCTGCAACTTTTTCCCTGACACATTCAAGTTCTCTATATCTTTGTCTGAGAATTCAGCTCTGTAAGGTTTTTGCAAGGGCTTGGATCTTGAAATATCTACCCCCATACTAGCTGCAGTGTCTGTCAACTTTTCGTGGAGCACCCTGGTACTCCTGGTAAGGCTTTTACACATAAACAGCAACTCTTCTTCAGAGTAGGTATTTAATCTGTCCAATCCCACATTTCCTGCCATTAATTCCTCTATTTCTACCCTCAGTTTGTAGAGGTCTAAATGTTTCGTTTGCGGAGTCTGTTTTTCTAATTCACGACTCCAATTTTCAATTTCTTCCGGAGTTACCAGAGAGACACTCCTAGTACCTGACGTTGATTCTAATTTAATTTCTTTCGCATTAAAAGGATTATGCCTCTTCTGCACTCCCTTCCCGGTCTGTTTGTTTGGCAGGTCCAAGAACACAACCTCGGACTCGCACTCACTGGACTGATCGTCTATCAGTAGGGGCTCCTGCCTTGGTGGGGCCATGATTGGATTAATAACTGGAGGGTTTGGGCTTCCCTGATTATTCCCATATAATGGAACCACTGGTCCAATTGTTACCGGAATAGTCAAAGCCTCAGGACTGGTATTTAACTGGGAGATTTTCTGAATTATTTCTGTTCTTTGTCTAGCTAGGGCCTCTTGCTCCCTTTCATCTAGTACTCTTCCTAATGTCCGGTCAGGTATCATCTGTGGGGTCAGGTGAGGGGTAAAACTCGGGGCAGTAGGATGCGTTTCACTTGGTCCTCCACCATAATTTGGTTTTGGGAACAAAGTTCCCGTGCCAAATGACCTGCGCTCTTCCCCATATGGAGGCTGTAAAAAGGGCATTCCTGAACTTAAGGGTTTTTCTTCGTTTTCATAAAGAGGTCCGGGGAAAAAGACTCTCTGGCTGGAATATTTTTCCTCCGGGCTCACGGGCACTCTAGGATATATATCTCTTACCTCCGCGGGTCCGGGATTCTCAAAATAGGGCAGTACCTGACCACCTCCCCCCCTACTTAGGGATCTGTCCTCCTCCTTAATAGATGGACGCTGGGGATTTTCTCCTATACTGGAAGGTCGGGCTCCCTCATTATAAGGGGGCGGACTTCGCGTAAAGATGTCATCTAATAATTCATCGTCTGACTCCCCAAGAGCTCCCCAATGCTTACTCTTTTCTGTCCTTTTCTCTCCTGCAGAAGGGGTACATGCTGGCATCATGGGAAACAGACCCTCAACAATCATGCTCTGTCTCCACTGTTTCATCTTTTTATCCCTGGTCTCTTGTTTCAGCCTTGGGTACCACTTGGTCAGACCTTTGTCCATTCGGGGTTTCTCCCTTTCGAAAGCCTCAATCTCCCATTCCTCTAATGCCTCATACTGCGTTAGTCTCGGTCTGGGATGCAATTCATTCATTCGGGTTCTCAAATTAAATAAAATCCTACCATTGAAAGTACCGTCTAACGGAAAAGCCAATATTCCGTCATTTTTTGTGTACTTTACCCAATTTTCCAACCACACACAGGTATTGTACCCTCGATCAAACATCATGAAAGAGGCGGGCGTATTGGGTGGTGGGACAATAACGCCCTCTCTGGATTTAATCGGTTTGTCCGTTTTGAAGTAATTCTTTACCTTATTTACAAGAGACATTTTTCTCTTAGTTCCGTACATAATATCGTATCTGTTGGCTTTCCACTGATCCCTTTCAAACCCTTGGCTTCTTGGATCGGGTCTAGTCTCTGGACAATACGAATGCCACATACGATTTCTACGCTTAACTTTGTTTACAAAGCTACCTCCAATCAGAACGCGTCTTGCAATTCCGCGCGACCAATGGGGTGCACGCGTTCAAAATAGTTTCGACCAATGGGTGCGCGGCCCCTTCGTGAGACAGTTCTCACTCTTCGGCACTCACCCCTCCTTCACAATTCCAGCCCCGCTACCCGCCCGCTGTTTCTACCAATCCCAGCGCGGCACGGAGTGACGTCAGAGACGCTTCGCTGCTGACTCCCTCCCTTCACAAGGTAACAGAAACTTTCTTTCTTTCTAAAGTGCTAGTGCTTGGTTATTTTACAACGAATACACATTCGCCACAGTGCTCAAGTGTCTAGACAGAGAAAGAGTTATTTTACTGCAAGTAAACTACTTCCATTTACTTTTCACACGCTGCGGGTAAATCTCTTCCGCCTACCCTTCACTCTAGCATCGGTGAACCTGTTATTCCCCTAAACTCATCCACTTCTCCGGGATATATCTGAGTCTAAGTTTTCCCAGCGGACCCCTCTGCTTTCACCCAAGCTCCGATGAACCTGCTACTCTTCCGATGTGACCCTTACTAGGTTACGCCACTATGGGAATTTTGCCAATGAACCTCGTTACTGACATTTATTCACACATGTATTCAGAAAAAACCCTAGTTAGTGCTTCCCGGTTGTACCTAACCTGCACCTAACTTTCCTTGAGCCTGCGACCTCAAGGCAAATGGATTCTATTCACCACTTTGCCATTCAATTCCCCGGGGAGTTCGGACAACACTGAACGAGACAGTTTACAAATGCATGGATTAATACATATAACAATATAAGAACAAGAATAACAATGATAAAACAATTCATAAATTTCAAAGCAGCGTATTCTCAAGAGAATGATCAGGTCCCTCGGAACGGCCACTCTTATAGCAGCATCAATATACTAGCAGCTACCGACTTGACTAGACTAACTAGTCCTACCTAACCTTTAACTAGTCCCTAACCATACCTCTGCTACCAGAAAAACTGATAGAGCGCGCGAGGTCACCCAACCAATAATTTCGCCGCTTCCGGCTTCGGGCCCATATATTTCAATTCACCATATACATTGACCGGGTGACTTCACGGGCTACTACCAATTTGTGAGAATTCCCTACTGTTATTACTCAGCGTACCCAACTTACCGACACGGGTACCTATGACCACAATGGATCAGGGAGCTAGCTGTAAAAGGAAAGGCAGCAAAATACAACTCAAAATGACATTCAATACCTTTGTAAATGACCACGGACAACTGGAAGTTTTAAAGTCTTTATCTAAAGTTCGTTCTCAGTAAGCATTAGATTTACAAGGATAAGACAATCGATAATCAAGATAATGAAAAGTACATAACTATAGAGAAATAAAGTCAGGGTAATCATGGGAATACTAATATGGGATGCAACAGGAAACGCTATGCATTTAGGGCAAAATTTCTTTAGACAGTTTAAGTAAGGCCGTTCTAGACCATATTAGAAAATGACAAACTGCAATGCAAAATATAATTTCTAACAGGTAGGGTAACATGGGAAACGTTATGAAAATATGTAATGACTTTATGTTTCAATAATTTGCGGCAAAGCATGGAAAAATCAACATATGCAAAGGTGTGTCTTTATTAAAGCAAAAGACAGAAAAAATAGAAAGGTGCAAGTTCAAAGAATTTAGAGCAATATTTACCTAGACTGGTGTGAAAACCAAACCCTGGCCACGGGTCAGTTAAGGACAGGAAACCCTCAAGGAAGGATACCCCTCAATGGACAGCAGGTGCAGAATGGACACCCAGGACAGGACAGGAAACCCTCAGATTAGGAATCAGGACAGGACCTCAGGACAGGACAGGAAACCCTGAGGACAGGACCAGCACCCGCAGTTCGGAAGCAACGCCTGCGCTCCACCCTCTCTGCAGCTATCGATCAAAACCCTGATTGGGTCAGCGAACTCCCAGCAAAGTGCTTCGCCAGCACTTTAAGGTTCAGTAGAACCTTAGTCTATGGTCAATTTCGGACAGAGTACTCCGCAGTGCTCTGTATCTTCAGTCACCTATTGAGTGCGATGGGTCAGTGACAGGTCAGCTAAACCAGACAAGTCGGACAATTTCCCTAGGTGAACCCAGGGTAGATATACAGTTTGGGGACGGTGTACCACCCCCCAATGTTGCAAAGTGTCAGAATCCCTCAATTTGGATTGGTCCTAAGATAGGATTTGGGTAACACACCAATCAGAACAGACTATTTGGAGGCCTTATTTACATCTCTGGGCACCGCCTAGCAAGATTGGGGTTCCCATGAGAAAATCGCGCAGAATACATTGAAAGAATACATTTTAGCAACATAATGGAACAATATCGTGATGCTGCGGGGCGAAGGTACAGCTTCCCAGGGTGGCTTCTGGTATCAACCTTCTTTGGCAGCAATTCAATGCCATGATGGCTCCTGGCGAGTCTGCGCACAAGTACCCTCCAAGATGGACTCCCCAGCCCAGCACCCCTCCGAGTCGAGGATACATGAAAAGTAAGCGAAAACAATTTAATACATAGAAATAACGATATGAAAACACATCATTGGGTTTGTACTTTCAACTTATCACTATAAAATATACTTATGCAGTCTAAATGTTAGCTACATATACACGGGCACAAGAGCAATGGCACGAGCAGTACCACGTTATTGCCAAAACTATGTATTACGCATGCGCAACTATTTCCCTCCAAACCTGCAAACACGTCTGGACACGTGAGTGTGACTGACGCATGCGCAGAAGCTATTTCAAAGCAGCGGCCATTTTATTGACTCGAATTAATCGTATTAGAAATACACATGTGCAAGCTTCATTTACCTCGTTTAAACATGAAATAAAAGTTAGTAAGACGTACAAATTATTACTTTGTTATACATGAGCGAGGATCATGACTACAGCAAGTCGCAAATGCGAAGCTTTGCTTCATCACTACGATGGCCAAGATACAAGATACGCTGAAAATGTTACCTTCTAAAGTCCAGTGGGAAGAGTTCCATTCATAGTGGAGGTGGCCGTGAGGAGCAGGGAAAGCGTTGGAGATGGTTGACGCTGTAGCATGAAGAGCAGGCTTGGAGTCGCGGACAGTTGTTGCTGTCAGGTGAAGATCCTATCGGGCATCATGGATAGTCATTTCTGGAGCTTTGTGTTGGAGGTCACCATAGGCAGTCAATGCTGTAGCGCGAATTGCAGATCTTGCTTCACTGGTTGTCTCTGGCAGTCACTGTAGGCTGAGGAGTCGGGTTCACCAAAGCTTTGCATTGGAGGGTGGTGCATGCAGCAAGATCATGGTGAGAACTGACCCATTTGTGGTTGCGAAGGCCATTAACTTCAGGATTTTGTCTATTCTTCTAGGAGGAGCTCCACTGATTCCACACCAATGGTTCAGGACCTGAGAGGCACTTCTTGAATATCAGGAACTCACTGCAGGAGAGGCCAGCAGGGCTTAGGCGGATCCAGTTGCAGGTCCAGAACAGCAGGTCAGCTAAGCTGTTGCAGTGAGGCCCCTGGAGTTTGAAGTGTCCTGTAGCTCAGAACAGGAGGCCAGTCAGCTGACCCATTGAGAGTCACTTCAGGCTGGGATGAAGGGTGCAGGTCCAGTCTTCCTTCTCAGACAGCATGTCAGGCATCAAGTAGTGGGGTTAGTCCTCTGGCAGAAAGGCAGCCCTTCTTCTGGAGCATCCACAGGTCGAGGAGTGTTCTCAAGAGTGGGTCTGTGGGTCAATTCAATTCAGTTTATTAAAATTTTGGAACTCCAATGAGGTCGACATAAAAAATACATACCAATTAATACATAAAGTGCAATAAAAACATGTGACAGCGCAATAATGACATCAATCTGAATACAATTATTTCAACATATAGCAATTTCAAGGAGTAAAGTTTGGAATTTATCAGCCAACAATGAGGGAACAGGGCATATCCTGAATTGTGCAAATAACAATTAGAAAGCAACCAAATCAACATATAGCAATTTCAAGGAGTAAAGTTTGGAATTAGCAGCCAAAAATGAGGGAATAGGGCATATCCTGAATTTGCAAATAACAATTTAAAAGCAACCGGATCATGTGCAAATTTACAATTAAAGTTAAAAATTAAATATGCAAAAGCCTTTAAAATGGTGGACAGAGCAATGCGAAACACATTCGTAAATAAAAGAGGATATTACGACTACATAGTGGGGCAACAGCTCAGAAATTACATCCCATTTACATTACATCCCATGGTCTGAGGGTCCATTTTTAGGTTTTGCCTGGCGAAAGCTGCGCTCTGCGCAGCTTTTTCGCGCAGGCGAAAACCTAATGAGTATGGTATGGGAGACAGGAACGGCCCCCGTCTTTCATTGGCTAGCTCCATAAATGGAGGCTAGCCATTGGAAGACGGGCCTGTCCGTCAATGCCGGACCAGATTCGGGGGCGTTCCCGAGAATTTTTGGCTTTTGGCTACGTCAGCCGAAAGCCTGTTCTCGGGAACGCCCCCGAATCTGTGCTGGCATTGACGGCACCCGCCCTCATTGCAGCCGCCGTCATTTCGGAAGTGGTTGGCCGGCCGGCCAATCCTGGCGTGGCCGGCCGGAAGTCCCGCCCCCGCCCGGAGACGCATGGAGCCCCGGAGGAGAAGTGCTGGATGGTGCGGGGCTCCCGTGTGCTGAGGGAGCCCCGGGGGAAGAGACGGCAGGAGCGGAGCTGTGTTCCTTCAGCTGACGGATCCGGTGAGTTTGCAGAGAGGGGAAAGCCGAGCGGAATCCTGGCCCGCCCCCTCCGCCTCCTCTCTGCAGATATGCTCTGACTCCCCGCCGCCTCAGGTACAATAAGCGCAGTGGCAGGACACGGAGGCGGCGCTGCTGCTTGGGCAGCTGAGGATCGGTAGCCCCTGCGCCTACCTCCAGTCCCGAGCACGTTTACTTGGCACAGGAGCGGAAGACGCAAAATACCCCCCCCCCCCAAACAAACCTACCTACAGTTTCTACGGTGCGGTAGCCTCGCGCATATTTTCGAACTTTTATTTATCTGTCAACTGAGCTATCAATGACCAGGTAAACCCCCCAAAAAAACACGAGGGTGTTCTAACATACAATGCTAATTGAATAGATTATCAATAGCCCTGTGTCATGCGTGACACCCGCAGCCTGTCTTGGCTTCCATCCAGCAGCCCTTTACATTTTGGGACTTGTAGTTCTAGTCCCCCCCTTTCCACCACAGCCTACGTGGTCTAGCTTGCACGTGCTAGATGTGATATCCATGAAGTCAGTCAGCATAGCAGCTGTGACGCTGACCCACACATCTCCTTATGCTGCTTTGATAGCCAAGCTGTTTGTGGTTTAGCATTTGTTTGTGGTTTGACGTTTTAAGAAATGTTCCTATGGGTTATGAACAGGGCACAAGTTCTAAAAAAAGAAGAGGGCGGGGACTAACCTAGTTAATCAGTAAGCAAGTGGCATCACAGCTGATGACATCATCCCACATGCCATCGGTCGCATGCACACGTGACATCATAGGGAGTGGCAACACAAGAAGTGACGTCAGATCTTAAGCCCATTTAGCAGGTGTATTATCCGTACATTTGAGCACTTTTCGAGTATACTTGCAAACTCTCCTGAGTTAGGCAGAAGATTCACACTTTTGTACGCTACACATAACAGGTAAACGACCTTTAGTGTGCAGCTGCTAGTGCGCATACCATTACTTCCCAAGCGTTACTACACTTGCGATTTTACAACGCGTACCATTAGTTCGCAAGTTGTTACATCGCAAGCGTTAATACAACGCATGAGTTGTAATGGTATGCGCTATCCACATCGTTGTTTGGAAGGCGTTTCCGTTTCCAAACAACGACGTGCAGATCTGATGTCGCTGGAAGCCGGAGAAGAGAGGCACAATGGAGGAGTGAGAGGTAAGTGTAGTATTTTTGGGTTGTGCAGGGGTAGTCTTTTAGGTTGTAGGGTTGCCTGCTTGTGCCTCCGTGTGCCCCTGTTGCCTGCTTGTGCCTCCGTGTGCCCCTGTTGCCTGCTTGTGCCTCTGTGTGCCCCTGTTGCCTGCTTGTGCCTCCGTTTTTGTGCCCCTGTCGCCTGCTTGTGCCTCCGTTTTTGTGCCCCTGTCGCCTGCTTGTGCCTCAGTTTTCGTGCCCCTGTTGCCTGCTTGTGCCTCCGTGTGCCCCTGTTGCCTGCTTGTGCCTCCGTGTGCCCCTGTTACCTGCTTGTGCCTCCGGGTGCCCCTGTTGCCTGCTTGTGCCTCCGTGTGCCCCTGTTGCCTGCTTGTGCCTCCGTGTGCCCCTGTTGCCTGCTTGTGCCTCCGTTTTCGTGCCCCTGTTGCCTGCTTGTGCTTCCGTGTGCCCCTGTTGCCTGCTTGTGCCTCCGTGTGCCCCTGTTGCCTGCTTGTGCTGTGTGGGTGTGTGTGGAAGGCTCTGTGTGGGTGTGTGGAGGGCTCTGTGTGGCTGTGTGTGTGGGGAGCTTTGTGTGGCTGTGTGTGTGGGGGGCTCTGTGTGGCTGTGTGTGTGGGGGGCTCTGTGTGGCTGTGTGTGTGGGGGGCTCTGTGTGGGTGTGTGTGGGGGGGCTCTGTGTGTGTGTTTGTGTGTGTCATTTGCGAGAGATAAAGCTAGTGGCATTGTAAATGACAATGCCATTTATTTATGTTAAAAAAAACATAAATAAAAATAATGTCAAGAGCAATGCCAATAGCTCTAACTATAATAAAGGCAAAACCATTGCATTGTAAATGCTTGTTATATCTGGTCCCCACTTTGCAAGAAACTTCTAGGAACTTCCCTCTACAGAAGTGTCTGGAAATTCATGCCTCCCTGCTCTGCTCCCAGTCTGTCTTCAGGCATAATAGGCTAGTGTGAAGTCCTTTCTATGTGAGCTAAGGCAGTGTTTTTTAAATGCAAGTGTTACATGTAACAGCTTTCTCTCCTCATTAACTCATGATGGCTCATCCTGCTGACACCAAGACCCGCTATGGTGTGGCCGTCTGGGAGGAATATACAAAGGCTATCTGCCAACTACACCTAGTCATGTGATCAAGGAAACAGGCTAAAGGCACCCAATGGTTAGGGCCACAAAATGCCAACTTTCCAAAAGTGGTATTTTCAGAATTGTGACTTATAGTCTGACTTTACCATTAAAGAGGGTTTTAAATGACACCTCTTCAGACAACAAACACGACATTCCTAACTGGTCCCACACATAAGCTATAACTTATTAAATGTAATAAGGTAACTCAATGTTATCCATGGAAGAGGAAGGCCTCACAGTAGTGAAAAACAAATTCGCAAATGTTTTACTTCAGGACATATCAAACTGAAAGGTAAATGTCCAACTTTTTTTTTTTTAAACATATTTTATTTGTCAATTTGCACATGTTGCGCAGGACTCTGCACACCAGAGTCATCTGCCAAAGCAAACCAAACATAGTCATCACAGCAAATGACTCCCCCCCTCCAGGATCAGTAAAACAATATATAATAGCATTCAACGATATAACACCCCTCCCCAACTCCCTCCCTCCCACTCCCCCCCAGAGATCGCACTAAGTCCATACTGTCTTGTCCGCGACATTAAAAGAAGATCAACAGGTCCTGATCCAGGCACACAACCCCCCCTGCTCCATTCCTCCTCTCCCCCATACTGGTCCCACGGCTTTATTCGGCAACGAAGGCTCCACCATCAAACGAGGTTCCGGCCAAAGGCCATGGTACTCCGCCCATCTTTTCCATATTTTATAGTGTTTGCGTGGGCCCCCCCTGGCCACAAAGATAGGTTTCTCCAGACCCATTAAAAAGTCCAGGCCATTTTTCCAAGCAGCCACCGATGGAGCCCTCGTCGCTTTCCAGGCTTTAGCAATGTCTCGTTTTACCAGTGTGAGGCCTAGGAGCATGTGATGTCGTTTATAGGCATTGCCACACACTCCCTCCATAACATGCAGCAGTGCCAGCTGTGGTGTGCGGGTAAGTTCCCAGCCCAGGACCTCAGAGAGACAGGCAAATACCTCCCTCCAGAAGCGTTCTAGCGATGTGCACTGCCAGACCGTATGTATAAACTTACCCTCAGTCCGACCGCAGCGAAGACACTCCGGGGAAGCGATCATCCCCGCCCACCACACCCGTGTCCTAGTAAAGTAAACCCTCTGGAGATATTTGAATTGGACTAGGTGGAGCCGTATCGCTATGGCCGCCCCCGCGGGGCTGTCAGGGCCTCCGTCCAATCCTCCTCTTCCAGTCCTCCCACATCTGCCTCCCAGTCCCCTCGGAGTTTCTGAAGTGTAGGGGAGTAAAGCGTGACCAGGGACTGGTAAATACGCAAAATCTTTTTTCCTGCAAATCCCCCACAAAGACTTTAGCTTCAATGGGACTAAACTCGGGTATGGACTCCAGGCCCTGCAGGCTAGGGGACAACACTTGGCGCAACTGCAAATATTGATAGAATTATGCCTGGGGCATATGGAACTCCTCCTGGAGATCCCAGAAGGATTTTATTGTTGTGCCCCTCAGAACATCACCCAGGGTGGAGATACCAATGGCGTCCCATCCCTGAAACCCCAAAAGGGCCACCAAGTGGGGCAGGTGCCCATTACTCCACAGTGGGGTCTCCCAAGTAAGGACATTCCACCAGCCCTTGCGCCGCAGCGCCTGCCTCCAAACCATGAACACCACCCGCGTGACCGATGGCAGCGCGCTTCGTAGCCGCGCCGAGTACAAAAGTGTATGTAGTGTGTGATGTTCCATAAGGTAACGTTCCAGTGCGAGCCCATCCTCGTCTGATCTCCCAGCGCCCACAATGTGGATTTGCAGGGATTCATGTACAGACCCGACGTTTCCCTGAATATCTGCATTATACGCAGAAGTCGTGGCCCCGTTCTGTCAACTGCCGTCAGAAAGAAGAGAATGTTGTCTGCATTCAACGCAATTCTGTCGGAAAGAAATCCCCTTACCTGTGCATCCATAGAGCTCCATGGCCATAGCGAATAGGTACGGCAACGGGGCAACCCTGCCGCGTGCCCCTCTGAATAGAAAAGGTAGAGGAGGCAGCGCCCGCGACCCGCACCGACGCCGTCAGACCTGTATAGAGGATCTTCACATGGAAAAGGAAGCGTGGGCCTAGGTTGAGTCTAGGAAGCAGAGCGGACAGGTAGACCCAGCTCAAGGAATCAAATGCCCTGTCCATGTTTGCCAAAAGTAGTGCCGCCGGTTCCCTAATTTGTCGAATCGCCACCACCGCCACTTGAGCTTTCCTAATGTTGTGCCGGGTGGCCCGTTGAGGCATAAACCCCGCCTGATCGGGGTGCACAAGTGAAGCGATATGGGGCAATAGTCGATTGGCCAACACCTTCGCCAGGATTTTGGCCTCCACATTCAAAAGGGAGATTGGGCAGCAAGAGGCGTGTTGTTCCGGGGGACGCCCGGCTTATGAAACACCACCACCTCTGCATGTCCCCAGTCCGGGGAAAGCCCACCCTTATCCCGGCCCTCCTCCACCACCGCCCAGTAATGTTGAGCCAGTTGCACGTTATACCGAAGATAAAACTCACTCGGAAACCCATTGGGTTCGGGTGCCTTCCCAGGGTTAAGTTCTCCCAGGGCCACTGCCAGTTCCTCGTCCGACAAGGGGGCCTCCAGTTGGTCCCGTAGCTCGTCCGACAACGCCTTGGGTGACAGATCTGTAATAAACTTCTCGACTTTAGCAGCCGACAGACATTACCGGGGGGCATAGAGGTCCGCAAAATATGTACCAAAGCTCTCCACAATAGCAGGAGGGTTCGTAATCGGAGTTCCCGCTGGGCCCAAATTTCCCGGTAGGGCCTGGGGGTGAAAAGTGCCCTGACACAGGCAATGCAACATCTTACTAGACTTGTCCCCCATTGGTACACTCTGCTGCGTGTTGCCAGCCAGACTTGACGTGCCTCATCCATCAGCAGAGCTGCCCACTCCTGTTGGGTTAAAAGCAATTGCCACACTCCCAGAGCACTCCCAGACTCACGGTTCTGTGGCTCAAGCATCTTTTTGTTCGCTTCAGCACAAGTCAGTTCCTCCCTACGTTGCTTGTGAGCCGCCGTGCACCATGAAATGTCTACCCCTTGCAGAGTGGGCTTCAACGCCTCCCACAAGGTGGCAGCACTGGAAACAGATCCCACATTCGCTGTCAGATACTGGGCAATAGATTCACCCATATGAGCTGTATATTCCGCGTTCTGGAGGTGCCACACCGCCAGGCGCCACCGAAACGGCTGCCGTCCCCGGCCCGCATCCAGTTCTATGAGCACTGGGGAGTGGTCCACCGGACCCCGAGGCAGAATCTCCGCCGCCGCCACTCTACCAGCCTCACCCGGGGAACAAAAATATAGTCCAGCCTAGAGAAGGATTTGTGGACTGCTGAGAGGTAGTTGTATCCCTGAACCGCGCCATGGGCATGCCGCCGTGTGTCGACCCAGTCTAGTCCCATCACCAGAGAGTGTAGTTTTGTAGGAAGATCGCTCCTGTGACCACCCCCAACCCCTTTCCTATCCTTAACCGTGTCCATGACAACATTCCAGTCCCCACCCACCACAGACATTACATCAGGCATATCGGCCCACAAGGATTGCAGCCTCTCAATTAAATTCCACTGCAAAGGGGGAGGGGGAGGGGCATATACACTACCTAAAATCAGGAAGTCCTCCCCAACCCTGCCCCGGATAAACAAGTAGCGCCCCTGCATGTTGGTCCACTGCCGCTCGTGTGTGTAGGGGACCCTGCGATGTATCAGTATAGCCACACCTTGGGACCCTCTCATAAAGCCAGCATGGAAAACCTGTTGAAGCCAATAGCGCTGCAGGAAAAAGGGCCTTCGTCCCCATGAGATGCCTCTCCTGTAGCATAAGAATATCAGCCTTCGCCCTCTTCGCATGTTGGAGTGTGGCCCCGGCTTGAACTTGTCTACGGCCCGAGTACATTCCATCTTAGAATATGGAGACCGCCCTGCGTCCCTTGCCCACCATCGGGCATACTAGCCATAGGGTGTTGCATCATTGTTCACCACTAATATTGAGCCTCGGTGGCGTGTGTGTAGCCTGTAGCGGACCTGTAATGGAAGTGCAACCTGTAAACATAAACAACCCTTTTCCAACAAACCCCCCACCCCATACCTAAAAAAAACACGGAAGTATCTGTTGCGAAAGGACTGGTCCCGACCCCCAATGGGGGAAGAGCACCGCCCCAACCAATGGATCCCCAACTCACTCACAGCCCATGTCCACCTGGCAGGGCTCCCGCCAGCTCACACCTGATGGTACAATAAGCCCAGTTCAGGACATCCCGGTAATCAATAAGTATAGTTCTGCAACACCTCCCCGGCATCCTCTGTTAAGGTTCTAATGGCTGACCCCCCTCAAGAGGAGGCACTGCATGACTGCGACCGTCGCTGGGACCGCAACCCTCTGTTGCCCCTCTGCCACTGACCACGGGGGCCTCCCTGAGCCGCATCACTCAAGGATGAATCTGACTCTCTTCCCGGTGGTGTGTGGGGCCTCACCCGAACCATTTCATCTGTCCATCTGAATACCTCTTCTGGAGTGTCGAAGAAATGAGTGTGGGAACGAAAGACCACCCGGAGGTGGGCCGGAAAAAGCAGGGAATATGAAAGCTTGAGCTCTCTCAGCCGGGCATTGGCGGCCATGAACGACTGACGTTGCTGCTGGACTTGCCGCGTGTAATCAGGGAACATCAGAATAAGGGTATTATTGAAAAGCAGTGGTTCTTTGGCTCGGTCCTGCTCCAAATTGGCGTCCCTGTCCAGATAGTTCAATAACTTAGCGATGACAGGCCGCGGGCGAGCCCCCACCGGAGGCTTCTGCATGAGTGCCCGATGGGCCCGTTCCACTACAAAGCATCTGGACATAGCCTCGGGGGGAGACAGCCCTCCAGCCAGGTCGTAAGGAAGAGTTCCATGTTTCCCTCTTCACAACCCTCCGGAAACCCAACGAATCGGAGAGTGTTGCGTCAGGCCCGTCCTTCCGCATCTTCCGCCCTGAACGTGAGGCCCTTTTGGACGGTCTCCATCGCCGCCACCTTCGCTTCAACTCTGTGACATCGCCCTCCACTCCCGAGATGCGGGTCTCAGCCTCAGTAAGACGGGACATCGCATTACATAAATCCTGCCCCAGCAGCATAATGTCCGCTCCAACTGCCCCTATTTTTGCATCCAACATGTTCCTGGATTGGGTGATGGTGGCCATTTGTCAATAGGCCCCTGCTTAGTAGAGCAGATTCCTCCTTTGTCTCTGGTCATGATTGTGTCTTGATCTTCCTGGACTGGCCCAACCCTGACCAGATGAGACAAAAACACAGACAAAGGCAACTCCTGTGGCCCGATCCAACTGCCGAGTGTGCACCAGCCAGCACCAGGCCCCACTACTCTGGCTCTCAAGACTCCCCAGGGTCCCAGACCCATCTGGTCACATGGACACGAGGACTCTGTTCAACTAACCTCCAGAGCGATGGTGTCTTTGACAAGCAGGTGAGGCTTACCCACCCACACTGTCAAGTCCTCCATGCGCAGGTCGCAGCCGGCACCCCCAACGACCTATCCCTCACTCCCGTTGTCCGATCTATTGACCGCCGATAATTGCAGCTGCCCTGAGTGGTTCCTGGACAGGATGGCTGGGCACAGGCAGGCGAGCTGGTCCTCGGTCCCCGCCTTGCGGCGTGATAATGCCACCCATCCCCCCGCCCACACATCTCTATTGGGTGGCCTCATGGGGCGTAGGGTCCTCCCTCCGACCACCGCACCAAAGACCCAGTAGGCTCAGGACATCCCCGCTGAGGTGGGGGCAGCCACAAAATAAGCAAAGCGTAACTGAGGGGGCGAGGCAGCCTACCAATTCCCTGGCAGCCCCCGGCGCAGCCCGACTGTGCCTCCGGTCCCCACCACAGCACCAGTGATGAAGGGCACCGCGAGGAGCGGGTCAGCCGCCCTTATCACCAGCCGCCTAAGCCCTCACGCACCTCCGCTACTATATGGTCTCAATGCCAGCTCCCACTCCAGCCGCTCTGCCTTACCTCCACGGCCCGGTCTGGCTGCCGGATCACCCCATCTTGCTCCAGCAGCCCTGCTGTCCGGACCGCAGAGCCTCAGCGCAGCTCCCCACAGCCCGGTCGGTCAGCGGGCCTCTCGCCGCAGGGCCAGACCACTCTCAGCTGCAAGGTGCGCCTGCCAGCCTTGGCACTCGGGCCTTGATCTCCAGCAGGGGCACTGCCCGCAGTCCCGGGGACCTCCCTCACTTGACCAGGCCTCTCCCCCGCAGCGGCGGAAACACAGCGCCACAGCAGCTCCCAGCTCCTAAGTTGCACTGGGCGGTAGAGTAGCCGGTGCTGCGCCGCATAAACAGTGATTTCAGCGTCGATGGTACCGGGATGTCAGGATTATCGACGGATGTATGGCGGGCTGGACAGAGCCGGCTTAGCACACGTCCGCCATGTTGGCTTACCAAGCCACGCCCCCCCAAAAAGTCCGGCCGAAAGATTTATTTTGCAAGGTCAAAATGGCATATTAAAACTGCACACCTCAGACAGGTTTTTCAGGGCTACTTAAGTGGGTGACACAATAAGTGCTGCAACCTCACAAGTAGCATTTCAATGTTCCAGCCTTGTGGCATACACTTTACTAGTAACCATTGGAGGATGAGCTAAGAAAATTGACTTCTGCTGGTTCCAATTATAGTTGGGCGGGGCTTTTTCTGCTCCCCATGGCTGTAGTATTCGGGCATATGCGAGGTAGGCACAGCAACTGCCCAAAGCACCCATAGCTCCACTAGCAATCCTGAGCCCAAAGTATCCAGGTCGAGAATTATCAGGTCCGAAGTTAGAAGGCCTGATCATTTTGAGCCCAGACAGACAGGAAACTCATAGTAGCTCGGAGCAGTAGCCCCCTTGAGATACGTCCAGGCAGCCAATATTTGTGTCCTTTACAAAAGATTGACTACCTTCAAAGTTTATGAAAATACGATGGAGTAAATAATGAGACTGCCATGCATTTTTCTTCTTATGCCCATGCTCATTGTGTAAGGAGTTACTTGCTATAGTTTACTCTTGACTTCCACTCTCTTCTATGCATATTTACTGCTGTCGTTCAATGTATGTTAACCAATTTTAAACTTAAATAACTGGCTATGGGTGGAACTTTTGTTCTATTGCTATTGGTTACTAATTGTGAGTTTATCATTTAATACTTTCATGTCCGAGATTTTCGTGGCCTGAATTGAAATACTATGGGGTCGATTCCGATCCGGTAAAAAGATCTCCGAATCGTCGTAAGGAGCGTTTTCCCCGTACGAATCGTACCTGTAAATGTCCCGTACGTACGACGAAGTACGATTCGTACCAGGAGCTGTACTCCGTACGAGTCGTGCAAGACACTGTACGACTCTAATCTCCATACGATTCTCCCTCGGAACCCGCTGTACGCGACATCTGTATGGTTCGCGGCTGGTTTTTACGACCCAGCAAGTACGATACGTGTCGGGTACGCACCGTACTACCCTTTTTCTACGGGAGCTGAAAACAGCCGTAAAAGCAGAGTTCGCCCCGAAACAGGTACGGAACGCCCGGGTACGGTGCATATCCCCCATGATCGCAGGGGTACGCACTGTACCCCTGCGATCATGGGGTGTACGAGCCATACCCCCATTGTATGATCGGTGTACGAGCCGTACCCCATGTACGATCGGTGTACGAGCCGTACCCCCATTTTACGATCGGTGTACGAGCCGTACCCCCATTGTACATTGGGTGTACGGCTCGTACACCGATATTACATGGGGTACGGCTCGTACACCCCATGATCGCAGGGGTACGGTGCATACCCCTGCGATTATGGGGGGTACGGACCGTACGGTGGGTATGTGTTTGTGTGCTTTTCCGTACGACTCGCCCTTACCTGACGTGGACCGTACGAATCGCGTCCTCATACCACGGTCCGTATCGTACTCGTCGGGTCGTACTGCATGTGTACGAGTCGTACGGTATGTGTACGAGTCGTACGGTTCACGGTTTCGGCCTTGCAATACGTACGGATCGCGACGATTCGGACGGATTCTTGGAATACGGATCGTACTACGCGTCTCGGACGGACGGGTGCGATTCGTACGGAGAGGGCTCCGGATACAAATCGTACGGACGTTTTTTTCCCCGAATCGAATCGACCCCTATGTGTGCAAAGCTTTTCAGGAGTTCCAGGGCAGATGGCAGATACCTATCTCTAAATGTACCCATGAGAGTCTTTTCCCACTTGTGTTTTGGGGCATTGTCTAATTATTGGATACAAAACTGCACATCTAGTACATATCTTAAGTACTTGACCCTCAGGATAGCGAATTCAAGCAACTCAATGAGACATACAATAATTATTAATCAATCATTGTCCAAGTAGTGCTTCTACGTAAGTGAATGCAATACTGTTCATAAAAGGTTAGAGGTCTACACCATATTATTGCATCTATAAGTGCTCCCACGTAATTTGTAGGTCGTAGCATGCCTCGTTCCGCTGCGGAACGAAATGTAACCGATGATGAAGCATGCCACCAAGGGGCAACCCTGGTGGGTGAGGGTTATACAAGAAAACAATTGTGTTTTCTTCACCTTGTGGGGGTTATTTCGCAGCAAACTGAGTGGCTCCCTATATTTTAGTTACTCTTCAAATACATGGACATAAATCTCATCATTCTTAACCTTCTGTCTGCATCTTGCCATGAGCACTTACCTTGTTTGTTTGCTTCTCAGCTGCAATTGACGTAATCTGGTTTGTTTTCTTGCTAAATCATTAATTGATTAGTGGCTAATCTACTTATATGAAAGACTAAACTTCATCTATCCGCTACACTAGTGGTGGACACAGTTTTAACAAGGCCCATGTTGTTGGCGAAATCAGGGAATTTTGCACTTTGCAAAGAAGTACAAAGTCCCCAAAATTAGCACAATACTGAAGTAGTTTACCCTCACTCCTCCTTACTGCAGCCAGCTGTCCCAATGAATATGGATGGAATTTCAGGCTGCAAATATGGATGTCATTTCGGGGTAGTCTGGTGTAGCAAATGTGACCCATGGGCAGCCCTTTCCTTTCTTTGGCCTTTTTGTATGTGTGTATGCATGTACATAGTATTTATGTGGTGTGAACAAAGCCAAAAAGAAGTCCACAGGATAAAAGATATACATAAAGTCACAAGTTATGGTAAAGGTGGCTGGGTTGTGGACGGTTAATGCATTGTGATGTAGTGTTCTTTAATGAGGTAAGTCTTCAACTCTTTATAAAATTGGAGCAGCACTGGGGCAGTCCCAATGGATATGGGTATGTTGTTCCAGATCCTGGGAGCTTTGATGGATAACATCTGCTTCCTTGTTTTTTTATTTTTTGCATTTCTTTGCCTGCATTCTGATGGTGTTGAGAACCATCTGAAATGGTGAGCTTGTCTGCAATATAAAAAGGAGTGTTGGGTGTTGTGATAGTCTTGTGAAGGATGCACTTTGTTTTAAAGGTGGTGCGGGCCGGCAAAGGGAACCATAATCCCACATTTTTCTTGCTTCCTTGGTCTCAGTGTTCATGGAATTACTGAAAGAAACATACAATAAGCAGGCACTGGCAAAGCCAATAGGTCTAATTTTTTTATGTGCTAATGTATGCAAACACAGGCATGCACAAATGTTGCTGGCACGTATTAGCACATTTAGAGGGTGACATTTTGACTATGCCAATGCAGTCTAGCAATGTAATACATCTGATCTTCAACATCCCTTTCAGGTCATGTTCAGGTCACTGTGTTGCGTTTCAAAGTAGGGTAGTGGCAAAAAGAGTCATTGCTGGCGACTGCATGGTTTCTGGAAGGTACTCACTTCCTGCAAGAATATGCATGGCAGAGAGGAAACTAGGCAGGGATAAGGATGACAGCAAAGCTAAGGTTAGCAGTTAATGAAGTTAGCTATATTTAGTATGACACAGCAGAGAAGTACAAAAAACTTCTGAAATGCAGCAAGAAGAGCACAACCAGGATACATCCAGGAGCCCTCGACTGCATGTGTGAAATACATCACATCCATTAGCCCATTAAACCCAGAGGGGCTCATTTATGAGGCCCTAGTAGCACATTGTGCTGCCGGAGGTTGACTTTTTTGATGCTCAGATGGCGCAATGTGCCGCAGAATATCTAGAAGAATATTTACAATGCCACGCAAAGCCACTTTACATACTTTTCATGGCCTTGTAAATATGTGCCCCTTTCACGTAGAACACTGAACACTACGTGTAAGGGGTTTTCCATGGGTGTTGCTGTGGGTGTTTCCACATAACACCCATGGTTCTGAAGTATTACCAGATTCACGAGAAATTGTAAACATGGGAATGCATCAGAATCCTACACCAGAGACGTAGGAGTGGCAGAACGCGAAAAAAAGACTTATTTCTCCTTGTTTTTCCTCTTTCTATGCTTGCTGCATTCTGCAAGATGCACCGAATGAGGGAAATGGCATCAATTATTGTTTTTGTCCATAAAAGTGTCCCTTTCTGCACAAAAACAATCATCCCTGCAATGCAGTCACCCTTGCAACATGAAACAAGGGTGCCTGTGTTAGCGCACGGCTGCTGTTTGTACGCCACAGGGGAGAAGGACCGGAATGTGCCGTATTTCGTAGGTCCAGCATATTCCTGCCCTTTTCTTTTGGCACATGACAGCACAACAGGAAGGCCTGCTCCACTGCGATGTGTCAAAAGTATGTAAATGAGGCTTAGAGTTTTCGAATTTGCCAATATTTGTTGTTGTCATGAGTCTGTGGTTGTCTGTACCACTGACTACAACGTTCTCCAGACATGGTAGATAGGTGTGATCCTGCCAACATTGTTCAAAAAACTTTTGGGCAGATTTACCATCCCCGAGCGCCAATTTTGCGCCATCGTTCCGTCACTTCTGTGACGCAACGGCAGAATAAAGCTAGCGCCACGCTGCGGGGGATTTACAATGTGACGCATCTAGGGAGATGCGTCACGTTGTAAAGCCCTGCGCCACATTAAACCTGCATCAGGTTTCATGTGGGCGTTCCGGCGCAGGGTGGGCGTTCCGGCGCAGGAACGCCTCGGAAAAGTGCCTGAGTGAAATCTACAAGATTTCCGACCCTGCTGCGTCAAAACCTTGCACCTGCTTCAAACAGGCATAAGGTGTGACGCACCATGTGGAAGATAGGCTGGGTTGTCGCAGTGCTGGAGTTGCGTTGCGCCCGCGACACAACTCCAGCACTGCGCCAACCTTACGCCGGCAGATGCGACATGTATCTGCCTATCCTTGCGCATTGCACGCCGCATTGTAAATGGTGGTGGCGCAACAATGCCATTGCGTGTCACATGTTTCTTGGCGCATCCCTGCTGATTTACAGGGATGCACCAGGAAACGTAAATCTGCCCCGTCTTAGTTATTTCTGGCGTCGGAAATGGCAGCGCAAATCTCTTATGGCAGTGGTGACCCTTAGACGTCACTTCCTTTGCTGGTCTCCCATTCAGTTGTCAGCTCCATATTTTACACACCCAAGCAGATGAAACCGATCCCCCTGGTCTATACGTGACGATCAAACAATTTACCAACGTTATCATTTAGTACAGACCACACTTTGTGGCCCTTAGAAAACATTAAAGAGTATCTATGATTTAGTACATGCATATCATATGCCGCGGGTATGTGAGTGGGGCAGCACTGCTGTCGCTCATTAAAACACGCCACATATGTAAAAACTGCTTGGTGCAGAGGTGTCCCTCTGGCATTCAGCTCTGAGCCTCTGCCTTGCTTGTACTACCAGTAAACAGAGATTGAAATAAACAGTTTTGTTCTGACAATTAGTAGTAATGATACACCGGGAAAGGTCGCGGAAGGTCAGGACACACTGGACCATCCATTGATTTCCCTGCTCCTCGGGGCTCGCAGGAGATAATCCCCGCCTCGTTTTCTGTTCAGAAACGGATTTCTTTAATGGACCGGCCATTTCTCTGTTATTTTCAGGTGCTTTGATGTCTTCAGTTCAAGGACCATACTTTGGAAGCTTTTCAGTTTTCCCACTGTACGTTGCTTATTCCCTTTCAAGAATGTTTCTTTCCAAGAGTTCGAGATGACAACCTCAAATACTCTTATTATTCTCTGATTTTTTCTGGATTTAATTTTTGCCACTAACTTAATGTTGTGTACCTCACTGACCTAAAGCCTATAGCGAGTGTGCAACTATCGGGGAACTCCCCTGCAAGTGCCAGGCCTGGATGTATGACATTACAACGCATGCTTTTACCATGCATGCTGTTACGACGCAGTTTTTACAACGCATGCTGTTACAACGCATAGCGCTTAGGGTGCTGGATAGTGAATAGTTTAATTTACTATTCCAACTCCAGTCCCCGTGGATAGTAGGGAAGGTGTTGGATAGTAATTTAAATCTATTCCCTATCCTAGAGCGCCCCCCAGCGCAATGCGTTGTAATGACATGCGTTGTAATGGTTGCGTCGTAAAGGCACTGCGTGGTAAAAGTTGCGTTGTAAAGGATGTTTCCCGCCAGGCCTGTTTATGAAGACGCACAGCATGAGAAGAAAGAGATAGAAAGAGGACCAGGGGAAGGACTATAGCTGGGGTCCCATGTGAGAGCGAGAGGTCAAATGCCAAATGGACAGTCCTTAATTTGTAAACAAGCATTGGCATAGCCAATAGATCTCACCTTTGGGACCTTATACGTGTTTAGCCATGCAACAGTTGTTGTTGCACCAAGGATATTGTGCTGCATAACTAAATACTTATAAGCTACCAAAAGCGAGACCTATTGGCTATGCCAATGCTTGTTTACTAAGTAGACTGCAGAGAGGGGCTTAATTTCCATGCTTGCACTGGGGCCCACGGCACCTCGGCTGGGTCACGAGGAGAGACCCTCTGACAAATGAAAGAATTGCTATAAGGCGACAAGGGGGGGGGGAATTATGTTAAGGCTGGAGATGCTCTCTCCTGTGTGGAACCCCGCTGCGTGCTTAAGAAGCAGGGGGTAAATTTCACAGCGCAAGTGAAAAGTCACCAAAAGTAACACAAAGTAGCATTCAGCACTGCACTATGGTATGGTGCTATAGTGTATGCGTGGCGCAATGCAGCCTCAAAGTGCAGCAGAAAACGGAAAGAGAGTGAAGTGCCCCATCTATGTACACAGGGTGCTGTCCGCTCCCGCCCTTTCACGCAACGGAACAGAACTACTTTGGTTGTTGCGTTGAGTAAAATAGCAGTACATTTTCCCCTAGGTGTCTTGAAACGAGGTGCGCCCTGCGTGGCGGAAGGAACTGCATGGGAGCTCCTATATTGAGGGGGGCTCTTATCCCCCTTGTGATAAGCCAGCAGGGTCACCCGGAAGGATGCAGGCTCTCTGGGGTTTGTGGTACTTTGGGGGCACACAGAGTAGGAGTGAGCGCCAGACTTCTGGAGTAAGTTGCGGGTTCAGGGAACCCTATTCCCCAAACAACTGAGTGCGGCAGGAGAAGGGATTCTTCTGCAACCACAGAAGAATTGAAGGCAGAATGAAAAAGATAGAGCCCAAGAAATGGCACGGGAGGATAACAAGAGAACGGTGCAGAACAGAAAGGAGAGGAGGGTTAAAAGAGAGGCGCAACTGCACAGGGGAAGAAAATAGTATAAAGGCGGGGAGAGTAACAGTATGAAAGGAGGGCTGGTGGCCCGCTGCCTTTAAGAGGCTATGTAAGGTGAACAGATCATCTTGAGGGTAACTGTAAGAGTTGTGCTCCCAGGCAGAAAACGGAGAATGGGGGCGGAGAGTAAGAAAGACAGAAGAAAGTAAGCACCAGAGGTGGGTGGTAGGAAAGAAGGGGAAGAAAGACAGGAGATGAGAGCAGAACCGCAAGTCGATACAAGAGACAGGTTCACCAGGGACTAACCTTTCCGCAGATTAGGAGCGGGATCTTCTGTCCGCAGCACAAGAAGGGAGCAAAGTGGGGCAGAGGAGGCGGGGTGGAGGGCTGTGGGGTGGGAGAAGGAAAAGAGGGTGTTGAAGGAGAGAGGAGAGCTGAGATGAAGGCGGACCTAGCCCTGCAGCTGCCTCTGGTTACATGCTGGCTCTGGGAAGCTCCTGCTCTCGCAGCGTGGGGCGTGAGCCCCCTCACCCGCCCCCTGCAGACCACTCATTAGTGCCCAGGAAGCGGCAGCGCAGGACACGCAGCGAGAGGGCGGGAGGGGGAGGGGCTGGCACCCCTTCCAAAACACAGCATTGGTGTGCTTCACTCTCAGAGCTACTCACTGTGAGAGGTGCTGAAAAAGAATCAGTGAAATTCCCTGAGGAAAAGCAAGTACAACCTTGAAGTTAAGAGCGATGCAAAGATTTGATATATTATCTTTCATAAAAGAGTGCGTTATTAACTTCAGTTAACAGGCATTGACTAAACACTTCAGTTGTCTCCAAAATGGAACGAGAACAATTGGATGGAGTGATCGAAACACATTTTGTTTAAACGCCCCACTAGATGTGTGCTAGTGGCTTCCCTATAAATCACCAAATATAAAGATTTAAATGGGAAAATTACATTTAATGCATGTGGCAAAACCTGAAAATGATGGGAAATAAATCTGCAATGTGGTGCTGCTCTCTTGTGGACATACAGAAGAACTGGGCACTGAAAGCTGAAGGAAACAAGCGCTGAAAGACAAGCTGCGAAAGTTAAAGTCGTGCATGTACAGCGTTTACATTACGGGGGCGAGCAGCGGCAGGCGCGGTAATTGCTAACAGATGGCGCTGCTGCTCGTTACAGCAAGGGAAACGCCACACATGCACGAGTACTAATAGGAAACAGTGCAAAACATGCACGAGTTTCAACAAAAGCCCGGAGTGATTCCAAGAGGTCACTCCAAAGGAGAGTTTGCGGGCTGCGTAGGCGAGACCTGTAAACGAAGTGCCAGGGATCTTGTCAGGAGGCCACTGCAGCTTGCACCACACATTGCCCCTTGCTATGCTGCCAAGGGTAGTGACAACACAACTACTAACCATCACTCTCCTACAAGTGTGACAATTCGTACTATTTCAGGCCCCCAAAGCTTTAAGAATGGCTTGGGCGGCAGGTAATTGTCATTTTTAATGTATATTGAATTAATAATTACCTGTTGTTGTGGTCATCTCTAAATTAGCCAGACAGTCCACCTTTTGGCAGACTGTTTGTAGCGCCGGTGTTGATAATTAAGTGCAGGTGCCGAGCATCGGAAAGGTCAGGAGGTACAAAAGGGAGAAAAGTAAAACTCAGATTAGCAAGTGACTCATGAGGAAAGGGGATGAGAGAAGAGTAGATAGAGAGAAACTAAGAGAGAAGGGATGAGTGAGGTAGTGACCAGTACTTAGTTTATAAAACAAAGAGTGCCAGTGCCCAAATCTCTGCTCAGAAGCTCTCGGTGCACCAAATACTAAGGTTGGTAGTCTAAACACCACCTTGTGCTACTTTGATATAGTTCCTGCCTCTTTATCTCACTCTTGCAGGCTCCCGCTTTCTTTCTCTGTAGCAGCTTTGGAGTCGTTCTCTTCCTCCGTCTTTTCCATCTGTGTGTCTTCCCGCTCTGTAAATATCTGAGGTGTGAAAATAAGCACCGGTCCCAAAAAATAGGTGCCGGTGCCACCCACCGGCAACCACTAACTCAAATTAAGCACTGGTAGAGACTAGGAGAGAGAGCGTGAGTTGAACAGGAAATATATTTGTAAACAATGGGATTCTATCAATGTGAGTGGTGACTAATTTGATGTGATTTTGTATAATTCTCTAAACTCGTGAATACACTGCAATGTGAAAATTAGGCCTCTCTGCGGGTGGCAGAATGAGGGCACTGTGTGTTTTTAAAATACCCCTCACACACTATGAAACCCATAGTGTCATTCTCCCATCATTGGGGTCTTCCCGTCCCTCTACGGGGCGGGGCGTGCTTCGACCTACGAGTGACGTGGGAGCACTTATATTTTTTGACAATAGGCTATGTGATGTGATGGGGATAGTGATATGTGTTAGGGAGTGTAGGGACCTATTTGCGTGAATGATAGTGTAAAAAGGGTTAAAAATTCCCTGGCTAGTCGAAAAAATTAACTTTAATGGTTTCGCAAGCTGGGAACATTAAAAGGGGGTTAGTAAGTAGAATTACAAGTGTGGTCTACTTTGTCGACATGACATGTTTCATAGGCATACTTTAAGCAACACGGGTCCTAGAGTAGTGAGGAATGCAGTATGAGATAAATTCAAGGACTAGAATCAGTGCGTTGAATCAAGTCTGTCTACCCAGCCGGGTGACAGATTTATATTTTGCAAGGTAACACATTGGGAGGTATACTATTCAGGAAAAAGACAGGTGATGGGGCACAGTCCTGTACCTCTCATCAGGTAAGAAAGAAGGGGTAGGAAAAAGATAGTAGGAGGTGAAATTACAGGCAAAAAGAGTGGAGCCAACTTTGCGACTTGTAACTGAATGGGAAATACACAAGCTCACAATTACAGTGCCTACACACAATATACTCATGGGTGAATTATGTAGGGCTGTAGCATGTGTCGACGTTTCGATCCCCTGGCTCCTAATGAACCGGGATCATCATCAGGACTATCTACAATAAAATTGCCTGGTTTAGAGCAACAACCTGTAGGATATAAGAGACAAGAAAGAGAGGAAAATTGATCAGGAAGGTCCATGATCAGGTTCACATTTCCAACGCAACATGTCATGCTCATAGTCTAGAACAACTCCCTAATTATGACACAAATTCATATAAGTAGTGACATCATGTGTTTGTGACTTCAGTGCAACATACAGTGAGGTCAACGGATCAGTGACAATGCGTTTGTACAGAGAGCGTGAGTGCAAGTGGTCATGCTATTTAACTAAAGCAGATCGGGTGGTGTGATGAAATCACAGTTCCATATGGCCGTAGGCGAGTGTGCTCATTGGTGCTTTAAACGGCAGATGACTGAAACATCTGTGCTCAGAACTGGGGCTAGCAGTAGGTGTGCCATGCAGGTGCAAGGTCTTGGTACATCCTATGTACTGCAAGGGGTATCAGATTGTAAGTGCGAGTGAGCTATGTGAAGGGGAAAGGCAGTGTAGTTAGTCCTATGTAATATAGAACAATTCCAAACAATAGTTCATGTGAACTATTTGCAGTGAAGGACCTTATCTAGATAGTTTAGAATTGAGTATTTTTGTAGGGATATACAGAGGTCCTGATGAGTAGGCAGGAGGGGTCTGCCTATGAAACATGTCATGTCGACAAAGTAGACCACACTTGTAATTCTACTTACTAACCCCCTTTTAATGTTCCCAGCTTGCGAAACCATTAAAGTTAATTTTTTCCACTAGCCAGGGAATTTTTAACCCTTTTTACACTATCATTCACGCAAATAGGTCCCTACACTCCCTAACACATATCACTATCCCCATTACATCACATAGCCTATTGTCAAAAAATAAAAGTGCTCCCGCGTCACTCGTAGGTCGAAGCACGCCCCGCCCCATAGAGGGACGGGAAGACCCCAATGATGGGAGAATGACACTATGGGATTCATAGTGTGTGAGGGGTATTTTAAAAACACACAGTGCCCTCATTCTGCCACCCGCAGAGATGCCTAATTTTCACATTGCAGTGTATTCACGAGTTTAGAGAATTATACAAAATCACATCAAATTAGTCACCACTCACATTGATAGAATCCCATTTTTTACAAGTCTAGCTCAGGAGGGTGATTCTATCATCTCCTCTACACTTCCCCAATTGATTTTTTGGAACAGGAAATATAGACTGGGAGCAAATAGGAGGAAGGGGCGGATAACAAGGAGGAAAATGAAAGCGATTGAAGGAGATGAGACGAAAGAGATGTGAGAAGCATAGGGTGAACGAGAAAACACAAGGAGGAGAGGAGGTGAACAAGTGGAGCAAGAATAGAGCAAATGGTGCATTTTCCTATCTGTAGGCATATTCAAAGACTACCTGACATACAGTCATTCATTGGCCTGGACTACTATACTACTTTCATATTTTCTTGGCTGCATATATCGTACTTTATTCTTCCATACGGCCACCCGAATGTGCAATATGTTACAGGAGAGTTAAAAAGCGACAACAGTGAGGGGCTTGAAGCAGGGATCCAAATAGAATGAGACTGAAAGCACTTTCTGTGCAGACAGCATTTTGTGTTTCTATCACAAGGGGACATGGCTTCACCGAGCCTCACACTGGCGCATCATCAATAGGGTCCTCTTTTGTTGCATACATAACCACTGGACACTCACTGCCACTGGGTGACTGTGCTGCAAACACCATCACTGAGCCCCACACTGGTACACTGCACTATGGGCTTAATGCTGCACACATTGTCACTGAACACCACACTGCTACACTGTCATTGGTTGCATAATGCTGCATGCATCTTCACCGGGTCCACTCAGTTACACTGCACTGGGTGCTTAATGCTGCGCACATATGCACTGCTTCTGCTCTGTTACACTGCACTGGGTGCTTAATGCTGCGCACATCTGCACCGGGACCGCTCTGTTACACTGCACTGGGTGCTTAATGCTATGCACATCTTCACGGGGCCTGCTTTGTTACACTGCACTGGCAGATTAATGTTGCGCACATTATCACTGGTCCTCTCTGTTTCCCTGCACTGGGTGCTTAATGCTGCACACATCTTCACCTGGCCCGATCTGCTGCACTGCATTGAGTGTATAATGTTACACACATCTTCATCGGGCCCGCTCTGTTACACTACACTGGGTGCTTCATGCTGCCCACAACTTCACTGGGCCTGCTTTGTTACACCACACTGGGTGCTTAATGTTGCATAAAATTTCAACTGGCCCTCCCTGTTACACTGCACTGAGTGGCTAATGTTGCACACATCTCCTCAGTGGTGACTTAATGTTTCACACATCTCCTCAGTAATGACTTAATGCTGCACACATTTTTGCCGCACCCACTCTGTTACACTGATATTGGCGGCTTATTGCTGCACAAATCTTCACCAGGCCCACACTTTTACATTGCAATGGTGCCTAAGAATGCACACATCTTCACCGGGCCTGCACTGTTTCCCTGAACTGGGTGCTTAATGCGGCACACATCTTCACTGGGCCCACTCTGTTACACTGCACTGGGTGCTTAATGCTGCACACATCTTCACTAGGCCTGCTCTATTACACTGCACTGGGTGCTTAATGTTACATACATCTTCATCTGGCCCTCCCTGTTACACTCCACTGGGTGCTTAATACTGCACACATCTCCTCAGTGGTGACTTAATGCTACACACATCTTTACCGCGCACACTCTGTTACACTGACATTGGGTGTGTTAATGCTGCACACAACTTCACCGGGCCCACCCTGTTACACTGACATTGGTGACTTATTGCTGCACACATCTTCACAAGGCCCACACTTTTACATTGCACTGGTGCCTAAGAATGCACAAATCTTCACCAGGCCTGCACTGCTACCCTGAACTGGCTGCTTAATGCTGCACACATCTTCATCGGGGCCACTCTGTTACACTACACTGGGTTCTTAATGCTGCACACATCTTCACTAGGCCTGCTCTTTTACACTGCACTGGGTGCTTAATGTTGCATACATCTCCTCAGTGGTGACTTAATACTACACACATCTTTACCGCGAACACTCTGTTACACTGACATTGGGTGACTTAATGCTGCGCACATCTTCACCGAGCCTATCCTGTTACACTAACCTTGGCGACTTATTGCTGTGCTGTGGAGTGGTGTGGCTCACTGGTTAGAGGCGGCAGACCCGGAAGCAGAAGTCAGCCCAGGACCAGGGTTCGATTCCCGACGCGGCAGGGTCATGGACCAGGGTCAGCGGACTCGATAATTCTTGCCTCGGTGCCCACTCTAACCAGGGGTCCCACTCGGAAACTCTGGGCATTAGCTTGCCTAATCTCCACAACGGCCCCCCCCCCCCAACGCTGGGGATGCTTGGCTCCACCTTGGGGATTCCCAGCAGGGACCATCCCACAGGGAAAGCCAGGACGGGTTCCCCAGCGGTATACAGCGCCGAGATGCCCCCCGGTGATTCGCGCGCTTTACAAAAATACATACATAACAGCTTCATCAGGCCCACACTTTTACATTGCACTGGTGCCTAAGAATGCACAAATCTTCACCAGGCCTGCACTGTTATACTCTACTGGGTGCTTAATGCTGCACACATCTTCCCAGGGCCCAACCTGTTAGACTGCACTGGGTGCTTAATGCTGCACACATATCCACCGGGCCCACACTTTTTCACTCCACTTGGTGCTTAATGCTGCACAGATCTCCACCCAGTCCACCCTGTCACACTGCACTGGGTGCTTAGTGCTGCACACATCCCCACCGGGCCCACACTATTTCACTGACATTGAATGACTTAATGCTGCACCCATCTTCACCAGACTATAACTGTTACACTGACACTAGCAACTTAATGCTGCACAGATCTTCACTGGGTCCACATCGTTACACTGAAATTGGTGACTTAAGTCTGCATACATCTTCACCGGGCCCACATTTTTACACTGCACTAGGTGCTTAAGGCTGCACACATCTTCACCGATCCACACTGTTTGGTACACTGCACTGGATGCTTAATGCTACGCACATCTTTACTGAGCCCGCTCAGTTACACTGCACTGGGTGCTTAATGCTGCGCACATCTTTACTGGACCCGCTCAGTTACACTGCACTGGGTGCTTAATGCTGGGCACGTCTTTACCGGGCCCGCTCAGTTACACTGCACTGGGTGCTTAGTGCTACGCACATCTTTACCGGGCCCACTCTGTTACACTGACAATGGCGACTTAAGGCTGCATACATCTTCACTGGGCCCACACTGTTATACTGCACGTAGCGTTTAAGGCTGCACACATCTTCACCCTCCCACAATGTTTGTTACCCTACACTGGGTGCTTAATGCTGCACACATATCCACCGGGCCCATGCTTTTTCACTGCACTGCGTGCTTAATGCTACGCACATCTCCACCCAGTCCACCCTGTCATACTGCACTGGGTGCTTAATGCTACGCACATCTTTACTGGGCCCGCTCAGTTACACTGCACTGAGTGCTTAATGCTGCGCACATCTTTTCCGGACCCGCTCAGTTACACTGCACTGGGTGTTTAATGCTGCCCACACCTCCACCCAGTCCACCCTGTCACACTGCACTAGATGCTTAATGCTGCGCACATCTTTACCGGGCCCGCTCTGTTACACTGACAATGGCGACTTAAGGCTGCACACATCTTCACTGGGCCACACTGTTATACTGCACGCAGCGTTTAAGGCTGCACACATCTTCACCCTCCCACACTGTTTGTTACCCTACACCAGGTGCTTAATGCTGCACACATATCCACCGGGCCCAGGCTTTTTCACTGCACTGCGTGCTTAATGCTGCGCACACCTCCACCCAGTCCACCCTGTCACACTGCACTGGATGCTTAATGCTACGCACACCTCCCCCCAGTCCACCCTGTCACACTGCACTGGGTGCTTAATGCCGCACATCTTTACCGGGCCCACTCTGTTATACTGACAATGGCGACTTTAAGGCTGCACACATCTTCACTGGGCCCACACTGTTATACTGCACGTAGCGTTTAAGGCTGCACACATCTTCACCCTCCCACAATGTTTGTTACCCTACACTGGGTGCTTAATGCTGCACACATATCCACCGGGCCCATGCTTTTTCACTGCACTGCGTGCTTAATGCTACGCACATCTCCACCCAGTCCACCCTGTCATACTGCACTGGGTGCTTAATGCTACGCACATCTTTACTGGGCCCGCTCAGTTACACTGCACTGAGTGCTTAATGCTGCGCACATCTTTTCCGGACCCGCTCAGTTACTCTGCACTGGGTGTTTAATGCTGCCCACACCTCCACCCAGTCCACCCTGTCACACTGCACTAGATGCTTAATGCTGCGCACATCTTTACCGGGCCCGCTCTGTTACACTGACAATGGCGACTTAAGGCTGCACACATCTTCACTGGGCCACACTGTTATACTGCACGCAGCGTTTAAGGCTGCACACATCTTCACCCTCCCACACTGTTTGTTACCCTACACCGGGTGCTTAATGCTGCACACATATCCACCGGGCCCAGGCTTTTTCACTGCACTGCGTGCTTAATGGTGCGCACACCTCCACCCAGTCCACCCTGTCACACTGCACTGGATGCTTAATGCTACGCACACCTCCCCCCAGTCCACCCTGTCACACTGCACTGGGTGCTTAATGCCGCACATCTTTTCCGGGCCCACTCTGTTATACTGACAATGGCGACTTAAGGCTGCACACATCTTCACTGGGCCACACTGTTATACTGCACGCAGCGTTTAAGGCTGCACACATCTTCACCCTCCCACACTGTTTGTTACCCTACACCGGGTGCTTAATGCTGCACACATATCCACCGGGCCCATGCTTTTTCACTGCACTGCATGCTTAATGCTGCGCACACCTCCACCCAGTCCACCCTGTCACACTGCACTGGATGCTTAATGCTACGCACACCTCCCCCCAGTCCACCCTGTCACACTGCACTGGGTGCTTAATGCCGCACATCTTTACCGGGCCCACTCTGTTATACTGACAATGGCGACTTTAAGGCTGCACACATCTTCACCCTCCCACACTGTTTGTTACACTACACCGGGTGCTTAATGCTGCACACATATCCACCGGGCCCATGCTTTTTCACTGCACTTGGTGCTTAATGCTGCGCACATCTTCACTGACCCGCTCTGTTACACTGCACTGGGTGCTTAATGCTGTGCGCATCTTCACCTGGTCTGCACTGTTGCAGAATCACAGGGACTGTAGGGTTGCCACCTCGCCGATGTATTATTGACCTGCCCGTACGTTTATGTCCATGCGGGTAAGAACATTAAAAAAGCTGAGAAATGCTGTATATTTCCCCATATCAAAATAGAAACCTGCAACTTGAAACTCATGAAGAAATCACTGAACAGTATTTGGGAACTGTCTGAATTATTTCTAAATTTGTTATGAAAGCAGAGAGAGAGGGATAATTGGCATGTCATAAAATAATTCTGCGAATTGTGTGCACATTTTCACCTACCACCTATTGACTCCCCCAGAGTAGCAAAACGCGAACAAATGCAGGTACTCTTTTTCTCAAAAAGGTGACAACCCTACCCCCATTATTAGCCCTCACAGCGTTTGGCGCCATCACTGGTGAACTTTGTTAATCACACACTCTAAACATGAAACAATGTAGCTGCTTCACTCCAGTATCCTCGCTTCTGAAAATGACTCGCAGAGCTTGGAAAGTTTGTGCAATGCAATGCAAGGAAGTATGAACATGTAAAATAAAAAATCATGGAAGGAAAAACATAAGAAACTCTACTGGAATAGAGTTGAAGTTACAGATATGTAGAAGGAAAATTATTTGAAATGATGCAACAATACTTGTGGGTAAACCTTTAGGCATAAATCGACATAACCAGCTCATTTAAAGGAAATGTACTAGTTTTTGTTGTACCCTTACTGACCTAAGAAATGTTTTCCAACCTAATATAAATTTTTCATATCTTAAAAATAGCCTTTCTTCTCAGGTCTACCAAAGTTCACAGCCTTTTCTGGCTGGGATCTGGGATCAGGGCATTAAAGCGGGGCTGCCAGCCAGCATGGCAGTGCCCATTCACCCAGGCAGGGGATGAGACACTGGCAGGACTCATCCAAAGTGATTGTACTACAGAACTTCGAAGCTAGGAATAGCTAGATATACTGATACCGTTCCAGAATATCAAGGGACATAATGTCGAACAGTTCATGCATGTAGTGGAAGTATGGGTTTACTATTCTTAATTCCTGAATTAGAAATCGCTGTTGCAATCAAAGCTCTCCGCTCGTCAGGTGCATTAGGCCCAGATGAAATACCAATTTCAGTATTGAAAACTCATAGTACCCTATGGGGAAAAATGTTATACCCTGCCTTTAAAGCTTGTTATACCAATGGCATCGTCCCGTATTCTTGGAAAGGGAGTTTGCTAATTCCTATCTATAAAAAGGGCGCTAGAGATTCACCCCAAAACTATAGACAAATAGCCCTCCTAGATGCCATAGGCAAGGTTTTTACCAAATGTTTATTGAATTCCTTAAATGACTGGGTGACTATGTTCGCAATTCTTCCACTAGAGCAGACCGGTTTTAGAAAACAACACGGTACTCTGGATAATCTTACCGCTCTTCAAATCTTGGTTGAAAAATATGTCACAGTCCGTAGAGGAGGCGTTTATGGGGCTTTTATTGACTTCTCTACGGCCTTTGATAAGGTGGACAGAGTTTTGCTATGGAGTAAGTTAATAAAGTTAGGGATGCCCCCCAGCTTATTGAAACTAGTTATCGCACTTCACACAGACACCTGGTGCAGAGTTTTAATGGGTGGTGAGAGAGGACTATCTAGGATAATACCCACAAATAATGGACTTAAACAGGGCTGCCTATTGGCGCCCCTGTTATTCTCCTTATATATTGCTGATCTCCCCAAAGCTATATTATCCACTAGCAATGGTATTGCACCTGTATTAGGGGGATCACCTATTGCATGCTTAATGTATGCAGATGATATTTTAATTCTGGATCTTACCCCAAAGGGCTTGAATCATCGTTTAAAAGCTCTGTACTCCTACTCCGAGGCTCATTTTCTAAAAATAAATATTTCGAAAAGCAAAATAATGTGCTTCAGTGGAAGGAGAAAACCTAAATACGATAATTATTACTGGTCCGTTGGGGGTGAAAGACTAGAGGTGGTTAAATCCTATCCCTTTCTTGGGAAGATAGTCGCGAGCAATCTATCCGAAAAAACCCATATTGAGAACAATAGTAGGAAAGCTCTTGCTCAAGGGAAGAGTCTCACCTCTCTTTATAAAGCGACAGGTAGGAGGCATTTTTCCATACTGCTCGAGGTTTTTCGAGCCAAAATCCCCGCATCCCTAATCTACGGACTAGAAATAGTGGATATGGCATGCTGGAATTTTTTGGACTCTATTGAAGGAAGAATCTTACGTAATTTAGCCTCTGTAAATACTGCAAACTCTACGTCTTCGTTAAGACAAGAATTTGGCCTGCGCAGTGCACGGTCTCAGGCAGTTGCGAGTGTGGTGCGTTGGGTTTTTAATATAGCTGAAGGAAAGCCTGGCACTCTGAGGTTTCAAATAAAAAATGAGTTGTTGGGCTCCTATAATGCTTATTCCTCTATTGTAAGGAATTTTAGACAGGCGATTACTTTATTACAGATAGATGAACAAAGTCTTTTTTCATTATCAACAGCCCAATTAAAGTTATCCTTAAGGACTACGTCTTGGGAGTTGAGTTTTAGAGCAGATAGTAGGACCCGTAAAGTTAAGAGAGGAATGTTTCCTATCGGTAACTCTTGTGAAATTAAAAAACTTCAGCCATACTTAGGTTGGAATCTTCCTCATGCAGTTAGGCGATTTATTCTTTTGTTAAGATATGATTTACTCCCATTGAACTGTCTTTTGTCTAAATGGCATGGTGGTACAGATATCTGTGATTTTTGTAATCTTTATTCCCAGGATTTATACCATTTTGTTTTTTTTTGTCCAGCCCTTATGGCACACAGGCGCAAATGGTTAAAACCTTTGTGCCTTCAGTTGGGTATTTTCACTGCTTATGATTTTATTGCAGCAATGTTTAATCCCCCAAACGAAATGTTTTGTTCCAAATTATTTTACTTCTTTAAATGTTTTCTAACATTATATTGATATTTTTATTCATTTATGTAATTTCTGTTGTTTTTCTTTTTTCTGATAAACTGTTATGTGGATCTCAATAGAGTTCCGTTATCATAAATAAATAAATTTGAATTTGTATTCTTAATTCCACTTCTATATTGTCACGGTACATATACGTGGAGTTAGGTCTGGAATATCTATACTTACTTACCTTTCAATACTTTGTCTTTCGATATTGTGCCCATGATATTTGGTGCCATTGTCATTCCTACTTCTATATTCCGGGGGCACGGCGAAACAGCCATTAAACGCGGCTGTTTCCACGCATGCCATTACAACGCAAGCGTTAAAATGCATGCGTCATTACAACGGGTAGACTTTACTACTCATTTTTTTACTACGTATATGCTTTTACCATGCATGACTTTACAACAAATGTTGTTGTAAAGGTGTGTACGGTAAAAGCATATGCATTGTAAAAAAATGTAGGCATACTCATGAAAACAGCCATGTTAGTAGGCAATCCCCGTTGTTAGAGGAAACAGAGAGACTCTTCCGCTTCCACACACCGACGTGCACCGCCCCCCTCAGACGAGCTGCCTGCACTGCCTGACCACGAGGAGAGAGGTAAGGAGTATTGGGCCTGGGGCGGGGGCTACTATTTTAGGGGCTGGGGGTAGAGGAGGTCACGCAGGGCTTCTTCTTTAGAGTTTAGGGTAGGGAAAAGGCTAGGGGCCTCGGGGGTCGCACAGGGGTGGGGTTTTAGGGCAGGGAAACAGCTGAGGGCCAGGGGGAGTCACGTTTGGGTAGGGTTTTCGGGTTTTAGGGCAGGAAAAGTGTATTTTTTTAGAAGGGTCTGGGGCCGGGTGCAGGGTGCACCAAGGACTGGGATTAGGGTTTAAAGTAGGGGTCAGGGAAACCTTAAACACGCATATGCCTTTGTTAAACATGCTTTAACAACAAATTTCATTGTAAAGGTGTGCATGGTAATGGCATATTCGTTGAAAGATATGCATGGTAAAAGGTTTGCGTTGTAATGGCATTCATGCTGCAACGCACGTGTGGTAAAGACATGCATTATAACGGAATGCGATGTAACATAATACAACTGGGGGCACACCGTTTGATTATGGGTAAGGTGACACCCCCATTCGATGTGATCTTAGAAGGGCAGCAATTACCTGGCTTGCGATCGTGTGTCTAGTTTTAGTACGCACTCCACCAACCCTCGACTGTACCATTTTTAGCTTAAGTGGTAAATTAGGAAGGACTGTTCAACAAGGCCTAGTTTTGGTGATCATTTGGTAGTGGGTGGCTGTCCTCGTGCTCCGCTGGCTGTAGATGACCTTTCCACATTGGTGACAGTTCCCTACCTGAGGATACCTTTCAGCGGAGTGGTGTCCTTTCCCCTGTCCATCTGTCTATATGTAGGTGTGCGCGGGAGTAAAGGCCAGTATTCTCCTGGGTTCTTTTCTGCAGCGACTCTGCTTAGTACACAACTCAGCTTTTCTGAGGATCCTTTCCTGATATTGATCGCCATTTGCATTAACCTTATTGACTGGCCCTACCGATCAAGGAGAAGATGGTTAATGCAAAAGATCTGACATTCACATCCATCCAGACATGCTTGTTTCTTTGAAACAGACTCCATAAGACTGCCTTTGTTGAGTACGGTACATATTTGGTGTCACGTATGCTCATGTGGTTAGCTATATTCAAAAGTAAATTTATACATGTTAGAAGTTATGGTTATCATATAGAAAGTACCCAAAAAAGTCTGACACATTAAAATGGATGGCCCACAACAATATGCATCAGTCAGTTTAAATTTACTGGTGACATCCCGAATGCCACAATAACTTAGAGATTGACTGAAGCGAGGTATTTCGTCCATCATCACGTAATTTCAGTCCACTGATGATTTAAAATGTAAATCCGTATTTGTAAAGCGCAAACTACTCACCCTTACGGGTCTCAAGGAGCTGGGGGCCGTTGTTGAAATTAAGTGAGCTATTGCCCAGATTCACATGGTGCTGGACTGAGCTGACGCCGAAGCCGTGGATCGAACCGTGAACCCTATGTTCCGAGGTCAGCTGACCTGGCCAATGATTTTAAGTGGTAACAGAACTCCTAGGTGACTGGCACATTCCTGATTCTGAGTTTTATGCACATTTACCACTTGCTCCGAAAGGTGTAAGGCGGGGGAAGGGAGGGGAGTGAACGGTGGGAGATGGAAGGTACAGGGTTGGCTGAGACAGGGTATAACATGCCTGTCTGAGGGTCTGACGTGGTCAGGCAGCCTTTTGCCGAGATGCTTTCACCAACTGGATTTTCAGGCTGGTAAAATCGGGTCTGTTGTTCCAGCTCCTGGTAAATCAGGTGTGTGCGGGAAAACAGCCCACACATGGCTGAGCTGAGTAAAATTCCACAAATAAAATCCGCTCCACTCAACGAATAATAATCGGGGTCCATGTGTAGTACTGGAGAGACTTTACAGGGGGGGCCTTAGGCATGTGCAAGCTGTGCACCTGCACAGGGCCACCAAACCCCAGGGGCCACCACGCCAATATATATCCTTAATATAATAATCCTCAGAGGATGGATACATATTTGCGTGGCGGCCCCTGGCAGGGATTTGGTGGCCTCCGGCTCTGTTCCACTTCCAAACACCCTGACCCTCCCCTCTTCACTGGCCTCCGCGCTCCGCCCCGCCCGAACCCCCTCTTCCGGGGCCCCCTACCTACGCTCCCTGCCCAGGGCCGCCATGAGCCTAGAGCCGCCCCTGGACTTTATTCCCTAGCATAATTACGGACATTACCACATGGAATATTTTGGTAAGAATTCCTCAGTCAGTCAATTTGCTTATTTCATGGGCATTAGCTTGAGTCTGGGATTTGAGAATGAGCGATGATGGAGAAGCAGAGCTGCTGGACAGCGTGAGGTAAAGCAGGGCCGGACTGGCCGTAGGGGGCACCATGCATTTTCCCGGTGGGCTGGAAGGATGCGACCGGTTTTGGACCGATGGTTATCGCTTTTGTTACTGGAGGTCGGTTTTGCAGCAATGCTGTCATATCGCCCCCTGTGAAAAAAAGCAGCAGAAGTGTTGCTCACCAGCACCCCCTCCCCCCACCGGGCCGGTCCAGCCTAATTGCCAGGGCTGGTTTGCGCGTTCTCAGCCCGGCCCTGTGAGACGGGGGGAGGGAGGGAATTAAAGGCTGCAAATGCAACTGCAGGAATTTGGATTGGGGGTTGGACACAGTGGAATACACTCAGGGAAGTGCGACTGGTGCGGCTACACTGGACACTGGCCTAGAGCGGGGACGGTGACACGTCGGGGAGGGGACGCTGTGTTTAGCAATAACTTTAGATAAAAAAACACCTGTGGCACAGATTCTTGAGCGTCCAGCTTTTAGGCAGCAATAAAAATGTCAAGATAGCTCTAGTGGTTAATGTACCTGCTAGAGCGATAGATCAGAGTTTTGTTTAGGGACAGTTTTGACTCTTCATAAAGTAGCGCAGAGGGTTAATATGCCTGCTTCAAAAACCACATACAGTGCAGATCCTTATTTTATGAAGATGGCTGAGTGCATTACTGCTATTGTCACAGAGATGCTTTTGTTACCGCAGTTCATAAGATACAACCCTAATATACGATAGTGACTGTTAAGAGCTATTATTAAAGAGTTGCATGCAAACTGCATACATTTGGTTAGGGCGTTATGTTTTCATTTAAACCCCCAGTCTTTTTTTTATCTATTTATTATGTTGCTAAAAGGGTTCCCTTGGGTAGAAATACATTCGTATTAGTAAAGCCAGCCTTTACCAGTGTTTTATAACAAATTAAGTGTATGTGAGAAAGGGGCTATCGAGAGATGAGGGGCACTTTTGCAAGGTGGTAGTAAGAAAATCTGAGAAGGATGTCTGGGGGTGTGGAGGGCACCAAACATTATTGTTGCACCAGATACCACGAGCACTAAAGCCGGTCTTGAATACTCTGGGGACTCAGGGACTGGGGAGAGAGACTGCAGCCGTAGAGCAGACGTAGCAGCACTACTGCCTTCTGGGTGGGGGCACTGATGCACAACATACATCTGTATGGCGAGATCTGTGCGGAAACTTGTACAGCTTGGACTCCTCATAAAATAGCACTAGAGGTTAATGTGCCTAATGCATAACACTGTGTGAAATGCAGGTCTCAGATTTGAATGTTATGTAAAGAAGCTCACAAGGTTAATGCTTTTGTTGCAGAGAGCCTTATTTTAACTGCAGCTCACAAGCTGTATTCCTAGTTAGGTAGCTAACAGCCAGATTCATGAAGCCAAAATCGGCTCGCAAAGGGCCACATTCTGCGAATCTGGCCCTTTGCGAGCGCTTTTTTTGCATTTGGGATTCATCATCCCAAATGCAAAAATCGCAAAATTTGAAATCGCTAAATTGCGAAGAATTGCATTTAAGGAATCTCAATTTGAGATTCCTTAAATGCAATTCATGAACCATTTTAGAATTGCGAATTCGCAATCTGGGGCCGCTATTTACTGCAAAGTCTGACTTCGTGGTAAATAGCGAAAACTTAGAAAAATGCACTTTAGTGCATTTTTCTAAGTTGGATGTTACACACACATGTGTGTGCGCAACACCAGTGTAAATCACCATTTCAGGGGTGCTACAGGGTGTCCTAGGGACACCCTGGCACCCTTGAAATCGCTTCCTTATTTGAGATTCGCTAATTGCTAATCGCAAATAAGGAATGACTCCCCATTCATTCCTATGAGCCTTTATGAATGGGGAGTTATTCCTTATTTGCGATTAGCAATTAGCGAATCGCAAATAAGGAAGCAGTAGAAATCGCAATAAATTTTGTGATTTCTACATGCATCCCGTTTTGCGAGTCTTTAATAGTGATTCCTTAATAATCACTATTAAGGACTCGCAAAAGAGGAGCATGATGAATCTGGGGATAAGTGAGCTGTGCACCTTCATTGAGGAGCTGCATGTAACGAGCAAAGCATTTGTTTAGAATCTTGCAAGGTTTTTTAAAAACATGGGGGCATATTCACAAGCGCCTATTGCCACCACAACGCCACTTTCAGTGATGTTGTGATGCAATACGGACCTCGCCTTATTCACAAGGCAGTATTAAGCCACTTAACGTGGCTTAACGCTGCCTTGTGAATAAGGCACCCTTTTACGCTGTAAGCCGCCTGAAAGGGGCGTGCAGTGTGTGTTGCAGGTGGGCATTTCACCGCAACATCCATTGATTTTGATGTGCTCATTCACCAGGGCAGCATAAATAGGAGGCAGCGCCAAAATTAAGACCAGGAAAATCCTGGTCTTCAACAGGCGAAACGAGGAGAAATGCTTTATTTCTCCTCGTTTTTGCTTTTTCCATGTGTGCAGCCTTGTGCAGCACACATGGAAAAAGCAAATTGCCATGGTTTATGTATGAACAGGAAGGTGTCCCTTCCTGTACATAAATAACCCTTTTTTTAAAAATGCCATTCTGTGACTTTCATGTGTGCTGCGCAGCACACATGAAAGTGAGAGAATTGCATTTAGGATTGTTTATGTGCAGGAAGGGACACCTCCCTTCACATAAACAATCCTCCCCTGCACACAGACAGCCTTGCACTCTGGTGCAAGGGTGCCTGCGTTAGCGCCATCGCAGGGGGTAACGCAAGGCGGCACCATATCCTTGTGAATATGGTGCATCCTTGCGTTTCCGAAGTGGCGGGGAGCGGCGTTAAGCCCAGGAGGCTAACGCCTCTCTCCACTACTTCCTTGTGAATATCCCCTATGCTTTCTTATTCTAAAGTTGTTATAAAGTCTTTGTTTGCTCTGAGGGGCATCTGTCTGAGTCTGACAGCAGTATGATAGGTCCCAACTGTGACCCTTTGACGTCCAGCTTTTCCTAGCAGCAGGGCCGGACTGGGAACCAAAACCGGCCATGGCAAAGTGCTCGGCGGCCCCCTGGGGGTGCGACCAAGCTCTTTGCCGGGGCCGGTTTTCGGTCGGTTTTGTTACAGGGCCGATTTTGCAGCTAAGCTGCAAAAACGGCCCTGTAACGAAAACGGCCCCCAGGGCCCAAAACCAGCCCCCACCCTTGCGGCGCACCGGGGGATTGCCCGCTGCCCGCAATGGCCAGTCCGGGCCTGCCTAGCAGGATAAGAATGGGACAAAAGGCATTGCTTATTGCCTTTTAAGTGAGGCATCTGTTTGCACCAAGCTGGAAAGAAAAATAAGAGCTGCAGCTCCGTGCGGAAAACAGAAAGGAAGTGCAAGCACTGTTGTATTTGTCTCTGCGTCAGCAAACGGCACTTGCAAACAGTGGGTTCAATTCACTGGGGCCGTCTTAGATACAGCTCCACGTGGCACGCGCGCTGCAGGACCACGAATCCAGCTGCAGCCCACGTATCCCAGCTCTGTGCGAGCGGCAGAGAGCGTGCGCACGCACAGTCTGCAACCTTACTGAATAACGCGATGACCTTTCGACTCCATCACCGTCAGCTGCCACCCTGCAGCAGTGACCAATTATTTATTGCACACTGTATAAAAAGACTGTCACACTTAACCTTAAATGTGCATGCAGTGTGTACGTATTACACAAGTATTGCAGCGTAACCACCCATGCATCAGTAGCAGGACCAGTAATGCTTTTATAACAGAGAGAAAAATGCCAACGCTCAGGAGTGCACTGCCACCTACTGGCCACTCTTTAACTCTGCCGCACTAACGCACAAGCAATTGTAATTTGTCCTGCATTCCAGTGCATTCTCTAGGATGGAACTGGGACAGAAAATAGGCCCGGAAACCAAATTATAAGTAGCCATCCCCATTAGCGAATCGTATGGCTATAAAAGTGGCCCGCATTTACTACTCTGGTCACTTTTGAACTTCTAAAGACATGCTTGTATAGGATGTTTGCCAGGTGTGGGAGACTGTATGCATGTATGCTTGCTGCAGGCAATGTTTATGGTAATAGTAGGTAAATCAACAGTAAAAATCGGCCCACACACTTTCCTGTCAGAGCATTCTTTCCAGTACTGCTTGATTGCAATATAGGCCATTCCAGCCCTGGCCAGATGCAGTTTACGAAGCATTTTTCTTTTATTGGATCACGCAGAAAGTCACACACTCAACCAGTAAACACAAGCATACATGCAAACGCTAAGGAAATATTTCTGATGATATATGATATCAGTGATTCTAATATTTGTTTCATTTGTAAGGAATTTGACAATGCATGTTTCCAGGGGGAATATTTTTATTGTATTGAGGGCATATCAAACATGACCTGTTGTACATACGATATTATTGTGTATATCATGTCTGCTGAAACCAGATTACAAAAAACAAATATGACGCTATGAGTAGGGGCATGTAAGTGGGATAGTAGCAAGCGACACTTTTTTTTTTTTACATGTTACACAGATATATATTACTTACATTTGCATTTTGATGCACTTCATTGTTTTTGGTGAGGTGGCACCAAAGATAGCAGCTCGGTTCTCTTTGATGGAAGGTAAAAAGAATAGGGACCTGATGCACTAAATTGTAATTTGCAAAAAGTGTTCTCAAATTGCGCATTGACTTGTGAATGGAAAATATTTTGTGAACAAACCTATCTACTAGTAGGTTGGTTCACAAAATTGATAAGCATAGGAGGTTGATATATTCATAAGGTAGGTCGTAAATTACGCCGCAATTCGAAAGGAAGCTATTGTAGGCATGGTGACCTGCTGTGGTCAGCAGATCACCATGCCTGTGATTGCATTTTAAATAAAGTCAACTTTTTTTAATGCAGCCTTGGGATTGCATTTAAAAATACATTCTTTTTTGTTTCATTGAAAGTTGGCAGTGAGCCCATGGACCACTGCCTAGTCTCTAACAAACTTTTTTTTTAACATTGTCAAAGGGGCAAGGTTCCCCTGGGGACCCAATTCTCATTGTGAATGAGTTACCACCACCTTTGATGTGTCTGTAAAATGTCAGTGTTTTGTGACCAGATTTTCGTTGGCGAAATCTTGATACATACCATAGCAAATTTCTATTTGAAAAGGATGCCACAAACATGTAAATAGCTTTTCGCCCTGGGTTTCTAAACCCCTTTTACGATTTGGTAACATGTTACTGAAGCACAAAACGAGCTTAGCACATAACAAAAAGGTATTTTGTGGTCACAAAGCATATGATTTTGTGAACTGCAAGCTTAACAACCAAAAAATTCCATTGTTTATCAGGACTTAAGTTATTACACAATCTTCCTTCTTCTCCAAATAATAACAATCATACCAATTACAGTATAAATTTACATGTATTATTATTATTAATATTATTGGTGGTAGTAGTAGTAATAATACTAATGTTAATACTAATAATAATAATACTAATAAAGATAATAATATAACACCAGTACCACAAAACAAAAAGAATGATTTCTGAATATCAATATTATGAATATCTCAAAGCTAATATAACATGAAAGGATTTTAGCCTGATGCTCTACAGGGCTTTAAAGGCCCCAAACCTGAGTTAAAGGCCCAGCCGCAGACCAGGGTTTATAACTAGGGCAGTGCCTTTAACAACTATCAAAACCCAAGGCAGAAGGGCAAGAACGCTATTACAGCATGGCACCAACTCAGGGCTGAATGTTCTAACATAAACAAGCAGAAATAAAAAGAGAAGAAGGACGATGCCAGCCATCAGTTGTCCTGAGCTGCTTCGTTGTCTTTTCTGGAGCTCCCAACATTAACATTTTCTAATAATTACTATTGTATTTGTTACTACTACCACTTCTAATAATAATAATAATAATAATAATAATAAGAAGAAGAAGAAGAAGAAGAAGAAGAAGAAATATCATCACAATCCTCCCCGTTTGTGTAGCACTTTAAGTGCTTTATATAGAATATCCTTATTTCAATTGATCTTTCAATATTTTCACTAAAATGCAGGGATAAAAAGTGAACTGTGAATGTAATTTGTATTAAGACAGCTATGAATATTTAGGGTAAAAAAACAAGGGATGACCTTTTCCAAAAATGTAAAAATTCTTTATGATGTTTATCATTCGGAGTGATAATTTTACTCAAAGTGATTATTTTACTAATTTGTTATTGACCTCACAGTTGACGTCACGGTTTCAATTTCAGCTGTAAAAAAGTTCCCAGCTTGTATGAAGAGCCTTCTGGATACTTTATTCACAAAACACAACCATCATATCTTTGATGGAAAATGTATTCAAAACTAGCTAACGTGTTTCGTCTCTGGAAAATTATTTTCCAACTGACTTCCTCTGGGCTGGGGAAAGTATCAAACATCAAAACGTTGTTATACAATGGACATACAAATCTAGTATAGATAGCCTCCAATTACCAATAATAAAACAGTAGAAGTCAAAGAGGTGAGTTGTACCAGGAGAGGAACTGGAAATACTGCATGACAGGTATGAATGAGAGATTGTTTCATGCTTAAAAGTAAACGCATACACAAAATATGAAATGCTAGTGAAAAATTAGATCCATTCTCAGATATATTATCCCACCTAAAAAATATTTCCTAATGCCTGTAGATACGAATACCGAGGCGGCCACGGATAGGGAAATGGGCTCCCTTCGTGTACACTAGCGTGATAGAACCAAACTATGGGGCATATTTACAAGTCCCTTTCGCCACTTTCAGTGATGTTGTGATGGTGATAGGGGCCTCGCCGTATTTACAAGGCACTTAATGCGGCTCAACGCTGCCTTGTAAATAAGGCACCCTTTCACGCTATATTTAGCGTGAAAGGGGAGGGCAATGGTAAACAACCTTTACCACGAAGTTTTTACCACGCGGTACCTTTACCACGCGGCCGTTACAACGCAGGTCGTTACCACGACTTGCGCTGGAGGGCGCTGTGGGATAAGGAATTTTATAAATTTATATTCCAACACCTTCCCTACTGTTACGGGGACTGGTGTTGGAATATAAAATTATAAAAATCCTAAATCCGCGCCCTCCAACGCAAGTCGTGGTAACGACTTGCGTTGTAGCGGCCGCGTGGTAAAGGTATGCGTTGTTACAACCTGCGTTGTAACAACGTACATCCGAGGGCAATGGGTGTTGTGGTAGGTATTCCACCGCAACACCCATTGATTTTGACGCTTCCCCCTATTTGGTCTTAAACAGATGAAACAACAGAAATGCTTTATTTTTCCCGTGTTTGCTGTTTCCATGTGTGCTGCCTTGTGCAGCACACATAGAAACAGCAAACTGCCTATGATTGTTTATGTGCATGAAGGTCCTCCTTCCTGCAAATAAAAAATCATTTTAAAAGAATGCCTTTTTGCAACTTCTATGTGTGCTGCATTAAGCAGCACACATAGGAGTTACAAAACGGCATTTAGAGATTGTTTATGTGCAGGAAGGAGGACCTTCCTGCACGTAAACAATCTTCCTCCCAATACAAACACCATTGCACTACGGTGCATGGGTGCCTGCGTTGGCGCTAGGCAGCTGAACTTAGTGCCAGCGCTAGGCGAAATGCAAGGGTGCGCCACTTTCTTGTGAATACAGCACATCCCTGCATTTTCAGAATGGAGAAGTGTGGAGTTAGCAATGTTTGCAATGTTTGCTTAAGACCACACATCTCCATATTCCCCTATGTTTTTTTTTCAAATAATTCTTTATAACTGGATCTTTTTTCCAACCTCTCTCTCTCTCTCTCTCTCCCTCCCTCCCACCCTCCCTCCCTCCTTCCCTCCCTCCCTCCCCCTCTCTCTCTCTCTCTCTCCCTCTCTCTCGTCATTACCACAATGACACCACTCAGGCTATCAGAAAATAAGTAATACCGACAAAACACGTCTTTCCGACCACAGGGTAAATTGCTAAAGTCTCAATACTGTATTTTCATTCACCTTACATCAGTATATTCCACTGCGGTATCTCCTTTACTCCAACAGACACAATTACTACTACGCAACTGCTTCACATCGAATGTCTCAATACCTTTAAAGTCGGGTGCAAAATGGTGGTAATGAAGCCTTATCTCCACTCTCACCGCTTACATCTGTCTTCGCTTTATAAGAGAGAACACAGGGTATAGATTCACATCAGCAGCACTTAATGTGTGAAAGAACCAGTGCTTCTGCTCACAAGCCTGAAGTGGGTGCAATTAAATATCGGTGTGCCGAATACCAAGGCCGTGAGTCTTAAATCCTGTCAAGTCTCTTTAATCCACTGCCAGATACACCCTGCCCTTTTATCATATGCTTTCATGTTCCTGCTTTCTCTCTTTTTGATGATTTTTTCCATATTTCTCTTCCTCCACCTTTACAGTTTGTTGTTTTTTGCTCTCTGCCTCTCGGGAAATAAATAGATAATGCAAACAGGAATACATGGTCTCAGAGGCGGGTTTGACAAATTACAGAGAGATGGTAGTGTTCCCCATTGATGGTGAGAACACACTAACAGCCAGATTCATCAACGGAAAATCGGCTCACAAAGGGCCAGATTCTCAGAATCTGGCCCTTTGCGAGCGCAGTTTTTGCATTTGGGATTCATCATCCCAAATGCAAAAATCGCAATTTCGCGAAATCGCAAAATTGCGATGAATTGCATTTAAGGAATCTCTATTTGAGATTCCTTAAATGCAATTCATGAACCATTTTAGAATTGTGAAATCGCAATGTTGGCCGCTATTTACCGCGAAGTCTGACTTCGTGGTAAATAGCGAAAACTTAGAAAAATGCACTTTAGTGCATTTTTCTAAGTTGTATGTTACACACACACATGTCCTTTGGACATGTGTGTGCGCAACATCAGTCTACATTTTCATTTCAGGGGTGCTACAGGGTGTCCTTTGGACACCCCTGGCACCCTTGAAATCACATCCTTATTTGCGATTAGCAATTTGGTAATCGCAAATAAAGTAGCTGTAGAAATCGCAAATAATATTGCGATTTCCTCATGAATCCCGTTTTGCGAGTCTTTAATAGCGATTCCTTAATAATCGCTATTAAGGACTCGCAAAACAGGACGATGATGAATCTGGCTGTTAGATGCTTCTGGTGAGGGTCACAACACCGGTAACCCAGAAGGAACACCCTCCGTTGGGGTAACCCAAAAGTGACAGCGGGTAGTGGACTGGCATGCTCTGAACTAGTTGAAAGCTGGTTCACATGACAAGAATTTGTAAAGTGGCATAAAACAAGCGTATGCAGGAATATTTCGCCAATGCAGTCATAAGGGCAGAAGAAGAGACCACTGGCGCAGTTCTCGTTTTGATTGCAAAATTCAATACTCTACCTCTGTTAGAGGCCATGAATTGAAGATCAATTGCCATTTCAGTTCCTATGTAGAATTCCCAGGGCCCTACAATGCAAATATAGGTGTAACATGTTTGGAATTATCGAACTTTAACTGCTCCTTTTATACATATACAATTTTTTTTTTTTTTTATAAATTTGCAAAAAGTCAAATTTGTGTGCTTATTTTAAGCAAATGTTGTCACTTTGGTGATATTTAATGACCTATACTGTCATTAAATCCTAGTTACTTTCTACCAGACTAGAAATAATGATCCAATGTGTTCAAACTGTTGCACAGTTTTTGTAGTGCTTTTGTAAAGTCTGCCTTGCAAAAAACGAAAACAAAAAACTTCAGAATAACTTTTGCCAAATTGTTTCTTTATGCATAAAAAAATCCTACTTCACGTGAATCTTTCTGCTAATTATGTTGCAAACCTCTCATGTGATAAACATTTTGGCCCAGATATACTATAATTTTCTGCTGGGGTTTGCGTTATTTTTGTGGCACAGCTTAACGCAAAATTCTCTTCATCATTTACTAAGACATGCGTGGCTTTGCGTAGTTTAGCAAACACAAAGCTTTGTGTTGTCTAGTAAATACAAAGTACCTCAGCGCAAATCACTGCCTTGGGTCACTTTGTATCCGGTGGCCATTACATGGGTGGAACATGGACATTTCAATGCATCCATCCATGTATTATAATGCAAACCCAGAGTTATAAGGACTTGTAAACCCGGGTTTGGGCCAAAATGATGTGCCTGCCTGACCAGTGAAACAAGTAGAAATATCTGTATTTCTCCTTGTTGCTTCCTCTTTCCATGTGTGCTGCATTCTGCATGCTCATAGAAAGAAGAATATGTCTCTAAGTTTGTGTGCAGGAAAGGGATTCCTTCTTTCACAAGTAAGTAAGTACATTTCTTTATTCAGTTAAAACAATTCTAATCATAAAATATACATAAAATCAGATAAAAACAGTCATGACATCTCACTTAAATTGAAATGATGCATGTCAAAGTTTAAAAAAGAAAGGTGAGATACATAGTCCTGTCCCACAAATAAAAGCATTAACCAACATTCAGTTTGCCTGAGGGACAAATCTGTCTCACCAGGCCAAGTTATTTGCAATTTTAATCAAATAAAACAGACCTCTTCATAGGAAGGGGACAGGGGAAAAAGTGCATAATCTTAAAATAAACAATGGCATACATCTCAAGCCAGGAGTAGCAAATAAGCATGACCAGCCCAGTTCGATTGGAAGAAGCAAACACCGGTGATAAACAGAATTTCTCAAAGAGTCCAGCCCAAATTAAAATCAAATTTAAACTAGGGCCAAGCCTCTCGTAATTTGACACTACTGCTGGGGGAAAAAACATATTCATGCAAATTCTTGGCATCTCTCAATATAAGGAGAAACAACATTGCAGGTTTTACTTGATTAAAGTTAAGACGTTTAAAAACGGGTATTAAAAATTTCCTCCTTGGAGAAGTAAAAAATGAACAATACAATGAAAAATGAGGCGAGGCCTGAGCCGATGAATTGTCACACTCACAGGGACCAAGGATAACCTGTGAAGGAAATGACCAGAATAATGGGTCATTTGGGTCACTCGGGACCACCTCTATGCCTTCCCAGAAATGAAGAGTTGGTCAGACAGAGGAGAATACAAACCACATATTTATTAGTAATCGCGTTGCAACGGAGCCCAGTCTGACCTGTCTCCTGGGAGGACAGCCGAGGGACTGACTTCCCCCAACTCAGGACTAACAATTATACTAAACCTGCACCTTCAAGGGTCCACCAAGGCAGGAAAATTCCAGTTCAGGCCAGGATGAACAGAGGAGGCATGCAAGAATAAGTCATGTTACAGAGCCTGGTACAGGCTATGTCGACCCCAAGGCCACTCGGCGGGGACCTACCATTCTAAGATGTGGGAATAAACATATCCAACGGCAAAGGTTTGCAAAACAGATAATACATTCACTAGGGAAGCAAGATTTCAGCCTTGGGAAAAGAAGGTGGAGGGGGGGCAGAAGCCGTGGCTCTGTTGAGGCAAACACCATGAGACAGAAAGTTCGATCTTCAGTCATAGTACAGTATGGCACGAATAAAAATGGCGCCATCAATGCTAACATAAGAAAGTACACAGCTTATAAGTGCAAGGGAGGAGCATTTCGGTCCTAAGCAACACAGAAATTAAATTTCAAATCTAACACCTGTGCAAAACTAATAAGTGGCAAAAGGAGGTTCAGTTCAAACCTGGAGAGGAGCTGATGGTGGTAAACATTATTCACCCAAATCAAATATGGCTCGATTAAGGGGCCAGTTTGGACCAGACAATGGGCATGGACGGCCAGTTTCTGTAGTTCAATCCCTTCTCTGTTAACAAAACCGCGCCTTAGGAAATTCCGTTTTACCCAAGTATAGTCAGCGTTGACAATGCTTTGGGGACATAAGAGAACAGGCTTGAGTGACTCAAGGCTGTTAGTTCATTCTTAATATATTTCAGCGAGGGGTTTGCACTCAAATTATCAAGGGAAAGACAGTCCCTAATAATCAGCCTATTCAACATTGGCTCACTTTAATATCAACCAGAAATCGAAAGCAACAACAGAGTCTTGGTTTTATAGTGCCAGTAATATATTTGAGGTCAAGATCTTCATGAATACCGTAGGTTGGGGTGGATTGCTGGACAGCCAAAAGGAGCCTGCCTAATTTGTTGTCTTCTGCTTAAATGGCACTAACATCCCGATAACCTAGATATCACTTCTGTAACAGGTCGCCGAAACCCATTTGGCTTTCTAAATATGGATCAAAGCTTTTAATGGTTTCCTATCAACCTTAGCACTAAAGTCCATAACCAACCTACATGAATGGGCTAACATAAGTTTTTTAGTAAAAAGGAAAGGTCCCCGGTGTTCCTATCATCAAGGCGAATACTTGGATAAAAAAAGGTAAGCACATGATTAAGTGTGGTGTTCTTGCAAAAATTTAGCTTTTGGTTTGGATGCTTTGTCTCCTGTAACCAAAATAAAAGATTTGTGTTGTTTATTGACAGGACCAAACTGGCCATAAAATCAGCAAAGGTGTCAAGCAACAGATGGAGACCTAATGTCATCCTTGACATAAGGATGGCATTGTCTGCATATAATAGGACTGGTGGTGTTTAGGCTCCAGCACAAGGGGCTTCACATTGAGTGCCCTGCAACACCGTGTCCAGGCCATTCACACAGATTGTAAATTAAAAAAGGGGCCATGAGACACTCATGCATGACGCCTCGGGTAATGGGAAAATGATTAGTACATGAACAACCCACTCCAAATCTAACTGAAACACACATATCCTAGTGAATTACCATCAAAAAAGATACCAACAATAGATCAACACCAAGAGGCATCAGCATTGCCCAGACTTTGAATCCGTTCGCCTGGTCAAATGCTGATATGAGATCCATGAATTCCAAGGAGAGAGCACCTTTCTTGGCTATGGTGCACTTCCTGATTAATAGATGCAGGGTTACACCCTGATAAATGGTACTCAGACCAGGGCTGAACCTGTACAGTGAGTTCGAAATGATGTTGTTATCCCTTGCCCACTGAGACAACCTCTCCAGGACCACCTGGCCCAAAACCTTGAAAGAAGTATTGATCAGGGATATGGGTCTGTAGCATTTAGGATCAGCCTGGTCGCCCTTTTTAAATATTGATACGGTAATCAAGTGTGGCCAGCAAGGCCCGATGACAATGCTGCATTTAAGATGTTAGACAACAAAACAGCCCGGATAACAGCATCAAACCTGAAGATGTCTCCTGGTACACCATCATGGCCAGGGGCCTTGTTAAAGGCTAAGAGCCTAATGGCGCAATCGGCCTCCTCAATCAAAAAAGAAAGACTGGGGCCACCCAGAACTCCCTTAAGAAATGTTAAAGATTGCCGGTTCCAGCTTGCCCTCGAATGAATAGGTTTGGGAAAAATGGCCATATAATTTGTCTTCTCTGATTCCTGAGGGCAGAGTTGGAGCAGCTTCAGCAACTAAAAAAGGGTGTTTAAGGACTCTCCAAAAAGTGGCAGAGTCATTAAGGTCACTCGCTCTCAATAGCTGTTCCCATACCTCATCTTTGAGGGATTCCCTTCACTCTTTTATGGCCTTCTTATCAATAGTACTGAGGTATTTGATCTCCCCTCTATCCCTTGGGGAACATTTATGGGCACTCATGAGGGTCCAATGAGCCTTGGACTCTGGGCGGTGAGAGAGAATCTCACCCCAGTACAAAGATCAGAGAAAGTAATTAGGGCATCAATAGGGGCAGAATTGAGATTAAGACAACGTTCCAGCTCAGAACTCTTCTACCTGTACAAATTGGCATAAAACTCATCGGGCATCATTGTTGTCCATTACAGACATCCTCTCCGGTCAGAGGGGATCAATTGCTTAACACCATCGATGCTGGTGACGGAATCACTCCGTCACCAGCCACGGACGCGCTGTGCTGGTGATGGAGTGGTTCTGTCACGGCCCGGCCGCCGCGCCTTCGCGCGCTGATTTCGCGCCTGCGCGGCGCGTTCTATTTAGCGGGCGGAGCCGTGACGGAACCACTCCGTCACAAGCACAGCGCGCCCAAGGCTCGTGACGGAGTGGTTCCGTCACGAGCATGGCGGCGCCACGCAGCCCCCCCCAGCGCTGCGGCGGAATTACCGCCGCAGCCAAGGGGTTAAGAGAAAGGGCTTAAGGTGGTGATCTCAAACACTGGAATAGTCAACTAAAGAGCTAAGAGGGAGCAAGGGCAGAAAAGTATAGTCCATAATCGATTCTGACCCTTTACCCTTGTAAGTGGGAGCTATCTGTACACTCGATTTGACCAAATATTCACTGATTGAAATAGTACGTTTCCCTGGTCCCCCTGGACAAAAAGCTTTAAATGGGCGAAATGTAAATTATCGGCAAGAGCAGGGTTCTGGAGAATTGAACAGGCTTTTAAGCAGGGATGGATACTAAATTTGCCCAGAACCATAATCTAAAGGAACGATGCCCAGAGCCAGGGAAGCCACGTGCTTCTCTATGACATTATTAAAAATGGGATAACTTCAGAGTTGGAAATGTAACCATTAGGGTTGTAGATATTTATAATCAGCAGGATCGATTTGTCCCTAAAATGGAGTAATACCACTCCTAAACATGGGCTATTGGTCTAAACCTCAGCCCTGGAACAATGGGCATGACCATCTAAAAAAGTAAGGGTTTGATTGACCAGGTTTCCTGAAAGGCCAGTATATGGTAGGGTCTAATAAACTCTATTCAGTTCAGATCCGTGGACTTCTCCTCGTAGTCTGTGACATTCCAAGAGATGAAACTGAGCTAGTCGTCAGGGTGGTGCCTAACACAAGGACTAAAGGCTCCCCCGTTAAATTAGCAGAGGTAGAGTCAGGCTCGGTGGACGGTAGTCAATCCACCCCCTCCAGTGAGTTGAGAACCTCGAATCTATTGGAGAGAGTAAAAAGGGAATTGGGTTCACTAAAGCCCCTAAAATGCAACCCAGGAAGATCTCTTAACCCCTGACGAGTGATAGCCCTGGGCAATCTTGATGTTGATGTAAGCCGTAGTTTATTAAAAAAAAACTAGGAGCTTTTTTATGAGCCCCTGCGTCACTTTTGCGCCACCTGTGCGTCACTTTTTGTGACGCATCAGTGGCATAAAAAATGCACCATGTTGCGCCATATTTACGAAGCGACGCATCTAGGTAGATGCGTCACTTTGTAAACCCCTGTGCTACATTATACCTGCCCCAGGTATAATGTATGCTGGGTGGACGTACCCCTCGCAAGAAAGGGTTGTAGTAGTGGTGCAGCGAAATCTATGAGATTTCGCTGCGCCACTTCTGGGATGCCAGTGCGTCAAAACCTTACGTAAGGGTGACACAGGCCCTTTCACATGGGGCTTGCCCCATGTGAAAGGAACATTGCTGGAGTTGCGTCAGGCTTCCCGACACAACTCCAGCAATGCACCAGTTTTTGTGCTGACAGATACATCAGTTATACTGACGTATCTGTCCTTCCTTACAACATGATGCATCATATTATAAATATGACGCATCATTGGTGTCGCAAGGAGGGTGCACTGAGAAGTGACACATCGCTGCTTTCACCCAGCAATGCGCCACTTCTCGTAAATGAGGCCCCTAGTGGTCACAAACTGATACTCTGGAACGTGCCATCTGCCTCTTGAAAGGGCACTAAGAGTCAACCAGCAATCCAGATATTATTAAAATTCACTATAACACAGTCCACCTGACACGATTTACCTTCGTGGCTCACCCATCCCACCCTTTGTACCATGTTAATTTGGGTGTGGATTAACCCTGGGCGTAGTGTGCGTAGTGGGGCTACGCAAAGCTACGCAAAGTGGGCGAGAAACTACGCCCACCTGCGCACTTCGCGTAGACCCACTACGCGCCACATGCCCCCCCTCCCCTACATACCTAATTTTATTAAAAGGGCACATAGAAATAAAAAAAAATCACTTACCTTGTCCGCAGCGTCCCGGGGCTCCCTCTGCTCGTTCACACCACCGCTAAGCGAGAAATGCGCATGCGCGGCCGCCCGCGCATGCGTATTGTTTAGCAGACGGCGGCGTGAACCAGCAGAGGGAGCCCCGGGACGCCGCGGACAAGGAAAATGACTTTTATTTATTTCTATGTGCCCATTTAATAATATTTTTATGTTCGGGAGGGCGGGAGGGAGGCGGGAGGGAGGCAGGTGGCGGGCAACTTCGCTACGCCCAAGGATTGGGCGTAGTGTTGCCTGCTTCGCCTACTTTGCAAAGGGCGAAGTAGGCAACACTACGCCCACTTCGTGGGTGTAGCGAAGTCCTTCGCCCAGGGTTAGTGTGGATATTGACATCATCCCCAGCCCTTCTGGTAAGACAGCGGGTTACTTTATTCTTCAACTGGGAAAACCCTTCACAAACATTAGGAGTAAGTGGGGGTACGTCAACCAATACCACGACATATGCTTTACATTTAGGGGGAAGGTCTAAATATTGGGCCCTAGATAAGGGTCAGCCAGAATCTTACCTGACGTCATCCTAGAATGAGTGACTTTGGGATAGGCTAGGTTAGAGTGGCGATCTGGCCCGGAACAACAAGAAGGATATACCCTATTGTGATGACCACCCGTGAAATTTTCCGCACAAGGACGCTCAGCCACTGAGACCACCCCCTTGTCTAATGCAATTCGACTGTGGATGTACATACACCGCTGTAGAAGCCAGATGAGTGAGAAAGGGCAATTGTTTACCATAAACCTGACTTCCCTGTGGAGGAAACCAAAAGCTAGCTAAACTGTTAGTATGATTATGCTGGTTGTCCGTTCAGTTACTTGAAAAAAATATTGGGAGTGGCCCACCTACCAAGGGACTAGGTACCAATATAAGTTGCAAACAAAGGGGGGACCCATGGCAAAGTTAATTTGATGACTCAAATACAAGCATACCTCATGCAAACTGGTGTAATAAGGTCAAAAGGAACCTCTAACATAAATCAAATAGTAAAATACAAGCAATAAAACTGTATAACAGGAGAAATTATAGTTCCTCGTATATATGTCATAAATCCGAGGAACTATTAGGGTGTCATTAATTGTTATCTGTGTGACATTGTCCTTGATTCTATTCGGATTAATAATTGAAAGAACAATTTGTGATGTTTATGTATATGATACATTCTGCTTGTCTCTGGTGTATAACACATTGCTACTAACCTAGTGGTGTGCTATCACATAATAGTGATTTTAAATTAGTGTTTTTATTCATTTGTATCAATAAACTTGTATTAGATTTTTTATTTCTCCTGTTATACAGTCTTATTGCTTGTGTTTTACTATTTGATTTATGTTAGAGGTTCCTGTTGACCTTCTTACACCAGTTTGCATGAGGTATGCTTGTATTTGAGTCATCAAATTAAGTTTGCCAAGGGTCCCCCCTTTGTTTGTCCGTTCAGTTACGACAAGAACGGTAATCACTTGCCACAAGGGTCTCCATCACTCTATTGTTAGCAGCTATAAAGTCATTCACCCTCATATCAATGAGAGAGCAATGTCTCTGACAGTGTTGAGTTCGGACCTCATGATCTCGACAGTGGCTTTCAGGTTGTCCAGACCAGCGTTTCTGACTCCATCGGTATCCAAATTCAGTTACTGGTCGAGCATCAAATCTAGGTGCAACAGCTAATAAAGTATCGCTGCCAGTGGAATGAGGGATAGATGGACAGGGAGTAACCTTGCTTAATCAAGCTTCCCGTAGCGGGCCACCGGTGCCATGAGGTATTTGAGTAACAGGCAAGGTATTAGAGTCCATGGGCACCGCAGAAAGATTTTCAACAATGGACTGAGCGCAATTAGGCTTGCCCTTCCCTTTATGAAATTGAGTGATTTGAGATTTAGGAGCTTTGGGAGTTGGAGTTACAGCAGTATTTCTGCCACTATTTAGGATGTCTTCCACTTCTATGATTAGGTCATCGATGACTTGCAGTGCACAGCTCTTGGCTACATGGCGTCTATCCGATATGGGTTCTTTCCCCGCGCCTGCAGAGTTATCAGTTGCCGCTGGCCACTGTGATAAGACATAAACTGTGGTGACACTCCGGAGCACACAAACAATTGAACAATTAGACAAGCGCTGGTCTCCACGATGTTGGAGAGACTTCTGCAAGGTTCAAACCCAGAGCCAAAGAGGGTGGCCCTGCCCTGTATCCTCACAGTGCTGATGGGCGCAATACGGGCCTGCCCGGGTATGGACCCCCCGCTGCCATGCTGCGGGATTCCTAATGGCTTATAATCGCAGGCCACAGGTGCGGAACTACGTAGCAGGGCTCCTCCATCCCTGTGGAAGCTTGGGACGAGTAGTCCCTCCTGGAAACACAGTTTGCGGCCCCCGCACCGCAGGCCTCCTAATATGCTTTTAAGCACTGTCTACAGGTGCAGAACAATGTAGCAAGGCTCCTCCTAGCCCTGTGTAAACCTGGGTATAGTAGTCCCTCCTGGAACCCGCACCGCAGGACTCCTACTATACTTTTAAGCACTGGCTACAGTGCTTAAAAGCTTGTTACTTTGTTGGAGAACACTAAATATTGCAGATTTCTCTCCATCATCTTGGTAGAGGAAGGAAATCCACCAAAATGTCAGATGGAAAATCCACTGCCCATTCTTTAAATTTGCTCCCTGCATTAATTGTGGAAAATCAGAGGCAACCTAGATCCACCAGCTGCATCTGGTGATCCCATCACTGGTAAAATCCTAGTTAGCCCTGATGTATGACCATGATTTGACTTTAAGGCAGTGCTTACTTAATTTGTGCCGGCGGTTTTAGGTGGTGGGCATCGGCACTTATTTCTTGGGACTTTGGGGCACATGCATCAAGAATTTTAGTGGTCGCAAACTGGCTGGTTTCACAGAATCGGCCCGTTTGCGACCGGTAAAATACCTTTTTTGAAGCATGTACCTTTTTTCATTTGGAATATCGTAATCACATTTTTTTGCGATTACCTTAATTGCAAATGCATTTAGGGAATTGCATTTTGCGATTCCCTAAATGCGATGCATGTATTGAAAAATGTACAAAAGTGCCATATGGCGCACACACATGCCCTAAGGGCATGTGTGTGCGCCACATGTGCACACTTACCTTTTTTGGGGGTGCATCAGGTCCTCTAGTGGATTAGCCTTCTCAAACTGCGATTACCAATTTGGTAATCGCAAATTGCAAATTCATTCCCATTCATTTCTATGGGCCTGTAAGCCCATAGGAATGAATACAAATTTCCTAATAGCGAATCACAATTTGCGATTCGCTATTAGGGAATGTGAGGGATTCGCTAAATTATTTGTGAATCCTTCATGCATCGGCATTTGCAATTACCAAATAGTGAATCCTTAAAATTTGCTATTTGGTAATCGCAAATGATTACCTTGATACATGTGCCCGTGAATTTTCAACATCAAGGTTTGACCTAGAGCATACAAGGGAAAGGTAGAAAATAGAAAAAGAAGGAGGAAGAGAAAGATAGCAAACAACAATAAAGGGGGAAATCAAGCATGAAAAGGGGGCAGGAAGTGTAGGGTGGTAGAAAAATTGTGAGGTAGGATCAAGGCTAGGAAGCTTTTTTATTAATCAACTCCTGCATTCAGCAGTAGCGGACTCCTAAGAAAAACTTTGGAACCCTGCACTTATTTGTAGACAAAGGAACCCATATGGGCAGGAAATTTCCTGCCATTATACAGGACCAGCCCATCCTTTAGGGCGGAGGGGTCCCGCCCCAACCTTTTTGAAGACATGAAGAGTGTCTTTTCAGGCTGAGCAAATGTCATCCTGTCAGACACTCTTTATGTTGAGGTCAGCCAGCCAGGTGCTATAGGTGCCCTAATGGCGCAGGAGCCTGACAGCCAAGGCGGCACTTTGAGGGGCTGAGGATTTCATATCCCTATGGCCATGATCTTCTCAGCCCGGCAGAGTGCCTCAAGGTCCTTACCCTCATGACGAGGGGGCATGTCACAGATAGACTCGGATCTGGGCGCCTCAGGGCCTGAAGTGCCCAGGGCCAATGTGTCAATCAGTGACACTTCGTCACAGAGTGGAGTGGGGTCTGAATCTTTAACTGACCCGATCCCACCCACTGACGAGTAAGGGACTGTTGCCTCCTCTCATTAGCTGACCCAAGGACAAAATGAGAGGAGGTGGCAGTCACAGCCCTCCAGGAACCTCAAAGGCTTCCATCCCATTACCCAAGACCACCGCTGCCCCCAGTAAGTTTGCCTTTTTCTTTCTTAATGTTTAATGTGTGTGTATATGAATGTGTGTATTAGTGCATGCGTGCTGGGAATGGGTGTGAACGCGTGCCTGTGAATGGTGGGTGTATGTGTGCGTGCTTGTGAATGTATGGGTGTGAGTGAGTGTGCATGTAGATCATAGAGTGTGAGTATGTAGATGTGTGCATGTGTGGCCCGCCTGCCCCTACGCCTGCTCAAATTACCAGCTGCCACTGCCATCATGTATGTTAATCAAGCATGCAGTGAGCTCGTCTTGTTTACAATGAGTGTTTTTGAAGTTTTAGCCAGAATTGAATATTTGCTATAATTATTTGTATTTTTGTTTGAACCTTTGAAACACTGAATTGCAGTTCATAGTGCATAGATCTCACAGTTACATTTAGTATGTATTTGATACAGGGTAACATGTTCTCATTCTCATCAAATTAATAATATTATGTTGGGATTAGAATTGTTACAATGTTCAATTTATGTTGAAGTAACAAACTCTGTAAATTGTTTAATAGGTGTGTGGTCTATTTAATTTACTAATTTACCACGGTTGCAGTTCCCAGAAGTGTTGCATCGCTCTTGTGACTATTCAAGTGAGAATACGTGGCCTTTGAACTTGTTACCATATGTTCCCTCGATGCACTGGAATCCTTGCAGCTGGGTCTGGTGGGAGGCCACTCCTGTTAGATCTGGCTTCATGCTTTGCAATTATTGGAACCTGACCAAGTGCAATGCCACCTCTGGGCAAAGAATATCCAAGAACCAAAAAAAAAAGGCCGCCCAGACTCTAAAAGTGCAACGGTGCGATAAAATAAGAAGCCTGGTTGAAAATCATGGAATTTTGTTTGTGTTTGTGGAAATTACACAAAATGTTCAACCATTAAGTGAGATTGTGTGTTATGATGCAAAACGCCGGTCTGCTATTTTGCACAATTTTTATTTTTTAGAATGAATACACCCTTGCCTCTATTCTGAATGTAAGTGCACGTCGTACTAAATAATTCGCTCAGAATTAGTTGGGAGGTGAACAACGGCTGCTTGTTCATGTTGCTTCTCTACATCTGCAATAGGCTTTTTTTAACCAAACGAAATCTCAGTTATACGATGTGGTGTAATGGGGTAATTGTAGTTATTTCACACAATAATAATAGTGTGAAAAGCCAGAAAGTGCACAATATTACACTGGCATTACCAAAATCTCACCTGGCCTAAACAATTGGAGAAGCACCCTACACAAAGCTTGAAAACGCAACAAAATAACAGAATGTAAGTTTCCCTGGTCGATGTATACAATCAAGAGTACAAGTCCTTGAATTCGAAACAAAATCTGGAATGGATGAGCTACTCACGCAAGGACCAGGACAGCTTGAGTGTTCTGTCATCAAATATCTCACAACCACACTACTACTGCTGTACACACCATCATTGGCACTACCCTGTCTATCTCCACCACTGCTGGGCCTGTTGCAGGGGTGTAACACAGGCCCCTGCAGGGGGCGTTCACCCCTTCAGGTGGGGGGAGTGGGCAATACTTCACAGGGCCCCCTCCAACCAAGGCTAATGGATATCTGTGAGATTTGGGAGACTCATGTGCCCCTCATTATATTGTGCGGAGGCATTATTTTGCATGATGCCACTGCCTTTCCAGTGGAGGCTCCAACTCCAGATGATGCCACACTCTGTCACACAGTCACTGACTTATTAAGTGCAACTCAACACTGAGCACCACACTCTCCTATTTGCTACACCATCACTGCTGGACTCTCTACTTCACACTCCATATTCATTGTGTCCCAGACTAGAACTACAGGGCTAGCTTCTAGTGCTTCACCATCTCAGGACTCCATATTGCCCCATATCAAACACCATCTCTTCTTGACTCTCTGCTTCATACTCGACAACCTCTGGACTCCACATTGCCCAATGTCCACAACCATTGTTGTGGAGTCCCTGTTGTATGCTCCACAGTAACGGAGCCCCACACTGGCCAGTGTCTTACACAACTGCTACTGGGCTCTGCTGCATACTCAACCGCCACTGGACACCAAACTGTCCCAAGTCCACCGCCATAGCTGGTGGACACCATGCTGTATACTCCACTCTAACAGAGCCCCACACTGTCCTTTCTCTACCACCATCCAAGCTGGGTCCTCTGATGCACACTCGCTACTGCCTCATCCTTCATAGTTGGGCCAATGGCTGTCCAATGTCTATTGCATAGCTTCTGGGCTCTGCCGCTTGCAACATGAAGGACTAGGCCTCATGTTCCGACGCCATCTCTGCTCAAATGTACATTACAGATTTCATCAGTGGTCTTCACACAATCTCCCACCATGCAACTGGTCTCTGTGCTACCTTATCTGGACCTGCATTGTCTCGTGGACACAGATGGCTTACCAAAGGCTGTGGTAGGTTCTAAAAAAAGCAAGGAAAATGGCTCCCGTAAACCTATTTGACAGCAAAAACAAGTACAATCGAGGTGCAGTGGGCTCCTAATAATCCCCCGCCTCCAGTGCCTCTGCACGTGCTGCACTGCTGAGAGCTGCGCCACGGGCTGGCTTTCTTTTATGTCTGCGGCCATGTTTCCGCCCCTCACTGAACACATCCGCTAACATTAGGGTTGCCACCTGGCCATTTTTTTTGCTGATCTGGCATCTATTTGTAAGTCCAAGCAGGTATAAATATTGGCAAAATCATTGATATCCGGTATATTTTCCTTAATGAACCAAAAACTACATACACATAAAAAAAATCAGTTAAAACGTGTTTGACAGCTGTCTAAATAGTGCCAGAATAGTTATTAGAGCAAACAGAGAAATAACTGCCATGCTGCAAAAGAATTCTGAACATTTTATGTTAATAGTTTATTTTATTTTTTGTTTTTATTTTTTAATTATTTATGGTATTTGTAAGATACATAGAATACAGACGGGAATGGTTTTGTAGGCTACCAGCCTATAAAAATACAGTGTAAATGGTTCATCTCACACAGCTTGGCTGGTTTCCCCTTTGTTGGATATACGTTGGTGGTATGAAAAGGATATGGAAATATAGAGAGGAGAAGAGGAGAGCAGAAGAATGATAGGACAGAAGCAAATCAGACATTACCTAGCATAAGTGATGAAGTTTGCATATAAAACTTTGGCACATAGTACATTCAGTCATTAAAGTATCTAACCAGCAGCTCTTGGCTGTTCTAGAATAGCAAATCCTAAACAAGTGACTGGTATATTTTTCTAAGAAAGGTGGCAACCCACGCCCACCAACCCTGTGGGGCTCACTGTTGCATGCTTTATCACTGCACACTCAGGGGCAGATTCACAAGAACTGACACATCTCTCCATTTTAGCAGAGATGCGTCACTTTAATTGCATCACGCAAAAAAAAGCTTTGCGCCCCAGTCACCATGGATGCGTCGCATTTACAATGCAGCGCACCGTGGCGCAAGGATTGACAGATGTGTCACGCATTAGTTGGCGTAAAGGTAACGCATTGCTGGAGTAATGTCGCAAGCACGACGCAACTCCAGCAATGCTCAGTAATGCCTATTCCTATTGTGCTGTGCACATGTGTAAGGTATTGACACAGTGACGTTGCAGAAGTGATGCAGTGAAATCTTGTAGATTTCAATGCGTCCATTTTACGAGGCTTTCTTGCGTCGGAACGTCCACCCTGCATACATTATACCTGACGCAGGTATAATGGGACGCAGGTCTTTACAAAGTGACCCATCTCCCTAGATGAGTCACGTTGTAAATGTGTCACAACGTGGTGCATTGTTTACGACACCGCTGCATCACAAAAGTGATGCAACAGCGGCGTAAAAGTGTTGCAAGGGGCTTGTAAATCTGGCCCTCAGTGTTCACCCCTGTCACTTATAGACTCCATGCTGGACAGTACTCCTCTTGCTAATTGTTTTACATTTGTATTTAATTTACATCAGTCTGGACTATAAGATGATACATATGGAAGCTGTTTCACTTCATGTTAAACATGAAGTCGTGGTCCATGCTTGGAAGCCCCAGGGGGTGAATTGTGTTACTTGTAGTCCTTAGTCAAACTGAATAAATTAATACTAAAAGTGAAGCCACGATATTAAATAAGGTGGCTGCCCTAGGTACTCAGTTACGTGCTCAAATGCCAACATTGTAATTGTTGCCATCTGATCTCATATCGAGCGGAGAACCTAAGACCCGAGAACATTTTCATAGTTTGAGTTATATAAACTGTCTCAAAATTTCCCACTATTCAATTTCGTGTCATTTTTGCCTGTGAGACCCTTAACAAAGACAATGTCTCAAAGCAAGACAATTTTGTCTCAATCTCATCTCTTGCCTGACTTTTTTTTATTTGACCTAGGCTCTAGCGTAAAAAAAGCCACGCAACATACCAGTAAAGTACATTTTGCCCTATATTTTTTTGCTGTTTTTTAAGGGAAACGGCCTCTACAACGAAGCCGTTTCCACGAAATCCTTAACCACGCATGCAGTACCACGCATGCGTGGTTAACACGAAAGCCTTTACCACGCATACCTTTACTACGAGGTTTGTAGTAAAGGCATATGTGGTAAAGGTAAAAAGTAAAAAAAGGGGGGCTTGGGGGGGTTTCCCCCCCAAAAAAAAATCTCACCTGAAGTCACGTCGGGTTATGTATTTAATCAGCGTCGTTTAAGAGAAATCGGAAAATAAACTTCCGCTTTCTCTTAACGACGTATGACATCACCACGCAAGCATCCGAGGTAAAGGTTATGCGTGGAAAACGAATTCCGTTGTAACGCATGCGTGGTAAAGGCATGCGTTGCAACGGAATTCGTTGTAACGTCATACATTCGTTTTTTAATACAGGCGAACTCGACCGGAGCTGTTGGAGTGCTTTACACGAGCACTTGTTACGTTACACAAGAACACATTCAATTTTTGGTAGTCATGGGGAGATTGACTGATTTGCCCAGAATCACAGCTTTTGAGCCGATGCAGACTTGAACCTGGATCCTCAGTGCCAAAAAAGTCGGCATCTCTGACCGTTACGCCACATCACCAGAAATCATTTTCCGAAGAAAATACGTTTTAACCACCCCTAGACACTATGTTTCAAATCGCTGGGCTTTTATTTAACACATCTAGTGCATTCTGGGATCTGTGGTCTCGTTGGCATCCATTGACTCAATCTGACTAATGCACTCGATGACAATGATTTGTGATGGAATCGCATAGGACCAGGAACATGGCGTCCTACTGACATGGAGCTGGGTGTCGATCTTGGGTGCTATCGCATAGCACAGCAGGGTGCCTTGCCTTTAAGGATGGGAAATCAGGTGTCCCCTTAGCTTCAACCTCCCCCCTCCTTCCCGAGCTCCCCCATCTCTGGGGGACCTGCTCGTCAATCCCTCATGAATTTGTATTCAACAAAACTGTGAGCAGATTGATTCTGTGCCGCCTTTATTGCATTTTTATTTAATTCCTTTCCGTACAGCGAAGGCTTGATCCCAGCAGCGCTGCGTAAATCACACGCGGGGCAGGGTGCCCAAAGGAAAAAAAAGGAAAAGAAGGGAAGGGAGTTAAAAAAAAAGAGAGAGAATTACAAGCCCAGCCTTCAGTCCAGCCTGCGTTGTTCTCATATAATTTTATGAGCAGCAATCCATCAATCTGTTTTTTAAGTAAGGTCAGAGCCTAATGTGAGCTCCCCACCCCCAACGTCCTGCACAAAATGGTAGAGACAATACGTGTGAGGAGAATTGCAGAAAATGTGCCTGCAAAAACAGCAAACCCTAGCGCCTGTGTGGTAAAATACTTATTACTACACATCAATATGCATTTTGGAAAAAGGACAACATGCAGAATGTGTTCATGGCTAATTAAAATCAAGTGCTGCCAAGGGGCTTCTGTTGAAGTTAGCGGGCAGGGTCTCCATACAAGAGCCTGGAGCTACAGGTCAGAGGTAAGTGCTTTATTTCAAGGTAGGCCCTTAGGTTTCACCCATTGATAATGATAATGATGCTAATGATAATGATATTTATAAAGCGCACAAATACCAAAAATTGTGTCTCGGCGCTAGAACCATGAGCAGAACCCCAACCAACACCCCTCACTGGAACAACCAGGTTTTCAAATTTTTTCTAAAGCTCATAAGAGAGCTGGCCTTCCTAACCTCTGGTGGCGGCAGATTCCACAGCTTAGACGTGCCGTGCTGGAAACTCCTTCCTCCCCAGTTCAAAGTCTGAATTTTCGGCACTGTTACAAGTTTTACACCCGTGGAGCGGAGTGATCTGCCTGGCTGATACCACACGAAGAGCACCTGCAAGAACCGCGGACCCTTCTGTGTCAGACCTTTAAAGGCCACACATAGCGCCTTAAATTTGATCCTTTGCACCACTGGAAGCCAATGTAGCTTCCGAATCTCTTCTGAGATGGATTTATGTCGGGGTAGGCTCTGCAAAAGGCGAACTGCTGAGTATTGAACAGCCTGAAGTTTTCTCAGGCACTGCGCCTGGGCATTCTCTGAGAGTCATCTGCATACGATGTTGAAGAGAAGCCGTAATCCCTGACCAGTAATGCAAGTTCAGTGACATAGACATTGAACAGCAGTGGACTCAGCGAGCTTCCCTGCGGAACCCCACAAGGCAGCACGTACGGCTCCGAATTAAACCCGTCGAGTGACACCGTTGATCTCCTCTCCTGCAAAAAGGAGGCCAGCAGGGCCAATGCCGTGCCATCCACACCTAGAGTTTTTAATCGGTGAGTCAGGAGAGTATGATCTACGGTGTCAAACGCGGCGGAGAGGTCGAGTAGGATTAGTTCCACCGTACCTCCACCGTCCATTGCCAGGGCTTCAGCCTCCCTCTAACTGTAACTTTCTCCGGGCTTCCACACGGGGCCACTCACAAACATTCTAATTATTTATTGTATTTATTTATTTTTAGCAGATTTGTATAGGACAAACTAGACCAGAAGGTATTGGAGCACTTTACATGAGTACCAGTTAAGTTACACAAGGACACATTTGCACGTAGGGGCATATTATCAAGGGCTTAATTTCCGCTTTAGAGCCACATTTTGCCGCTAAAGGGGTGAAAATCCTATCGCCCTATTGACAATGCGGTGCTAACATGCATTATCGCATGTTAGCAGCCGTTTCAGTGACGCTACGCATGTTAGCGATATACATCGCTAATGAGATGCAAACTAGGCGTTCCGTCTGGAACCATCACGGAAAAGGTCGCTAACTGAACATCGCGATATTAACAATGCCGCCCTCAACCTCTTAACGATGTAAAAAGTCACGCTAAGCGCGCTTTTCGCCGGATTCTAACACCTCCTAAAATCCTGACGTATCCATCCCCTTAATGGGAGGTGGATCGTCAGGCTAAGTCCACCATGGCGTATCTACAAGGATATCCCTATCTCTGTAGATATATTGCTGGATTTCCAGCGATATCCCCCCAAAACACTGCTATCGCTGGATTTTTTATCGCCCTGCTGATAAGCGTTGTTAATAACGCGCTAACCGGGCGATAACATCCAGCGATAGCCGGCGATAAATAAAACGCGCAAAAACGCGGTTAGCGATATTTATCGGTATCTGTAGATAATATGCCCTGTAGAGATTAAGTGATTTGCCCAGAATCACAGGATGCTGAGCCGACACCGAGGATCGATCTGGTTCCCCAGCTCCAAAGACGGCAGCTCCAGTCGTAAGCCACGTTCTCTCCCACTATTACATCGTTTACTCTCAGCATTCTAAACACCAGCTCGGATATGCAGGGAATGGGGACACAAAGGATACTACATCTGCCAGTGGTCAATCAGCAAACAAAGAACAGTCATTCCGTTTGTATGTAAAGTACATGGGCAGTTATTCTAGCTTACTAATTCATCCAACAGCAACCTGTTAAACCCGCCAATACCTCTGCAAACACACAAAGAAACAAATAATAGTCACAGAAACTCTGCAATGGTTCAAGGCACGTGACTCCTCATGTCAAAGAAAGAAAGAGACAACAACGAGGTTATATGTACCATTGCACAACATTGAATCTTGCAGCCTCCTCGCACATGAGCCCTACACCCACATATCTACACACTCAATGATGGACCACAACTATTATGCACACAACACATGTAGTCAAGACGCCTAGCGACCTCAAATAGGGCACAGAACACACCATCTTCCTACAACAAAGGGTTTCAAAATCAGCTATAAGACTACATGTTTAAGGCACAAACTACAAATGTAAAGTTTAACCACAAGCAGTGCACGATCTCACTTTTTTGAAGTTTAAACATACATCACCTCAACTCAAAATTTCCTTCACTAGACTTACCACAAAACTTGTTGTTGCAACTACACTCAGAAACAATGTCCTTGGGCATCCACCTTTTTTTACGAAGCTCCACACACCCACAGAAGTGCAGCTAAGTGCTCCAATATACCCCACACACAGTCAAACTAGCTGGCCAAACCAACATGGCCAAGTGCCAGGTCGAAGAATGCAATTAATCAGCACCCAATACCACGCGCTCTGGAAACTGCACCAGAAGAAGTCAGAAAATCCAGGACAACCTCCAGTAGATGCATACAGAAATAAATCTGACACAAAACAAGAATTGAACACTAGAGCAGTCAAGCAATGAAACCATTTACACAAGACCATGTCAGAGGATGAAGAAGTACTCACCTAAAACACATTAGAGCTACATCAAACATATCTACCACATTCATTTGTATTCAAATACTCTTGTTTGTACAGAATTACGACTAGTCCCAGAGCACACTCAGGTGAAACCTTTGGCTGTCACCCACAAAACCACTGGGTAATACACTTCTCCATATTTTCACTCCATGGGGCCTTTACCCATGCCATTACTTATGACATGCTACATCTCTTCTCCCACATCTGATACCATGGGTGCAACTACTTACGCAACAGAGTACAACTCCCCCCCAACTTCACATAGCAAAGGGGTGCTCCATGCATTCTACCTCTAGTGACAGGATACTTCTCTTTTCCAAGTTCGAGCCAACACACACACAGACACACACACACACAGACAAGCACACCACACACACACGCTCACACACACAAGTGCACTGCACTCATACTCCTCTCAACAGGATAGTGCACATCCCAATATCCACGACACCTGGACATACAAAACCAGGACGTATATACACAACAACACACAGATGAGTGCTACATCCTCTTTCTCACACTGCTCGACTCCATCATACCAAAACGTATGGAATCAGAAATAATTGCTCACCCAGTACTCCCAAATCACCCACCAGGTGGGTAATTTAAACATCCTAACCTGTCTTGCAGTACCAATCATTCAGTCTCTCTTCTTACATATCATAGTCAGTAATGCTTTTCTGTAACAAGTGCTTTCCCATGCATTTCCTAAAATCTGACGCACATTGGCTGTGCTGAAATTGGAAAAGATTTACTCCGGGGACCCATAAATTAGGGGTCAAGGTGTGGCAGAGGAAAGCGGGTGGAGTCATGAGGGGCAGAGATTGAAAAGCAGAGTCTGAGAGGTCAAATTATGCATTTATTGAAAAAAGAAATCTGTTGCAAAGAAATTGACAACACGGATCGTTAACAGTAAATGTGTTCTAGATTACTTAATTGGCCACAAACAGTCTGCATTTTAAAGGGGTTAAGAAACCTGCTGTAGAGATCTTAGCACACCCAGCAATTTTGAGGGGATTATAATTAAGGCTCCCTGTTTTCCGTTTTTACGGATTTTTACAGATAAATACAGTCCGAAAACAATGTGTTTTCTGTCTGTATTTATTTTTAAAAGTGGATAAATACAAAAAATATTGCTTCTTTTAAGTGACTCTACGTGCTGTCTTTCACGAATTATAGGCCAGCAGCTGAGCAGATGAACAGCATGGTTACTTAAAAAAAAGGATGACATTACTTTAAATAAGACATTTATGGTATAATGCTAGTATTTACCAGTGTATGTATTGTTATGTAATATTTGGTAACTTAAATAGCTAAAACACGTCAGACTTCATAGCAAGAAGTGCAAGTCTATCAGTTAAATAGATATGGAAATGTAAAATTTTACAACTTAATTTATACGCAAAACACAAAATAAATATGAATATATACAGATAAAATAGCCAACAAATAAATATGGATAAATACAGACGGAAATGGCCAAAAAATAAATACCATGAAACCGGGAGCCCTAATTATAATAGCGTTAATATAACTCTAGTAGTTAACACAGTTCGGGAGAGTTCTGTGTTGTGTTCAGTCACAGTCTGGACTCATAAAGCAGCCTAGTGAGTTAATGTGCCTGCTGCAAAACACATCATGTAACATGCAGATCACAGATTTGTTTTTATATTTAGATAGGTAAGTGGGCTACAGCTCTTGACAGTGAGATCATTTTGTTACTTCCAGTTCATAAGTTGCAAGCCTTTCTAATATAGGGAGCTGCATGCAAACTGTAAGTCCTGGATTCCCTATTCTTTTTTGCTCAATCTGTTGTTATTCTAAAATTACAAAAAAAGGTTCCTTTGGGTAGTAATACATTCTTAATGGTATAGACAACCAAAATCACTGTTAGGCTTTATATCCAGACTTTGTGTTTTCCCCAACTGTTCACTCTTAACATATAATATCTACAAGTATGGATTCATGTGATTCCTACACCGTCTAAGTTATCAGCCTCATTGTCTTATTTAACATTTTCTGTACATTGATTTACACAAGTATGGTGTATTGTGCGTCTGTGTGTGATGTAAAGCACTCTGAAACCCTACACAGGGAGGAGAAGTTCCATAAAATAATTTAATTAAAAAAAATAGTAAGTGCCATTTACATCAATATGCTTGTAATTACTCCTAGATAAATCTTGAATTCTTACACTGCAAGCACTTCTTTTACACAGAAAGTTGAACAAAGTTAAAAACCTGCCTCCAAATCATATTTTCTCTTAAGTACTTGTGAAGTGATAAAATGCTGTGCACTTTTGTTTTCTTCTATTGCTTGGTGCCTATGTGTTAGGCTCCAGATAGCTGCCAACCAGTATTATGCTCAAACAAAAGGAGGGCTGATAGCCCTTGAAATCAGGCCTTTGTTTTGGGCCTAGTTGGAAGTGTATATCAGAAAGAGCCCTCACTGTCTGCAAGTTGCTTTATCAAATGGAATGCAGACAACCTGTGGGTACTGCTGTAATGTACCCTACCATCGGAAAATGGCACCCAGACAAATTCAGCATGTTTCCCAGGGTCCGTCCAGAAATAGCTGCTAGAACCGAAATCTGGAGTGATCCCTCTACTTTCCGAAACTGGCCGGGCCTCAATGTAGAGACTCTCATTCCAGTATCCTGGGTAACTTTGAGCAGGTGTATAATTTTCCAGGGACTCTCCACTTGGAGGTCAAAGGAGAAGTGTTCAACCTGAATAGTAACACCAGATTACCGAATGGATAGAATATCGAGGACAAAATATTAAAAATAAAATATTGACAGGCAAGTAAGTTAAGATTTGCCGTACCTAGCACCATATACATTGGCGATATATATATATGTATAAGTGAGTCCAACCGCCCCATGGAGATTGACATGGGGAAAACATGTTTTGGGACCCCCCTTTTATCTCGGCCCCCGCTTGACGGATCCCCCCGAAACTTTCAGGGAAAGAGCAGAGCGCAGCGAGGCAACGTTAAGGAAAATTACAGGCAGATCCCTCATTCGGCGCCAAAGTTATTCCCAATAGAATGTTGCGGATTTCCTATGGAAACGATCCTAACTATAACTACCTACTGGCGACCGCCAGTAGGTAATATATGTGTATATATATATATATATATATATATGTATATATATATATATATATATATATATATATATATATATATATATATATACATATATATATATATATATATATATATATATATATCCAACACAAAAAAGTTGCCTGCAGTGAGGGGCCCACAAAGGTATGTTCATAAGCCAGCTTTATTAATGGACAAACCGCATACAGACTGCCAAGGTGCTTTGCCTTCATTCCAGTTCTGCCCGATGCGTTTCGTGCGTGAGCACTTCATCATGGGCTGCAGGATTTCAGTACATATACATATACTGTGGTCTATTACGAAGACGTGAAAGCTTAAAGAGTTTACCTGTTCCCAGGGTTTTCTGAAATCCTATTGAACACTGAGAATGGGGAATGTATCAGATGCTTTAATTTGTGTTCTTACACAATTATATTAGCATGTGTCCTCAGAGTAGATGGATTCACTCACATTCCCACTCTCTCTCTCGGCACACTGACTTCGAGCAGTTTCAGAGCACTCTGGCCTCTTTATTGAGATCCATGGCATACCTCTCTTCAGGAGAGATTTACCTTTAGCTCTTTTCCAGGGCACAAGTCCTAAAAAAGAGAAGTGGGGGGACTAACCTAGTTAATCAGTATGCAAATGACATTGCAGGGCGTGGCATCGCAGCCCGTGACATCACAGCGCATGACATCACAGCGTGTGACATCACAGGAACTGACATCACAAGAAGAGATATCAGATCTTAAGCCCTCACATATATGTTTAGCAGGTGTATCATGAGTACATTTGAGCACATTTCGAGTATACTTGCTAACCCTCCTGATTTAGGCAGAAGATTCACACTTTTGTACGCTACATATAAAACAATGTTACCTTTTGTCAGCGTTAAGCTTTCTATAGCCATTGTGATTTAAAAGAAATAGTGATATTTAAATTATTACAACGCCTTCTCAAGGGTAGTAAGCGTATATACATGCAATTTAGTTTGTGCAAATGCTGGGAAAGATGAACAAATCTGACATTCTAACAGTGCATGTATATCTCCTAAACAGATCCTGAACAAAGTGAAAAGCTGTTTCTCCTAAGTATGTGTGACGTACTAACAGGGTGCAATCCTTTGTTTCCCCTTTGCTGCATTTGCATCAGGTGTGAGGCTCCTGACTGCTGCCAGCCAGGAAACTCCAACAAAAGGAGGCTTGATGACCCTGAGACTCAGCCGTGTAAATGGCAGAGTATGCCAGCACGAGTCAGAAATAAGAGAGCCCCATCCTCGCCTGCACGTTGTTGTGATCGAAAGCAGATAACAACATGCAGGCGTAGCTGAATGTGTCCCGGTGTTTGGAAATTAACACATGTTCAGTGACTTAAAAACAGATTCTAATTCTTTAAAGATGGCTGCTGGTATCTCTAGTGGTGTGTATACCATGAGTGTAACTCCAGGAGCAGTCATCTTAGCCTTTCATTACTCAGTAAAAGTAATTTGAGTGCAATATGAAGTGCTGTATAAAAAGCACATTTTGCTGTCAGTTCTTTTCATTCTGGACATTTCACTAACAGACTTCTTAATCACCTTCCAACCTCAGCCGTCATTTCTTCACAGGTTTATGTGTGACAACTCCTTTGGGAGGGTCCGGGTCCTTTCAGTGATGGAACTTTCAGGAGGAAGGAATATATTAGCAGAATTCATCTATGTTATTCCAACAGCAGCAGTTGCTCATCAATTGTTTAGACACATGTCTTTCCTGTCCTAGGACAGGCATCATAGGCCTTACCAAATACACTATTCAATATCAGGTTACAAGAGACATGTAATATATTGGGAGTGGAGGGGGTGGGTAGATCCGGCACCTTCAGCCGCGGCCCGTGCAGGTGAGAGCAGTAGGGCCGGGTGTGGGGAGGGGGATTTTGACAGACGTTGACGAGGGAAAATTAAATAATGAATTATCCCTCGTCATTGTCCATCGAAATCCCCCCCCTACCCGGCCTCACCACTCTTACCTGCACGGGCCGCGGCGGAGCACCACAAGAGAAGAGGTTTGTAGTTATGGCTTGAACATGCAATTAAGTGGAGAAAGAATGGCCATGCCTACCAAATGAGCACCTTTTTTGGTGGATTTAGTTACAACTAGCAAGGGATGTCTCCTCAGCTTCTTCTGATGGATTGCATTTGCTCTTCAGAAGTTAGGTGAACTGGGCTCCCAGCAAGAAATAGCTTCAGAATCAATGTATTGGAAAGATATGGTGAATGAGTAAATGCAGATGGTCTTTACACATTGAGTGTAACTGAGGAATGCTTTGGAGATGTATTGGCTGTATCACTAGCAAAAACATGGAACCCAAAACTGAATTTTGGGATCTCTGTAATATGTCCTTAAAACTCAGTCACAAATGCCCACTGGCTCCCTACCCAGAGACCTGTGCGCCCATCCCAAAGCTCTACTAATCCTGTAAATTAAAGTCATGTAAAGCTGAGTTGGTGTTAATTTGTAAAGTATTACTGCCTAAAACGGGTCGTGTGATCTTGTGCTCTGTGAAGGCTTCGCAATTCAGAGGTCTGGGCGGGTGATATGGAGTTCAGCAGGAAAAATAGTGGCCATCCCAGCCCTTAGTAGAAAGACAAGGGTCACACTAAGGAATGCTACATTATAATGCTACATTATAAACAATAAAACCTTCGAATTATTGGAACAAGTTGCTAATGCTCATTTTATAGTTAACCTTTATAATTTTCTATATAACCACAGCACTCCACTCATTAAGCTATATAAAAGAACATTATAATTTTTTAGTTCACAAAACATACTTAGAGATGATGGATTCACACATATTCCACAACTGTATTAAATCCGTTGCAAAAACACGAATTCAGTAATACCAAATAATAAATTAAATTCATGGAAGCTCAAGCCCTCTCTGAACAGTAAATAAAAATATGTCAGTCACTGAGATGCTCGTTACATTAAAAATCAATACAGAATAATAAAAAGTTAAAATCAATAAATCATTAACATAATATTTTTGTAACACTTATAAAACATCTAAATATTTAGTGAGGAAGTCAACCAATCTTAGATCTGTTGTACTGGAATGATACTCAACTATCTGTTTTACAGGTAGGAACTCACCCGGCCCAAAAATCGAAACAGACTTGCAGTTTTTTTAAAGGAATGGAAAAATGCACAGCATGTATCAATGGGTCACCATTATAACCACAAAAGAAAGATAGTTTACAAGCAGGGCCACTGGAATAATGCGGCAGAGGAGAGACAAATTATGTGGTAGGGTTAAGTAAATTATGCGGCCAGAAAAGCAAAATTATGAGGCATAATTCACCACACATTGTGATTGTAGTTCTTCATTATTTTGTCATTTTCACACTTGTTAACCCTTTTTGGCCATTTGTTGCAGCTCAATATGTTATTTTATGTTATAGATGTTTGTATAGCGCACGGCTGCCGCAGCCAAGAGGCGTCCCGGCGCTAGCTGTCAGTATCTCAGGAGACTGCTGAAGATGGAGACTGTAGGTGACACAACATAACTAACAGAAAAGGTGAGTTTTTAAGGCTTTTCTGAAGGATAGAAGATCCGAATCTGGGCAGTACCAGTTTAACACCCAAATATAGCAATAAGCAACAGAAAGGTGAACACTCAACCTTTGCAGTGGCCTTCAACTGCGCGGCAACATGTTTTGCTGCTTTTATAGTAACTTTTGATCTATTTCTGCCAGAAACATAATTTGTGTGGTAAAATATGCATATTATGGAGCAAATAATGGATTATGTGGCAAATGTGTCAAATCTAGAATTATTTGAAAACGCTGCAGCCGCACAATTGCATAATTCCAGTGCCCCTGCTTACAGGGCACTGGTTAATCTGTTCAATAACAGGCAGCAAAAATTCAAATTCAACAATGCTCAAAAATGACATGAGGGAACTAATGGATTGGTGGGACAGGAGATCCCACCTACATGTAGCATGCCTCCCACGCTGCCAAACCATAAATGAGGACATTTAACACCAATACCCTTTGATTTGCCTGATATAAAATTGCTTTAATGTTGCTGTATGGGTAAACATGTCATTTACCACCCCATGACCATGATGTCACATTAATCCCCAGCCCTTGGGATAAATTTGACCCTGGCTCTGTAAAAATGGAAAATCATTTTGAAATTCTGAATGAGTGCACATTCATGGCATATTGTTCGTTCTTGAGTCTAAATTTAAGTGCACAAATATGGAACATCCTACCCGTCTCATTGGGAACCTCAGCTGACCTGGTAACATTCAGAAAACACCTTAACACTCGGCTTTTCAGGAATTAGTCTTAGCTTAGTATCCAGCCACTATGGCCACCTTAGCACTGATGTCCATCTTAGCGCCAGGACACTCTAGTTGGGGTAGCCGTTTGTGCTGTATCAAATTCTTTAATTTCAATTGTTATCAAGTATGCTGGTGCAAAAATGTACGATATTGAAAACAGTAGGGTGTTATTCATGTCCGCCTAATTTCTTCTCAGCTGTGCACACACCTGTTCTGTCAGTCCATACTCCCATTAAATTGCTCATTTCCCGACAGTTGCACAGCCAAGCAGGACAAAGCGAAATACCACATTCATAGATTGTAGTTCTGTAAAGGATGTGTCCTGGCCATTCTCAGTTACATCCTACAGTTGATAAAGTAGATTAGATGTGCAACCACTTCCTCGGATTTTGTACTGTTGTGAAGGAACGCAGGCAAGCACCAAGTTGACAAAGGTAAGTGGCTTTATTAAGAAAAAATGGTTAAGAGCAGCTGCTTCCCTACTGGCCAGTGAGCAACTGCCCACCACAGAAAGCTTGCTCTAGAACCCCCAATGTGGAATCCTGCAGTGTGAGGACTCAATACAATGAGGACAATCGATAAGGGCAAGCCTCGGCACATGCTACTGAGACGTAAGCTGTCGTTTATACAACAGGTACTATCTGGATTCCCCCAGAAAAACCTTAATACAGGAACCTTGAGCTATTCATATCTGCCTGCCTCACTCCCAGTTACATCCTACCGTTAATAAAGTAATTAGATGTGCCACCACTTTCCTAGATTCGGTACCACCTGGAATCACCTAGAAAAACCTTTACACAGGAACCTTGAGCTATTCATATCTGTCTGCTTCACTCCCAGTTACATCCTACAGTTAATAAAGTAATTAGATGTGCCACCACTTTCCTAGAATTGGTACCATCTGGAATCACCTAGAAAAACCTTTATACAGGAACCGTGAGCTATTCGTATCTGTCTCTTCAGTATAGAAGGACCCAGGTATTCTGTAAGTGTTTGCAGTTACTTAGAACAAGACAAAATACCCAGGAGAGGGACTGAGTGAAAGATTACAGAGCATGAAGTTTTAACCTTGCCCACGAAGTGAGTTGAAGTTGGGACACTTCACACCCCAAGAAAGGATACAAATTTCCCAGTCTCTGCCCATTTTCAAAAAGGTGGAAGTTTAATATTTCTGGAATGAATCCACCATCTCATCGCAGAGGGCTAGCACCTCAGTTTCCCATGTTATCACTTAGGTTTCTATACAAAGAGAGAACTCTCTTGGACATACACCGAAATCTACCTACAGTCAAATGCACAGTCAACCACAATTATCGCCTAATATACACTGTTATATCATGCATACATATATACCCACCTCGATAAAAAAACAAATCTGATCCCAAAAAACAACCATATATTGCAAAAAGATAAAGAGCTCAAATGTATACCACAGTCAGAGTTTACTAAAAGTAATTAAAAGTAACAATGAAAAAATACATAAATTCATACATTACAAACATTAAAAAACATCATGAGAGACAAAGAAATATATGTGAAATGCTTAAATTTATCAGACAGAGGTTATTCCTAACCGGAATCAAATGTATAAACACCATCCGTCTATTCACTCATTAATTGCATTAGACATGAGGTTGTTCCTGGATATAACCCAATATAAAGGTACAGGCGTCGACGCATTTCGGTGGTAATAAATTATTGAAGAATCAACTTCATCAGGACATGTATAGAACTTGGCTCTTGCTCAACAGGTTAAATTTAAATTGCCTAATTGAAACAAAAAAAATATATATATATATACAATGAATATCTATTTTACAAAATCATTAGTTATACTCATTATATAATTTGTTAAAAAACCCTCCCACATTCTAAAAACACTGTTTGCAGCTTAACTATGCAATGAACGAAGCCTGCAATTTATTATACATAGTAATTGGATCAACTCATGGTTTCTTTAATGAAGACCCCTCCCGCATTCTATCAATCATTTTCACAACACAGTACACAGTTTGGATGTACAAATAATACTGATGTCTAAAGAAATATGTATAAAAACAGATAAACAACCTATCTCTGTATAAAAAGTGGAAGATGATTATATAATCGATCCTTCCAGATGGACTTTAAAGGTTATGCATGGTCTGATTAAATCCACTGTATCTTCACCTACTCAGTGGGTGTAATCAACAACAGTGGCTGCCGGTACACCGCTCATGTAAAAAAACAGCAGTTACACAAAGACCGTACAACAATCTAACCATGAGATTATCCTAAATAGAAACTGCATTAGCATAAATCACTACTTTTAATCAATTAGTCTCATCCAGTCCTCCTTTTTATTCAGATCTGAACGGATGGTGTCTAAAATTGAAATATACCATTATTCAGGGTTTTTACGTTTGAGTGTTAAATCCCCTAATCTCTTATTGCCTTCTATTTTAAATATTAATGAAAAATATATAGAAAGTTGATGAGCCCAGGAAGCTGATGATTATAATAAAAGCAATATATTGTTATTTTAGGTGTGAAGCCCGTGTGCCTGGTTTGGAATGTAACGACGGATACCATAAATTAAGCTCCGTTTTCATTTCCTGTTGAAAGTTTTATCTTCAGTGATATCTTTGTGTGTATACACACAAACCAACTTAGGTGAGTGGTTGACCTTAGTGTCCGACTGTTGTAACATCTAAACCCCATAGATCGGATAGGGGTATTATTTAGATATCATCTTATTGTCTCCCTATTAGAATTACACCCACCAAGTAGGTGAAGATACAGTGAATTTAATCAGATCGTGCGTAACCTTTAAAGTCCATCTGGAAGGATCGATTATATAATCATCTTCCACTTTTTGTACAGAATTAGCGGTATGTATTTTACTGAGAGATTGTTTATTTATATGGGTGTCTGAATGACTGTGTGGTAATGCTGAACCCGCTAAACAACTGTATGGACACGCGGATAGTAGACCTTAAGATAATTGTGACATAGGTCGTGTGATAGGCTGTTTATCTGTTTTTTTATACATATTTTTTTAGACATCAGTATTATTTGTACATCCAAACTGTATACTGTGTTGTGCAAACGGTTGATAGAATGCGGAGGGGTCTTCATTAAAGAAACCATGAGTTGATCCAATTACTATGTATAATAAATTGTAGGCTTTGTTCATTGCATAGCTGAACTGCATACAGTATTTTTAGAATGTTGTAGGGTTTTTAACAAATGATATAATGAGTGTAACTAACGATTTTGTAAAATAGATTATAGGTGATATTCATTGTATATATATATATCTATATATATTTTATATATATATATATATATATATTTATTATATATATATATATATATATATATATATATATATATATATATATATATATATATATATCTTTTTTGTTTCAATAAGTTCTGTACATGTCCTAATTTATTACCACCGAAACGCGTTGACGCCTGTACCTTTATATTGGGTTATATCCAGGAACAACCTCATGTCTAATGCAATCAATGAGTGAATAGACGGATGGTGTTTATACATTTGATTCCGGTTGAGAATAACCTCTGTCTGATGAATTTAAGCATTTCACATATATTTCTTTGTCTCTCAAGATGTTTTTTAATGTTTTTAATGTATGAATTTATGTATTTTTTCATTCTTACTTTTAATTATTTTTAATAAACCCCGACTGTGGTATATATTTGAGCTCTTTATGTTTGTGCAATATATGGTTGCTTTTAGGGTTCAGATTTGTGTTTTTATCGAGGTGGGTATATATGTATGCATGATATAACAGTGTATATTGGGCGATCATTGTGGTTGACTGTAGGCAGATTTCGGTGTATGTCCAAGAGAGTTCTCTCTTTGTATTTACCAGTGGTACCCTGTCTCTTGGCAAGTGGGGTTGCTCCCTGTGTTTTCATCACTGAGGGTGCTGTAGTGAGCGCAAGCTACACATTCTCAGCCTGCCACAAGTCCTCTCTTAAGGAGTTACACTTTAAAAAGGTGAGTGGTGGGGGCTCCCATTGGGGAAACTAGCATCTTGAGTGGGATTAGGGACTATTTCCTACTGTCTCAAAGGGCTCCAGTTTTGCACTTGGGAATGTACATTTTTAAATTAAATTATGCACACATGCTAAACATTCAACTTTGTAGCTTGACTGATGCCTACGAATGACTCCACATCAAAGGTACACTGCTTTTTCGATCTTGACCTTTCCTTATACAATTCATAGCTTTTAGGTATACATTTCCCATTGTATCAAAATTAAGTGTACAAGACCACCAGAGTGCACTGATTGGATAAAGGAATGCATGTGAATTTCAAATGTTGTCCCCATACTTTGAAGTCATCCAGTTCCAATAGTCAGTTGGGCTATTGGTATGTGATATTCACACCTGCATGGATTTCTATTCCTTCATTCCCTTTATTGTTTATTTTCATCCTCTTTGTTACAGACTTCTTAGTTAAAAATTAACTCTCTCTCTCTCTCGCGTGCAACTTCTCATTTCTGTCTGGCAAACACAACATTCCCTTGCCCTTCACTTTCTGATCCAGATTGTTAATCTTTCTTCCCACTAGAATATCAAAACTTGGCTTTGGAGCTTTCCTTATTCCAGCCTGACATAGCATTCTGCATCTGTGGTTAATTTGTAAAAACAAAGTAAGTGAAGGGGCTCCTGTCAGGAAGCAGCTTGCACCAGCCCATTTCTCCTGTTAACGCTGCCTAAAACAGAACCATGAAAGTAGGGAGAGGATGTGGTATAATGGCCAGAGCTGTTGACTTCAGAGCTGGGGAACCAGGTTCGAGTGTCGGTATCGGCTCAACATCCTGTGTTTCCAGGCAAATCACTTATTCCCCCCATGCCGATCATAAATGAATATGTCCTTTACTGGTACTCATGAAAAGCGCCAGTGTTGAGGATTATTTGCCTGGGCTGAGCACCGGAAACCACCAGCTCAAATTCAGCACTGTTCTGCATTCAGTTCCAGGACACCATTTCTGGGTAACAGATGTTGTTGTTATCATTATCCCTTACCAGTGAGAGTATCTGCTTTTAATCTTCCCCATCTCTGAATCATCATACCTTCCTCTTCCCTTGTTCATCCTTTCAACATTAGTGGTATGTGAAACATTCTGCCGAAACTACAAAACACACAAATTCAGGTTGCAGTGAAATTGCAATGCGACCAGATTGGCTCCAGAATTTGCTCTTGATCTCATTTAGGGAAGTTTCATGGATGTGGACCATCAAGATTCAACAGTCTGTGAACAACTGAGAAAAGCTGAACTGTTCCTAAAATGTTGAGTTTCCTTTGTATGGTTTTGGAAAAATGTGCTTCCTTTGTTTCGAGGACAGTGGATGGGAAATTCCTCAACAGAGGCTTTTCATGCCAAAACAAGATTGCCCAGACCTATTCGTCCAACCGGGAAACATCCATTACAATGCAGGCATTACAATGCAATGCCTTTACACTGCAGCCAATACAACGCAAGTTCCATTACAACGCAGGATATAACAACGCATGCCATTACAACACTGACCAGCACCTTCCCTGAGGTAAGCACCCAGCGGTGTTAGAATGGTAAATTATGTTGTAATGGTGCATACGTTGTAATGGCTAGCATTGTAATAGCACGCATTGTAATGGAAGTTGCTTTGTAAAAACCACATTGTAAAAGTATGCATTGTAAGAGTTTGCGTTGTAACGTCATGCATCCTGTCCAACCTCCTATCTGTAGCCTTTGTTCTGCCACATTGGGCCTACAAGTCTGACTCTGCTAGTGTACACAAGATCTCCATCTATCAAACATTCACATCCCGTCTTCACTTGGGGGCCCATTAGCCGCCCGTCATCCTAGCGGGGATTGGGACCGCCCGCCATAAGAGCGGGGGTCCCGTGGGGGGCATTAGGATGTGCCCGCCACAGTGGCGGGCACATCCTGCATTTGTAGCATTGTGGCGGGCGGTGCTCTCAGCACCGCCCGCCATAATGCTAGAAATGCATTTCAGCATTTGCATATACAAAGCGGCAGGCACCGCGCGGTGCCTGCCGCTTTGTTTATGCAAATGTGGGGGGCTACCAGAGGTACCACCCGTGTGCAGCCCCCACCCCTACTTCACTCTGGGGGCCCGCAGGGGGCACCCAGAGTGAAGACTGCATGCCTTTCCGTGGCGGCATTGCCGCCACGGAAAGGCATTGTAAAATGCCCATGCTAATATGGCTGGCGGTGTCTGATAGACACCGCCACCATATTATTCCTTTTCCGCCCCGGCCGCAAGGCGACCGGGGCGGAAAAGCGGCGGACGGTCTTTCCGTCCACTGAGGTCCCCCTACCATACTAATATGGCGGGGGGAAACTAGTGAGGATGTCGGGCGGATTGCCCCCGCCAGGCTGGCGGTGACTACCGCCAGCCTGGCGGGGGCAATCTGCCCGACATCCTAATGGGCCTCCTGGTATTCTCCTGCTCTTTTCACCACTAGGTCTGAGTATCAAGTTGTCACCCTGCCACTCTCCATTTTTACCTTTCTGTGTCTTCTCCCTTTCTTCACTTCTTAGTCCTCTTCATTTCACCCCTCCCTATTTCTTACCTCTTCTACCTTATTCCCTCTCCTCTTCACTCTGCATTCTTTGCTCATTATTTCTTTTAATGTGATAACAAGAAAAATGCTGATTTGCAGCATTTAGAGCAGTGTGGCAGAGGTGCTTCATATTTTTGCTTTGTAAGACACTGTTCATGCAGCTGCATACTCGCAAACATCTGTAGAGGTCTCAGGTATTAAAGAACAGCCCTTTTATATTACTTGAATGGGAGGCGGAAAGACACATTACTCTGACCTGACTGAGTTGAATGTCAAAATATCAAGGACTGAAATATCGACCTACACATATACCAACTCCAAAATATTAACTATCATCCTCAAGAGAAACATACATAGGGAAGTATTTTCTACCTCCACTTCTAACCTGATGATATAGTGCAAGCAGTGGTTGAAGCGCATTACAACAGTATGGGAACTGTCCTCTTTAGTGCAAGGCTGGTGGGTTCAGTAAGTATGGGGTGGGGTCAAGGGCATTGATAAAATATCCAAATATTCTGAAACTGTTTTGTTGGTCTTTCACTTTCAGGTAGCTGCATCTAAATTAACACACATTTTAAATGAAAAATAAATGCAAGTTAAACTAAGCAGTAGGAAATGCACCCTTTAACGTTATGAAACCTGTACAGGTAAATATGATCAATAAAGATGTATTTGTGTGCATAATCACAGAGCTGACTCCTGGTTGGTGCAGTGGGGAAGAGTGACTTTAGTATTTTGTAATGTACCTGACTGCAACAGAGAGCACAGTCAATATGTAAGTCTTTATTTTAAACTGTCATTAAATACAGTATAGGAAAGACTGCTGCAAAATGAGCATAAAGATTTAGGGTTAAGATAAAAAATGTGCTTTCAAAATATAGATTTTAGTAATTGAAATCAGTTTGTACCTAGTGCAGGCATTTTTATGTGTATATTAAAAGCAAGCACTCCACAGCTCAGCTAGTAACATCCTTACAATACCTCTCAAAAAGATTAAAACTTTGTTATCACAAGGCTTTAAGTGACTCCATCAATTCAAGCCAATGTCGGCTTCCAAACAGCCTTTATATTTGCATATTAAGCAATTCCACAAATTTACATTTCTTTCAGGCAGCAGTTACCCTGGCAAGGAGGCTCGTTTGTTGTTTAGCTCTACCCCTCCCTCAGCTTCACAGCAATAAGACTCCATTTCAAATGAACTGACTCGGGATGGTTGAAAATATAGGGGGATTGTTTTGGTTAACTTAAAAAAGTATGGGCACGTTGTGCCCCACAGAACGAACCCACTTCAACCTGCATGTACAGACCGATATTGTTGAGTTGATATTCGTGAATGTTGACAATATAAACGTGCTATTTTTTTGGGGGGGTTTATATAGCGCGAACTAGACTCGAAATATCAGAGCACTTTACATGAGCACCAGTTGCATTAGAGACGGACACATAGATTTTTTGTTAGGCACGCAGCGATTACGTGATTTGCCCAGAATCACAGGATGTTGAGCGTTCCTGCCAAGGCTCGAAATTGGTTCCCCAACTTTGAGGTCGCTCACCCAGACATTAGGTCACATCCATGGGCGTCCGCAGGGGGGGGCAAGATGTAAATAGATTAGCAAGGTACTGCTTTTAAAAGAGACATCCTTTTCTTACTTGCAATTTATAACTTAAAGTCCTAATATAGAATAGTGAGGTATTAACTTTCATCATAGAAGTGCATAAACTCTGCTAAGTATAGAACATTGATTAATGTTGCAAAAAGGTTAATTTGGGTAGAAATGGACTCTTATTATTAAAGAACACTCCCAACTATGCTGTTTCTTTTTCGACTCTGAGTTTGTGCTTCTCCACACCAAGCACTCCTAAACTATACTGCCTACCAGTATGGATGACATGTGACTCCTACTTTTTTGGGGCATATCATCAACGGCCAGAGATAATTATCGCTGGCTGTGTGTAGCATTCAAAAAATTAGCGCCACATATCGCCGGATTCTATCTCCTGGTGAGCACACTATCAGCAAGGCGTATTTCCCAGGCAATAGAAATCCAGGCAAACACGGCGGAAAGAGTCGAAATCACCGGAATTCCAGCGATAGAAAACCACGTTAGGGACAACCTAATCTATAATGGGAGACGTGGACTCAGAATTACAATCCATCTCCCATTATAAATATGGCTTAGTAAGGAAAATAGCAGGCATTACAAAGCGGCGAAAAACCCAGTTAGCGCTGATTATAATATCGCTATGTGTGTTAGCGATACACTTGAAAATAGAGAGAATCAGGGTTAGTGATGATATCCCATGTTGTTTCACAGGACACGCCTCCCTTGCATCTCATTAGCGATGCAAGGCGATGCGATGTTGAAACCAGCGCTAATCCCATTGAACACGCGTTAGCGTGCTCTTGTAAACAAAGCAATATTTTTATAGTCGCATTTCGTTTGGCAACGGACGCAAATGTGGCGATAAAAATATCGCTAGGCCTTGATAATATGCCCCTTTGTCCTTTGACCTATGTAACATTTCCTAAACACTGATTTACACAAGTATGATTGATTGTCTGTGTAATGTGTGTGTGATGCAAAGTGCTCGGACATACTTTAATGGTATGAGTAGCGCTATATAACGAATTCAATGCATCTGAGAGAGAGTGGTTATGGAGTCTTGGTCACTGTTAAAGGGTGCTAGTGAGAGAATCCGTGGTGGAGGTGGTCATTGGGGGCGCCAACTAACATTGTCGCACTGGGTGCCACCAGCGCTAAAGCTGGCCCTGCCCCCTGCGGATGCCCATGCCACTATGCATTACACATGGTGCTCCAGCCACAGTTCCTCTCCAGCTCGCACTCTCTGTTCTATTCTGAAGCTGCTCTGCGTTTCAGGGCTCAGTAGGACAAGACGCGGGCTTCATTTTCCTGCACCGTCACTTTGGCACTCTCTTCTAGGTGAACTCCTGTGCATCTCATCGCACGTCACATCTAGACAACACCTGGAGACTGCTCTTTTCTAGATCCTTCTGAGTACCCTCTCCTGCCCTCTCCCTGCCATCTTATAATTTAGTCAGAAGCGCCAGGAGACCTCGGACTTTATAGTGCGCTCTGACACCATAACAAGATTGAGGCAAAGTCTTTTCAAATAATCATTGGATTATAGTGATGGACTGCCTAGAACAGTTGCTGTTAAATAAATTACTAAGCAGAAAGAATAGTCACATTTGAATAAAAGAGTAGCGTCTGCCTCTTGTTCTGGTGTTGTTTTTGTCCTCGGGCTGCTCCCCACCCCGTCTCACCTCTCTGAGAGCCAGTGCCCTCTTTGACCCTCTACCCGCCACCCACCCTTCCCCACCTCTTTTCCCGGTTCATACCTTGGTGCTTTCACACTTAACGTCACCTCCAGCTCGCATTTTGAGAGAGGGCCCCGGACTCCGTATCACCAACATGAGGAGGAGGAAGAGAGGGGGGGAGACAGAGAAAAACTTGGTGGGGTCGGGGAGACGGATACGGTGGGGGTGAGAGTGAGAGTGAAAGAAGAGGGGGGAGAGAAAGAGAGAGAGAAGCAGTGGGGAAAGAGAGACTGAGAAGTAGGGAGGAAGGAAGATGAGAGAGCAAGTGGAAGGGGAGTGGGGGGCCTGGGTAAGGGAGAGCAGCTTCAGAGAAGTGAGACCTGTGTTCTAACTCCGCCAGTGAAGACAGCGGGTCCAGGCCAGACAGAGTAGGTCCAGGCAGTGTGCACAGAGGCAGGCTCGGTGGGCCCGGAAGAGAGACCGGGCAGGCAGAACAGCTCCAGAGAAGGGTGAGCAAAACCGGACCAGGGCGAGCCGATCCAGACCAGCAGATCCTCCCTGAGCAGGGAGACGGTGCGATACAGAATCAGAATGTAGTGTTCAGCTTTTGTGGTGCCAGGGGTTAACTTTAGAGTTCAGGGTGGGTGTGGGTTTTAAGGTGCTAGGGAGTAATTTTAAGGTTCATGGTGGGTTAGGGATTGGGGTGCCAGGGGGATAATTTTAGGGTTCAGGGTGGGTATGGGTTTTGGGGTACCAGTGGGGTCATTTTAGGGTTCAGGGCGGGTACGGGTTTTGGGGTGCAAGGGGGGAAATTTTTGGGTTCAGGGCGGGTATGGGTTTTGGGGTGCCAGGGGGACAATTTTTAGGGGTCAGGGTGGTATGGGTTATGGAGTGCCAGGGGGGTAATTTTAGGGTTCATTGGGTATGAGGTTTGGGGTGCCAGGGTGACAATTTATGGGGTCAGGGTGGGTATGGGTTATGGGTGCCAGGGGGGTCATTTTAGGGTTCAGGGCAGGTATGAGTTTTGGGGGGCAGGGGTAATTTTAAGGTTCAGGGTGGGTATGGGTTTTGGGGTGTTAGGGGGTAATTTTAGGGTTCAGGGTGGGTATGGGTTTTGGGGTGCCAGGGGCGTAATTTTAGGGTTCAGGGAGGGTATGAGTTTTGGGGGGTAATTTTAGGGTTCAGTGTGGGTATAGGTTTTGGGGTGCTAGGAGGTAATTTTAGGGACCAGGGCAGGTATGGATTTTGGGGTGCCACAAAAGAAAGAGATGGCTGTGGCACAACAACCCTATGGTGTATGAGATCATATGCGGCCTGCTTCCTGCCCCCCATGGCTCCTCCTGTGCCCCAGTGTTTCTTGTGCCCCACCTGGCACACATGTCAGAGAATGGTGATGACGTTAACATTTTGTGTTAAAATGTCTGCAGACGCCCATGGTCACATCCTCTCCCATGCTTTCCGTTATGGTACCTTACCTTTGGGTTGATGCTAGCAAGTCAATTAAGTTTTACCTAGAGCACCATGGGAAAGGACAAGTTACGTTATGCACTTGTACTTATATACTACATATTCTTCCTTGGTATTACCTTACAGTGTTAGTCGGGTTTGTTAACTTCTGTCTCTTGTTTGGAGCAATCCATCAAAAAGTACAGGAAAAAGGAATGCAGAACTGGAGAAAGTAGATTATATCATGATATAGCATATGTATACAGTACCTTATATTGCATATTATCCATCACACTATGTTAGTCACGCAAACAAAGGAGAACATACAGAACCATTTTAATGCCAAAACCATAAGCATAAAAGGGGGGATAAACCACAAGGAAAATGCGAGAAAGACAATGTCACACGGAGAAAGGGTTAAGAGTTAATGTAGTAGAGGATTCTGCAGAAGGTCAGAGCTCCTGATTGCAGACTCATCTTGAGATATAACAACAACAGGTCCATAGGAGGGTCCCAGGGGAAATAATTTAACGACCAAACACAGATACGTCCCCCAAAGAAAGACAGTCTGAACAACGAAGAGTAACTGTGCGTCTAGACAGCATAATCCATGACACAATGTCTGTGGTGTAGCTCTATTCTAAATTAAATTATGCAATTTAACAAAACGTGATTTAAGTACAATCGGATACTCCCATGTTTTGAAAAGTACCCATCAGTTAACGTCCGGTACCACCCTTGTCATCATCTGGGCCTCCTCACACCAAGGAGAGTATTCTTGCAGCCACTTATGATGTATAAAGTGGGTTCCCCAGTGTGTAGATTGTTTTCACAATAATAGTGTGTGACTAAGTGCAAATTCTAAAATTGGAGAACCAGGAGGGAAGGTTATTTATTAGGTACCTCACGTGTCTCCAATGCTTAAAAAACCAGTAATCACTTTTTATTAGAGCGGTGCTCTACCTACCTGAGCCGCAGCAAGGTGAGGCGTAGCATTCTCCTGCTACCTATAAGGTAAGCGGATCAGGGCTAATATTGAGAGCCTAAAATGTATTAATTTGACATTGTTTGCGGTAAACTATAATGTGGTTACCGATATTGGCATTCATCTTGATTTGTCTTTTGTGTGGTCTATGTCTCTGCCTGTTGGTGTAATTCTCATTACCTGGATCTCCAGTTATATCTATGAGGACTCATATTTACTCAAGGACGTCGAGGTGACACTTGTAAATACGTAAAGTATAAAAAAAAATTCCCCCAATTTTGTTTTTAAATCTTTTTGTTCCTAAGCAGTAGTGAGATATGGTCCTGAAGAAAGCAGCGGACACCATTATGGGTCCACTTACTGCAGAAACATGTTGACCTTATATGAATATACATAGTAGCTATTTGTTAAACCTACTATTTTCTTCTGCACTGGTTTTTTAAGCATTGGAAACACGTGAGGTACCTAATAAATAACTTTCCCTCCCGGTTCTCCAATTTTAGAATTTGCACTTAGTCACACACTATTATTTTCACTCACACTTTTTTACGCACTGCTTTGCAGTTATCAGTCCATGGTTACCTTCCTGAAAACAATCTACACACTGGGGCACCCACTTTATACATCATAAGTGGCTGCAAGAATACTCTCCTTGGTGTGAGGAGGCCCAGATGATGACAAGGGCGGTACCGGACTTTAACTGATGGGTAATTTTCAAAACATGAGAGTATCCGATTGTACTTAAGTCACGTTTTGTTAAATTGTATACTTTAATTTAGAATAGAGCTACACCACAGACATTGTGTCATGGATTACGTTGTCTAGACCAACAGTTACTCTTTGTTGTTCATCTTGAGATATACCACCTTTGCAAAGGCTTTGTTATGTCATAGTGCCCAGCCAGAAACTCCATTCATTAGTTTGTTCTGTCTTTTTTTTGCCCGCTTCTCTTCCTTTGAATATCTCAACAAGGAGCTCAGCAGCCTTTCTAGCTCTCATCAATGGATCACTCAATAGATTGGCCCTTGCAGTTTGAGCCCCATAATACTTTACACAGACCGTTGCCTTTTAATTCGGTTTTAAGAGATATAATTAATGATATTAGAACATTGGACTGTTCAGTGATGCACCGATGGCAGTGTAGTGGCACAAGGCCAGTAAGCGCCTGTAAAGGCCGGATGCTCCACCATGTTGTTGCTTGTTTTTCTGTTCCTCCCTTTTTAATTTAGATCATTTTCCCTGTAGTGGATGGATTGTTCTAATACCATTATAGCTCTTTTGACTTGGGCTATATTAGTTGTTAAAGGCCCTTTTCCTTGTTATAGGACCATGCTGCAGGGTTCAGGGCCCTTAACAACAGGTATAACACTCTGCGGACAGCTATAATGTTGTATTATAGCATTGCATTCCAATTACACTGACAGACACAGCTTGTTGACTGGTTTCTTTTGAGAATGATGTGACTAGGACGAATTTGATCACACCTTGAAATGGTGATGCTCCTGAAGCTCCCTGAAGATCATGAGATATCACTGAATAAACAGAGCTGAATCATATATTTTTAGAGATAATTACTGTATTGTAACGTTTAGACCACACCCAAACTACAAGAAAACATGTCTACTATGAAGCATAAAGGCAAGAGTGGCAGAATCTTTGAGGTCAGTGTGTACCTGCTGCAAGAAAGGAAAATTAGGATGAACATGATCCCTAGATGAGATGATTATGATCTAAAATACTTATTAAACTGACCTATTAAGCCTTTTCTGAGCCTTAAATTGTTGTACCAGTACAGATTGGTTCTACCCACACATCCCAGAGGGCCCGATTATGAGTTTGGCGGAGCGGTGCCAGGTCTGCCACACCGCCGCACCGCCAAACTCGTAGTGAGGCCGCTCAACAGATTACGAATTATTCTCATGTCTGGTGGGTGTTTTATTTTATACATTCTCACAGCAGTGCCAGGAAAATGGGCACCACAATGGGAATGTCAAAAACAGTTCCTGCACGGCATGCACTGAAATTTCCATGCTGTCTAGGAACTGGGGTGCATGCACAAATGGGGTCACAGGTTGTGCCCCCCTCTGTGCATTCAAATGCGGAGGAGGCACAGGGGTCTCTGCAGGACCCCACTTTGTTTCCTCTACGCCAAGGTGTACATGGAGTAAGAAACTCCATGACACCGCCGGTGTAGAGGAAACTTGTAATATGCTTGGCAGTACCGCCGCGGTCCTGTCAAGCATATTGTGGCCTCCTAACTGACACAACACTGCCAGGAAATGGCGGTTCCATGGCAACTGCGGCGGTCCCACCTCCGGACAAGTAATTGGGCTGGTAGACCACCACCATCGCGCCCCCACGAGTCTAGCAGGCCATGGACAGCTAGACTCATAATCGAGCTCATAATAGGACCCAGTTATACTGAAGTTTCACAAGAAGTGAAGCTAACAATAGTGTTGATCTACTTTTGCACACAAATGGATTTTTACTTCAAAAGCTGGAACAAACACAGTACTGAATGGTCTTGTGGTGTATTACACAAATTTCATAATAATCCATACAGAGTGAGCATAAAGGAGTAGGGATTCTTTTAGGTTTAGATTCTAGCCCATACCTTCTGATGTCACACAAAGTAGTGAAGAGTAGAGTTGCATCAAATCATAGAGCCAACCGTAACAAGGCTGAAATAATGTGCAAAAGCACCTTGAGTGATTTTATACATGTTGTGCTATATAATCTTGGACAGGTTTCTGCATGAAGATATTTATACTCGCAGGTAGCCTTGAGTTACGCAAGTCACGCAATCTATTCCTAGATACTAAATATTCTGCCTATGGGCTGTTGCAAAATACTACATCCCTTTTAGCGTCATACAACCACAGCATTATTTGTGTTGCCCATTAAGTGTTTGGGATTAAATGCTTTGCAGTAAAAGCCTTGCACTGTTTATGTTTATGTTTGTGTTTCTCATAGCACAAAGCTGCATTCTACTTGGGGTTTTTAATCAGTCTGCTACAGATTTGATAGGTGAAATTTCCAGCCCTCCTAATAGTCTGCATCTGTAACTTTGAGTCCTGCCATTTATTTGTCTTTATGTTGTGCCTTTCATATACTATGACCCTCATTAGCAGTGAGTTGAGAATTGGCATGAGATTTATCGCACCTGATCAAATCTGACTGCACCGAGTCCGAATTTATCAGGTGCAATAAATACCACAAAATTACGAGTTTGGAGGTAATTACATACAAACTTTGGTTCTTAGCACACCAAAATCCTCTTCGTTCGGTAAATACCAGGGGGCTTATCTACAAGGCCCTTGCGCCACTTTTGCGTCATTTTTAACGTGGGAAAAGTGACGCAAAAGTGGCGCAAGGGGCTTGTAAATCTGCCCCCAGTTGTTTCCTCCTATTGATATATACAGGTTTGATCCACCGATCTTTATCATAAAATTCCTAATGCATGTGGTAACAAGGTTTACTGCGTGTATTGTAATTAACTGTGCTGCTCGTAATGAGGACCTATGTTTTTTTCAGAAAGATATTAGCATTGTAATGATAGGTGGTTGAGAGAACAGTCCACTGCCATTGTGAGGCAGTACCCTCCTCACCAAACTCTAACTTGGGCCCTTAATTCTCAATGAACAATTTTCAGGAACATATACCAAAATGTCATTGTTTCTAAGAAATGTATGATGGCATTTGTAGTTTGCAGATTCCGTTACCAAAGTATTTTGATGGTGGAAATTGACTTCCAGGGGCAAGAAGAGTGGAAAGTATTAGGGAAGCAGGTTCAAAGGACATAATTATAACTAAGTAGTCACAATTTTTCTTGCCAAATAGAAATATTATTCTGTAGACACTAGTTCTAATTTTAGAGGTGATTGTAACATTTTACAACTCAAAGTTTTACATTCATAAAACCAACCGCAGTAGTATGAACTATGGTCCTCATTTACAAAAAAGTGAGGTAGGGCAGCACCACAAGTCTTTTTACTGATCTAGCCTATGCCAATTTGAAAGGGCAGGAATGCACTGTATTTACACATACTGTGCATTCATGTGCTTTGAGCTAGTACCAGTGAATAATTTGGTGCCTAGCTCTAACATAGGCTCCCTTGCACCATGGTGCAAGGGTGCCTGTGTTGTTGGCAGGATTGCTTTTGTGCAGGAGGGGGGACCTTCCTGCACAAAAGCAATCCCAAGAGGTGTTTTCCTCGTTCTATGTGTGCTGCAGAATGAAGAGGAGAAATGAAAACATGTCTCCTCATAATGCCTGCTTGGGGAGGCGTAAGGTTTTGGCACTATCCCAGATTTATATGATTTTAGAAACCTGTGGCAGCATCCAAATCCATGGGTGTTGCTTGGGAACCCGCCAATGCAACGCCTCCTTGATGCATAGCAAGGCAATGCAGCACATTCCGCTGCCTTGTCTTACTCCATACCTTTGAGGCCTTGCACAGTCACACATGGTGGCTTTGTGTCGCCTCATAGATATGATTGAGAGGTCTGCACCATCATAGCAGCAAAAAATAACACTCCGGTGGTGCAAACCTCTTGTAAATAAGCCCCTAAGTGTTTTTCAAATTCACTTTTATGTACAGATCTTTCACACATAGTCTTTGGCATGTAGTAGAATAACATTATTAGCCAGGATCAGTGAGGTGCATGGTATGGTGTGGTGTGAAGCTGTAAGCCCTAAATCTGGTGGGCAACCTTCGATACAGCAATTCAGGAAAGAACTCAAGATCTGGCTGTTCAAATGAACAAAGCATCACACAGCAGCCTGCTTTCTCCAGCGCCTTGAAAACCTCAAGGGTGATGCACCACACTTTCCAAATGTTGATTGATTAGAATCTTGCGCATAGGGATTCTTTAGTTTTCTTCGCACTTCTAAAAACATGTCCTGTGCTGTCATCTGTTGAAATCTCCATACATCCCAATGATAGGAATGTCCTATCTCATTCAGGAGTTAAAAGTCTTTGAGGTCTAGAGAAGTATGCTCCTACTGATCTTTTTAAAAAAATGTATCTTGAGTGAGCAGATGTAGGTATCAGGTGTTCTTATAGACCTGTAGGAAAAATGGGTGCACCACTTTAGTTTAAAAATAATAATAATATGACAGAATTCACTCTTTCGTGACTCACTTTTTCAAATGTATTTAATAATTTAAGTATATTTACATTTAGAGGACTATATTTTTGTATCAGGTTGCATAGGACTTCAAGTCCTGAAATGGGCGTTTTTGCACATTAAAATTAATACATTAATAAATAAAACACGAGTACATAAATAAATCCTTGGTGGTACTATTAGTCATCTATATAGAAGTTCATCTACTGAAGACCAGTGAAAACATTTTGTTTTCTACATAGGTTTCTTTTGCAACTTCTGTGGCCTTTATCATCATCTTCCATGTAGCAAGGGACTCCTGTCGTACCGCCAGTCAAATTCTTAACCTTAGTCTCCAAAACGGCTTACCAGATATGAGACTAAATTTTAAATGTAAACATTATTTTTAGTTTAGTTTAGTTTAGTTTAGGAGTTCATTAACAGACAATCACCAAACAAAACAGATTCGATTGGTTTCAATTCTTGTTCTTCCTTCTGTGCCAAAGACTTCACTCAATGAAGTTTGTGGCCTGCTAGACAAGTTGTTACCCTAGTAATCTGGATACTTGGGCACTAATCACTTAACTAAAATCATGTGAAAGATTTGTGCAAAAAAGCGTACAGGTAAATGCAAATAATTTTGCAATGCAGTGGTATAAACATCCATATTTCACAGGGAACAGTTCTCGGCCATATATTGTTTCATTACCACAATGGCTGCCCCCAATACAATCTGTTGAGACTTAACACTATCAAGGCTGTAGGAGTGTGCAACAAGGATTTCTAAATTAAGCAGCAAAAAAGGCAAATTGTGTGTCACATTTTCATATATTTGACCTAGAAACGAATTTTTGGGTGAAACCCTTCAGTTTAAGCAAATTTCGTAGGATATTTGTTCCACCCATAAATATGTGGTGACTGTGTCAGCCACAGAAATGCATAAATCCACATGCTCTCTCTGGTGTCCATTGTTGCACCAATAATAGATTCTCGAAAGGTAAACCCAAACATTCTAGTTCAAATCAGTGCACATTGTTAGCACATTTTACCTGCACATTGGAGAAAAACGCTTTCTCAAACTAACAACAATTTAATAAACGTAACCTAGTAGGTTTTAATATCATATGAACCCCTCGATGGAAATATTGGATGATATTATATGGTTGCGCTTTGAGGAAAATCTGGAAAAATTCAACAAGGGTGAGTCTGTAAGCACTTACAATGGAATACACATAGTTTTTCCATTTTTTCAGCAAGTTAGAGTTCCCATCATATTGAAGAAGTCCACTGTTAATCAAGAAGCCTTCTGATCGTTTGGAAAGCAGGTACATGAATACAATGCAAAGTGATCACCCTTCAGCATTGTACTCTGAAGGCATTTCCACTCTTCTAAATTAGAAAATATATGTGCAAAAGGCCTAGTACCAGAAGGATAACATGATGGCCGGAATAGTTGCAGCAAAAGGCTTTTTAGCGATACACAGTAAGTATTTCCTGCAGTAGATCTCATCGTTCAATGGAGGTATCTTTAAATTCACTTGCAGGTCATGTATATTCACAAGAGCCAACATCAATCATGGTGAAAAAGAAACACAGGTTGACTCGATTGCATGGCAACCATAGACAAATGGTCAACAGGTACCTCTCTTCACTAGAGAGAACACCTTTTCCCAAATGCAAGGCTGATGCAAGTCTCTGCATGAGAGTATCAGGCATATTCTCAGCCTAATTATGATGCATAGTTAACACTGATATGTATATTGTATGCCCTCTTGAAATAAGTAAGGAGGTGCCATCCATCTGCGGTTAATGTCCTTGTTACACATCGTGTAATAAGCACGGGCTTGTTTCAGCTATCACAATTTCCTACAGAAATGTTGTTACAGTCAACTCTTGCCCAGCCTTTCACATTTACACATTTACCAACCCCCCTCTCACATCATGCTGACAATTACTCTTATCAGAAGCTTTCAAGTGGTGTTGAGAAGACAAAACACATATATTGTTTCTAATAAACTGTCACTGTGGTGTGGATAGAAATCATCAAGTAAGTGCTGTTTAGCTTCCACGATGAGCTACTTTTCAGCATGGCAACTCAAAATATAAATATAGCAGATAGAAAGATATTATCTAGTAATCAAACCAGAAAAAGGGGATTGAGGCTGCCTTGCCCGCACTAGTGATGAAGACCTAATGATTTCATAAGGAAGAAGGTGCTGATGGTCTGGGACACAATCCCCTGAATCCCAATAGTAGAGGGACAAAACTTTGTCTCTCTAATAAACTGCATAAAAAATGACCCAGCACCCTTCAAATATTATTACAATATTTATACATCAACATCAAGTATTGACCATATGTTCTGGTGAGCATCCGAATGTTCTCCCAAGAATTTCAAAATCAGTTTCTTCAAGAAAAAGGTTCTTTATTCGTAAATGGTGACAGAATCAATAGCCATAGCCAACGCGTTTCGTCCGTGATCGGACTTCTTCAGGGCTTGCTTAATTTCTTCTTTTTTAGGGCATATATTCTTCACGTAGTAGCAGACTTTTCAACTTCTGATTACAATGCCTGTTTATGTAGACTACCCCTGAGTGAAAAACGCAAGTACGGGCAAGTGGGGAGGCTGTGAGAAGGACGGAGTGCAGGGGTTGTAATGGGGAGTATTTACAGTTCCCTGTGATTCCCTGTTTCTTTCGTCCCAGACTCCCGCCGCCCACAAGCTCCCACCCGCCTCCCGGGTTTACACTGCAATGCCCTGTCTATCGGCTCACTCACCGCCGTAGCCGTAACTCTCCGAAGTTACGGCGGCTTTCTCGTCCTCCTGGAGGGAGGGTATCCACCACTCCTCGCTCCACTCCTCGGCGTCTTCAATCTCTTCTCCGGGTCGTCCACTTTCCTCGCCTTCTCCTCCCGGCGTCCTCCGTAGTCCCGGCCTCTTCTCTCTTCCGGACTCTCCGATCAGGTCACCACATCTTCCGTCGGGTTCTAAATTTTCTTCTGATCTCTTCACTTCGGATTGGTCCGCATCTCCGGGACCTCCCTCCTCTGCCTGTAACAGAGACGAGCCGCACCAAGGGATACTCAAATGCCTTTCAGGTGAGTACCTAACCCAGGAACTTTCTGGATTCTGCTGCGGGTTTTCCTCTTTCCCGATGTTCCTCTTGAGTCCTCTCCGACAATTACATTTTATATATGTATGTTTAAATAGTTTTTAAATTAATTGCTGGGTCTACAGTGTGCATGCCAGGCTTGCCTTTGCAAGCCGGCCGCCAATCCGACATGCACACTGTAGACCAGTGCTGTCATCATCCATTTGCAGGATTCAGCTACGCCTCCACCCTCGTGCTGTACACAGCGCAAGCCAGTGCAGCGGCAAATAAATAAAAGGGCATTGACATCCCATTTTATTTATTTGTGTTTGCAAGCGCAGCTCGCAGCAGACAGAAGGCCCAAAAGAAGCAGCACATTTAACCCACAAGGACTTCACAATGCTCTTACAAGAGATGATGGAGATGAGATATTGACCTTTTTAGGGGGCCAATTTATGCACTGGGCCAGCCTCTGCAACCTTATGTTTTGCTTCTTAGAATAGCTAAATCTTGCAGTTACAGGGTATATTTCTATGTCAAGTATGCATTTTAGGGTGTAATTTCATAGACTTGTGTATTCCCTGCAAAGGATTTCGTGTTTTGGTCTTCCATGCTCTAAGTAAAATTATATTTTATTGTTTGGAAAACACACTAATGCCACAAGGCTTTCTGCAGTTAGAAGGTCATCAAAAGATATGTATCTTACATCTTTCCTGATATTTTATGTTTACAGTGCTATTGGAGAATGGTGAAATTTAGGTAAGGAAATAGGGCACTGTGGGGTATTTTGTCAGATTCCTTTTGCTAGCTTGCAGCCAGCTTGGATAACCAAAATAAAATGAACCCAGAGTTTGCTCTGGGTGTTTATCTTTCTCCCAGGAAACAACAGGGCAAGAATTCCTATCACAGATGTTGCATTCAGTGTCATTTTTCTAAAGCTGGAACAATGAAGAGGGGAAATTGTTTTTGGGTCCATCATGCCTAATTGTATGGACAGAGATATGTCTACCTGTACAAAATACTATGCTAGACTGGAGGGAAAGCGTTTCCCCCTTTGTATTCGTGCTGAACAGTGCAGCACGCATGCAACACTGGAAAAGCACGGAGAAATTAAAGCATTTCTCCTTCCTTGCGTCTAAATGAAAAGGGTGCAGTTTTCTCACGCTAAACTCAATCTACTGTTTTAGTAAATTTGTTTTGTCGTGAGGAAGCTTTGGTCGTTGAATGGAAACGCCCATGCACCAACCTGTTCATTCCCCCGCAGCGCAAAGTAATGCGAAGCAGAGCGCTGCTTTGCATTACTTTTATGTTATTTCCAGCGCTAAACAAGTTTAGCGCAGGAAAGTTAATCAGGAAAAAAGCTTTTGTGCCATTTTGTGTCACTTTTGTGACACAAACACAGCGTAGAATCTTAGTAAATCTCCCCCTGGGTATTCTTCCCTACCAACCTCCACACAATTAAGAACTGTGATCATGCCATTATGTTCATTACTTGGGTATCATTTAAATGTTTCAGAACTTTGTTTAACTGAAACCTGCAATCAGCCTAGGATGAGCTATTTCAAACAATATCCATTTTAAATTAAAGAACCAGAAGTAGGTGACCATGTTCAATCAGCAGGAGTTGAAATTTGTGCATTAAAAATTAGTTTAATACAGGAGAACTTGCAAGGTGCTGTTCATGATTGGCTCCACAGTTGTGCCGTTGTGTTACCTCAAGTGAGCATCCCTCTGCATCTCCTGCTGCTTTCTGGGGAAAAACAGAGACTGGTGCACAGTGTATACTGTATTGCAGAAAATTATTCATTAACTCACAGAGCTGGTATCTTAGGATACCCTCGGGTTTACCAACCTTTGAGGGGGGACTGAATATCTCCACAAAGCTGGATGAAGTCCTTTACTGTAATTACCCTGGTGGTGGAGTTCTTCCTATGGTAAAATATAGGAATAAGTAACAAAAAGTTTATTACACTAGAAATAAAATAGTAAAAACCTTTAATGCTACATTTCATAACATAATAATTGTATATATTTATTTTAAATGTACAATAAAATAAAAGTTTTACAACACAGTTATCTAAATTTTAATTAAAGTGTAATTAATTTTAATATTTTAAATTAAATTAAAATGTGTTTCCCTAAGTTTAAATTAAAACATTCTCACCTAAAGTAAAACAGTTTTATGTATTCAAATTATTATAATTATTTCAATACAAATTAATGTTACATTAATTATTACATTCAAATTCAAAACATTTTATTAAGATATTTTAAAATAATAAATATTTTATTTTTAGATACATTTTTTTAACATTAAATTAATGTTATGTACAATTTTAAATAGGTTAATTTAATGTAATGTAATGTAATTTTTTTTTTTTAATTTAACATTATTTCCAATGGTGTTGCAGCACCAGCTGCTGGCCACAAGTGATGTTCTGAACTTTTTCCACCTCTGACCTGGAGAACATATACTATTTTTGGTCCTTTTCTGCTGTAGTACATTTAGAAGTGCAGTTTGTAAATAGCAATGGGCTTACTCATTCGTGAGTGGGTGTCTATCTTTGCCACCCCTAAATGACTCATTACTTCTCCCTAAACCCAAACCACTTAGTAGTAAATATGCCTCCTTTTCATGCCACTCCCCCATTTGCCTCCTGCATTTATTACTAAGGGCCGATTCCCATCTTGCTTGGAAAGCCATCAGTAGGACTCAGATCCAGAGGGTTTTCCGAGCGAAACATGCTCCGGGAGTTCGGATGAGTGAGTACAATGCTGCCGTAGTCTTGCAGACTCAGTTTGCTCGGACTCCCATTGAACTTTCTGGGAGCCTGTGTACAGACATGTACACAGGCTCCCAAAGCAGAAAATGGGTGGGTGGGAAAAAGCGTACACCCTGTGACGGGCACCCATGGTGCCCACCACCCTGTGCATGCTTGGATCGGGGGAACCAATGGGAATGATTCAGTAGGAGCTTACGCGATCTGCACATTGTACTTTGTCGTCTGGACCTGTGTACGATTCAGTCGGAAACTAGGGCTATGAATCGGGTCCGGCAAAGCCAAATCCAATTCGGAGGCCTTCCGAACTACATCAGAATTGGGCCCTAAGTATTTAACGTATATGTGTGAGGATCTCCCACAGAAAAGATAGTCAAGATGGAGATGGAGATTTACACTCGAATGTTTATGAATTGCAATTTGTAGTAAGTAAATAGTCAGTAAGTAAAAGGCTTATAGAGGGAAGGCATATTGATGCTAGCGTCAGACAACAAGCTCAAAAGGAGGACCTACAGTGTTGAAGAGCGCGTGAAATGCAAAGCTTTTAGCTGTTTCCTAAATTGTTGCAATTCAGATTATGCTCTAAGCTAAAAGGGCAAAGAATTCCACAGTTTGCAAGTGGCAAAGGAGAAACTTCTACCACCCAAGCGGGCTTTGTTAAATCTGGGTTGGCCATCATAACTCCATTATGTCATGTTAAATGTTTTTGCAAAGTACAACTCCACCACTGTTAAGGCTCTTTGGGCTGGTTTGCCAGTATCAATGTTTAATTTGTGCCTGGTGCTTCCAGATGGCTGGTACCGGCACTATTTGTTCATACCTAGGACTTATTTTTCATCATCAGACTTCAACCCAAAGCAAGAGACAGTAGGGCAGAAAAAGGAGGAAGAAAGAGATGAGAAAATGGAAAAACAGTGAGAAACAGAGAACAAATAGAACATGAAAGAGTGAGGTAAAGAAACTGTAAGTGTAGGATTGGGACAAAATAGGAATGAGTTATGAGGTGGAATCAAAGTTAAGCTAACTATGTAACTCTGGTAATCGGCAACCCCAGCTCAGATGTCGAATTCCTAAGAAAATCTTTGGGCCCCTGCACCAGGGGCTGCTCCTCCGCTAAGGCGGGGGAGCATTGTCCCACTGCCTAGAAGCAGCAAAAACAAGAAAAAAATTAAATGATAACTAATGTTATTGAAATTATTTTTATCCTCCTGCTGCTGCAGCTTGCGTGAGGGGGCGGGGCTGAAGAGCAGGAGAGGATTGGTAAAACCCTCCTAAGCGCGCAATGACTGTTTGGTCTGCCCTCTTGGGCTGCCCAAAACAGTCATGCGCAGTTTCCCTGTTCCGCCGTGTCACTGCCCACAGACCCATCACAATGCTGCATTGCAAAGTTGTGATTGGCTGTGGGGAGCGTTGGAGCCCTGGTGCTTCCTACTTTCTGTTTCTCACGAGAAGCGAGAGGAGTTGGCCTAACGGCTAAGGTGTTCGACCTCAAATCTGGGGAACTGGGTACGAGTCTTGGCAAAGATGCGCAGCATCCAGTGATTCTGGGCAAATCACTTAATCTACCCGTGAATGTGTCATCATGTAATACAACTGATGCTCGTGTAACACACTCTGATACCCAATGCCTTTGGGTCAAGTTTGCGCTATATAAAACTCTGTAAATAAAAAAAAGTCAGGGAGAGGACGCAGGAGTGGCGATGGCAACCAGCCAGCTGGCCAGATGGTAAGTGATTTTGTTTTAAGGGAACCCCCCCCACCCCTTACACTGCTGCTTCCAGGCTGCAGCCGCGACTGCCCTAAACATATATATTTTGCCACAAGTCACTTTCATTCTTCACTAGTGACCTGTACCAGAATTTTAACAAACATAATGCTATATAGTTTTCCTTTGGAGCAATAACCATTATGTGTTAATTAGTGAGTTAGACAAGCCTTGTCACTTCCACCAGAAAATGTAAGCAGGAAGCCTGTGCTATTGAGCTGCTCTTCACTTTAAAGCTGTGTTTCCCCCCATTGCCATCACCACATTAGTCAAGCAAAGTGTACAAGTGAAGCGCCACTTAAAGATAATTATCAATACAGAGACTGTGGCATGACAAAAGGCATATAGATGTTATTCTTCCCGGCAATCGAACGACAAAGAAAAAATTATGTTTTATACAATTTACAAAGACTGAAATTATGCACGAATAACAATGTCCATAGTAAAGGATCTGGTCATATTATCAGGTGAGCTCAAGGTTTATAATGCTGTGTGACACAGGGTTTTATTATGCCTCACACACGCACCCCGTAAAGAGCTATTTTTTTGTATTGTATTGCAACATTGATATAGTGCTTACTACCCCTATGTGGGTCACATTGAAATGCTTGGGTACCACAGTAGCAACTGTGTAGGGTGTTTGTTTGGAATAATGTAGTCTTGGTTTCAAACCTGTGTGGCAAGAGTTTCCATTTTGTGTGTGAGGATCACTGAGGTGCGTTTTTCATGTTGTGAGACACAGCGCTTCAAAAGAGTGTTGGATGAAAAATTGTAAGAGATAAGCACTAAGTTTATAGTTTTCAGTAAGATGGCAGTTTTGAAGAGCTCTGCGGGCCCCTTTTTAGATTGAAGAATATCAGGCAGTGCAGCGGTTAGGTTTGCTAACAACTTCTTGGGGACATTCTGAAAGCTTCTCTCCGAAAGCATGCCACCCATGGCTTACCATTGGCTTTGTGTTTTATAATGAACACTTAACCTTCTTTCTATTTGCTGACCTTATTTTGTTTTAGGCTGGGCAGCTTGAGTTCATCCATCCCCTTGAGCATAGCCTATTTACTGTATTCTTCCATGAGTGCTCGCTTTCTGTAAACAGGACTTTAAATCTTGTGTTTGCTGTGCATTCAAAAACAAAGCTTAAATGTCAGGCTCTGGCTTCCGAGGGAGCTCAAGGTTTACTTTTCTTTCTCTGACTTCAAAGTCACATTTTTGCTGTGAAAGGAAAGGCTTTTTTTCTACCATACAACAAAATTTAAATGTCTGTAAATGAAGTGTGCAGATATTTCAGAATATATCAGAATTAGAAAAGCACAAATGATGCACATTTTATTGGAAATTCTGACGTGTGGTGGAAACAAATATTATAATATGATTTTAAAAAATCAATACTCTAGATGATGACATATCCACACATTATTATTTGTGGGCTGTATACTTTTATCAGTAAAACTGTATGTCTGTGAAAATGTAATGGTCATTTCAATTAAAAATGAGTTGTCTGTAGTGCCAGTGCGCCTATGCACAATGCATACTCCACACTACACCATTCCCCTCTACACCACTCCACTCTACGACACCATACTCCACTCTGTGCTCTTCCACTCTGTGATACTCTATGACACTCCACTCCACTCTATGACACTCCTCTCCGTATCACTCCACTCTATGACACTGCACTCTGCTCTAAGACATGAAACACCACTCCATTCTACTCTGCGACACACTCTGCCACTCTCTCTACAACATGCCACTCCACTCTCCAACACTCTACTGTACTCTACAACACATCACTAAACTCTATGCCACTCTACTCTTTGCCACTCTCCTCTGTGCCACTCTATGACATGCCACTCTACTCTACTACATGCCACTCCACTCTATGTCCCTCCACTCTACACCCCTCCACTCTATGCCCCTCTACTGTACAACACTCCACTCTACGCCACTCCACTCTACCCCACTCCACTCTACGCACCCCCCCTATACGACATGATTTTCTACCCCACTCCACTCCACTGTACAACATGTTATGACACTTTACTCTTTACTGCACTGTACGACACTCCGCTCCACTCTATGCCACCCACTCTATGCCACTCTCCTCCACGCCACTCTCAATATGCCACTCTAATCTACGACAATCCACTCTACTGAATGACAGACCATTCCGTGCCTCTCCACCATATGCCACAGCACTCTATGACACAACACTCTACGCCACTCCACTCTATGCTACTCCACTCCACTCTACCCCATGCTTTGACACTTTACTACACTCTATGACACTCCATGCTACAAAGACCTCCCTATGCCACTCCACTCAACTCTATGCCCCCCACTCTATGACACAATACTGCATGCTATGTCACTCCACCCTACAATACTCTACTCCACTCTGTGTCACTTCACTCTTCGACACTCTACGCAACTCCATCTATGCCACTTCACACCAATTTACTCAACTCTACTTTATGACTCACTACTCTAATCTATTACACTACACAAATCCACTCTTGCCACTCTATGCCACTCCACTTTACCATACTCTGTGGCACTACACTCTATGAGACCTACTCCACTCTACAACACTCTTTTCTGATCCGTGCCACTCCACTCTACAGCATGCCACTGTACGACAACACTCTACTCCACTCTACGCCACCCCACTGTACCTCACTCTACTCCATTTTAAACATGCCCACTCTATGCCCTTCCATTCCACTCCACTGCACTCCAGTCTACTCTACTCTACTCTTTTCATAACACTCCACAACACTCTACACCACACACTCTGTGCCACTCCATAATAACCTACCCCTCTCCACGATGCTCCACTCTACTCTACTCAACTCTATGCCACTCCATGACACTGTGTGTCAGGATCTGAGGCAGTCCCACGCCTACCGCTACCCAGTACGTTTGGAACTACCAGTCCCAGAAATCCCTGTTCTAGATAGGCGTGATCTATATAGTGACCTATATGAGATTTTGCTGTCTATACCGTAGTAGAGCGGCTGCCCCCTACACCAAGGAGTTCTGTGGTGCTTTTTCTTGTTTTCTTGACGGAGACACGGACTCTTGCTGTTGGTCTACGGTTCGTCTCTACCTCCCGGAGAAGAATCGGACGAGAGTCTCGTCCATGTGCGAGATGCTGGAGGGGTGAGGCGTTAGTTTGTTCGCGGCTGCGAACAAGGAGGACTCTACTCCGTGGAGGAACTATTCTGTTGTTTGGGGATTCAGCGGCCGCTGGATCCTAATAGGGGACCTTGTGTTTCTATTGATCTGCCTTCTGCACAAAGATACCTAATCCTTCGAGTGCGGGAGACCCTTTCAGATTTTCCCTGTCTGCGAAGTTAAGGGGATCTCGTGCTCACAGAACACCAGGGATACCTGTTGGAACTTCAGAGACCAGAGGTACGGTTTACTCCGTTTTTTGTCCTGTGTTCTGGGGGCGGATCACAAAACACTGCCATGTAACTATTTATGATTTTGCCTTATTCACCCGTTGTTTTTGGTGCTACCTTCTGAGGTGAACGACTTGTTCTGTGGGTTAACAGAGCAGTGCAACATTGGGATTCCCGCCTTGATACTGTGGATTTGTTTGCTTCTGAGAGGGTGGCCAGTCTCTTCAGCTACATGGTGAATGACACTGGGTATGTATGTGGAACGGGAGTTTAGGTGTCTATTGGTTGCGTTGTTGGTTGGGCTGGTAATAAGTGTCTGTGCTTGTGCTTTGTAGGCACCAGGCCAGGTTGTTCCACGTTAGGAGAGACAACTCGAGATCAGGATCACAAGCTCTCACAGCGAGTTTTTCATGGTACATGGAACAGCACTACCGAGACAATTTAAGAGTAATTAGACTGTTAACATAATTCTAATAGTGTGCTTCTTGTCTTGCAGGTTTCCCAATTTCCCTGCAGCACCTTCCCTACCCTTTTTTCCCTCACCTGATCGCCTCTAAGCTCTGAATGTTATATCGACAGTTTGGGAAGATCTGGAGGTGGACCCATTTAAGCATCATCCAGATCCTGAAGAGCACTGGGTTTTTGACACTGTGTGCCACTTCACGACACTCTATACCACTCCACATTACTCTGCATTCCTTCCCGATACTCTACGCCACTCCATGACACTCCACTCCACTCTACTTTATGCCATGTCACTGTCCTTACACCACTAACTTTTAGCCATGCTGAACAGCAGCCAATCTGGTGTACAACATGGCTTAAACACATTGACAAATAGCTCTGGCATAGGTGAGACCTATTGGCGTTGCCAATGCTTGCTGAAATGTATGTTCATAGTTAACTGAACTGTGCTGTCCATTCTAAGATATTTTGTTTAAAGTGTATGGTCTTGAACAAGCATAGGTTAAAAGGAGAAAAGTTGTAGAGATCTGCTGTGAAGAACTTTGTCAATGTCATCCCAAATCTGATTTTATTTTGTTTCAGTTTTATAGAGCACAAACTCAACCCGGCGGTATTGGAACACTTTAAATGAGCATTAGTTACATTACACAAGGACACATTAATTTTTGTAGGCACAGAAAGATTAAGTGATTTGCCCAGAATCACAGGATGTTGAGCCCGACAGTGAAACTTGATCCCTGTTCCCCAGTTTCAGAGTTGGCAGCTCTGGCCGGTACGCCACATCCATTGCGAGATTCCAAGCAGTGACCACAGTATGTTGCTAGACCAGACCTGCAGTGTTGGACTAAACTAGACTCTTCTGTTGCCCAGCAGTATGTGTTAAATCTCTTCACTTATTCTCTCTCTGTTCAGTAGATGATGGAGTGGTTTATTGCTGTGGACTTGTATAGTACTTATTGATGGATGTGAACCTCAGCAGTGTTGTCTTACGTGAGTGTACGAGTGTCAAGCAGTAAATGGTAGTTATTACGCAGCCTGTATGAAAAAAAAATGGACTGTCTGGCTGTTGAGTGTATTGGTATTCGTTTTAGTGTGGATTACATATTATATTGTAATTGCATTATATAGCAGTTATTACCCCTGACAGGCACTTTTGCGCATTTACACTGGGTACCACACTACTCCAGGTCACAGTGTTAGTGATTTTGTTTTTGTTATTGTTGGTTTGTGGGTTTTGTCTTGCTCTCCACAACAACCATTCCATGCCTTTACTCCAGTTTCTATTTCGCATATTACATTAGGAGGAATTAGGTGTTATCTTTAGTGGGAGAGTGGGATATGAAAATTGGATGCATTGTTTGACAGTATGAATAGACGAGCTACAGGAGATTAGGTGTTGTTAGAGTGCAAGGTATAACTTATAAAGGCATATTCCATCTAGGGAACACACGACGCAGCCAAACAAGAATAATATTGACGGAGGATCACTTAGGAGACGAGCGGTGAACTTGCCCCCCGAGGCAAGGCCCTATGTGGTGGTCATGACAGGGGTCCCAGAACTGGGTGAGGCTGATGAGGAAGCCAATTGGTCTTTAAAAAACAAAGTCCAACATTGGCCTAACTTAAATCGGCCCTTACCATCTAATCGAACAAGTAAGATTCTGACGGTACGTAGGGTAACATGGGTGGGTTATGAGAGGAAATCAGTCCAGGATGATTGCATCCTGGTTAATTTTGCGGACCCTCATACAGCTGATCACGTATGTACATGGAACACACAGGACAGATATGAGGGGATTGCAACTAGACGCCTTTCCTTCTTTTATCCCCCAGGAGTGGATCGATACGGGACTGGAACAATGATAGTGATTGGTATACAGTAGGACGTTGTGCAAGGGGTGGAGACTGGGGGATTTGGGGGGCACAGGGCTTTAGAGACCAAGCATATAGAGACAACTGGGGTGGCTTCCCGACTGTTAATAGATTCAGTTGCCTAGAGATGGTCGACTGACAGCTAAATCCTACTAGCTTATCAGAGGGCGAGAGGACGGATCTTGTAGCCCCAAGGGGGGAAATAAATGGGCACTGTGAGCGGCCCACTAGCGTCGGAGCGCTTACCGCACCCCGGTCAACCAAGAAATCTTCCCCTAATACCAACAAGAGGAGTCCCATCCCTTGTGACCGGAATTGTCTGCAGGCCACTCGGGATTTATCGGATCCAGTTGTAATTGGGCCAAACAACTGTTCCAATGTAGACCTGCGTCACAGGGGTTACATCTCCATTGTTTCCTGGAATTTGGCGGGTCTGGCTAATAAACTTGACTCCCCGGATTGGGGGGCATTCATAGATTTACAGGACGTTTGCCTCTTCCAGGAGACATGGGCTAGAGAAGACCATCGGCGTGTAGGGTTTGATACATTTTCAATCTGGGCGAACTGGAAGGGGAAGGGACGCCCGTCTGGTGGACTACTCATTTGGGTAGCCTCCCATCTGGGCTGTAAAGCGAGGGCTCTCGTAACTAATTCTCCAGATGTCCAATGTGTACTCCTGGAATGGCCTAATGCTGTAAAATTGGCACTGATCAATGTTTATTCAAGACCAGTGGGCACAGCAAAAGTTTCTAGCACCATCGAGGAACTACTTTTGTTTCTGATTACCATCCCCCAAGGTACCCCGTACTTGGTTGGGGGAGACTTCAATTGTCAATTTGAGCCTCTCCCACTATTTTTAGAAGGTGCAACCATTGAGGAGGATGATCAATGGGTAATTCCTAAACTGGCTGGCCCGCCAGTGAAGTCTTGGTCACCACTAGCGACACAAATTATGGGCCTGACCGTAGCAAATTCTTTAAGGGCCTGTAATGGACGGGTAAGTGGAGATATCCCCCCCAAACCAACCTTTAACAAACCGGGGCACAATTCCCGCCTGGATTATATACTTGTGGAAATGTCTGAATGGGCCAGAGTTGTAGATTTTAATGTAATTCCGCGAGATGACAGCGACCACAACGCGCTGATTCTAAAAATATCGGTCCCGGGTGTTACTTTTTTAATGCAGGGGGGTGATGATCTCACGGACTCAAGTATGATTTTATCTAGTAACCGGCGCAGAGTTCGATGGCCCAAAATTATAGGAAACCCCAAGGATATCCAGAGGCTGTATGCAAAGACTGTTCCAGTCTTGCAAAAAGTTGATAACCTCATCCACCAACTCCCATCTGAGGAGAGCCATAGAGAACTTGGTGCAATTCATCTGGAGTTGTGTAGCACCTTAGCTGAGGTGCTTAACCCTGTGCAGAGGGTAAAGAAAGGGAAGGGGACGTGTGCCTCATGGTACAACGCCGCCTGTAGGAAGGCTAAAGCCGATCTACTAGAGGCCATGAAGCAACATGATAACATTTCACTGGTTAGAGCTAAGAGGAAGGAGTACAAATACCTTATTTGTAATGCCAAGATTGAATGGGGTAATGACAACTGGACAGATATGACGGGCGCTCTCAAGTTCCGAGACGCCCGGAAATTCTGGCAGATTGTCAAAAATGGCTTGGCCGATCCCGCTCCGGCAGTAGAGGCTAATATTGCACCTAGTGCATGGGAGGATCACTTTATATCTTAGTATGTCCAAGCCAATGTAGATCCCTCTGGGGACCAAGAAGACCTGGTGGCAGGCCTGACCCCTACGCCATTTCTGGAAACGTATAAATTCACCTTGGCAGAAGTTGGGGCAGCTATTGCCAGACTTGCTGCAGAAAAAGCCCAGGGTTGGACAAACTCCCTGGTGACTTATTTAAAAATGAACCCACGGTCTGGGCTCCTTATCTACTGGTCTTATTCAATGCAATTCTAGGAGGGATGCCAGTGCTTATTACTTGGCTGGGGGCGGAGAATGTTCCCATCTTTAAGAGGGGTTCACCCCTGCTCCTAGTCAACTATAGGCCCATCAGCCTAATTGACGTCCCCCAAAAGATTTTCGCTAGGCTGATCTTGGATCGCCTATTAGAATGGATGCTAGACCACTCAGTCCTGAGCCCTTATCAAGCTGGGTTCAGGAATGAAGTATCCACTATAGATCAAGTCTTTCGTCTTGCCATCTTATTTTGGAAAACGGTACAGTTGGAGGGTGGCAGCCTCTACACTGTATTCGTTGACCTACGAGCGGCTTTTGATCTTGTACCTCGTAGGAAACTTTGGTCCGTGCTTTCTGGCCTGGGGGTCCCGCAACATCTTTTAAACATGGTTATCAGATTACATACTGATAACTATGCTCAGGTCAGATGTGGCAGGGAGGGAACATTGTCCAATAGATTCCCCGTTGACAGGGGGGTAAGACAGGGCTGTGTGCTTGCACCGACCCTGTTTTGCCTCTACGTCAATGGTGTAATTGCCCACCTGAATGGGGTTGAAAACAGCGATGCCCCCAAACTTGGAGGCAGAAGGGTGCCGGCGATTATGTTCGCAGACCACACCTTGCTGCTGTCCAAGTCGCCAATGGGGATTCAGCGAGTTCTCAATGGTTTCGAGGCATTTTGTAAAGACCATGGCCTCGAGATCAATGCACTGAAGACAAAATATATGGCCTTCAACCCACCATCTAAAACTCGCCCTAACCCGTACATTGGTGCTAACAGGCTAGAGAGGGTTTGAACCTTCGAGTACTTGGGGATTACTTTAAATGAAAAGATGTTGTGGGGGCACCAACGGGAGAAATCACAACTAAAGCTGGCCCAAATAGCAGGCGGAATTATTTAGCTTGTTACTAAAAATAAATCTTCTTCTAAGCCGGTTGGTCCCCCATTAGAGATCTACAGAGCACAGGCTAGGGGTGCGGTTATGTATGGAAGCGAACTCTGGGGCTACATGTGCAACCGCGATCTAGTAGCAATAGAGAATACATTTATTAGACAGCTTTTATCACTTCCCCCTAGCACCCCCCTGTTGCCAATGAGACTCGACTTGGGTTTGAGACCCCTCGATGAAGATATGGGACTACGGCCTTTAATATTCTGGCGTAGGATATGGTCTGTACCAGAGATAGTTAACTATAGGCTAGAACTGCAGGAAATTCTCACCCTCCCAAATGTTGGGAAAATTCCCTGGTTAAATTACATAAAGAAAGAACTAGGGAAACTAGGGTTATCCACTTTATGGTCTGACCCACTGTCATCATGCTCCAGGGTCACACGGAGGCAGCTTATCGTTCAGTATCAGGAAAGCAAACTTGCCACATACTTACAAAGAACAGGCCTAGGCACTCTAACGGTATCATTTTTAATAACTAAGGGCATCTATAGGTTTGAAACTGTCCTAGATATCATATTCCCAACTACTATTAGGAAACTGTATCTCCAATGGAGGTATGGCAGTTTGCCTTTACGGGCCTATACTAGTAAATGGGCCGAATCTTCCCCGACCCATTGCCCAGGGTTTAAATTCGAACAGGAAACTGATTTGCACATACTGTTTTTTTGTAATGCTTACGCGCAGGCGAGGAGGAAATGGATTGTCCCAGTGTGTAAAAACCTGGGGTTCTCTCACTGCTTGCATGCATATAGGGTCTTTAAGACCGACCTATCTGGGCATATAGTTTTTGCATTAGCTAAATATTTGTGGACAGTTTGGCACAAGAGAAGATATATTTTAGTTGGGGATGTATGACAACTATCAAACTATAAATTTACTACATCGACAATATCTGTATGTCTAAGGCTGTTTCTATTTTTTGTACATTGGTTTTACATGTTTTAACCTTTTGAATGCTATGGGGATTTTTCCCCTGTGCTGGAAAATCATGATTACCATTATTCATGACGAGCCGGGCTCGTCATGAGCGTAGCAGGAGGCTACTGCATGACGAGCCCAGCTCGTCATGAGTGTCGAAGGGGTTAATATTTTAATATGTTATCACTAGTTGTTTCTGATGCAATGTTATTTGTACCTTTTATGGCATATGTTGCCGAAATAAAGATCCTGATGATGATGATGATGACTTATAAAGGAGATGTTGTGACCTTCAATAGCAAATTTGGGCAATTTGCTGAGATACAATACTAAGGATGAAGGCACATATGCATGTGATTTAGAGTAGGATTCACTCAGAGAATAAAAAATGGATGGAAAGGAAGGTGAGAGTCATTTAAAAGAAATAAGGAGAGTCGCGAGTTGGAAGTTTTAAGTCAAAGTCAGTTTTCATGCATCACACTAAGCTGGAAACCGTTGCACAGACAGGCTTCCAGCTCAAGCGATGACGATGACGCTCTGCAAGGCGAAGATCCATTTAAAAGCTTCCCTGGACATGGGAGTAGGGGTAGGTTTGGCTGGTCAGTATGGGGAGGGGGCAGTCTAAGGGCTCACTCTTAACTCCTTCCATGCACTGCGAATTTCGCCGCCGAGCGGGGGGCTGGGCATGGTGCTTCGGTGCTCGAGCCGTCATGATTCAAGGGCGGTGTGTGCTCATGACGGCGTGTGCCGGAGGGGGCGTGGCCAGCCGGGCAACATGGCGGACGCTCCATCAGCAGGGCCCGGACTTCTTCGTAATTTATCCTAGGAGAGGAAATTGTGTTCGCCCACGTCGGGCGTAGCATCTGCGGGACTGCCTGGGGAGCACGCTGGTGTGAGAAGCGCTCGCGGAGCCGACTGTGAGCCTGAGCAATCCGCCGGCGAACTGAGCAGACCTGTAAACGCCGAGAAGGTGCGAAACCCAGTCGGGCTTTGGTGGTGTCGGGGCGGCTGGCTCCGGTGTCGGGAGAGTGGCGGGTGGAGGCGGGGCCGCTACACATCGCCAAACCCCCCCCCCCTGTGAGAGCTCCGAGACACCGGCCGGTGCGAGGAGAGACGGAACCGGGACCGCAGCAGTGCAATACCGGCCATTGAGAGGCGGTGGCGCTGGATTGCTGAGCGAGCGAGAGGCCCTGGTCCTGACCGCGAGACTGGTCTGCTGGACTGCTCTAGAGGCACGGACCACAGGACTGGCCTACAGCAGCGGAAAGATCGCCTGGGCGCCCACAGGTGAGCGGCGCGATAGCATGGGCACCCGGTGAGGAGCAGTCCCAGCCGGCGGACTGCGGTGGGCATAGAGAGCCCGGGACTGCCCGCATCCAGTGGAAGCTGAGTCGCACCGTGGTACCCCTAGCTGCACTTCACGGGAGGCGGTGGGGGAGCTGGGCCTAGACAGAGCTGTGTGCCCCTACGTGAACAAGCGGACCGCGACATCACTGGGAACACAGGCGGAGAGCGGAGCACGAAGGGCCGCGACGAGGGCCCACTGAGCCTTGCTGCACCTGGGGTTGCCTGAGGGCCGCGAGCAGGCCCCAAGATAGGGGCGGAAGACCGGCTGAACCCCCCCCCCAACGGAGCTGAGAGGCGGCCTGGCGATGACCGGTAAGAACGTGGTCACCGGTGGGCGCTTGCATTGTGGACTCGGCTGGTACTCGCCGACAGCTGGGGGGACACTGCAACCTAGAGAGCGGGGAGTCGACCCCCCAACGGCAGCGAAGGCATTAACTTCTGAGGAGGGTATCGTACCAGCAGTGTACAATGCTAATTAGCACCCCGGACACAGTGACTGCACAGGGGGTGCGGATGCGGGCAAAGGGGACCCTCTACACTGCTGTGGTGGCGAGCCATCCATGAGATCTACACAATTTACAACTGCGTAGCCCATGCGAGGGGGACTTAAGCTGCACGAACGGAATCAGCCTATCCTCTGGCACTCGACTGTCGCGTCTGGATGGGGACGGCGCCCCCGGAGCTGCAGGTCGCTGATTGACACACACCATTGACCCCCCTGACGGACGCGACATGTCTGGTGCCTGGGGGCCTCGTGGACGCTGCTGTTGGTCCACCCCTGGGAGCGTTGATGCCCACGGCGCAGCAACTCGCAATGGGCAGACTGAGAGATAAGTCGCAGTTGAGGCAACCAGGCCCGGATGGCCCAGAAGCAACACGAGACCAACGGAGGGCAGACATGGAACCCGCATCGACCCTGGCAGCCAAAATGGACACTGTCCTGGCGGCGGTGGAGCACATCGGGGCCACCTTGGCACAAACCAAGACCTCTCTGGAAGACCGGCTTGACAAAGTCACCTCCGACTTTACGCTGTAGCATGTGGACCACCGCAAGTTGTCAGAATCAGTCGCGGCGCAGCGCCAGACAGTCCAGGAACTACAGCCGGTGGTACACAGTCACACCTCCGCTCAGCAGGACCTAATCGACAGGGTGCACGCACTAGAGGACCGCGCGGATGATGTGGAAGGGAGTGGGTCTGCCAGAAGGGGAGGAAGGGAAGAATCCCGAACAGTACAGGGAGGACTGCCTGCGGAAGCTCCTGCCGACTGGAACGTTGTCATCACACTTTGTGGTGGAAAGGGCTCATAGGGTGCCTGCGCAAGCACAGAGGCCTGAAACTAGGCCCCGCCCGTTCCTCTTCAAGCTTCTAAATTATAGGGACCGAGATGCGGTGCTTCGCGAGACCCGGAAGCTGGGAGACCTAAGAGTGGGCAATAGTCAAGTCATGTTCTTCCCGGACTATACAGCGACTGTCCAGAGGAGGCGCGGCTCGTACCTGGCAGTAAAGAAACAACTGAGGGAACTGGAACTGTCTTATTCCCTGCTCTTCCCCTCACGTTTGAGAGTAGTCACCAAAGAAGGCACACACTTCTTCGAGGCCCCAACGAAGGTTTGGGACTGGCTGGAGGAAACAGGAAGATGGTTGGGGCAGAGACCGAGAAACTCGGAAGATGGTGGATGGCGGGAGCAGCGCTCCAGGAGGCGGAGGGGGAGAAGGGGGGCCTGACGGAGCGCAGGCCAGAGACAAGCTGCTCCGAGCCCGGAGAAAATGCGGCAGGAAAGGCAGGAGGCTCTGGAGGCGGTCGCGACGCTGGGTGCGGCGACTACCGGCGGCGACCTGGGACATGGTCAGCGGGGAGAGGCGTAGGCCAGTGGGCCTTCGTCGCCATCCACAGAGATGTCAGACGACACCGTTATGCCGGTGGTTATACCCCAGACGGTGGACTTCATAGCGTGACTGGAGGCAGGCCTGGGACATGCCGATATCCTGTCTGAATTGTGTCTCCCGCATACTGTATCCTTTCCTTGATTGCCCATTGTATTGCTGTTGTGGGCGGCAGACCCTGGCGCCTTGTACGTAATATGCTGCAAACACACACATGCGCCCGGCATGGGGGGGGAAAGACGAGGTGACCGACTTGTGAGTCCCCGGCGACCCGCACATGTTGGTCCGGTATGCATTACCGATGAGATGTTTCATTCACACCTCCACAACCTTAGGGGCCCTAAGCGAGGAAACAGCATGATATGCTACTGACTGCGCACTCTCCCACATACACCCAAGCTGTGGACACATTAACTTGAGGAGTAACTGCCTCCCTAAGTTTGGACACTTGCCCCGTTGGGAAGTCGCCCGCCAAGTTACAATGTTACTGTTTCTTTACATATTACAGAAGCGACATTCGGCATACGCCACGCGACAGCCCGGCTCCCGAACCGGAGGGGCGACCTCCCCCGGCCCCCAGGTGACTGCAATACAACACACGCCATGGCGTCCACCACTATCATGACATGGAACATTCGCGGCATGCACTCCCCATCGCGTAGATACTCGATCTTTGCCTACAAGCAGAGACACAAGGTGGGGATTGTGCTTCTCCAGGAAACACACAGGTCCCAGATAGAGCTGGAGAGGCTCCGCAGGCGTTGGAGGGGGCAGATACATGGCACGACCTACTCATCAAAAGCGCGCAGCGCCCTAATCTGGGTGAGGGCTGGCGTCCCCTTTGTCTGTTCGGACGTCCAAGTGGACGCTGACGGGAGGTACTCCTTTGTTAGGGGAAGGCTTAACGGGCAGGAGTTACTGCTGGGTTCCATCTACGCCCCCAACACAGATCAACCGCTTTCTTGGCATCCCTAAACACCATCCTCCAGTGGCATGCGGGCCTCCCCTGGTTGCTAGGTGGCGATTTCAACATGGTCCTAGACACGCGCCTGGACCGCTCCTTCCCACCCCTGCGCGCAGTGGCTGCAACATCAGCGGCACAGGCCTTTCGGACTTGGTTACACCATTGGGACATACACGACCTCAGGCGCTCGCAGCATCCTGCGGATAAGATATATTCGTACTATTCAGCTGTGCACGACCTTCACGTCCGCCTGGACCCCATAGTAGGCTCCCAATCACTACTGCCGTTACTGTCCAAGATGGAAAATCTGGGCAGGACACACTCAGACCATAACCCTCTCTGTTTTCATCTCAACTGGGAGGCGGACAGACCCCCGGTGTCCACATGGCGCTTACAGACCGCAGCATTGGAAGACGCTGAATTCCGGTCCTCCCTGGGCACAGCCATCCTCTCCTACTTTAAAGAAAACGAGGGCACGGCGAGCGACTCCAGGGTGGAGTGGGACGCTCACAAGGTGACCATCCGGGTGCACTGCATAGGTGCCACATGGAATATCAATGCGCAGGTGTCTGGCTCCCTGACCCGCACAGAGTCTGAACTACTGTGCTATGAGAAGGAGGGGGAAGGCGCGGGAGTACACGCGCAAAAACTGGGGGAACTCCGAGACGAACATGCGGTCTTACTTGATTGGCTGAGGTGCCATAATTACGCGGCGCACACGGCCAGGACGCACACAAAGGCGGATAGGGCTGGCTGCCTGTTGGCCTGGCTAATACGCAGGACAGAGTGCACTACCCCGATCGGCGCCATCCGTTCTAACGATGGGAAGGTGGTGTACACGCAGCGTGAAATCCACCGGACGCTGACGGATCACTATCGGGAACTGTACAAGGCATGAGGCGCTGGCCATCCACATCTGCTGACGGAGTTTCTCGAGTCGGTCCGCTGCCTACTGTCACGGAAGGCCAGAATGGGGAGCTCAGTGCTCCGTTGACATTGGAGGAGGTAGGGGATGCGATCCGAGCGCTAGCGTCATGGAAGACCCCGGGACCTGATGGTCTACCGGCTGAATATTATAAGGCAAACAGCGACATCCTGGCGCCTGAGCTCCACCGAATGTATGAGGCGTCAATAGATGTTGGCCGGCTCCCACCCTCTCTGGGGGAGGCAGTCCTAGTGTCCTTACCTAAGCCCGACAGAAACCCAATGTCCTTAGGCTCCTACCGTCCGCTAGCGATGCTGAACACCGATTATAAGATACTTGCCAAGCTGCTAGCAGAGCGACTGGCGCCGGTGGTTCCGCACCTAGTGCACCCGGATCAGAATGGCTTCGTGTCAGCGAGATCCACGTCCCTGAATCTCAGGAGGTTCTTCCGGGTAGCTGCGGAGGCAACACAGGTCTGGCCCAGGGCGGGATGCCTGGTGCTTGATCTAGAAAAGGCTTTCGATTGCCTGGAGTGGGGATATCTACTGACAACGCTGGAGGCATATGGGATAGATGACGGCTTTCTACAAATGGTGGGACGCCTGTACAACAACCCCACGGTCCGCGAGGCAGTGGCGGCCGGTAGGGGCACCAGGCAAGGCTGTCCCCTGTCGCCGTTGCTTTTCACATTGGCCATGGAACCCCTAGCTGCGGCTCTGAGACAACAACTGGCGGATGGTATACTGCTGGGCGACGGGGTTCATCAGGTGTCCTTGTACGCCGATGACTTGCTGGTCTTCGTCCGCGACGTGAGCCGCATACCGGAGTGACTGGCCCCACTGGTGGGCCGCTTTGCTAGCCTTTCGGGGCTTCGAGTCAATGCAAGCAAGTCGTGCCTCTACGCGTTTGGAGGTGGGGTGACGGACCCGGAGTACAGCCTCCATGGCACAAGACACAACTGGCAAGCGGACACCTTCAAATATCTGCGGATCCAGATATATCACCAGCAAGCGGACTTGTTAGACGGGAACCTGGGCAGAGCAGTGACTGCGCTCAGGGCCCAAATAGGTTTCTGGTCCACACTCCCACTCTCGCCCACAGGCAAAGTGGCCCTCGCTAAAATGGTGATGCTCCTGCGCCTCCTCTATTATTTTGCGAATCTACCGCTTTTCCTGCCGGCGTCTTTCTTCGCTAGCCTTAACAAAATCCTGCGCGACTTTGTCTGGGGAGCCTCTAGACACCGCCTAGCACTCGGGAAGCTGTTTCTGCCCACGGACAGGGGCCGGCTAGCCGCCCCCTGTTTTGAACGGATCACTGAGTAAATATCGATGGACACAATATAGACTACCCAAAATATCGAGGCCAAAATATCGACGGACAAAATATCGAATTTCTATCTACAAACAGGTAGGTACCAAAATATCGAGTCCAAAATATCGTTTATATATATATATATATATACGTTATAAAAATATTGAATTTTTTAAAAATAATGTAAAATAAAAAAATAAAAAAAAGCTAAAATATACTTAAAAATACTTAAATTACCTTAAAATTATTAAATAATTAATTTAACTTAGAAACAAAAAAATATATAATCATATCTGTTAAAATATATATATATATATACTAGCAGCCCGTCCCGACGTTGTACGGGAGCAAAAGGCTGTTCTGGGCCCCCGCCCGCCCCGACGTTAAGGCTGCTTCAGGGCCCCCTGCAATACTGACACCCGTCACAGTTTTTATTTCGTGCAGCAATTGTGCCTGCCACCAAACTTATGCCATAACAAACTAAGCAGCGGGGACAGGACCACCTTGAATAACGCAGCGTCGCGCCTCCGTCTTGCTTTTAAATCAAAAGGGGCTTGGCAAAACTACTCCCCAAAAAATAATTTTAAAAAATGGAGCCCATTTGCTGCCTGGAAACAATCACCACGCTCACACGGCATTGCATCTTTGAATGTGCTGCCAGGCCGCGTTGCTATGAGTGAACACCAGCAAAAAACAGGAACGGCTTCAGTGACCGTCCTTCCATTATGTATACTTTTTCTGTATCGGGGCCCATAGCAAAGGAAACAGCTCCCAACTCGAGAGTTGCAACGGTTCCACTGCACCCGAAGAGGGTATCGGAGGCATTGGCATTTTTTATCACCATTCTATGCAAAAACACTTATTTAAGGTGCGAAATGAGGAATTATCTAAATTTAACAAATTGTCTGCTCCTTTCCGCCCTCCAGGAAGTCCCTTACCTCGCATCCCCACTGTCACCGCCGCTAAGGTGCAAAGTGAGGAATCTAAATTTAACAAATTGTCTGCTCCTTTCCGCGCTCCAGGAAGTCCCTTACTCGCGTTCCCACTGTCGCCGCCGCTGTCTTCCGTGCTCCTCCTGCCGAACGCCGCATTAGTTTTCCTCCCCACGGCTCCGAACATTTCAGTGAACCGGATGTCGGTTCCGCGCCGTCTTTACTTTTGCTCCCCACGGCTGTACTCCTCGCGCTCCTGATGATGTCAGCACGTTCGCGTACACGGCCGGCGCTACTTCCAAGGGACTTCTTTTTTTGTAAGGTACATTTTGTAAAGAACGTATATTTTTTGGGGGTGTATAGCCTATGTCACTCTGCAGACCCTGCCAATTCCAATGATGTATTGGGTGTTTGGATTGGCGCTGTGGTTCCCGAGTTTACCCGCCTTAAAGGTTCCCAGTTCTTACTTTATAATAGTAGTATAGATAAACATAATATTAATAAAAAATACACAATATTATTACCGTAGGATAGCGTAGGGGTACAAATTACTATTCCCACTCCTGGAAGTGCAACAGTAGGGAAAGCGTTGGATAGCGAGGGGCAAAAATTACTATTCCAGCTCCAGAGAGTGCAACAGTAGGGAAAGCGTTGGATAGCGTAGGGGTAGAAATTACTATTCCCACTCCAGTGAGTGCAACAGTAGGGAAAGCGTTGGATAGCGTAGGGGTAAAAATTACTATTCCCACTCCAGAGAGTGCAACAGTAGGGAATCGTTGGATAGCGTAGGGGTAAAAATTACTATTCCCACTCCAGAGAGTGCAACAGTAGGGAAAGCGTTGGATAGCGTAGGGGTAAAAATTACTATTCCCACTCCAGCGACTGCAACAGTAGGGAAAGCGTTGGATAGCGTAGGGGTAAAAATTACTATTCCAACTCCGGTGAGTGCAACAGTAGGGAAAGCGTTGGATAGCGTAGGGGTAAAAATTACTATTCCCACTCCAGCGAGTGCAACAGTAGGGAAAGAGTTGGATAGCGTAGGGGTAAAGATTACTATTCCCACTCCAGAGAGTGCAACAGTACGGAAAGCGTTGGATGGCATAGGGGTAAAAATTACTATTCCAACTCCAGTGAGTGCAACAGTAGGGAAAGCTTTGGAAAGTGTAGGGGTAAAAATTACTATTCCCACTCCAGAGAGTGCAACAGTAGGGAAAGCGTTGGATGGCGTAGGGGTAAAAATTACTATTCCCACTCCAGAGAGTGCAACAGTACGGAAAGCGTTGGATGGCATAGGGGTAAAAATTACTATTCCAACTCCAGTGAGTGCAACAGTAGGGAAAGCTTTGGAAAGCGTAGGGGTAAAAATTACTATTCCCACTCCAGAGAGTGCAACAGTAGGGAAGGCGTTGGATAGCGTAGGGGTAAAAATGACTATTCCTACTCCAGTAAGTGCAACAGTATGGAAAGCGTTGGATAGCGTAGGGGTAAAAATTACTATTCCCACTCCAGACAGTGCAACAGTAGGGAAAGCGTTGGATAGCATAGGGGTAAATTTTAATATCCCCACTCTAGTGAAAATAAATTAATATAAATCACATCATTTTAAATTAATCAATTAATACATTTTAATTACCAATTAAGAATTAATTAATTACCAATTAAAAAATAATTAACAATTTATTCTAAATAAATACCAATTAATTAATTAACATGTTTAATTAATTATATTAAATTACTTCCCACCCTATTCCCCAATAAAGCCACAACCTGCTACTAAAAATAAAATAATATTATTCACCTAATTATCAATTAATCAATTAATAAAAATAAATGATCAATTAACAATTAATTAATTACCAATTAAAAAGTAATTGACAATTTATTCAAAATAAATACCAATTAATTAATTAACATGTTTAATTAATTATAATTAAATTACTTCCCACCCTATTCCCCTATAAACCCACAACCCGCTACAGAATTAAACTACGCAAAAATTAAATAACATAAAATTAATTACTTACAATAAATTACAAATAAATATACACTTTTCACACATAAACTAACATATAAAACACTTTAAAAAATTCGATATTATTAAAAAGTCGATAATTTTAATCACCTATATTATGTACTTCGATATTTTGACTGTCTATATTTTTAAATTCGATATTACAGTACTTACCTTCAAAACGATATTTTGGATGTCTATATTCTGTCCAGTCGATATTTTGTCCATTCTATATTTTGGACTCGATATTTAGGTTACTCGATATTTTGGAATCGATATTTAGACCATTTACCATTTCGAACACTACTACTTGGCGGCACCACTCCAATGGGTCTCCCGCTGGCCGGCGGACAGAGGGCGTGAGGACACTGCCCATGGCGGAACCTGAGTACACGCTGCAGCGGATTACAGCATTATTTCACCCACTAGCAGCGCCGGCGCGCCCCACTCCACTACTGCTAGCGGTGGCATTCAAATGCTTCCACAGAGCCTTGTACCTCACGAGAAGGGTGCACTCTTACGCCCCTGCGGTGCCACTGGAGGGCTCGCCTGGGGGCGGGGGAACACTCACACATCTCATGCTGGAGCAGTGGCACGAGATGGATGTCCGAACGTTGGGCGACCTGTACCAGGATGGATTATTGATACCCTATGAGACGATGGTTGTGGACGCTGGGCTTCCCCCAGGGGTCTTCCTACTGCACAGGTCCCTAACGGCACATATGGTGGCTAAATGGGGCGAAGTGGCGGCAGAGCCGACACAGCATCTGACGGTGCAGTACCTGCACGTTATGGGCAGAGGCAGGCACCTGGTCAGGTGGTTTGCTGCATCCCTGCGGACACATACAGAACTGGACTTAACCCCGCTACGGACGAAATGGGAGAGAGACATGGGGCATGCGTTAGCAGATAAAGAGTGGGACAAGGTCCTAAAAAGACCGGTACGCATCCCTAGAAACATGAGGTTCTGCCAAATCCAGGTATACATAGTGCACAGAGCCAACCTAACCCCGGACCTCATCAATAAATATTTTCACAGGACGGACGCGTCTTGCCCCAGATGCGGAGAGGAGAGCGCAGACCTTCTCCACACCCTGTGGCGTTGCCCGGGCCTGGGCACCTACTGGGGGGATATCCATACGCTACTCGCACGAAGCACTGGTCGAGACATCCCCTATAACTGGCCCGAGTATCTCCTACACCACTTCAAGCAGCCACCTAAGGACAAGGCGTCGTCTCGATTCCTCGACCTGGGGATGGTAACGGCAACAAGACTTCTCACTAGGAGATGGAAGGCGAGGGACCCACCCAGCACAAGGGCATGGGCCCTCTCGTTCACGTTCCGGGCGCGCGCAGAGTAGACGGCTATCCGGAGGGAGGAAACTATGGGGCTCCGCAAGGAGCCAATGGCAGAGAGGTGGAAACACATGCTGGATACGCTGTAGACAGCAGGGGACGCTGCAGCAGAAGGGGAGGCGGGACATCAGGCTGGTGCTGCAGGCGAGCGGGGCGGGGGCGCGGCGACCACCACACCAGTAGCGTGTCTAGGTGCACTCAGAGGCGTAATCGCGGGTCATGTATGATGAGCTGCCGTGCGAGTCAAACGAGTGGGAATGGGGGGGGGGGAGGACTTCGGGTTGGAGGGGCCGGGAACTGGAGCACATGATAATGGACTGTGGTGTCAATGTTGTAGTTAACTGTTCTGGTTCTTGTTCCATGGCACATGATTCTCATTTGGGGTTGGGCTGAATACACAATGTTTCTCCATCTCCTGGTCGGGGGGGGCGGAATGTGTTACCCCCTGTTTGTCAGCTGGGAGGCATGCTTGGGCGCTTGTATCCTGTCCACGACCTACCTACAGGTATCGATAGGGTGTCCTAGATGACTCATAAAGTGGATGTATTATCGCCTATGCACATTGGAAGAAACACTTTGAATGTAAAACTGTGCCTATGTTTTTTTTGAGCTTACAAATGCCAATAAAAAGATTTAACAAAAAAATGACGGCGTGGTGCCGTCATGACCCCGCCCGCTCATTAATTTGCCTGCACATTAGTGCCGCATGGGCGGGGCGGCAGCGGCATGACGGCTCCACGCCGTCATGAGCACACGCCTACCGTGACTCAGGACCACTTTGTTTTTCGGGACCTGCTGCTGCCCTTACCGGAGTTGCTTTCTGTTGTCCTGCACTCACTTGGAGACAGGTGGGGACTGCTGCTGACTCGCGCAGCTGCTCTCGCCATGCTGCCATTGCTGCATTGATCAGGGGGACTACAGCGCCCAGAGTCCTCTTGTGGCGCAGGATTAGCACACCGCAGGTCAGCGCCAGGAGGAGCTTAAATTGCTCCTTGCACTCCCGCGTCGCGGGACGCGCGTGGGGGTGCCCGGGCCAAGGGCGGGCCCGTCCGTGCCCGTCAGGGGCCGAAAGAGGCCGGGCTGGGCCACCCTCCCTTAACCTATATCTATGGATCAACAGAACTCCCAGGATTAGAAGAAACCCCAAACAAGGTCGGGGGCTGGACCTATTAGGCTCATCCACAGACCCAGAACTGACCAGTCAAGCCACAGGAGGTGGTCAAAAAGTGGGTGCGCAGGATTGAGATACGCCAGAGTTTTTTCCAACGATAAGGTACTGAGCATTGTCCTCCTAAAGGGGGTAACTCTCGTCATATTTTGGGGACTGTTTCCATTATCTGTGAGATGACTAAACGTAAAGCTGTAAGCTCAGTTGTTGGGGGGGTAAAGGGGACATTGGACGCTTTTCTAACAAGGGCTGAGTCCGTTTTAATCCATGAAATCCAGCTAACTGAAAAGAGACTCTCCTTGGATAAGCTAATAGAATATAAGAGATCTTCCATGGGCTCTATAGCTAGGTGCCCATTCCCCCTGGCCAACACAACATGGTAGCCAGTACCACCACAAAGGCTATAATTCACACTATCTCATCACCATTGCGGGGAGGACTCATCTCTACAAGCCATCGAGTCACTGGACGATCGAGTCACTGGACGATGACTTTAACCAGACACATAACACCTCACAAGAGGAGGAGGGCACTACAGCCCGCATTTCTATGACACCTGATCTAGTAGGGGCAGGGGAAGAGGAGGACGTGACACCTATAGGTGTGTCAGACAGGACACTCACCCCAAGGGTCAGCAGTGAGGTGGTTACTTGATCCAAAAAGGCTCTGCAGGCCAAGGGTACATTAACCACGACCACCTCTTTAGCTGATGCCAAGGCCCTAGGCAATAGCTTAAGGAGAGGGGGACAACACATTCCGAAAAAACCAAGACAGAGGGGAGGAGCTAAAGCGAAGGGGGCCATTGAAGATGGGGTACTCACAACCGCTACCCAGTGTCAGAACTGCAGAGAGAGAGCGACGTCACAGGGAAGGGATAGAGAATTATTGTCAAAGCTGAATACTATATTAACCTCCCATCTGGGGCCCCTGTATGAGAGAATGAATGTGATCGAGTGGCAACTTTCTCGGCTACTCACACAAGGTAGCATCACGGCGTCACTGGAGAGGGGGCCATGGTCTAACGAGATGGGAGATGTTGAAACTAGCACACACCTCAAGGTAGCACAATTGAAAGATTGCACAGGAGGGGCAAACAACGAACACGTCCAGCCCACGTCTAGGCAAGAGGTGGTAAAGAAGATTCCACCAGAGGGAAACAACAAGAGCAAGGACCTAGGCCCACCTAGCTCTAGGGAAGACAATGAGCAGATAAGGGAGGAGAGGCACAGACCCAACACCCGTGCAGCAATTAGATCCCCCAAGGGTAGACCCACTAAACCTGATAAACCAGGGTCATTAGTAGTGGATCAGGTACTGAATGCCCGGGATTGACCCGTACTAGACCTCCCACCGGCTTCAAGCCCCTACACAATGGTTTTGACAGGGATCCCGGCATGTAGAGACGATAGGGAAGAAACCGCACACTCCTTGATCAACAAAGCAGTTCATTGGTTGGTCAACAATTTTAGGATTTAATATTAGAAATCATAGGCATATCCTAATGGCCAGAAGAGTGTCATGGATCGTAAATAGCAGGAAGGGTTTCCCGGGAGATTGTGTAATTTTAAACTTTATGCATCCGGAAAGGGCCAGAGAACTCCTGAACAACCAACAGAAGGGGAGCCACCAGGAGGAGGGTGGTACCAGCATCAGATTGCTTCCACTCAGTTTCTTTTATAGAGACCTGATGCACCCTATTAACTGGGAAGACTCGAGGTGAAATCCTCTGAGGCCAACCTGGTGGGGTCGCCCAGTACCGCTATTTAATCACTATGTGCCACTCCAAAGTGTTTCCGCTCTAAGTGAATTAGACTGACTGACTGGGGGCTAGCGCCAGGACAAGGGGTGGCACGGGAGGATGTGTACCACAGCAGGGACAAAGGAGGGACAGTTGTGGAGATGGCCGTGATGTCAACACCACCCCTTAGTCTTGGAGTCCATAGCACGTTGGATGCAGAGATAAATCCATGTAGATTAGCTGCACCTTTAACTGTGCATATCGATCAAAGGCCTAACCCCCCACTAGTAGGAGTGCAGGGAAACAGTGATATAATCTCCTGGAACATAGCAGGTCTGTCCAGTAAACTAAAAAATCAGGACTGGTTAGGATACATCAGGAGATGTCACATTATTTGTCTGCAAGAAACTTGGGAGGCAGATTGTAGCGCACTAGCACTGGAAGGCTACAAAATGTATTTTGTCCCAGCGCGTAAATCCCCTTCATGGCGAGCCAAGGGAGGCCTAATAACTTATGTGGACCTGCGGTTACAGGGGAAATGGGAGGACCTAGCCTGGGACTCAGATTGCACACAGGGAACAAGTTATACGAACTAGGGACTAAAACTAATTTGTATTTACTTCTATAATGCCATCACGGGCGGACAGACTTTAGCTAGCACGGCAGAGTTGGAACATAGGTTTGTAGGAATTGAAGCTCTTGGGGATGTAAGCGCTCAACTGGTGTTACTGGGAGACTTTAATTGTCGTTTGTGCCCCCACCTAATTAGCAGTGAAGGGGAATGGTCCGCTTGCCCAAGGGAAGAGGGACTGCATATGGAACATACCAGGGAGGGATCCGAGTTAAGCAAGCTGTGGGGCACAAATGCCCTCACTCACATGATGGATTTGATAGGAGTAGACGGGGACCATCATATCCACCCAACTTTTAAAGGCAAGGGAAGGGGCTCTGTTATTGATTTTATTTTTGTTCCGAGCTCCTTAAAATGCCGGATTATAAGTTTTAATGTCGAGTTTAGCGCCTTCAGTGATCATAACCCTCTGATGTTGATTTTAAGGGACCCTGACTCAGTTGAGTATTTACATCGCAAGCAGATCAGAGGCTCTATCACAGCCACCGATCAGGGAAGGAGATTGAGATGGTCAATTACTAACTGTGAAAAATGTTATAGGGCACTATTGATGGAGAAAGACCAGCAGGTCTGGAAGTGCCTAGACCCAACAGTAGAGGGGGTGGACCTAATCACTGCATTTGAGGGAGTCTCACATTGCATCGTCAGCCTGCTCAGGCGTAGAATGCCAAGAGAGGATGAGGACATTCCTAGGTGGTTCGATTGGCAATGCTCTAGCGCCTTTAGGGAACTGAAATTTAGAACACCAAGGAGTTAGGTCCGTATAGGGCGTGGAGTAGGCTGGGCCCTTTTCAAATGCATAACACAAAATATGCCTAAACCACTCTTCCTTTTTAACACAAACACATTTTGAAGGTCAAGAAAAATGTATTATTTAAATTCTGACCAGGTATTCATATTTCATACCTTTCACTTTCTTTTTTTGTTTTACATATTTTTACACATTAATTAGCAAAAAAGGACCAACTGTACAAATATTTATATTATTATACATGACAATTTACAAACAAAACATCTAAACATTAAATTAAAGAACATCAATCATACAAAAAGAAATTATTGAGCAACGAAAAACATACAAAAGATTTTATACATTTGATTTCAATAAATGAAAGACAAATTCAAAAAAGGTGAAATGAGGAATGCAATCCAATTAATGAAACTGTTCAATACTATCTGAACCAACTAATGATGTTGGATAGCTAATGGGAACTAGTTATTCCTCCAAGTGTGCCACTTGGAGGAATAACTAGTTTTTTTTTTGCTCTAGTATTTATGATGTCTTTTCTTTTCCTTTTTTATACAAATGAATTTTAATCGAGGGGGGCTCCCCTTTTAATATGTTGGTTTCATATTTCCCTTGCTCCGTTACCGGCCCACTTTGAATGTAATATGTTTAGGAGGTCTAGACCCTCTAACTCTTAGCACAGTTTTTAACTTTATCACCTGTGATGAATTGTATTGTTACTTGTTAACATTTTGTATTAATTGTATAGGTACTTGGTAGTGGATTTCGTTTTGTGTGCTTTTTAATTGTATTGTACTTTTATGGTATTGTTGTATACCAAATAAAGTAATTTGATGATGATGATGATGACTCATGACCACGTGGAGCCATCATGAGCACCCAAGGGGTTAATGGCAATTTCCCCACTAAGACCTCACCCCTTCACTCTGTAATATCACATATTGATAATGATTCTAAGGTTGTCAGATCTAACTTATGGACGCGTTTCATCGTTTCAAAACACGAAGAGTACCGCGAAAAGTGGTGATTCCCCAAATAATGTCTTTATTCCAAAGCACGTGGTTTAAGACACTTGCAAGAAGCGGGACTCGGCAGAGTGGACACGAGCCATCCATTGCTCACTTCAATGACTGATCGACGCGTCATGCGTAAAGAGCGCGAGGCGAGCCCCCGGAAGTCTGCTGGAAGAAGGAAAGGAGATCTCTTTTGCTTTGATTAATATCGCAGCCAAGGGAAGGCCCGCAGAGGAAGGAAAGGGGATTGAGGCCTCCGCGCCTTCTCCGCTGCCAAGGCCCAGCCGGCCCGCTCCGGAGAGGAAGCTCTCCCAGCTGAGGGCCGTGAACGCTTATCACTGCCTCGTGATTAAGTTACTAATCCTTCAGGGAGAAGACATTATAGAGACTCTTATTAAAGCCGAGCCGGGCAAAATTACATTCCCTTTCAATTTAGTTTAGCAATTCCAGTGATTTAGTTAAATGAAAAGCAATTGTTCCAATTAATAGTATTGAATGTTATTCATCAGAAGTGTCAAAACAGATGCGGCGCGGCATTAGTAACCGATTCTCCTGTCAGAGATATGGATAATACCGCGGGATTTAACTGGCGGGAAACTGCGCAGAAGACAGCGAGCTCGCAAAAATGTGAGCAGGTTTTATTGGTGCGGGGTTTTGATTTTTTATTCACCGAAAATGACAGATTTAGAACAGCGGGTTGTTGCTGTCTTTATACATTTTGTTTTAGGAGCGCGTTCAGAGCCGCTGTAGGCGGAAGTAAACCGAACTGGCGCCAGAGTTGAGGAGAGGCGCGAGCTCGTTCTTCCCGGTGGCTTCTGGACATTAGCCGCAACTTTGTGAGATTTTTAGGTTTGGCGTTTGACTTTGCTAATATATATAATATTGTATAGTTACTTTGACCTCCTGGGGAGTCTCTATTTCGCATTTTGCTTCTACAAACAAGAGCATGCCTTATGGCCAATGAATCAGTCAAATCCAGCCATTGGCTAACTTCATTTTGAGTGAAGGCTTACTGCTCGTTTACAAGGAGGACAACTACTATGGCAATAAGTGGTTTTTGAGACGAAAACATTGGTATGTGTGTGTGTGCACATGTGCACGAGATAAGGCAGCTCATCAAACAATAGCATTTCACGAAACCTATTACAAAACAAAATAATTATTGACAAAGATAAACAACATTACTAACAATTTCAAAACTGTAGCAAACAAATCGAAATCTGTTTGCAAAAAAAATTTGATTAACTCACGTACAGATGTAATAATCTTGTGTTCATGGCTTTTGATGCCACCATGTGTCAATATTAAGCCACTGGAGTTAGACTTGCCACGTGACAGTCCATGGATGCCCTATGTGCGAGTCCTGGGCTTTCCTTTATCAAAGGATTGCAGTATGATAGAGGTGTGTGAAATTCAGTGCTTTAAATGGGCTGGTAATGTCCAGTACTGAGTACCAGCACTTTTTTATTTTGCGAGGCCGAGTACTGGCACTTCTCCAGAGAAATGTAATACTTTTAATTGGAGAGTACCAGCACTTCTCAGAAACAAGCCAGTACTCTGGTACAGAGTACCTGCACTTTTATTTTTCCATTTCAAGCACTGGTGACATTGCAAAAAGATCTTTTGGAACGCTGTGGAAAATGTCTCAAAGTTCAAAAGACTTTTATTTTGCCACATGCCCTTTAACATTGTGATTCTTGTAACAATTTGTGGTGCGTTTATCCCAATTTAACACTTGCAAAATCATCATTCTGCATAAGATCTACTTAACATAAAAACAGGCCCATCAAAATTACAGTCTGCCTGGAAACAGTAGTCAGAGGCCGAATTGGGATTGCACAATACGTAATAATTCCACATCCATGGAGATATCCGTAGGCACATTTTGCCAGGTACAAATCAGCAGAATAAATAGGTCCACAGAAAATGACAGAGATTGCACGAAGAATTCTCCAGAAATCGTGGAGGAAACAGAGACTTCCAAGGTCTTTCCCCATCCCGGAGAGCCTGCATTGGGATAGTCGTATAAAGTTGCAAAAGTAAAACACTACTTCCGTGCTGTATCGATTATTTCTGGTTATGGTATTGCTACATTTGGGGACTCATTTACAAGGCCTGTGCCCTTCGGAATGTCACTTTTTGTGACGGTCCAGTGGAGCACAGAGCTTAGCCATATCTAAAAGGACATGTAAAGCCACCCTGCATGGCTTTTCATGACCTTGTAGATATGGAGTGAGGCAAAGCAGCACAAGTCGCTACGTTGCCTCACACTATGATGGGGAGCCATGCAATGGGTGTAACGGTGGGTGTACCAAAGCAACACCCATGACATTTGACACATTCCTAGATTTACAACAGTCTGTAAACCTGGGAATGCGTCAAAAGCCTATGCCTCTCCAGGGGTGGTGTAGGGGAGGCGCAACAAGGGGAAATTACATAATTTCTCCCCATTTTGTCCTCTTTCTATGTGTGCTGCATTCAGCAGCGCAAATAGAAAGAGGAAATCGCCTCCATTGATTGTTTTGTGCAGGAAGATGTCTCTTCCTGCACAAAAACAACCATCCCAAGAACATAGACACACTTTGTGGTTCTGAAATTCTGGACCCTACTGTCATCCCAGTATCGAGATCCAATGCCCGTGCCACAAAATATCAACATCCCATGACGAATTTGGTGTCAACGGACCGGTAATGATTATGACATCATCCCTGTATATTTGCGTCATGATCGAGGAATGCCAACACCCCTAAATCGTAGTTTCCGTTCCGACCCCTCAGACTCCATTTTGTAAACGGCATCCATCTTGTGTCTTGCCCTCATGATAAGTCAATTGAGTAAGGTCGAGCTTGATCTAAAAGGACACGTCCACCTCTCCCTGACTCCCCCCTGACCTGTCCCGACTGACTCCCTTGCCTCCAGCCAAACCTGTTTGGGCAGCTCCTCGCCCAGTGGCCGAATACGATAGCATCAATGCATAACATACCACAAACCATTCACCGCGTACAGATCATGTTTTCTACACACACACACACCTGTCCGCGTTCCTTGTTTATGGCCAGTTTTATGACTAGGAGGTGCCCTTCTTTATTGGGGTTTCATCGATATCTGATGGGAGTTCCGGGACTGGCTGGGTAATCTATCACGAACGGGACGTCCAAAATATGGGCTTGCCTACATGACTTCGCTCTTTGTATTATTGTAGAAATATGTGTACAGCCATATCATAAACTCAAGAATTCTTGCTTGCAGCTATTATTTCTGTATATAAGGAGAAGGCTTGTTCTGTAAAAACGAACAGTCTCCTGAGAACACACGATCCGCGTTGTCGTGCTTCTAGGACACATGTTACTTGGTAGCTGCCAATAAAACTTGATCTCTGACTGCGACTAGAAGACTCCGTGTTTCTGTGGTCCGGAACAAGGGAGAACTCAGAGGTCTTCGGGTGTTATTCCCTGGCACCACCGGGTTCTTAAAAACCCGGCACCTCAGTTGGCGCCCAACTCGGGGCGGTATCAAGCGGCGACGGTCCAAGCCAGATGTTCGTGAGGAGCTTCGTGTGAAAATTCCAGAGGACGGCCAGCCACTTCAGCGACCCCTGTATGTCGACGTGGTTCCGAAGGTCTTTGCTGCGAGGTTCCCCGCGTCCCGACGGCTACGAAGGACTGCTGCCCTGACTATCGCCTTGTTTTGGACCCAGTGATCCTTGGTAGAGCGAAACGATAGACGAGTCTTCTAGCGACGTCATCGATCTTCAAATACTTCAGTTAAGTATAAGTGGAGCGTCTCCCAGTCCTTAGTTTGATCCTTAGTTTTTGGTATCCTTGAGATACGCTTTGATTTGGTACTTGCAAGCCCCAAAGCCGAAGGACTCGTGTTTTCACGAGAGATATCGTAATCGATAATCCTTTGAAGTTTGAAGCTAAACGAGTGAGCAAAGATGCCTTGCTTTAGCGGACTTGGTAACTTGTTTTGTCTTGGTTGTAGTAAGGACTCCCGATTAGAGGATTCTTGTCCGGTTCCTCCGATTGGAACTCCAACGTATGAGCTCTATGTGAAGCATGGCGTAGGTCCTATCACATATAATGAAGTGTGGATAAAATACACCCGCAAGGATGGTGTTTTAAAGTGGCCCCAATATGGTAGTTTTGACCCAGAAATCTTAGACAACCTAGAGGTCAAATTGTTCAAGAAAAAAGCCCGGCCGGCGATGTTTGACTCTTTTCGCTTATGGCGCAAAGAAGCCAAACAGAAAGAAATAAAATTAGCAAAAAGGAATAAAAGAGGTATGTCAATGGTGCAAGCTGCCGTTGCATACAGGGATAACGAGGAAGAGCAAGAAAGCGAACAAATACTTAGGAGCAAGAAACTAGCAGTAGATAAATGCTACCCGATGTTACCAAATGAGGGACGAGGTCAAGAGGAAAGATCCGAGAAAGATCCGTTAATGTCCCAATTATTGAGCTCACCTCCACCGTATGCGTTAGACGCTACCGCACCACCAAAGCATTTTACTATACCGCGCCCCGGCGCACGTAACCCAGCTCTTGCACGAACGCCAGCTCCTCTTCAGCTGGTTTCTACTTCTCCGGCGCAGCCTTCTCAAGGGCCGCCATCTTTGCTACATACTCCATCTACTTCTACCACTTTGCCTACAGCTCCAACTGTTCCCTATGATACTACGTCTGCCACTGTTTCAACTTCCTCTGCTATGGCCTCGATTTCTTCTTCGCCTCAGCCTGTCTTTTCTGATGCATTTGCCCCTCCGCAAGCTTCTCCTTCTATTAGACAAAGAGTGACAGGTACCGTCACTGGTCTGCTTTCACCTTTCTTCGGGTCGCCTAAAACGACCCCTAAAACAGAAGATAGACAGTTACGTAGTCAACTGCCTGATTACGAGGAAAGAAAAGTGCTGAATGAACTAGCACGCCAATGGATTGCGGATACTGTTAGATATGATGTTCAGTCTGTTATGGAAGTTTTCCGTCAATGGAATGCACCCACTCAGAGATACGTATTCGAAGAGATGTGTGTATATCTGTGCGAAGATTTGGAGACGAATGATCCCAAATACACAATGGACGAGCTATGGCGTACGCGTTTTAAGTTCCATGAAGGTATGATTACAGGTGCAGATGTTGAGAAAGCGATAGAGTTGTTGTTCTCTTATAGGAGTAAGGGAAACGTCTCTAGATCATTGTACCAAGACGACGTATCAGGTAGGAAAAGAGCGAGACAGTACCCCATGAGAGAGGTTCCTCCGGTTTGGAGGGAAGGCGATGCGAATGTAGTACCGCCAATTCTGCCACATTTCCAGCGTGTATGGGTACATGTCCCCTGGAAAAGATCAGAAGTTTTAGCGCTCAAGCAGACACTACCTGATCCCCGTAAAAACCCGACTGGGTATTATAAGGAGTTATCGCAGACTGCAAACTCATGCATAGTGAATTTAGCAGATGTAGACATGTTGTTTGGGAATGTTGTCCCACATCCTTTATGGAGTAAAATTCGTCATACGGACCATGACCAAGAACTAGGTGATTCATGGACTAATATTACCGCTATAGATGCTAGACAAATTGGTGGTTCTAAACCTGAGCCGTTAATAGCCGAACTTCCCGGTAGAATTATCACGTACATGAAAACATTAATGCATGAGTTACGGGTAAACTGGGACAAGCTATCTGCGTGCAAGCAGAAGAAGGATGAGAATGTGTCTGACTTTTTCACGAGATTTGAGGAGACTTTCACCGATCATAGTGGTCAAGATATGGCTACCGAGGGTGGTCAAAGATTGTTTGTAGACAAATTCGTACATAATTTGCTTCCTGAACTGTGTACTAAACTAAAAGATTCAGAGAGTGCTTGGGCTGTCTCTACGTCGGCGCAGATTTTAGCTACAGCCCAGTACTATGAAAATAGGCGCAAAGACGAGCTAGATAAGGTAGACAAAAAGACTAAAGATTTGAAAACTAAGGTTCTTCTCCAGCAGGCCTATCTGCCTCGCACGGCTAGTCAGCCCAATTATCAACCACAACAGCAGTATTCGAGAAACGCGCAAGGAAACGAGTTTTCCCATCAGCGTCTTCCGTATGGCCCGAATCAATGTGCGTATTGCAAGGAAGAGGGTCATTTTAAAGGTAATTGTCCGGCAATTGCGCGACGTTTAAACAGTGTTTCAGGTATAAGGGGTATAGGTGTTCAAAATGTTCATAAGGGTAGGGGCCGTGGAAATTTCTCCCAGAACACAGCTTCTTTTCCGCCTCAGAATTCCATGAACAGCTTTGACCAACAGAATAATGCATCGTCTAGGTCAGCTCAGTACTATGCTGACGACTATTACACCGAACACGAAAATGAGGGTAATGATTGCTAGGACAGCCATGGACAAAGAGAGGGAGTCGTTTCAGTTCCAGTAGATCAGAATGAACCTTATGTCGAGGTGATTGCCTCAGGAGTGTCAGAGCCATTTCTGCTGGATACTGGTGCTACAAAAAGTTCTATTATGCACTCAAAACTTCCTGGCGCACCTTTGTCTGGCGAAATGAATGTCTCAGTAGGTTTCTCTGGCGCCCCTGTTAGAAACCCGATCTCTAGTCCCATGTCCCTTTCTGTTGGCCCATGCGAATTAGAAGCACCCCTCATTTTGACAACAGGTTGCGGTGAAAATTTGTTAGGTTTGGATTTACTAAAGAGGTTGTATGCAACTTTGTACTGTTCTCCCTTGGGAGTACAGCTTACTTTAGGTAAGAAAGTTGTTTCTCCAATGTATGTGTCAAAAGAAAATATTGCAACTGAATTGTTGTGTCTTCCTGATGTACTCTGGGCTAATGGTTCTAATGATGTAGGTCGTTTGGAGATAGCACCGAATGTCATAACATTGAAAGCCAACGTTAGGTTGCCACGTATTCCCCAATATAAAATATCCAGCGAATGTGAAAAGGCGTTATTGACGATTGTTTATGACCTGATTGATAAAGACGTAATCGAAGAAACAACAGGAAATGTTTGTAACAGTCCAGTTTTACCGGTCTTAAAGCGTACCGATCCTTCACAGCCCCCTGTGTACAGGTTCGTGATCGACCTCAGAGAAGTGAACAAGGTAGTTATCCCACAGTTTCCAGTTGTCCCCGACATTACTGCCTTGTTGACGATGGTTCCAGCTTCAGCAAATTGGTTCTCGGTGATCGACCTGAAGAACGCTTTCTTCAGCATCCCGATTGCTGAGGAGAGTAGAGATATTTTTGGATTCAATTTAGGAGGACGAAGCTTCCGCTTCAAGTGCGCTCCTCAAGGCTACTGCGAAAGCCCATCAATATTCAGTCAGGCCCTGAAAACACAACTGGACACAATTGTTCTACCAGATGGGTCAACTCTGATTCAGTATGTAGATGATCTGCTGATCGCTGCAGACACTGAAGAAATTTGCAAACAAGCTACGCTGTCATTATTGCATCACTTATGTGACATGAAGCACAAAGTCTCTCTCTCCAAACTACAATTTTGTCGACAAGAAGTTACCTACCTAGGTCACATCTTGTCGAAGGAGGGAAGGAGACTGACACCAGAAAGAATACAGGCAATAGCAGAGCTGAGTGCCCCAAGGACACAGAGAGAGGTTCGAGCCTTCTTGGGCATTACATCGTACTGTAGACAATGGATACCGAATTTCTCACTACTAGCCAAACCCTTGCTGGCACTACTCTGTAAAGACACACCCAATCCTATGCCCTGGTCTGAAGATTGTCAGACGAGTTTCCACGAGTTGCGTGATGCATTGTGTTCGGCTCCTGTGTTGGGAAACCCCAACTACAGTAAGCCTTTTACATTATACGTCCATGAGAAGGAAGGTTGTGCATTATCAGTCCTAACACAACACTTTGGGGACAAACAGCCCCCATGCGCGTATTTTTCGGCAACTCTAGACCCTGTGGCTAAAGCCCTACCAAGTTGTCTGAGGGCTACCGCCGCAGCAGCTGTCTGCATTCGACAGTCTGCTGGATTAGTCATGAATAATACTCTGATCGTTATGGTCCCGCATGCAGTAGACATTTTGCTAAACAGGACGAGGACACAACATCTTACTAGCGCTCGACTATCCAGTTACGAACTTACACTGTTAGCAAGTCACATCCACATAAAGAGGTGTGATACACTCAACCCCGCTACGCTACTACCCATCCCGACAGAAACATACGAGATTGATAAACATGACTGCTGCTTTAGGACAGAAGAAGAGACAAAAGGGAGAGTAGACTTACAGGACACTCCCCTTCCTGAATGCAATGATACTTTATGGGTTGATGGTTCATGTTTCAAGTTGCCAAATGGTGATACGACTGCAGCCTATGCTGTAACAACATTACACACCATTATAGAGACCGCGCGCATTTCCCACAATTCTGCACAAGCTGCAGAGCTAATTGCACTTACAAGAGCATGTGTGTTGGCGAAAGGAAAGCGAGTGAATGTGTACACTGACAGCCAATACGCCTTTGGTGTGACTCACAGTTTTGGGAGATTGTGGCGTGAACGTGGATTCCTGACGTCACATGGTGCAAAGATACAGCATGGTCAGCTAGTTAATGAGCTCCTCGAGTCACTGACCTTGCCACTACAAGTTGCCATTGTGAAATGCAGTGCACACAAAAAGATTCAAGACGATGTTGGCCGCGGGAATGCATTTGCAGACGAGGTTGCGAAAGAGACTGCAAGAAACACAATGAGTCGGATGTATGTTGTAGGTCCCGCTAGATGGATTACTGATGTGGGAATGTGTGAGGACACCATCGAAAGCGTGAAATCTATACAAGCCGAGGCAACTGAGAAAGAGGTGAATGAATGGAGAGAAAGTAAGGGTAGGTTAGATGCGAATGGTTGTTGGGTCGAATTGTCAGAACACCAGCGATGGCTATTACCTAACGCCTATGTACTTGCAGTAGTAACAATGGCTCATGGATTTGCGCACATCAGTTCGAAAGGAATATGGAAGCTATTGGCCCCAGTATGGCAGAATAGCAATATCCCAAAATATGCAGAGAACGTGGTCAGAAAATGTATGGTGTGTTTGAAGCATAATCCCGGTAAGGGAACCCCAACTCCAGCTGGTCATTTTGCGCCTCCAACGTATCCGTTCGAGGTTTTGCAGCTCGATTTCATCCACATGGAGAGGTGCAACAATCTGAAGTATGTGCTCGTTGTTGTTTGCGCTTTTTCAAGGTGGGTGGAAGCATACCCCCTTAAGGACAATACCGCCTTGTCAACTGCCAAAACCCTTGTCAAAGAATTCTTCCCTAGATTCGGCATGCCTAGAATGATCTGGAGTGATAATGGAAGTGAATTCGTAGGACGTGTGATGAGGAGAGTGTGTGAGTGTCTAGGCATACGCCAAAAGTTCCACGCTGCAAACCACCCCCAATCAGCTGGATTAGTGGAGTGCTACAATGGCACATTGAAACTCAAACTAGCCAAGGTCCAAGCCAGCACAGGTCTTAAATGGCCTGACGCCTTGCCTCTAGCACTCCTGTCGACCAGAATGACCGTCCATTCTAGATTAGGACTTAGCCCCCATGAAATAGTGTTTGGCCGCCCAGCCAACGTCATGGGGCGTGCCAAGGCCAAAGAAACTCAGCGAAATAGAACACCCCGTACTGCTTGACTATTTGTGTGAATTGACAACTAAATTGCGTGTTTTACACCAACAGGTTCACAGTTCCTCTCCGCCAGCCTCTGATGATCCAGGTCACTCCATCGAACCCGGCACTTGGGTTCTGGTGCGGAATTTTCGGCGCACAAACAACGAACAACCCAGGTGGACCGGACCGTACCTTGTGCTTCTTTCCACGAGATCAGCCATTCGGGTGGAAGGAAAGAAAAGTTGGATACACGGGACCCACTGCAAACGGGTCCCTCTGCCCCTTCCATACGACCGGTGGGTCAACGAAGGAATTGCCGACTCCGAGACAGAATCCATACCTCGCTTCATCCCTTTCAGCGATGCACGTTTAAAAGAAACTGGTACCGAAAAGGAGAGTGATCATATTTTACAAGGACTTGTGCCACCGTCAATGCAGTTGGACACTTCAGAACCTAAGACATTGTTTGAAGACCACACCGTACCTGGGAAACAACAATATAATCTAAGGTCAAGACAAAGAGACTAATAAAAAGCAAATTAATGTGATTTCCCTTCCCCCAAGAACTATTTTTGATTTTTCAGCTCTCTCACTCTCAGGGAACTTGCTCATTTTTGATTTTCGAACCGCCATCCGGTTCTGCTGCTAGGGTCGCGGTTGAAGTCTGGGGAGTGCAGCTGGGGACGTTTAGGTCAACGGTTCTGGTTGGTCCAAGGTTACCCCGGACTGAACAGAGTGCACTCCCTGGCAGAATCAATCTACCACCGCGGGCAGCAACTAGAGGATGGAGTTTCCTAGGATAAAGAGACCTACCAGACTAACGAACATTGAAAGACAACTATGCACTGTACTGGCCAAAAGAAGGTTTTTGATAACATGTATTTTAATGTTGTGTAGCGTAACGATGTTTTTGACTGGTTATACTCTATTCGTATTCCAAGTTACTTTTTCAAATGACACCCGGCCACCACCTCCTCCTACTATCTCTCCACACTACTTTCCCCCTCTACCTGAACACGAGTCTGCCAGAAGACTCGAATTTGTAAACAACTCATTTATTCAACTCCTACACCAACACCAGTCCATAATGAACACATCGAACTGTTGGATATGTGGACTCATGCCACACACAACGGATAAGGGTATCCCATACTTCATCCTGCCATTCAGTTATTATGGTTCTCTGTGGGCTTTCCAGACCATGTTCCTGTTCGCCCTAGAACCATACCCAACCCGTTCCATTGAAAGTGATTCCAACAACAAGGCACTAGTGGCAGGGATAAGAAATATGAGTAGGGAGTTCGACACATATCAAACGATCCCCAAAGATGAACTCACTCCATACAGTCGTTGGAACATAACTAAGAATGGGATTTCCCTGAGTAAGGGACAGACAGCAAAGAAATCCCGCCCAGTTTGGATAGTGCCCCACAAAGGTCGCTTATGTCTACAAGGTATCGGCAGGGATCGAAAAGCACAATTAGGAAAGAGCATATGCACGGAAACATATGTATTCGCTTCCCGAACTTCCCCCCTATTCTTAGCAGCCAACGGCACGTATTTCGTCTGCCACGACCAAGCCTATACATGGTTGCCCCCTGACTTCTCAGGCACGTGTTTCATCTCATTTCTGCTGCCTCCCACCTACACGGCCAGAGCAGATTACCATCGGACAAGGACAGCTAGAGGTGTCGTGAGTAAAGACGACACCGCGGGTCAGGAATTTGCAGACTTCGCAAAGGGTTTTCTGCCATTTTGGGGGCCTATGGTGAACAGCAGGAATATTCGCCAGTTATCGAGGATAGTTGAATCCGCCGTGATTACAACGGCCGGAGCCCTTGACAACTTGACAACCGAGCTTCAGTCGGATCGACTTATGACCCTTCAGAACCGAGTTGCCCTAGATATCATACTTGCCGATCGTGGCGGTGTATGCAGAGTGATCCAATCTAGTTGCTGTATTTTCATCCCTGATAATGCACCGACAGTGTACCAGGCCATCTCCAAACTACACGAAATATCTGGTTCCCTTCACGTGGAAAAAGGAGATTGGTCCCTTCTAGGGTGGTTCTGGGACCTGATCACTGCCTGGGGATGGAAAACACTGATCTTCGTTGGGATGATCTTAGTGCTTCTGTTTATGTTCTGCCTGTGTGTACAGTGCGCTCCTGCACTATGTGGCCTCTGTGCTACCCCATGTGTAAGGAAGCCTGTGTCAAGGGACGAACTGAGCAACAGAATGATGCTACAGCAACATCTCCACGAATTCATTAATACAGATTTGGACTCAGATTAACATGAGTTATTGCCTTATATGAGGGCAAAAGGAGGGTCTGTGGTTCTGAAATTCTGGACCCTACTGTCATCCCAGTATCGAGATCCAATGCCCGTGCCACAAAATATCAACATCCCATGACGAATTTGGTGTCAACGGACCGGTAATGATTATGACATCATCCCTGTATATTTGCGTCATGATCGAGGAATGCCAACACCCCTAAATCGTAGTTTCCGTTCCGACCCCTCAGACTCCATTTTGTAAACGGCATCCATCTTGTGTCTTGCCCTCATGATAAGTCAATTGAGTAAGGTCGAGCTTGATCTAAAAGGACACGTCCACCTCTCCCTGACTCCCCCCTGACCTGTCCCAACTGACTCCCTTGCCTCCAGCCAAACCTGTTTGGGCAGCTCCTCGCCCAGTGGCCGAATACGATAGCATCAATGCATAACATACCACAAACCATTCACCGCGTACAGATCATGTTTTCTACACACACACACACCTGTCTGCGTTCCTTGTTTATGGCCAGTTTTATGACTAGGAGGTGCCCTTCTTTATTGGGGTTTCATCAATATCTGATGGGAGTTCCGGGACTGGCTGGGTAATCTATCACGAACGGGACGTCCAAAATATGGGCTTGCCTACATGACTTCGCTCTTTGTATTATTGTAGAAATATGTGTACAGCCATATCATAAACTCAAGAATTCTTGCTTGCAGCTATTATTTCTGTATATAAGGAGAAGGCTTGTTCTGTAAAAACGAACAGTCTCCTGAGAACACACGATCCGCGTTGTCGTGCTTCTAGGACACATGTTACTTGGTAGCTGCCAATAAAACTTGATCTCTGACTGCGACTAGAAGACTCCGTGTTTCTGTGGTCCGGAACAAGGGAGAACTCAGAGGTCTTCGGGTGTTATTCCTTGGCACCACCGGGTTCTTAAAAACCCGGCACCTCAACTTGCACAATGATGCAAGCGTGCTTGCGTTAGCGCAAGGCAGCCCTTTGAGCGCCAGCCCAGGGAGAAAGGACAAAAATACACAGAATCTTATAGATATGGTGAATTCCTGCCCTTTTTTGACATAGGGCAGTGCAGTAGTAAGGCTTGCGGCGCTGCCCTATGCCACAAAATTGTAAATTAGCCCCTTGGAGTCTTGCAGACCTCCTAAAGAGGGCCCTTGTGTCTTCTCCTGTAGAGTGCCACTTTGCATTAAAAAAAGTTCAGCAAAGGGTAAATGTACATAAAATAATCATGCATAAACTTTCCAGTTGCTTTTGAATGCAGAGAACTTGATCTAATTTTGCATTGAAAATAATCTCGCTAACCAGGTTGGACTGGTTTACAGGGCAATCTGACTGTGCCTGAGGGCTTGACTGATAGGTCAGTGTATGGACCATTTTTTTGGCAGTCTGTGGACCTATTTTATGGACTGTGGGACAGTTTTTTTTGTCGATTTCCCTGATACTACCACAAACATGCAGGCATACATCCACGCAGACTTCCTACCCTACAAAAAGCCTATGCAGTGTGTCTTTTCAAGTTTAAAACTGTTCCAATATTTTCAACTATGGGTCACTTTATTTTTGATTTTTGTAATTTTTTATTGTATAAAAAAAATATATATTTACATGGAGCATAGAATATACATGAGTGGGGGAAGAGGGAAGAGAAAGAGGAAGAAGAAAGAAAAAAAAGGCGCCGGGGGGGGGATGCGGGGGGGGATGGTGGGGTTGTTTGGCCACCGGCCTTCCGTGTCTTGCGATAGTTCGAATGTCAGTTTTCCAAGTCCTGCTTGTCGTTGTCTTCTGCCGCCCCCTTCGCGATGCTTGGTTGGTATCCTTGTCCCACGCCCCGGACGATAGAGAGGATAGAGAAGGATAGAAGTCGAAAATGAAAGAGGAGAGGAGCCTTGCATACTGGTTTCCTTTTGTTAGCGCGTGGATCCGCAGAGTGCGCCCCTCGATGGTTGTCTAGATTCTGCGTCTATGGGGGTTTATGCGATGATAGGTAGAGGTCTAGGGGCCCCCACATGTTCGACTGCCTGTGGGTTTTCGGTGAGTGTTTCGCTGTGATGTTATCTGCCCCCCTTAGGAACGTGACCCAGTTGAGCCATGCCTGGGGCGCAGCTTTCGAAGTGTCCTTCCAATTACTTAGGACTATTTTGACTGCAGCCGTCAACAGTAGGTCAATGAGGTCACGATCTTCTGTCGTTGTGATGGACGGGGATGCAAAACCTAAGACTAGACTTGGGAAATCTATGTGTATGGCTACTCCTGTGATCTCATTGATAAGTGTTCCAATTCTATCCCAGAATTCCCTGATCTTAGGACAACTGAGCAGAAGGTGTTCTAAGTCTCCCTTCCCTTTGTCACAATTCCAGCATGCATCACTCTCTCGGATCCCCATGGAGGCCAGGCGGGCCGGTGTCCAGTATGCCTTGTGCACTAGCCAATATTTGGTCTGGTTTAACGTTGCCGTTATCTTTTTCCTAGAGGACGATCTCCATAGCTCTGCTTTCTCGGCCTCACTTTGTTCCCTCCCTGCTAAAGCCCCCCAGAAATTTGTGACCTTATCGTTGAGTTTGGTGTTTTTGGGGCGGAGGGCTTTGTATAGGTGTGCTACTTGGTGTCCTAGTGTGTTGAGACTGGCTGCAAGTTGTATGAGCGATGGTGTCCGGCTGTTGAGGTTTGCCTTCCTGATTGCTACTTTGATTTTCAGGAAGTTGTAGAGTTCTATGCTTTGTAGGTTGTGAGCTTCCTTGAGGGTGTCAAAGGTTGTGTACGCGCCCTGTTTCTGAAGGTCATGGGCAGTGGAGATACCATGTCTGTACCATTCGTTCATGTCTAGAACCTTATCCCTTTATCTTAAAGTGGGGTTGTGCCAGATGGATTCAAATTGGCCTCCCTTGATGCTTGTTGTCAGTAGTTTGTCTACACTCAGAAGAGCTGTTTTCGTGTTCTTCAGGACGGGGTTGTCCTTGACTGCTGGGTGTCGGGTGGCGGTGAGGAGGGTGATGGGGTTCATGCCTTTTAGTAGTCCACGCACGAGTGTTAGCCATGCTGGGGTGTATTCCTGTCTTGGGTCCAGCCAGTGTAGCCCCTGTCTGGCTATGCATGCTACCTGGAATCGTTTGAAATTTGTTATGTTCAATGCATGGGGAAATTCGGGCTAGGACCAAACTATAGGAGGATGGTGATGGCTCTATACAACAACCCCAAAGCGCAGCTGGTGGTCAACGGAGGCACATCGAACATACTCAACCTGGGCAGGGGAACGAGACAAGGCTGCCCACTTTCACCAGCCCTATTCCTATTAGCCATAGAACCGCTCCTCACGATGATCAGAACGAACGAAGAAATAGTGGGTATACCAATAGGGGGAGAAACATTCAAGTTAGCGGCTTACGCGGATGACGTACTAATAGTCACAGAAGACCCAGAAAGATCCATTAAAGCACTGACTGACACTATCGAAAAATACGCCCAGGTCTCAGGGTACAAACTCAACAATGACAAATCAGAGTGCAAACCTTTAAACATCCACACAACAAGAACGGTACTAGGAACGTCCGGACTAACATGGCAACAGAAGCCCATAAAGTACCTGGGCATCCTCTTTGAGAGAGACCTAAGAACGACACTGGAACACAATGAACAAGCAACAATCCAGAAAATTGGGTCACTTTATTAGCTTTCTGATTCGATAATGGGGCATTTTCACTTTTATTTCCCGGACCCGTTATCTCTCTCCACCCTGCTTGCTACATAGAGTTCAGCTCTGCAGTAGCAAAGGTAAAGGTAAACCAGAAAACATAAACTGGATGAAAAGAAAAATGTATTTTTACTTCACAAAACTTTTCTAGCAGAAAAATGAAAGCTTTGCACACTGCTAATACCTGGTTCTTAATTGGTTCTAAGGAAGTGAGCCAAGACTTTAAATTTACAATGCTTTATGTTGTTATTCGCAGATCACTGAAAACATGGGGGCATTTTATCAAGAAACAACTTTGAAATTATCGCCGCTTTAGCGGCAGGAAACTGCCGCAAAAGCGGCGATAATTGGCTTGATAATATGCCCTTGTGAATTCCAATAGAAGCCCATGTTCACACCAGAACATGGGCTTCTATGGTAATTGACAAGGGCATATTGTTAAGCCCATTATCGCTGCTTTAGCAGCAGTTTCCTGCCGCCAAAGCGGCGATAATTTTAACGCTGTTTCTTGATAATATGCGTGAAAAAATACGAGTTAATGCAGGGCTAGAGGGATGTTTAACGACCAAGCCTAAGTATTATCCCCCAAAGGAATCAACAAACAACAACAAACTTAGGGGTCTAAATTAAGGATTCATCCGTAGTCCTCTACTCTTCAAAACCTTGTCAATAGTACAGAGGTATGAATACAATGTGCTAACAAACCAGATCACCAGATGTGAAGAACCAGTAACGTGAGTCCCCCCTGGTGTAGGATTCCCATCAACGGTCTTGTGATGATCAATATTATCATTTGGTAGTCCTAATCGGGTATTGTGTCTCTAGATCATTGAGACCGGCATACCCCGAAAACCAGATAAGGGGTAGCGACCCACAATCACTTGGTACTACCACATGTTGTTGATGTGGTGGGAAGTGCAGTGTAAAAATATAGTAAGTGGTGATTTAAAAAAGGATAGGGAGCTCAACCCAGAAAACTTTAATAATTGTTAGCCCCTTCCTTGCTAAAAACAAGAACAGTGTAATATCGTCATCGCAGTACAAACAAATAGCTGCGAGGAGACCAACATGTTTCAGCCACTAAGGGATAAGTCCTTCGGCTTTCGTCAGGGTCTCTGTTCTATACCAATACTACTGCATCAGTCGTGAATAAGGTGTGAAAAAACTATATGAAAAAAACACACAAGTGAAAAAACCAGCAAAGGATACAATTTTCCTTCAGCTGTTTCAACTCCTCTCTTCGGCACCTGGTTGAATATGTACTATTTAGAGAGGACAAACGTACAGGAAAAACACAATCTATTACCCTGGTCTGTATACAGCATAATAAATTCTTTAACAACAATGTATATACCAGCTTATTTACTCACCCAGTGTGTCCGGGGAGTGGACCTCACCTCTTCCTGGACCTGGCTCAGGATATGTGAGACCCCGCTCTACAATAACAAAAACCGACTACGTCAGCTACACAAACCGGGCAACCAAACATGCAGCTACTCTGGTAGTGTATATGTCTACGTAATCCAAGGTATTCTGTATATGGAGTCAATTGGCCCCCATCAACAGATTCACAACACACCTACCCTCCACCTCCCTGCAAACTACAGGCTGAAGTAAACAAGGGTTCACATAGTTACAAATATGTAGCATATAGCTAACACAATGGCATGCCCATAACGTCTAGCTGATAATGCAGGTAGTCATACCTGTCCGTCGGTGTCCCGGGCCGTGACTGAGTCAGGGGGAGGCACCGTCCCCAAAGCCCTCTGACTTCTTCACAGTGTGGCCGAGGGACACTCAACCAATCAAAACCGGTGAGGGAGGGGCTGGCCAAATCGCAGCCTCCTCATATATCACCCTGTATAGGAATTATAATACTACAGTTGCCGCGTACCTCATTGTTAATGCCCGCCGTTGATTCCAGGACAAGATACCACATCTGTCCCGCGCGGTGTTTACACTCGAAATGAGGCCCTGAGCGCGTCCTCTCGCGAGAGCGGGCCGGACTAGAACTACAAGATGACATCACGTCATGGATGTTTGTAGTTCTTGTCAACAACGCGGAAGTAATTCCGGATTGTTGTTTCTAGCGTTGCCCAGAGCGGTGTCACATAGGCCGCCTAAACTCAGGACCGACTGGAAAGTCACTCGGCCTAGATACAGTTAGCTTCCCAACCCTAGGGGTATGCATAAAACTGGATTCTGTGAGGCGCTCGTTCAGCCAATAAAAAAGAACTACACGATGACATCATGTCAGGAATAAGTGTAGTTTTTCATTCTAATTCTGGTTGTGGGCTTCTGAACTGGAACCAGACTCTGCTAGTAGTCACAGGAAAGACGTGAAAAATCCCAACTAGCGTCAAAATTGCAAATACATTAAGGCAAAATGACTGGTTGCTAATTAGACATTATCAAACATAGTGCACCACCGCAACTGGGCACGTTGGAAAAATTAGAGCACGCTCTACAGGGATTTCTAGACTACACATGACTTGTGAGCTAGAATTAGACGGTTAGTATTCGCACGTGACAAACCCTGCTCAGGCATCGGTGCACATCCAGATGGGCAGGTGCACCGTCGCATGTGACAGAAAGCGAAGTACTCTTTGAATACTCAATAGTTCTTGGGCTCAAAATGCTGTAACCAGAAACCAACTCGAACTGTCCCCCAACGGGAATAATACTGTTAAGTATGGGGACAAATCCTCTGATTTACAGTGAAAGTCGCGCAAGGTGCTATTCATAGAGGCACAAATCGAATTGATCAAGACAAAGAGACCCACGGAATGTCATCGTTCAGCCCTTGTTTGTGTGTCCCCAATTTGAACACCCACCTTTGCTCACGAACGAACAGATATCTGGACACGTCACTCACATGTGGAGGAATGTACGGTTTCTCGAGAACATGCCATTTGAAATCTGTTTCGGCATGATTACACGTGAGGAAGTGCTTCGTGAGTTTGGAGACATCTTTCCTGCAACGGAAAGTGCTCTTATGTTCCTGCATCCTCACACGTACCTTCCTCGTGGTCATACCCACGTATCTTTCATTGCACGTGCACGTGATGAGGTAGATCAGGTTGGTGCTGTTGCAGTTCGTAAACTGCCGCAGCTCCCAGGGCTTATCTGTACCAATGTCTACACTCGTGATTTTCATTGTTAGAGGGCAAATGGAGCAACCTCCGCAAGGATGATGCCCTACTACTGGCGGGAGATCCCATAGGGTACCTAGTTCTCTCCTGGGTGTACTCTTGGGACGTGTATGTACCAGGCGGTCCCTCAGGTTGGTAGAGCGTTTGAAAGCGAACAGAGGAAAGGCGATCTTCTCTTTGCCACTGTTCAGAATTTTCCAATGTTTTCTGATCACTTTTTGGACCAAGTTCGATTTGGTGTTAAAGGTACTCACTAGAGTGAGACGATCCAATGGTGGTTTCTCTATGCGTGGTTCCAAGAGGGCAGCCCGATGGTTGTTCGCTGCTCGTTTATATGAACGTTGGACCAATTTCTTGGGGTAGTGTCTCTCTCTCAGCTGCTCAGAAAGTTCCTCTGCATGGAGTTTGAAAGTGTCTGAGGTAGAACAGTTCCGATGGACCCGGAGAAACTGTCCAAAGGGCAGATTGTCCCTCAAAGACTTAGGATGTTGACTCTCATACAGGAGCAATGAATTCCTCGCCATTGGTTTTTTGTACAATTCACTCTCCAGGCCCGTCGAGGTGCTGTAAATAGAGAGATCCAGGAACGGGAGTCTGTCTTTACTCATTTCCATCGTGAAACGGAGGTAGTTGTTCTCGCTGTTAAGCCATTCGTGAAATTGTACAGCCGATTCACTAGTCCCTCTCCACACCATCAGGATATCATCAATATACCTTTTCCACCAAACAATGGATGGAAAGAAGGGATTGGTGGGATGTAAAACTGTCGACTGTTCGAATTGGTGGACGTAAAGATTCGCCAGCGAAGGGGCAAAAATACTGCCCATGCTGGTCCCAGAGACTTGATGGTATATCTGGTCCTCGTACATAAAAAAGTTCTCTTTCATGGCTATAGTTGCTAGAGCCATAATAAACGGTACAGGAGTGATGGAGTTCAGTTCCGATTCCCCCAGGATGGACCTGATGGTATCCAGGGTCGCATCCTGGGGTATTGAGGTATACAGAGACTCAACATCCAGAGAGATCAGATAATCTGTCTCTCGATTAAAGGCAATGTCGGGAATCACTCTCAGGACATCAGCAGTGTCCTTAAGAAACGTGGGCATCTTGCTCACCAAGGGTTTAAGAAAATAATCAGCTAACGCCGAAAGCGGTTCAAGTAAAGAGCCCAGGCCTGAAATAATGGGTCTCCCTGGAGGCGGTCTCTGTGGCTTATGCACCTTAGGCAAGGTGTAAAAATAAGGCATGATGGGATGCTTAGCCTGCAGGAAAGATGCCTCTGCGGGGGTAATCCAGCCTTCGGCCAAAGCTTCTTCAACCAAGACTTTGATCTCCCTCGTCAATCTCGGAGTCGGGTCAATGGTCAATGGCCGATAGGCATCGCTGTTGCTCAACTGACGGAGACACTCTGCCCTGTAAGTGTCTACATTCTGTACCACAATGGAGCCCCCTTTGTCGGCGGGCTTCACAATTATCGTGTTGTCTTTGGTCAGTGATTTAAGACCTTGTCTCTCTGCAGTGGTGAGATTATTGTACCGTGGTCTGGAACTGTACTGTATGAGGTCTATTTCGTTCTTGACTGCTAGTTCAAAAGTGAGAACTTGAGTAGGTATGGCATGTGAGGGGGGTGAAAAAGTAGATTTATTTCTCAAGCCTGTGTTGGTGTCCACCTCTACCTCTAATTCCTCAGAGTTCTTATTTTTGAAAAAATAATGAAGCCTCAGTTTCCGAAAAAACTGCGCCAATTCCACTTGTAAAACAAATGGATCGCCCTCATCAGTAGTCACAAAGCCTAGGCCCTTGTTCAGCACCGCTTCCTCTGTGTCCTTTAAAGTTCTTGAACTGAGATTAACCACCAAACTCTGTTTGGGTTTGTTTATTGTTCTTGAGCATTCCGTCTCGTTTGGCTCCGAGTTCCTGCGTGAGGGCCTGTTGTATCCTCCCATTGGACCTGAGGTTGTCCCGGTGCCGGTCTTCTTTTGCCACGTGACCGTCTGGGGCCACGCGCTAAAAAAGGCTGGCTGTTGAAATTTTGGAAACCTGGAAAAGGGCCCATCGGTGGCGCAAAATTGCCTGGATACCCCCAGGGTCCCGGAGGCCACCACGATTGACCGGGCATGTTGTACTGGCCCCTATAATTCTGTGATCTACCACCTCTGCCACGGAAGTTCCCGGCGTTGGAAGGTTGATTACTGGTCTCTGAATCACTCCCTGACTCCGTGCTAGATCCTGAATAATTCGATCCATACACTCTCCCTCTTTTATTAAAATCAGGAGCTTTGTAGTTATCGCTAGTGTAGGGATAAACAGTTTCTAAGTTAAACTTGGCCAGGTCTTTCTTGAATTTCTCAAGTTTGGTCTGGAGTATCGAATCAGCAAATTCTTTGTTGGCTTTGTCTGATTCGTCTTTATTTTTCTTGAAGGTGGCACTGATGGTAGCCTTGATTTTGCCCTCCAACACTTGTATTTCTACTAAAATGGCGTCTGATATCCGTTTGGCTGTGCTGATAATTAGAATTAGCCAATCACGGGTACAGCGCCAAGCGATCATTGACCAGTCCTTTAGGAATGGTTCGTCACTCAGAAATAGTCGTGGAGCATTGGTAACTATAAGCCCGGGATTACGTAGACATATACACTACCAGAGTAGCTGCATGTTTGGTTGCCCGGTTTGTGTAGCTGACGTAGTCGGTTTTTGTTATTGTAGAGCGGGGTCTCACATATCCTGAGCCAGGTCCAGGAAGAGGTGAGGTCCACTCCCCGGACACACTGGGTGAGTAAATAAGCTGGTATATACATTGTTGTTAAAGAATTTATTATGCTGTATACAGACCAGGGTAATAGATTGTGTTTTTCCTGTACGTTTGTCCTCTCTAAATAGTACATATTCAACCAGGTGCCGAAGAGAGGAGTTGAAACAGCTGAAGGAAAATTGTATCCTTTGCTGGTTTTTTCACTTGTGTGTTTTTTTCATATAGTTTTTTCACACCTTATTCACGACTGATGCAGTAGTATTGGTATAGAACAGAGACCCTGACGAAAGCCGAAGGACTTATCCCTTAGTGGCTGAAACATGTTGGTCTCCTCGCAGCTATTTGTTTGTACTGCGATGACGATATTACACTGTTCTTGTTTTTAGCAAGGAAGGGGCTAACAATTATTAAAGTTTTCTGGGTTGAGCTCCCTATCCTTTTTTAAATCACCACTTACTATATTTTTACACTGCACTTCCCACCACATCAACAACATGTGGTAGTACCAAGTGATTGTGGGTCGCTACCCCTTATCTGGTTTTCGGGGTATGCCGGTCTCAATGATCTAGAGACACAATACCCGATTAGGACTACCAAATGATAATATTGATCATCACAAGACCGTTGATGGGAATCCTACACCAGGGGGGACTCACGTTACTGGTTCTTCACATCTGGTGATCTGGTTTGTTAGCACATTGTATTCATACCTCTGTACTATTGACAAGGTTTTGAAGAGTAGAGGACTACGGATGAATCCTTAATTTAGACCCCTAAGTTTGTTGTTGTTTCTTGATAATATGCCCCATGGTTCGGCTTAAAGCAGGGATGCTGGAAATATGTAGAATCGAAAGACCAAATAAAGTGGCAGGAGTGACTAAATTATTAGGCAAGAAAAAAATTATGCAGCATCATGTGGCAGACTCTATGACAGTATATTTTCACTATTTCATCATTTAAAAACAATTAATTCTGGTTGAGAAATAGATTCAACTCTTTAGTACTAGTATAACACCTTATTTTAAAATGTTGTGATTGAAAGTTGACCGGTTGACCTTTTGCAAAGATTCTGCCACTGAGCAGCATCATCTGTGATACATTTTTGAATTACCTTCTACATCCGTTAATGATAGAAACATTTTTTGTTGTTGAAATCAGCATATTAGGCAGCAAAGTTTTGACAATGTGACAAGTGAGGAAAGTTTATAATTATGTGGAAAAAAATATGACAACACTATCCCAATGGCCCAGGCTTAGAGACATTTGATAACGCCTAGAAAATGTCAGGTGCTGCTTCAAGGTTCAAATTCTTGGTGTCCAGATAAGGACCAGTCTATAGAAAGCCTTCTGTAGGTCCACAGGAAATGAATAACCTGCATTCTCACCTGTTTAGATTCTTCTTTATGTTTATCTTCCAAAAACAGCTGTGAACATCAAAAATGCTGTTATCAGCAATTCAAATCGAATTGTGAGAATAAACGTGTAAAAGTTATTTGTATTCAAACAAATAGTGCATCTTATACATTTTGGAATAATAATCAGTTATGAACAACAGCAAATTATAGGAGACAAGATGTACTAAGATAATGCCTTAGAGCCTCATAAACCAGATCTATAGCTGTTAATGGGGCATTTTTTGCAGTGACTTGGTGATTACTTTATAGATTGCAGCGAGAAACACCTCTTACTTTATGCCACATTGCGTCTGAACTAACTACTCTTTTTGACTAAGGTAACACACTTTTTACCATTCTAACTCTTCTACTCTCACAGAATTGCTTTTAAATTAAGATCCGTATACTGTCTGTTTTCTCACAGTGGTTATCTTTACCATACAGGTCAATTCTTTTAAAAATTGCTTGAGCGCCCTTTGTTATGTCATTTTTATATAACAGTTAATTCAGTGTACTTAATTGGAGTATACATTCCTCAAGGCCTATGATATGGGTTTGTGGCTGTCTGGATATAGGCTTAACCACTTTTTCCACTAAATTCGGTGTGGATCCAAAACTTTTGTATCATTTTTGGGGGAAATTAACACACATTATAGCATTATTCTCTCTTTAGGAGAGGTTACTTCAATAAAATAACTTTTTCCCATGCCATCATGACTCAGAATAACACAAGAATATGTGCATGTATCATTTTCAGCCTTGAAAAAGTCTATGTGACAAAACACGTGTCGGCTTTTCTTTGATGCCACACTTTCTTTTGTAAGGACAGTGAAAAATACTGGAAAGAATAAATACGGCCTACATATATCCGGATTTTGGAGTACTTTATTATCGTTCACATACAGTGACCATTGGACTTCCTAGTGTGCTTTGGTAATTCTTCTCCATAAACTTGCCAGTCTAGGACCTTTTTCCAGGTTGGCCATTTCACCCTAGGTGGCAGGGTGCACCTACTAGGAGAGCACCAACCTACAAATATTTACCTGTGTATTGGGTAATATATTTACGAGATGATGAATGGAATTTGGATGTGCGAACAGTGTGGCATAGGCATCACTTGTTATTGTCTTGTAATAACATGACAATAGGCTGTGCGATTACTTGTGTGAAAAACCAGGGGACATGAAAGCATCTGCTATGCATTAAACGAGTGGGTGGAGCTCCTGTAGGTGTGGTGCTGTCTCTTTCCAATACGCGCAATGGGACCAGAAGCACTTCAAAATGGCTGTGTAGTGCACCAGTGGAATGACTCAATATTGTAAGCATACTTGCACATTGCAAGAGGGCTGAGGGGAACTGTGCCCTCTCCTTCAGCAACATTTATTTATGGATTTTTAGTTGTAGCCAAGCGTAGCATCTTCAGTAATAATGAGGCAGCTTATGTTGTCAAGCCACTATACGGTAGCAGACACCAAGTTTTCACTTTCCATGGAGTATATTGTTTCATAATACTTTATGACACCCGCTAAAAAATGAAGAAACATCCAGAGGGCCACACATTACGTTTTAGCCCACAAGAACTTATGACAAGTCTGGGCACAAAAGCAGCAGCTTTTATTGCCAATAACCATGCCACGACTGTTTAATGTTTTGCTGTCAGCTTCTATTTATTGCAGTGCTTTATAGCTAATCCTTATATTTTTATTATCCGTTAAGACACACCCCCTTCCAAATAAAATCAATGATCCTCTGGTAGTGACAGTTACACCCAAGGAATATTAGTCAAGACTTTGATGCCACCAGTATAGAGACCTGGATTCCCAATAATAACTCCAATGGATGCCTCGGGGCCAGGATTGTTAACAACATGTTGCTTTTCCTATGATGGCAAATATTTTCTGACCTTTAGGAATCTCCATCCAGTTGGGTGTTTTTTTTTTTGTTGGTTAATTTCAAATTAGTTTTAATTGTTACATCCATCTATTTATTTATTTCATGGCAGCTACATTTCGATCAGAAATGGTATACCAAGCACTGGTGTCGTTACATACATCAATGTGGGTGGGATAAGTAACATAATTTAGACGAAATAACAGTTGTCGTATGGCTTATTAACACCACTTCGGTGTTTCCGATTGGAAATGACTAAACATTTAACTAAAGTTATGACATATATAATAAAATACAAGAATCTACAGGCATGACTTGAACAGTTCATCCTTAAGGATAGAATTTGACTTTGCATGAACAAGTACACTTAACTTCCATCCTGGAAGCACACATCCCAAACCAATAGATGGCGCACTACATCCTTGCCTTGACCTCTGTCAAGCTCCGAGACACTAGAAAGTTCAGTTTAGTTGTTTATTTTCTGGAAGAATGCACACACAGTAAAGTACATTATGTTTATGTGCCAAGCTTGTTTCGAGGTTTGCAGCCAGCATGAATGCATCGATGCTGTTCCTTAAACTACGCCCACACAGTTCTAAGTTTATTAGGTGCTGCAAAATGAGTGTCTTCAGTGGAAGAAGCATTTTATGCTTCACTACAAGAACACATTTGAACAATTCACATTTAAACATATTAGTACATAATTTCAATTTCGTCCAGAAATTGAATTCACTCTTAATGCTTTGAGAAAGCAGTAACCCAGGTGAACATTGATATCTTGATAGCATGTGAGTTGATTCATAATAGGTTTGGGCTTGGACAGTATCAGCTGATGGCTTGGAGCTAACTATTAAGAAAAGTCAGTATTGCTGATGGAATAGCTTTTAGTTTCATTCATAATTACTCAAACCCATAGGTGCTGCCAGCAGGATCCGCGTATCTGTGTCAGTGCGTTCGCTAACCTATTATAACACCCAGAGACGCATGATTGGGTTCTAGGTAAAATTATGGGGCTTATTATCAAGGCAGGCGATATGAGATTATCGCCGCTTTTGCGGACATTTTTGGCCGCAAAACTGCGATAATATTATGGCCCTATTAGCAAGCTGTCGCTAACAGCAGTTAGCGACAGCTTGTAGGCGATAGCGAGCGGTTTGGGGCCCGCTTTGCATGTCAGCGATATTTATCGCTAATGGCATGCAAAGTGGGTGTACCCAACCTGTTAGCGACTGAAAGTAGCCGCTAACATCGCTATCGCCTATTATCAACGCTAGCGTAGCGACAAGAAAATTCACGCTAAGCGCGAATATCGCTGAAAACTAACGCCTGCTCAGACCAGTTCTTAGCCTGTATATCCAATGGGAGGTGGATATTCAGGCTAAGTCCCTATTAGCGATAATGCCTGAATATCGCTGGATTTCCAGCGATATTCACACATTTCACCGCTATCGCCAGATACTTTATCACTCTGGAGATAAGCGTTGCTAATAGCAGGTTATCTCTGCGATAAAATCCGGTGATGCGCGGCGATAACAAAAATTTTGCTAAGCTTATTTAGCGACAAATATCGCTTGTTGTTGATAATATGCCCCTATTTTTTGCACTTTGAGCACTCCTTTTTCCCTAGCAACAGTGTCCGTTTTGTGGCCAACTGGTATGGTAAAACCTGGCTTCCCCTGCAGCCCATGTATGATGCCATAAGGCAGCTATGTACAAGGGCCTCTATGTACAGCTTGTCCTGAAGACAATAACTAACTGCCACATTTACTAACTACCTTGACTTTACCGTGATGTTGTAAGTATTTTAACAAAAAAGTTTACTCTAAAGCAGATTCATGTCTTACAAACTAGATGGTCTACTTGAGCTGATAATACCATCTCTAGCTAGTCTGGTGAGGCGTAAGCCACTCCTTGTTTGCAGATACTCACAATTTGTTGGGATATTGATGTCCAAGCAGACAGATCCCACCCTTTGGCAGAGACAACTAAATCTCCTGGGTTTCATAACAATCGCAGACATGGTCAGGAGTAAAACACAGATAGATAGTAATTCCAGGTGAAATATGATTTTCATGGGCTTAAATCACAATTTCTTTCTCATAAAAGTCAATTTATGCGATTTAGCCTAATGTCCATCAAGGTACACACATTTCTTTCCAGAGAGACATTTACTACTCATTCCAGTCTTCTTCTGGCAACTCAAATGACATTTCTATCTCAGAGGTGATCAAACGTATACACAAAACTACGGTGAACCTTATTGCCACTATATGCATAATTTTACAACATGTTTGTGAAATCTCTTGAAAACAAATATGGAATTTTGTACAGCTGTAGAGTTCAAAGGGAACTTTTTAGGATGCTTCTGTCATTTCCTTACAGATGTATAATTTAAGACCCATTGTAACACCTTCTGCTTAGATTATTATAAGCAATCAGAAGAACTCCTGTTTAAAACAATTCTAGGGACACATCAACGCTGCCCTGTCTTAATTTTGTAGTTTTTTAGAAACTCTTCCTAATATCATTGAAACCGACAAGGTTCCTCAAGGATTTAATTGAAAAATACTAATTTGTGGACAGTCATTATTTACTTTACCCTATTATTTAAGCGTTTTCTAAATGAAATACAATATTGCTTCACGGTTTCTGTTCATGTATGGCAAGACTGATCTTGCATTAAAAATGAGGACGTCTGAAAATGCATTAAATGTAAGAGGTTATGGACAGAGGACAGGTTCGTTAGATGGATCACATTATTGAGAGAGGTCCTGTTTAGAGGGCAAAGAAAATATGTATTAGATCACATTTATGTTTGGGTTGGGGAAAGAGACAGACAACAGGATGTGGTTTAACTGGAGTAACTGGAGTAAGCTGGTCAAGGATAGCACAAGTTGGGGGGCGTGGCCAAGCTGCCGACTGTGATGACCACACGGCTGTGAAGCTCTGCCGAGTAAACGCACGAATTCTACTATACAGCCGAAATGACACCCTATTCCATGCAGCGATGCCCAGCGCTAAGCTCCTGAAGGTGAGTGGGGCAGATGGACCCGAAGCTGATGCCAGCCGGAAAAGTTTGCCGATCCGGCCAGCTTCTGTGCACTTCTATGGGCGTGCGTAGCAATGGAGGCACAGGCAAATCGAGGCCCCGGCTCATGGCCTGGTCTGCGGAGACATCGGCGACCCCGTGGGAGGCGGAGTACTGTCAGGCGAGTTGCAACAGAGGGCCCTCTCGAGCCATTAGCGGCGGCTGTTGCTGGTCTTCAACCCCCCTCCTTCATTATTACCTGAAGCGTGTGTGGCAGGTGGGCCCGCTTCTGACTTGCACGAGTCCCATCTGGTTGTGTGTTCCGGAGGCCCTGCAGTGATAGGGGCAGCAGATGAGCCTGGTACCCGGCCATTCAGCTACCCGTGCAGGCCCATGTCGAGTGGATAGGGCCATCAACGTAACGAGGCCCAACTGCTTCGTTTGGCTGTAACTGAGGGCCCCATTGTTTACGCCAAGTGGGCGTGATACATGCCCTGAAAGCCTACAAGTCCTGCGCATTGTCCCTGATAACCCTGGTGTGCACTCCCTCAAGTATTGCACCCTGAAGAAAGCAACTACTTAAGGCACAGTCTGGCGATGCAGCGCAGTGCCAGGTCGTGGCCCATGGGAGAAAAGATGTATTTTTGAAAGATCAGGGGGAAGTTGTCTCGCTGCTGATTGAATGCCACTGTGCTGTCCTTACTTATATAAGTGACGTTGTTGTAATTCCACCTTGGGTCCTGGAGTGCTGTGGGGCGCTGGGGCTACAGGAGCTGGGCTGTGGTCAGTACGAGGCTACCGCTAAATTCTGCGGCATTGCCCCCTTGCCCTCTCATAAGGTACCTAGCAAATCCCTCCACCGTCTTGTGTCCGGGGTGCCACGTGACAGGTAACAAGCGTGGTTGCACACAGACAGATGCAGGTGGGAGGGCATGGGCTGTAAAGACCCGACGCAGCGAACCCTGAAATTTCCAAAGGCAACTGACAAGAGCCCTGTCACGGAATCAGACATGGCTTCTGGGGGTCGGTCGCTGGCCCAACTGTGGATCAGCCAACAAGTTGGGACTCTATGCTACTTGAGGTACAGGCGGGATTCATAGCTTTAGACAGCCGATTTAATTCACTAGATAAGCGTTTGGACACCTTAGGGACCAGAATTGACAATCATGATAAACGGTTGGATACCGCAGAGGGTAGGGTATCCGACCTGGAAGATGTATCCGCACAGTTAAGCCACAGACTACAAAGATTTGAAAAGATTTTAAAGGATGTGTCTGTTACGAACAAGGACTTAGAATCGCGCAGCAAGCGCAATAACCTCTGTATCCTAGGCGTTCCAGAATTGACCAACACCTGTCGCATGGTCCAGTTCGTAGAACAGTTGTTGACCGACCTTTTGGGAAGAGAAACCTTCACTTCAGTGTTGATGGTTGAGCGCACTCGCCGCTCTTTGGGGCCCAGGTCCAACCCAGGCTGTCCTCCTTGTGGTAAATAAATAATTAATTACCGGTTCTATTTTTCAGAATAATCAATAAACAGGTAGCTCAATAAATTAGAGTCAGGATTCGAGGTAGCTGGAGTCTACAGGCTTTAATAGGCATAAAGGACAGGAACAGGACAGCCTGTACGGGAATAGGATGGCAGCTGCCGGGGGCAGGATCTGGGAGCATAAGGGTAAGGATAACTTTTAATATGCGAGTACAGTATATATACTTAAACAAATACATTACATTCAATACAGTAGGCGTAGCAGTAGGCGTGACTTCGTAGCAGTCGCGAAAGATAAAGGCAAAATGATGTAACAAGAAGGCGTGTACAGGGCGTATACATAGACATGTGATGCAAACGTAACAGAATATGTCATAAACAGGGCGGAAACATGGAGGGGGGTACCTGAGCAGCTGGGACCTCTAACCTAGTGGTGCGCGCAAACGGGCAATGACGTGTTACCAGGGAGAACTAGGGCTATGACTTCTGCGCTAGAAGAGGAGACTAAAGTCTGGAATGTCAGAGCAACATGTACCCAAGGCATATCTAGTATCTGGTGTTTAGAGTACATGTTGATAGAATCCAAAAGTTATCAGGGCAAAGGCTAATAGACACCAAGACTGGTGCATGCATTATTCTACATGTATTGCGTGTGCGAGGAATATTCTATGAATATTAATACAGTATTTCTCTTACATGGAGACATAAAGGCTAGACCATGACGGAAACTATTGATGCGATTCAGTAGCTTAGGAATGCAGAGAAGGAGGGCTGAACTGATAACTAGAAACATAACATATTCTTGGCAGACTGGGAGGCAGAGCCAGGCCGGGCCGGGCACTGCGAGGCATGAAGTAAGCGAAGGGTCAGGGATGCAGGTGGGGGCTGTATCGCTCCTCGGAGAGGGTTCAGGAGACAGGAGCTGAATCTGAGTCCGGGCCCTTTTGAGGCCTAGAAACGGGGACGATTCAATGAATTAACGCGCACACTGTGAAATGTGGCAACGTAGGTTTACATAGGCCTAATATTCGTAGCTTTTACGAAGACTGGAAACTGGCATACTAGAGATGGACACAACTGTAATTGCGTCTTTAATCGATCAGAGGGGAATACATGCATATCGATCATGCACATATAACAAAAGATGGGGAACACGTAGGCACATACAACATGGCAAAATTTACTTTTCCACATTCCCTCCTTGTGCCCTACGTTTCCATCAGGAAACATCAATATTCATGATACCATCTATCATTTCATATAGCATCATCTGTTCGTCTCGAATTGTCTTGGAACGGGATTTAGGACTAGGAATACAAGAGGTAGCACACATGCCACAAATCGCAGGGCCACATTGTATACAGAGGCAGCAACTGAATATGATCATTACTGCAATACCTAGAAATGACAATACTTTCCATCCCCAGGCAGATATAATACTCCAGAGCCAACCGGACCATGTCCAGGTGCCTGGATTCTGGTGTAACTGATGGGCAATTTTATGAAGTCTGGTTATAGCTGAATAAACAGACGGCGCGTTGTTAGGAATGAAAATGCAGCAACTAGATCCGATGACTCTACATGCTCCTCCTCTATCGGCCAGTATGACGTCAAGAACGAGACGATTTTGGAGCACGACAAATCTCATAGCAGATTGCTCTTCAGTTAAGTTACCTAGAGCAGAAGTAGTCTCATTCACTACTGCTTCAAGGGTTCTGGTTAGTCTACGTATTAGCTTACTATTCTGGACAGGTCCTATAAAGAAGAAGAAACCTTTATTGAAGTCTTGATACTGTTCTAGAGTAGTTTCAGTTTGATCGACAATTGGGGACTCGATCTCCCTTCTAGGTCTGACGTGTACTAGATGTGTGTTTCTGTGATAATCAGATGGGGCTAGAAAAACTGGTGGCAGTAGGAAGGCAATGTAACATGTTCCATCCCAATCGAGGGGCAGACGAACATATGCGGTCTGACCACAAACAGAATAAGAATGACGTGAGGCTTTGAAAATAGATTTCCCACTGTCACTATACTCGACAGTAGTAGTACAATCACTATGTCCTACATGTGCGGAACCATTCTTTCTGACACATAATTCGCCTTTGACTGGTAGTACTGAAATAGCAGGCAAATCTGGAGTAGTATCGGACTGAGCATTCAGGACCATGAAATTCGAAGAATAATTACCCAAATCATATACTTCATTTTCTAGATCTAACCCTGTTCTATGGGGGAGACCTTGCTTGTCTGGAAAACATGTTCTATTCAGAAGGGACATATCATTGGAGGATGATGTTAAAGTGGACCATGCTCCACACGAACCATTATGTGAAAATGGATAAGGAAAGAGTGGCAGAACTCCCTTCGGTGTCTGGAAAGGGGGGAGTCGACCACACACCCAACAATTAGTGGCATTACTGGTCTGGTGTGAATAGTGTAACATTCTGATGAATGTATTATTTCGCATAGCAAGACGGTAGGATAGCTCGTGAGGAGGCAGATCACTAAATGTGTGCTCTACTGTAGCATTAGAAAACTTATTTACATGTGGAATTGGAAAACATAAATGTAAAGCATAACTTGTGCAGGTAACCATAAGACTCACATATAATACAAAACTTAGAATAATGATACATCGTATAGAGTTTTGACTAACTCTCTCACTATGGGGGTCTATCTCATACATGTCAGGGACCTGTCTAACCGTTTCACCCGAGAGGGACTTAGACAATTAAACTGGCTGACTTATTTTACTAGACCTGAGTTTCAGTTTATACTCCTGTTGCGGAGTTTTCTCTAACAGAGGAACTTTAAGTTCAGAGTCTGTTTTTAGGCAGTCTGTAGGAATGAGGCAGTCCTTAGCAAAAGTCTTTACTGGTAATCCATGGAACTTCTTGATGTGAGACAGATGGACCCATCCTTTCCGGCCCTCGAGCTTGACTGCTGTCCTTGTTGTTAACAAGACAAGACGAGGCTCCTTCCAACGGGGCTCCAGCGGACTTGAACGATCAAAATTCCGCACCAACACGAGGTCCCCTGGAATGACTTCATGCGGTTTCACCTCGGTGTTGTCTGGAAATGCGGCGGCAACCTGTGAACGACAAGAGTGTAGGGCAGACATCAAGGAAGCTAGGTAATCTGTCAGCATATTACTGGAAACATCTGTAATACTGCGGGGTCTAGGTGTACCCCACATGTTTGGGGGGCGGACGAATACGACCTCATACGGGGACAGACCTGATCTGGAATGTGCAACCATCCTCATGTAGAATAGAGCAACTGGCAAGGCAACTAGCCAGTCTACACCTTTTTCTTTACATGTCTTGGCAATACGGATTTTCAGGGTCTGATTATGTCTCTCTACGAGACCGGCTGCTTCAGGATGGCGCACACAATGGAACTTCCACTGGTACCCTAACAGAAGGGAAACATGTTTCATAAGCTCGGATGAGAATGGCTGGCCGTTATCAGAATACACGACCCTAGGGAGTCCATAGCGGGGAAAGAATTCACGAACCAACTGCCTGGCAGTGGTCGCGGCTGTGTAATCTGGGACTGGATATGCTTCGGTCCACCTGGACAAAGCGCATACAACTACGAGGACATACTTGAAACCTCGACTTCGCTCCATCTGAATATAATCCATCTGGAGGACTTCAAAAGGGTGGTCAGGAGGTTGGAATCCACCTTGTTCCACCGGGACACTTTTACCTGGATTGAACTGACAACATATCATACAGGTACGGACTTTCTGCTTGGCTGCAGCTCGTAAATGCTTGTTGAACCAAAGGTTCTGAATACTATCTAACATAGCTTTCTCTCCTAGATGTGCTGGACTATGTGCGGTATTAATAATGACTTGAACCATAGAGTCGGGGAGAAACCATGTGGCTTTTCCCTTCGTCAGCCATCCCTGATCTGTCTGGACCCCTCCTTGTTCAGACCATTTCTTGATTTCTTCGGGAGTAGCATGGAACTGTATGTCTATGACATCTTGTGTAGGGTCCTTAACTGTCATACAAGTAGTCTGATCTAGAGGGAATGTCTGTTTTGTGTTAACTGGAATGTCTGGAGTCTGAGCTGTAAGCTTGGCTGTTCGATCTGCTAGATCGTTACCTTGGGAAATGATATCAGTAACTTTCGTATGTGCCTTGCACTTCATGATAGCGATAGCTGTCGGTAAATGTATTGCATCTAACAGAGCTTGAATGAGGAGACCATGCTGAATCTTGGTTCCATGAGAAGTCATGAAACCTCTCTCCTGCCAGAGCACTCCGAAGTCGTGTACAACTCCGAATGCGTAACATGAATCTGTATATATGTTTACTTTCTGGTTCTTGGCACGTACGCAGGCTTGGGTCAGAGCAACTAGCTCTGCTGCTTGAGCAGACAGGGTGTCAATACGATGTGTTTCTATAACTTCGGTTTCAGTAGTCACTGCATACGCGGCTACTAGTTCTCCTGTACTTGTTCTCATACATGAACCATCCACATAAAGTGTCAGGTCTGGATTAGGTAATACAATATCTGTCAGATCTTGTCTTGGCTTTGTCATAGTGTTAACAACTTCCACACAGTCATGTGTGGCAGAATTTGAAGTAACTGACGGTAACAGTGTAGCAGGATTTAGAATGTTGCAGCGTCTGATTTCTATGTGTGGCTGGAACAGTGTCAGTTCATAACCTGTTAAACGTGCAATTGTCAAGTGCTGAGTCTGTGTTCGGTTTAAAAGAACTTCCACGGAGTGTGGAACTTGTACTGTCAGGGAGTGTCCTAATACTATGGAATCACTTTGTCTGATAGCTAGAGCTGTGGCTGCAACTGACTTGAGGCACGCAGGCAGAGCCTGGGCTACTGGATCTAATGTGCTCGAAAAATAAGCACAGGGCTTGTACTGTCCTGCTTGATCTTGTGTGAGAACAGATAATGCAGTACCATCACGTTCTGTGACAAAAAGTGTAAAAGGCTTACTGTAGTTCGGTGTAGCTAGAACAGGTGCTTGGCATAAGGCTTTCTTTAATTCATTAAAAACAAGTGTATGTTCCTGGGTCCAAGGGAGGACAGTCGATATGGCTGCCTCCTGTGTCGTTAACTGTATCAGTGGCTTAGCTAGAAATGCATACTGAGGAATCCATTGTCTGCAATAAGAAGTGAGGCCAATAAAAGCTCGTACCTCCTTCTGTGTCTTGGGCTGTGGAAGACTCGCTATTAACTGGATACGGTCTGGTGTCAACTGCCTACCCCACTTGGACAGTAAGTGGCCTAAGTAGATCACTTGCTGGACACAGAATTGTAATTTGGAAGGGGACACCTTGTGCCCCTGTTCGGCCAGAAAATACAGAACCGTTAGTGACGCACGCTCGCAGTCACGTTCAGAACGGGGTGTGATCAGTAGATCATCGACATACTGGAGCAGGGCAGTGTCAGTTGGCATGTGAATATTGTCTAGTTGTCTTTTAAGTGCTTGACTGTAAATACTAGGGCTTTCTGTGAAACCTTGAGGAGCTCGTGTGAATTTATAGCTCCTTCCATTTAAACAAAAACCGAAAAGGTACTGGCTGTCTGGATGAATCGGGACACTGAAAAATGCGTTCTTGAGGTCGATAACTGTGAAAAATGTAGCTTCAGAATCAATGGCTGTCAATAGGGAAGAAATATCTGGGACTACTGGATACTGGGGTATGATACATTTATTAAGCTCTCGAAGGTCAATCACTAATCGATATACTGGAGGTGCATTTGGATCAGTACGTTTCAGGACTGGAATGATAGGAGAATTACATACATTGGAGTCAGTTTCTACAACCACTCCCTGAGCAATGAGCTCGTCAATAATTTTGGATAAGGCTGCTACAGCCTCGGGTGGCAATCTGTACTGTCTGATCCGTGGCAAAACTATACCTTGTTTGAGAGTCACACGATGGGGTGTGATATCCATACATCCTACATCAGTTGGACCTTGCGCCCACAAATGCTGCGGTACATTCAATAGTCTTGGATCAAAATCACGTAATACATAGTGACCTTTAAAGTCACGTAAAAACAATCGGACTCCTTCTGGAGAACAGCAAATTACTGCACCTAATTCTTTCAATGTTTTAATGCCTAACAAATTTTCTGGACATGATTTCGTAAGTAACAAATCAGTAGTTCGGGACAATGGACCAACTTCTAGGGAAACTGGTTTTGAAATCTCGTTAACAATAGGCTTTCCTGAAAATCCAAGGGAAACATTTTTAGAGCCTGAGAGCGGAGCCCCTGGAACCTCGTCATGACTGATAGTAGTCCTACTTGCCCCTGTATCAATCAAAAACTTTCTGTCTTTCCCTAATACCTGACTGTGTACATAGGGACCCTCTTGATCTACAGGTATCTCGATGAGAGGCAAGCCTACCTCCCTCTCTAGGCTGTTTCATGAATACTGTTGATACTCTGGATACTCTGTCTGGGCATACTGGTACATCTGCTGTGTAACATGCTGTGTTGCAGCGATAGGCTGCGGTGCTGGAACTGTCTGTTGTGCATTCTGTGGTGACTGTGAAGTCTGTGAAACTTGTTCTTGTCTAGGCGGACGTGGTCTTTCTTTAGTCTTACCAGTAGCTATGTTGTGTTTCAGAACTGCACACTCGTTTATAAAATGACCTGGCTGTTTACAGTAATTGCAAGTCCCTTTAACGGGAGCTGCAGGATGACTGGCTTGATTCGGACCCCTCTTCTGACTGTCTTGTGGAACAGATTGTGCAACTAATACTTTCATTTTCGTGTCTTTCATACGTCTCCTTTCGTGTTCTTGCTCTTCCCTGATTCTGTTCTGGTGATACTGGAGCATCTGAAGCATTTGTGACGGGGTATTAGCTTGCCAGGTACTTTCGACTTTCAATACTCGATTTTTAACTTGTGGACTTGAATTCTCGACTAGTTTGGTAACAAAAAGTTGAGGGTACGATTCACTACTCGTCTTCAGACCACTGTTGATAATAAAACATTTTTCAAATCTAGAATAAAAATCACTAGTGTCTTCATCCTGTTTCTGTTTACATGCTGAGATTGCATCCCAATCTTCCTTTTTCGTGGCTAGTAACCTTGGCAAAACCTGTATCAATAACTCGGGCAATTCTTTACATTTGTCCCCAAGACCGGTACCTGGTACTCGTATATTATCTTCAGCTTCTAGAGCTGTCCAATCAATCTTTTTCTCTACCACCTCCCATTCTTTTTCCTTGAGTTTTTCATATACCCCTGCGGGCAACAGGACCTTTAGCATTTTAATGATATCTGGATACGTGTATTCTCCCATACGGAGCATGTCTTTTAATTCTCGATGGAACCCTGCTGGATCTTTGTCGTGACAGGGAATTAACTTTTTCATCTCTAAGAGTTCCATCTTTGTGATAGGGGTGTAAACAAATACTCGTTCTAGTCCACCACCCGTTCCTCTAACTGGATGTACTTCTCGTAACGGATGCTGTCTATCTATGTAAAATGATTTACTTTCTGGAGGTGAGATGTGAACAAAATGCGGATTCAGAAACGTTCGGTATTTGTGGCGCTGTTCTAGAATCCACTGTCTTGACTGGTGGCCATATTGGGAGGGGGGACAGTGTAGGCGGCGCGGTTAGCGCTCCAGTGTGCACGCGCTCGGCGAGCATAAAGGTAGGCAAGTGTCAGGTGAGCGCCCTTAACAACTTAGACTGCAAGCGCTAGGAGAGCTTTGCTCTTGCTGCTGACTGAAGCATCTATTGCTTTTTAAATATCCCGTTTTTTATTTACTTTGATTTTTTGTTTCTCGTTTTCCCTCGTTTTTAAATTGGGCCACTCGCAGACCCACACTGCTGTCACCTCACCCCCACTATAATTTTGTAATACTCACCGCGTTTTAGCGGGTCCCTGTCCACTGTCTTGACTGGTGGCCATATTGGGAGGGGGGACAGTGTAGGCGGCGCGGTTAGCGCTCCAGTGTGCACGCGCTCGGCGAACATAAAGGCAGCCATGCTGACGCGCAGCGTCATCACGCAGCGTCATCACCGGATTGTCGCCGGAGTTTCGCCAGAGTCAAGCCCGTCTGTGCCCGTCCGGGCCCAGACGGGCCTTGGGCATACCACTCTGCTCAACTCTCCGAACACACGGATCCCTTCTTACAGGTACTCTCGGGACTCGCTTCTCGCATTACGCGTGCCAAGACATCCTAGTTGCTACTATTATTGGGCGGAGGGTGCTGTATTCAAACCCTGTTCTGGCTGTCGCCCACATAATACGGTTAAGGATCCCGACTCTTTTATGATGGCTCTGCTTAATTGCAGATCACTTCCCTGTCACTCCACGGAAATCCATTGTCTCCTTTTGGATTATAGTTTGGATGTTTTATTTCTTACGGAGACGTGGCTGTCCACTGGTTCCGACCCCGACATTGTTAATGCTCTTCCCCCGGGATACCTCATGTTTCACCTTGATAGGCCGGATGGAAGAGGGGGCGGAGTGGCCATTATCTACAGAGACACATTGGTATGCAAAGCCGCAGATTGCGGCATTAATAACGCGGAGAGTTGTCATTTCACTCTTGGCATCTCTTCGACTGTCTCTATCTCTGGCATTTTGGTGTACCGGCCTCCCGCTACGCCAGGGAACTTCGTGGATTCCTTTATGGAAACTGTTATTCCACTTGCTGCGGTTTCGTCCAATTTTCTCACTCTTGGGGACTTTAATTTTCATTTTGACGACCCCAATGACGTGGCGTCAAGGGATCTTATGAGTTCGCTTGGTGCACTTGACCTACATCTTGTCAATGTGGGAGTGACTCATAATAGAGGCCATCAGCTGGATGTGGTCTTCGCTAATTCGGCGAACTTGCAGGCCCTCCAGACGTTGGCTCTCCCTTGGACTGACCACCATTTCATTCCGTTTAGCTGGCTGCCTGGGAACCGGAGAGATCCTCCACTTAGGCAACATACTGTGGACCGTCTCTGGTCGAAGCTTCCGGTAGACAGGTGGGCGGAAGAGCTAGCCAGAACTTGTCCCCATCCTGTAGATGACCCCAACATCACAGATCAGCTTGTAGTCAATTGGCTAACTAACTCCTTGGATTTGCTGATCCCGAATAAAAGGAGACCTGTCAGGGAGAGAAGAATTGGTTCTGCTCCCTGGTACACCCTCGAACTCAGGTGTATCAGAACTTCCTGTAAAAGGTTTGAACGTGCTTGGAGGAGAGAGCAGACTGAGGAAAGTCGGGCCTTTTATAGGAAGGAGCTGGGGAAATATAAAAGGGCACTGAAGGACGCTAAAAGGGCTTTCTTTAGTGAGAGGATCGCGAGGGCAAGTAACTCCTCCGGCGAGTCGTTTAAAATCTTTAAAGAACTTCTGAAAGCACCCACCCCCCCAGTGCTTCACGATGACCCTAAAGAACAATGTGAGGATTTGGCTAAATTTTTTTACTCTAAAATAGAGAAAATATTATCCTCCTTACCCTCTATCCCTCTCATTCAGGAATCAATCATTGGTTCTATAAACTGCCCGACTGAGTTTATATCCTTTGGCCCCTTCTCGGAAGAGGAGGTTACAAAGGTCCTGCTGGAGATGAAGAGTGGCTCTCCGAGCGATCCAGTCCCGATGAAACACCTTAAGCCCGTGGTTAACATCCTGTCAACTCCTTTGACTGATCTCATAAACCTCTCACTTGCTCAGGGCATAGTGCCACAGAGATGGAAAAAGGCTGTGGTGAAAGCCATACTGAAAAAACCAGGATTGGATCCATCTGATTTGACCAATTTTAGGCCAATTTCTCTCCTTCCTGGTTTTTCAAAAATTGCTGAGAAGCTTGTCAATCGTCAGCTCTCGCACCATCTTGAAGCTAACCACCTGCTAGGAGATTCCCAGACTGGTTTCCGCCCCGGCCATGGAACAGACACTGCCTTGTTGGCAGTAGTGGAGGAGGCAAGAAGCACTCTCGATACAGGGGGGTCAGTGGCAGTGATCCTCCTGGACTTGAGTGCTGCTTTTGACACCGTGAACCATCAGGTGCTCCTCCAACGGCTGTCAGAGGCAGGTGTCTCGGGGACAGCTTTGAAATGGCTGGGCTCCTTTCTTGCGGATCGTTTCTACCAGGTCTGGGAAGGGTCAGAGCAATCTGCCCCAATCCCTCTTCAATGTGGAGTCCCGCAGGGCTCATCGCTGAGCCCTACCTTATTTAATATTTATATGACTCCACTTGAAAGAGTGGTCGCCCCTTCGGGGGTGAAGATCATCAGCTATGCTGATGATACTCAGCTGGTGGTGGGCCTCACGCAATTGGCGTCACACCCGGAGGTATTACATGACTGCCTCGCCAATGTTTATCGGTGGATGTCCATCTCTGATTTAAAGCTCAATGGAGGTAAGACCGAGCTGATGCTCCTGGGCAACTCCAATCCTTCCATCATTGCGAGTTGCTGGCCCCGGTCTCTTGGCGATCCACCATCCCCCAAGAAGGAGATCAAATCCTTGGGAATATGGTTGGATGACGATCTGTCCTTTCGGACTCATGCCAAGAAGACCGCAGGGGTCTGTTTTGGTTTGTTGAGATCAGCCCGTAAGGTGTTACCTCTGCTTCCTGCTCCATCAAGGAAGTTGTTGATTCGTGGCCTAATTCTATCCAGGCTCGATTATGGGAATGCGCTGTTTCTCGGTGCTCCGGAAGCTACTCTCAAAATTCTCCAACAGGTGCAAAATGCAGCTGCGAGAGTCCTTATGGATGTCCCTAGAAGGCAGTCTGCTGCTCCGGCCCTTAAAGCGCTCCACTGGCTCCCCGTGAAGGAGCGGGTGAAATTTAAAGCGCTTTGTACAGCTCATAAAATTTTACACGGTAAAGGCCCTTCCATTCTTGCAAATATGGCCCGTCCCTATAAACCCTCTCGTCTGTTGCGCTCTGAGCAAAAACATCTTTTGCAGTCAACGAGAGTAAGAAGAGCCCGGTCGGGGGGCAGGCGTTTTTCTGTGCAGGTAGCCTCCCTTTGGAACTCTCTGCCCCTTAAGATCCGTTCAGAACCCCAGATCCTATCATTTAGGAAGTTGCTTAAGACTCATCTGTTTCCTCGGTAGTGTTAGCTGAGTCTTCTCCTTTTTTGTGGTCTGTTGCGCCGGGATGCCCCTGGGTAAGCCGAGCGCATTATAAGTTTCATAATAATAATAATAAGAATGACACTAATTAAATCGGTACCTAAACCTCTCCATCTATACTGGAGTAACTCGTTCAGAACATCATGTAACGGACCTGGATCAGAATGTTGTCCCTCATACAGTGTAATGAGGTGCTGGATCATATACATACCCACCAGTCGTTGCTCGGCTGGGGGCAGTTTCAGAAACATTTGTGCCACTATTTCGTCTGGAAAAGTGGTAGAATCAGTAGTCCATCGGACTGCTGATCGGGCTAGTTCTTGTTCATGCATGGTACTAAGTTCACTATAACCGATTCGTGATTTCAGAATGTGATCGGTAGCTTGAAATACTTGTTCAAGAGAACCTTGTTCTGATACTGGAGGAGGGAAAACTTTCTTGTGTTCTAGGCGTGAATGTTGTTCGGGAAGTCTAGTTCTACCTACATACGCTATTCTGGTGGGATTCTCGGCGTCTACCTCTTCAGTAGAAGAGTTGTCTTCTTTCTCGCTTACTTGTGCTGCTTTTCGTTTCTCGTGTAGCTTTATTATTTCCCTACGGATTTTCTTGTACATACTCTCTATACAGCTCTGTGTCTTGTGTCTTCCCTCAGCTATATGGTCACTCCACTTGGTCAGAACTTTCATTTCTTCCGGATTTTTATCCGGATAATCCTGTTCCCTTATCAGACAATTGATTAGAAACTTTAAAAGCATGAGCTGAATTTCGACTTTTCTTTGAGCCATGGCCTCGCCAATACTTCCTGGGTCTGTTCCTGTATGGATGAAACGATATATTCTGTCTAGATATTCCTTCATATTCGGCAGGGTGTCCAAATACTCGGTCACCCGTCTTACACGCAATGAATATATAACCATATTATCATCGCCTGGGACTGGATCATAACGGCATTCGGTAAGGGCTCGCTTGATATCGGCAACTGACTGCTGTTTGGGCGAACGCTGTAACGCTCGTGCATGTAACTCGATTAATGTCAGACGTTTGTGTTGCGGCGGGGTTCCCGGAGGACTTCCCCCCCCGCGGCTCCTAAACTGGAATCATCGACGGGTACTGTACGTGCTGGGAGAGTGACTGATGTAGCGGGTACATGTACTGTAGGCTGGACCGGGGGTACCGTAACAGGTGCTGTAACGGGTGCCCCGGTGGCTGGAGGAACAGGAATTACATCATTTACGGGAGCCGGCGGAACAGGATTTGCATATGTTGGGACTGTGTCGTCCAAATAGGACGAGAGAAAAATATCAGCTGCGGTCGGTTTGTGACGTAGCTTAATCGGAACTAATGGCGGCGGAAAATTACATGGTGCTTCCGGGGTTGCTTTCGGCAAGCCCTCGGCAAGAAGAGGATACATACCCTTAATAAGGGCATTTCTCTGTCTATCTGACTGTTCGGCTTTAACTCGTTCACCTACTTCGATTAATTCCCTTTCTTGGGCTCTTTCTGAGGATTCCCTACTTAATTCTGTTTTTCTGATTTCTTTTTCGGTTCTTTTATGAGATTCTTTGCGCCATAACTCGATGGCATCTTTCTGGGACTGTCTGGCTTTCTTTTTCCATAATGCTTCTTCTACTCGCATGATGCACTCGGCATCCCACGTACCTGATACGGGCCATCTATATTTCTCGTCTAATTCCTTGGTGTACTCCACCCATAAGTCTAGATATAATATGGCACTTAAGCCATGCTTATGATACATAAAATGACCTGGACTGTCCCTAGGCGGGACAGGAACTGCTTCCTCTAGCAGACCTTTTCTAGTTTTTAACTGACGTAACTTCGAGAACAGAGGCATAGTTTAGGCTGGAGTCTGGACACAATACAATACACGATAAACACAATAATAACTAAGAAAACAAATCACTCATACCACGACATTGAAAACACATGGAATAACATTTATAATAACAGTTCGGACAGAATACATGAATCTTCTCGAGAACAGAAACTTACTAGAATGACTAGATGTACTGCTAAAACAGCACGAAACTTACCGGTCCCATAAAGAGACACGTCAGGACCCGCGTCCACCTAGGTGAACACTTCGTGTTGGATCTGCGTACCCAAACCCACGGACCAGAGACAAATTAATTGACCCTGTCTAGATACTACCCCAGCAACGGTACTCACCGGGCAGCAAGAACGGAAGGCCTCGGACTGGACTGGACTGCTACGACGACGGACGGACGAACTTCGGACTTCAGTTACAGGTGGGCCTCCGGATACCTCGGACCTTGGACTCTCGGCTTGGGCTCTGGTCGGGACTCGCCGCGTTCCTCACCGCCTCGTCTGGACGCTGGACCGCAACCTCCGTCTCCTCCGTGGGCCTGAGGGATACTTGAAGCAGAAATATCTGCACGTGCACGGTATGGTTCCGTCACGGCTGCAGAGGATCAGGGGGCCTGCGTGGCTTCGCCGGCGCGCGGGGAAAGGGCAAGTCCCTATTCGGGCGCCATTTAATTCTCTAGATAAGCGTTTGGGCACCTTAGGGACCAGAATTGACAATCATGATAAACGGTTGGATACCGCAGAGGGTAGGGTATCCGACCTGGAAGATGTATCCGCACAGTTAAGCCACAGACTACAAAGATTTGAAAAGATTTTAAAGGATGTGTCTGTTACGAACAAGGACTTAGAATCGCGCAGCAAGCGCAATAACCTCTGTATCCTAGGCGTTCCAGAATTGACCAACACCTGTCGCATGGTCCAGTTCGTAGAACAGTTGTTGACCGACCTTTTGGGAAGAGAAACCTTCACTTCAGTGTTGATGGTTGAGCGCACTCGCCGCTCTTTGGGGCCCAGGTCCAACCCAGGCTGTCCTCCTAGACATATAATTGCACGTCTCCTAAATGTTCATGGACAGAGATACAGCTTTGCGACAGGCTAGGGAGAAAGGTATCCTAAACTGGCAGGGCTCGGTCTTGTCCATGTACCCGGATTTCACAGTAATGGTCCAGGAGGTGAGACGTAAATACAGCTGTGTGAAGGCTACACTACGTAATCTGGGTCTCAGATATGGGCTATTATATCTGTTGCGCCTTCGAGTCGACATTGATGGTCGATCCCAAATTTTCGAATCACCTTCAGAGGTACATGGCTTTTGTAAAAGCTATAAAGGTGTTAGTCTTCAGAATAACAAGGACGCTTCCAGATCATCTCCTCCGCACAACGGCTCCATCACTAGCACGGAGCTCTTCTCTTCAGAATGAGTGAACACGGGGTTACGATTCCTGGTTTACCCAGTATATATGGCTGCGTTGACACTGAACGGGACTGTCATTGGACATTATAGATAAGTACAAAGTTGGATTCTTGGTGTGGTGTTGCCACCCCCTAAGTGTTTAGCCCAGTAATTGTACGAGTGTAATAATGTGGTTGTTTTTTCAATTTTTTGCAATGTGATTTGCTTGCTTTGGGTGGCTAAATGTTTCTTAAATGGAGTTACTCCCTCCACACTATGTGGCAGGAGTGGGTGGGTCGGGGGGAGGGGAGGGGAGGTTGCTAAACATTTTTGCATGTTCGCATATTTTTTCCTTTTCAGCTGTACACTTTGTCATATGTACGCCGCCTATATTTTAAATCCAGAATTTATTAGTAAACTATGTCAACTGTAGATAATCTGCCCACTGTCTCCAACCTTAAGCTTTTCACATGGAATGTTCGGGGGTTAAACAATGCTACGAAAGTTAGAAATGTACTTAATTATTTGCAACGCCATGTTATGGATATTGCATTTCTGCAGGAGACCCACCTTCCCAAAACCAATACGGCACATGGACCCGACTGGCTCTCCACACCACTGGAGTCAAACTATCCAGGCTGATGAAGGCTGATAGCCAGAAACCGGTCCTTGGATGCTTGATTCCGGTCTGGGAAAGACATGGCTTGGTAGTTCGGACTGGACTGTTCCCGTGAGGCACAGGGTCAGAGCTGATTTGCATATAGCCAGTGTCTAACCCAGGGTGGTGTGGAGTGCAAAAAAACGATGGATTTAGGCCCAGATCTTTGTACTGGGGTGAATGTATGACATTGTTCTACATTCTGTCCATCAACTGTGTTTTTTGCAATTTTCACCCCGAGTGTGCTGGGTATGCTCAGACGTGAGTCCCAGGCTCTCCACACCACTGGAGTCAAGCTATCCAGGCTGATGAAGGCTGATAGCCAGAAACCGATCCTTGGATGCTCGATTCCGATCTGGGAAAGACATGGCTTGGTAGTTCGGACTGGACTGTTCCCATGAGGCACAGGTCAGAGCTGATTTGCATATAGCCAGTGTCTAACCCAGGGTGGTTTGGAGTGCAAAAAAACGATGGATTTAGGCCCAAATCTTTGTACTGGGGTGAATGTACGACATTGTTCTACATTCTGTCCATCAACTGTGTTTTTTGCAATTTTCACCCCGAGTGTGCTGGGTATGCTCAGACGTGAGTCCCAGGCTCTCTACACCACTGGAGTCAAGCTATCCAGGCTGATGAAGGCTGATAGCCAGAAACCGGTCCTTGGATGCTTGATTCCGGTCTGGGAAAGACATGGCTTGGTAGTTCGGACTGGACTGTTCCCATGAGGCACAGGGTCAGAGCTGATTTGCATATAGCCAGTGTCTAACCCAGGGTGGTGTGGAGTTCAAAAAAACGATGGATTTAGGCCCATATCTTTGTACTGGGGTGAATGTATGACATTGTTCTACATTCTGTCCATCAACTGTGTTTTTTGCAATTTTCACCCGAGTGTGCTGGGTATGCTCAGACGTGAGTCCCAGGCTCTCCACACCACTGGAGTCAAGCTATCCAGGCTGATGAAGGCTGAGAGCCAGAAACTGGTCCATGGATGCTTGATTCCGGTCATGGAAAGACATGGCTTGTTAGTTCGGACTGGACTGTTCCCATGAGGCACAGGGTCAGAGCTGATTTGCATATAGCCAGTGTCTAACCCAGGGTGGTGTGGAGTGCAAAAAAACGATGGATTTAGGCCCAGATCTTTATACTGGGGTGAATGTATGACATTGTTCTACATTCTGTCCATCAACTGTGTTTTTTGCCATTTTCACCCCGAGTGTGCTGGGTATGCTCAGACGTGAGTCCCAGGCTCTCCACACCACTGAAGTCAAGCTATCCAGGCTGATGAAGGCTGATAGCCAGAAACCGGTCCTTGGATGCTTGATTCCGGTCTGGGAAAGACATGGCTTGGTAGTTCGGACTGGACTGTTCCCATGAGGCACAGGGTCAGAGCTGATTTGCATATAGCCAGTGTCTAACCCAGGGTGGTGTGGAGTGCAAAAAAACAATGGATTTAGGCCCAGATCTTTGTACTGGGGTGAATGTATGACATTGTTCTACATTCTGTCCATCAACTGTGTTTTTTGAAATTTTCACCCCGAGTGTGCTGGGTATGCTCAGACGTGAGTCCCAGGCTCTCCACACCACTGAAGTCAAGCTATCCAGGCTGATGAAGGCTGATAGCCAGAAACCGGTCCTTGGATGCTTGATTCCGGTCTGGGAAAGACATGGCTTGGTAGTTCGGACTGGACTGTTCCCGTGAGGCACAGGGTCAGAGCTGATTTGCATATAGCCAGTGTCTAACCCAGGGTGGTGTGGAGTGCAAAAAAACAATGGATTTAGGCCCAGATCTTTGTACTGGGGTGAATGTATGACATTGTTCTACATTCTGTCCATCAACTGTGTTTTTTGAAATTTTCACCCCGAGTGTGCTGGGTATGCTCAGACGTGAGTCCCAGGCTCTCCACACCACTGGAGTCAAGCTATCCAGGCTGATGAAGGCTGATAGCCAGAAACCGGTCCTTGGATGCTTGATTCCGGTCTGGGAAAGACACGGCTTGGTAGTTCGGACTGGACTGTTCCCATGAGGCACAGGGTCAGAGCTGATTTGCATATAGCCAGTGTCTAACCCAGGGTGGTGTGGAGTGCAAAAAAACGACGGATTTAGGCCCAGATATTTGTACTGGGGTGAATGTATGACATTGTTCTACATTCTGTCCATCAACTGTGTTTTTTGCTATATTCAAGGGGTCAGCATCTCGAAACATGCGGGGTATTGCAAGACCATAGAGCCACGATCGCGGTTATTAAGCGCAATTTCGAACAGCTAGACAGGGAGCAAGTCTCCCTCCCGGATATTGCTAGATATAAATCCCAACTGATTTTGTTGACTGACTTCCGTGAGGCCATCAAAAGGGAGTCTCTCTTTTTGACTAAAGACACTACAGCTCACCGATATGGGGAGGGCAACAGACCAGGATGGACGTTGGCCAGACTTTTGAAACCCCAAGCAGGACGTGCCTACATAACTGACATCCGGTCCCCTGATGGTCGAGTATTGACGACCACATCGAACATTCGTGATGAGTTTCTGACATATTACATCAATTTATATTCCTCCCACAGAGATGGTAATTGTGCCACTCAATCGGACTATATAGCAGAGATTGTAATGGTCTAGTTGGAAAATTTCATGCAGAACTTTTTGGCGGAGCCTTTCTCTAAAGAAGAGATCTCCAGTGCGATTGACGCCATTAATGGATCCCCTGCCCCTGGGCTCCATGGATTTACCAGTGACTTCTACAAAGCATGCAAGAATATTTTGGCACCGCATCTGCTCGAAGTGCATAATGAGGCCTTGGAACATAGCGAACTTCCCCCTACTCTGGCCAAAGCCATAATAGTTCTGCTTCCCAAGCCAGGCAAAGACCCCTTATCTTGCGAGTCTTACAGACCCCTTTGCCTCCTGAATCTAGACTATAAAATCTTGGCCAAGATGATAGTGTTTTGGTTGGCTCTTTTGCTAGACCGCATAATCTTCCCGACCCCCACAGATCTACTGCCCTAAATTTGAGAACTCTATTTGCGGTCTTACAAAGATTTTCCGCGGACATCCCAGCAGCCGCTGTGCTGCTTGACACTGAAAAGGCCTTCGATTCCCTTGAGTGGCCTTTTTTCTGGGGGTCTGCGCAATTTGGGAATACCAAAAGGATTTATTGCTCTCACTGTACTATTATATGATAACCCTACTGCTAGACTTAGGCTGAACGGTACTTTACCATGCTCCTTCTGTCTCTTGCGCAGCACCAGACATGGGTGCCCTCTCTCTCCTTTGCTTTTTATTATCGCAATGGATCCCCTGGTCAGACATTTCCAAGAACGTCATCTGCACAGAGGGCTGCAGTGTAAAACAGGTCCCTTGCTTACATACCTCTGTGCGGATGATATTATATTGTATGTGCTCACTCCGGAGAACTTTTAACCCCTTATCAGAGAGATCATTAGATTTGGTACTCTTTCTGGCTTGGGAATAAACTGGGGTAAATCTGTAATTTTTCCACTTACCCCTAGCACCAAGAGTTGGGAGAGCAAATTCCCTCTAACCTGGTGCTTTGACACGACAAGATATTTGGGAATCAATATTCACTCTGAAACCGATATGATTATTAAATTGAATTATGGCCCGCGATACTGACTTTGGAGGAACAAGTTGACAGATGGATATACCTCCCCGTGTCCCTTGCAGGTCGGTTTGCATTGATAAAAATGATTGTTCCACCGCGTTTTTTGTATCTATTCAATAATCTCTCGATCACACTACCCAACAGCTTTTTTCTCACACTCAGGTCACATTTGATTGAGCTTACATGGCATGGTAGAAATCCCAGGGAGAGCTAGGATGTGATGACCTTGCCTTATGAGAGAGGAGGCTTTGGGGTTCCTAATCTGCAAATGTACTATCTGGTAGCACAGTGCAGTTTTCTCACTCCTGATATCATCCCGATGCCAGACTTCCCTATTCCAAGCCAGAGGCTGACCTGGTTTTGCCCACGCCCTTACACACAAAACTATCTCTGAGTCACCAGCGAGACCCCAGGAATGTCCAAACTGTGTTTGCCACAAGCTGGGTGAGGAAGAAGTCAGTGAGTATTATGACTGCTTCGGTGTTGTATTCCCCGGACATTCCGATATTAAATAAATCTTGGATCCCCATCATGACAGAAAAAATAGTCCAGCGGACACTAACTAAATTTGCAATCAGCAAGATGGGCAAACTTTTCCCTGATGGCCAGGTCTTTGTTGATGTTGAGGAAGGCAGATTCCTCGAGGCTACGTTTATGAACCGCTTCATCTTACATAGGGTGAGCAGTGCTCTCCGGTCTGAAATCGCCGAATTCCCAATGGCTCCTCCTGAGCTTGTCCCTTTATCCACAGTGATTTCCACCCTGGGAAGCAAGCGATTTGTTTCAAAACTGTATCATGCATGCATGACTTTGGTGCCTAGAAGAGACAACACGATCAGAGAGGCATAGGGCAAGGACCTGGGCTATCCCATTTCGGATCCCCACTAGGATTTTAGCTGTGCGCAGATTAGAGAGGTCTCAATCAATAGTAATACCAAAGGGGATGATGGATGGAGCGTTTGAGCAAATCAAACACTCACCCCCAGTCAACAGATCTGGGTTCAATCCATCGTCATTCTTTAGCTCACTCCACCACCCCATTTCAGACATGGCCATATGCAAATCAGTCTGACCCTGTGCCTCATGGGAACAGTCCAGCCCGAACTGCCAAGCCATGTCTTCCCCGGACCGGAACCAAACATCCTAGGACCAGTTTCGCGTTCGTAACCCTCATCAGTCAGGCTATCTTGAAACCAGTGGCAGAGTGAGCAAGCGACCCACGTCTGGGCATACCCTGCCAACTTAGGGAGAACAAAGCGATACCAAAGAGGATGATGGATGGAGCGTTTCAGCAAATCAAACACTCACCCCCAGTCAACTGATCTGGGTTTAATCCATCATTATTTGTTAGCTCACTCCACCACCCAAGTTCAGACATGACCATACGCAAATCAGTCTGACCTTGTGCCTCATGGGAACAGTCCAGCCCGAACTGCCAAGCCATGTCTTCCCTGGACTGGAAACAAGCATCCTGGGACCGGTTTCAAGTTCATAACCCTCATCAGTCAGGCTTTCTTGAATCCAGTGGCAGAGTGAGCAAGCGAGCCACGTCTGAGCATACCCTGCCAACTTAGGGCGAACAAAGTGATACCAAAGGGAATGATGGATGGAGCGTTTTTGTGCAAATCAAACACTCACCCCCAGTCAACTGATCTGGGTTTAATCCATCATCATTCTTTAGCTCACTCCACCATCCCAGTTCATCCCCTTTGGTATCGCTTCAATCCATAGTAAGCACAGGTTATTGCACTTTAAATGTATCTGGAGAGTCTACTTATCCCAAGAAAAACTGCATAACATAGATCCCAAAAGATCACACTTTTGTCACAAATGTAGGTCCCCGCATGCAGATTTTGCGCATTTGGTCTGGGACTGCCCCAAGATTGGGGCTTACTGGAGATCTGTATGGAAATTGCTAAAATGATGGATCTGGAGGTCACTCCGAAACCAGAATCCATGTTATTGGGTTACCTGCTTGACTTCCCTAAATCGGTACGGAAATTCATGTCCATGGTCTTTCTGCTTGCTGAACAGGAAATCGCTCTCCGATGGGGCTGTAAGGATATTCCCACAACTAAAGCCTGGCTGCACAGTCTTGCTTACTGCAACCGGTATGCTGAAACTTTGCCGGCCACCTTCCACCCAAAAGACTTATGGGGTCCCTTCAAGGCTTCTCTCAACAACATGACTCCACCCCTGTCTCACAACCACTAGGTGGGCTAGTCCCCACCGGAATAGGATAGGCACAGCAGCGATCTCCAGAAATATTTTGTGGTATACATTGTTCCGTAATTGTTATATATAATTGAAACTTGGATTATGCCAGCGTTTTAGTGCACTGTTGGGGAAATGAAACATGCAGGCTGCTGTTGATATGGTGTTGGGCAAGTTGGAGGGTGGCTTTGGAAATGATGATGTGTACTTTTAGTTCTAGTTTATGATTTATTTAAAAGGCTGCCAAGTGATTGAATGGGCTGTTAATGACAAAAGTGTATAATATTACTAATGTCTTCTGGAAAAGGAAAAAAAAGTATTAAAAATAAAGATAGCACAAGTTGCTGATATAATGGAGGGGTGGCATTTGGGCCATGGCCACCCTACTCTGCTCTTTTGTTCTCTGGTGCTTATTGTCAGATGCCTGATATTGTCAGGACATTTGTTTCCCTTGCGTTATTGAAATGCAAGCAATTCATTTGCTTAAGCAGTACCATGAGGGGATCATTTTTCATAATGTATTGCTGATATTTCAGGATAAAAAGCATCACAGTTCATGTTGTCTGACTTGATTGAAGGGCCCAAGAATGGGGCATTACACAAGGGACAGATTTATCAAGATTTAACTCAGTCGGAAAGTTACAAATGATACAAAATCTTGATGGGACACTTACTTTCTAGAGCAAAAGTAGTTGTATCATTTATGGTCAGTGGTCTATTTAACGCCTTAACCGCGGCGGCAATTCCGCCGCGGTGCAGGGCGTTCCATTAGGTGGGAGTTGCCCGTGTCAGCCAAAGGACGTACGCAGCACTACCGAGATAGAGCTCGCGATGGCTGTTGGCCGACAGGTGCAACAAAAGGGTTAAATCTAGAGTTTTGGTTTATGCAGTAAATCTTTTATAGTAACAAAAAACACTTTTGCATCCCTTTGTGTCACTTTTGGTGGCTCTACATCAGTGCAAAGTGTTAATAAATCTGCCCGATGCATTTGGGCTGTCTGTGAAGTACCCCAATGTCATGTTACATTTTGAAGATGTATACACAGCGCAGCTACTCCCAAGAGTGTCCGGGTGCTAAAGATAAAATGGCAGAGACTTAAACAGATTGAGTGAACAGTCAAGTCTTCAGTTTCTTTTTAAAGATGAGGAAGTCTTGTGTTAAACGCAGCTCCCTAGGGAGCTTGTTCCCAATGATCGGAACTCAATAAGAGAATGATCTGCCACTCGTTCAAAGCCAGCAAATATAAGGGACTTTAACCAAGTGTCCACAAGAGGCGCGCAAGGTGCGGGAAAGGGATGTAGTCATGGATCCTCTCTCTCAGATAACAGGCACCTGAGCCATGCAGTGCTTTGTGCATTAAATCCATGGCCTTGAATTGTATCCTTTTTCTTATAGAAAGCCAATGAAGAGCCTGTAAATGAGTATTCATTTGTGATCTAGGGGGGAGATTGAGTAGCAGCCGAATTCTGAACCTCCTGAAGTCTACACATGAGGTACTCCAAGAGTCCAGGATAAAGGGCATAGTCCAGTGTAGAGGTTAATAATGCTTGATGACTGTTTTCCTAGCAAACGTTGACAGAGGGGCAGAAATCTTTTTAGCATCCATCACATTCCAAATCAGTAGCCTATCAGAGCCTGAATCTGTGGTTAAAGAAGAGGGCACTATCACATGTAATGCTTAGGTTCCTTACTGAACTTTGTTGGGGGCCCGGAAGTGGGACCTCCTTCAGCCAACACGAACTCCAAAGGTTAGGGGAAGATGCTCAAAGATCATAATCTCTGTCTTATCCGGGTTGCATTTTAGTTGGTTCATAGCCAACCACTGAAACACCTTAGAGAGGCAGTTTGTAATAGCCTCCCCATTTAGCTCCTTTCCTTTTCCACAGGAGAAGAGAAGCTGGGTGCCATCTGCATAAGACATTACTTTCGTCCCCAGCAACTCTGCCAGTACCGCCTGTCGTGTAAGATAGACATTAAACAGCGTAGGGCTCAGCGCTGAGCCCTGAGGAAAATTCGTATGTTGGCTGTTGCATGTTAAATTGCAGTATCTCTAGCCAGGCCAATGCATCTAAAATGTTGTGACTGAGTTACCATGCTTCTGTTCCTCTAACTTTTCACAGGCAGCTGTCCTGAAGTGCAGTTTCCATATTTCACCACATCTGCCTATTCTACATAGATAATGAACAAAGAGACCCACTTTCTTAACTGCTATCAGTTCGGTTGAAGAGGGCTCAGTGCATATTTGGAAATAAAGTGAAAACAAGAGCAGTTAGGAAGGAAGTGGTGTCTGCAAGAAACTCATATACATTATCCAAAACCTTCAAGTGGACGTGAAGTGAATTGGAGCACGTTCGTGGTCTAAAGTGTTATATACATTACTTAATAGAATATAGTAATAAAGAATAAAAGAGCTGTTAAGTAGTTGAAGCGACTGAGTGATGGACACATTTCAAGAGTCCCTTTTAGGGCAGTGAAAGCTGTGTCAGTGCAGTTAGGCAGGCCATTTACAACCTTGTCAAGTGGCACTTCTTCAGCCCGTTCTGGCTTTTAACAACATTACTTTTCCTTCTGGCACTTGTAGTCCATTTTCAGTAACATAAGAATCTCAACATGCGAAGTGCTGCAAGCTAAAAAAAGACAGATGTGTATGAATCACACATGACATGCGGCTACTTGACAGCTTTGCATCTACAGTCTGTGACAAAAGATGTTGTGTGAAGTTCTCTGCGGTGGGGATAGGATAGGTGGCAAATTAGAGGATCCAGGGAGAGCATCTTATAAAAAAAGGTGGCTGATAGGAGAGAGACTGTGTTATACCTGCTGCTCAGCCAGTGTGAATGTGGTGTTGAATGTTGGTGTGAGAGGTGACTGTAGAATATTGGTGAGGGAGAGAGTCAGTTGGAGGATAGGCTCAGCAGCAGGAGGGCTGCTCCTGGTTGGGCTCTGAATTGTTCCCATGAGGCACAGGGCACTACTGATTTGCATATAGCTGTGTCTGAACTGGGGTGGTGAAGTGAGCTAAAGAACGATGATGGATTCAACCCAGATCTGTGACTGGGGGTGAGTGTCTGAAATGTTTCAGCGCTCTGTCCATCATCCCCTTGTGTTTGCTGGACTCTACATTGGAACATCTAGCCTGAACAAATCAACTTGCTTAATATACATGGACTACGAGAAATCTTTATTACAACATATTTTGGCGTCGATTTACCAAGAAGAACCTGCATGGGCTACCTGAATGATCTTTGACTATCAAGCTTTAAGTAACTAGAAACTAAAGAAGAAGAACTTGAACAAGCATCTCTTGTACAGCAGTCTGGCAACCCTGAGCCCCACCAGTGACCTTGAGATCGGTCGTCCCCAACCCAGGCATGCCAGTTCCTGCTGTGTCTGTGGAGTGGAGCTGTATTAATTCAAACTGTCCCTCTTTTAACCTTTTGTCAGTCTGCTGCAGCTACTATTTGGGTCATCCTGCTGAGTCTCCATTACGACTTGGATCGTGTCCCAACACTGTGCGTGGATTTGGGCCACTGAGCTGGGTCAGCTGGCTGGGAGTGTCGACTAGTGAGAGGAGTCCCAGAGCCCTTGTTTGGGGGTGCTATTAGGAAGGGAGCCTCCAGAGTCCTTGTCACAAGGAGCGACACTTGGGCGGGATGTCGCTGCTGTCCATGTCATGAAGAGCAACAAATGGGTGGAGTCTCCAAAGTCCCTGGTGTCTGTGTCAAGGAGATCATGAAGTGGGATGACTCCCTGGAGACTGTGTCATGAACATAATTAAGCTGCAGGAGTTTCCTCAGTCTGTGGGAAGAGCAACTTTGGAGGTGCATTCTTGGAAGAGTATTTTTCCCGGTCCGTGGTGGCTGTGGAATGTTGGTGAGGGAGAGAGTCAGTTGGAGGATGGGCTGAGCAGCAGGAAGGCTACTCCTGGTGCGGCTCTACATTGTAACATCTATCCTAAACAAATCAACTTGCTTAATATACATGCACTACAAGACATCTTTATTACAACAGACTGCTAGTGCTGTAAAGGATGGCTATCTCACTCTACACGTTGTCACTCTACATGTTATTTCCATTCCTGCTTATTCATTTACAAATCATTGCTATAAGGAGTTATAGCTTAGTTTGTTTCATTGCCACGGATCAAGACTACAACAGTCCTAATGTATCAGGATGTCACAGAAAAGCCCAGAAGTGAAACAGTGTCCGTGATGGCATGAGGTGGGATGGCACTCTATGGCAAAGTGGAGGAAATGTGTTAGAATAGAGTTGAACATGGGAATGGGAAAAAAGGTGCAGGATGGATGTTAGTAGTTGCTAACATCGAAGTGTGGGTAGACTAGTTAAGTGCAGGAGTTGTGTTTTATGCTTTGAGCATTCATGTGCCACATCAAGGTGCCCTTTCCTGCACATAAACAATCCTCCCTGCAGTGCAGGCACCCTTGCAACATGGCGGTAGGGTACTTGCGCTAGAACTAGGCAGCTTTTTTTGTGCCAGCGCTAGGGGAAACACAGGAGTGTGCCGTATTCGTGTGAATATGGAGCATCCCTGCATTTTTTAAATGGAGGCGATTCGCCCTGACAAATTTGGCACAGCTCCATGCTCCAACATTTTTTTGTAAAAATGCTCCTTAGACTTAGAGTAACCACTATGTTTCCGATGGCTAACATCAGCTGACTCTAGTGTCCTAAATGTCCTACTAGCACTTCACTCCCACAGAACTGCCACCTGCTGAGCACCAGAATCCACACCTTATTAAGGACAGGGCACCTGAGGCTCTTTTTTCCTCTCTGTGACTGCATGAAACGCATGGTGGTTGAAAGCAGGAAAGTAAAGCAACCACCTACCACATTCAATGAGAAATCTCCATTTGTGTTGTCATTATTTTTTTGTTTTCTGAAAAAATTTCCATTGTGCAGGTTTGGCCCAGGAAAAACGAAAAAATAAATACTGAGTGGGCTATACAGACAATGTACCACTTGCCATTCGTAGGTATTTCCTATCGACTGTTCCAATACATGTCCCAGGCCATGGCTCTTCGGCTAGGTTTGTAATCTTGTAGGCTTTGGCGTCAACATCCATCAGTAATTCAGAGAAAAAAATAAATGCCATTGTGTTGGCTTGACTTTGCCCTGGTAAAGTTAAAACAGTATATAATACTGTACTATAACTATCAACCTGTTCCCCTGTTTAAGCTTTTATGATATAACAAACCAATGGTTCACCCAGAATTGTTCAGACAAAAAGAAACATATCTCTAGAGATCAGCATACAGTGCAAATTATATGAATAGTATACTCTTTGTCAATCTAAACACGTCAATATTTGATCTGGATATTGCAAGTTCCAAGACAAACATATGTTATTTTTCAATCAAGACTCATAAAATATACAGAGACAGGTGTTACAATAAACATTTTGTGTTATATTTGTTAATCCATTCTTTTAAATAGTGTGATGGCATTGTGGCACAGTGCTCAAATATATTTGTGCTGCAGGAATGACAAAGTAATGTGGTATGTGTAAGTAAATGCAAGTAACACAGGGATAATATGTACATGTAATAAAAATAATGGTTTCATGAAAATAAAGCCAACTATTGTAATTGCTGACAATAAGGTCCACCTGTGTGTGTGCTTTTTTTTTACCTTCGTGCATAAATCCATTGGCCATCATGGGGACAAGATGTTAATCATGAGCATCTGATGAAGAACCTGCAGATGGCTAAACAGTAAATAGAATTCTGAGGAAGCATGTGGCAATAACTAAAGGATCACAATGGATTCTGAATATATTAGCACATTTGGGGGCATATTTACAACAGAATGGAGAAGTGTGGCATTAAGCAAACATTGCTAACGCCACTCTTCTCCATTCTGAAAACGCAGGGATGCGCCATATTCACAAGAATGCGGCACACCCCTGCTTTACCCCTAGCGCTGACGCTGAGCTCAGCTGACTAGCGCCAACGCAGGCCCCCTTGCACAATAGTGCAAGGGTGTCTGCATTGGGGGAAATGATTGTTTATGTGCATGATAGTCTCACTTCCTGCACATAATCATTCATGGCATTTTGAAACTTCTAGGTGTGCTGCTTAACCTCTTCCGTGCTCATGACGAGCTGAGCTCGTCATGAGTTGCGCCGCTCGCATGCTCATGACGAGTTCAGCTCGTCATGTAACGCGGCTTTTTTAAAAAAGCCGCACAGGGCAAAAATAGCGGCCGCACGCATGCGGTTAATGTAGCACACATAGAAATTGCAAAACATAATTTGTTTGTGATTGTTTATGTACAGGAAGGGTCACCTTCCTACACATACACAGGAGATGGCAAATTAGGCGAAAGAAAGCATTTATCCTTGTTGCGCCAGGGTAAGACCAGGTTTTCCCTGGTCTTAATTTTTGTGCTACCTCCTATTTACACCACCCTTGTAAATAGAGGGCAGCGTCAAACTCAATGGGTATTGCGTAGGAACGCTCACTGCAACATCCAATGCCCTTCTCTTTCATACTGAGTACAGCGTGAAAGGGTGCCTTATTTCCAAGGCAGCACATTGTGGTGGCGATACAGGCTTGTAAATATGCTCCTTGGTGTGTGGTCAAAGATTCCCAAATCAATCGTAAAACAAGGAAATAGTCCAGAGGCAAATCTCTGATTTGTGTATATGCAGGTCCTTGCTTCTTAAATTAATGTAAGCTGGTACCATAGAATCGTCAGCAGGAAGTAAGTATTCCCACAAGCATCAGGGATTAAACCGTGAGTGGTGCAGGCATGGCCACAACCATCAGCGTTTGCGTCTGTGGGCATTTTTGGCAGGAACAATCTTGATGAATTATTTTGTTTATTTTTTACAATTTGTTTTTACTATAACACTTCCACAATTAACAACATCAGCATAACTCATAATACAAAAATATTAACTATGGTGTCATAAGCAAAGTAGCAGCAAAAGTCTATAAGGAAATGTAGCTTTGTTGTTGTTTTGGGCAGATGCTGCTGTATAAACAAATAGCTCAATAATTAAGTTTCTTTGTGAACATATGATAAACAACATCTCCACAATTTTCAGTCTCCAAAAAATAAAAAAGAATCAGAACTGTCATTAAAATGGTTTTGCACTTACTTTGGCAATACTTCCCAATATATTAGTTGTCCTCTTGTGTGGACTCCTGCTAGATCACTGAATTCAAAGAAATATATAACATTAGTTTACATTAATATTTAGCTTAAAATATTTCTACTAATTGTTTTCAAGTTAACCAAACCTTGTTACATGTCTCTATTCTTCACCCAAGGGAGACTCCACGGTCGAGGTGGGGATCTTCCTATGGTAAAGTACAGAGGACATTTGAAAAGTTTACTAAAATTAAGAATAAATTTGTAAAAAAAAGTTTTATATATTAATGTAAATTAATGTATATATTGGCCTGGCAGTTTGTAGTGGACTGTTTGCACGGGGAGCAGGGTCAAGACTGCTTTGCATATAGGTGGGTACAAACTCGAATGTCATGGTTATCAAAAAAATGATGAATTTAGGCCCTGATCTCGGAACTGGGGTGAATGTTTGACAATGTTCAATATTCCGTCCATCATCTTTTTGTGATGCTATAGTCGCACTAAGTGGGAGGGGTATGTCCAGACGTGGATCACAAGCTCACTGTGCTATTGGATTCAAGCTAGCCTAGCTGATGAGGGGTGATGCTCTGAAACCAGTCACAGGATGCTTGCTTCTTGTCCATTGAGGACTAGGCCTGGAATTGTGGGCTGGACTGTGAGGAGTGGGGTCAAGACTGTTTTGCGTATGGCTGGGTTCAAACTGGAATGGCATGGGGAGCAAAAAAAATGGATTTAGGCCCAGATCTCTGTACTAGGAGTGAATGTTTGACAATATTCAGCATTCAGTCCATCGTTTGTTTGTGTTTCTCTAGTCGCACTAAGTGGGAAGGGTATGCACAGACATGGTTGGATTCAAGCTAGCCTGGCTGATGGGGTGATACCTGATACCAGTCAAAGGCTGCTTGTTTCTGGTCCAAGAGGACCTGGCCTGGCATTGTGGGCTAGAATGTGAGGAGCAGGGTCAAGACAGTTTTGTATATGGCTGATTTAGGACCAGATCTCTTTACTACGGATGAATGGTTGACAATGTTCAGCATTCCATCCATCATCTTTTGTGGTTCTATAATCGCCCTAAGTGGTGGGGTAGGCCTAGACATGGGTCACATGCTCACTATGCCATTAGATTCAAGCTAGCCTAGCTGATGAAGGATGATACCTCAAAACCAGTCCCAGAGTGCTTGTTTCCTGTCCAGGGAGGACCTGGCCTGGCAGTTCAGGCTGGACTGTTCCCACTGGGAGCACTGTTAAGACTGCTTTGTGTGTGCCTGGGTTCAAACTGGAATTGGATGGTGAGCAAAAAAAAAAAAACAATGGATTAAGGCCCAGATCTCTGTACTGGTGGTGAATGTTTGACAATATTTAGCATTCTGTCCAACATCTTTTTGTGTTTCAATAGTCGCCCTAAGTGGGCATACCTAGCCTGGACGATGACACCCAGAAACCAATGCCTGGATGCTTGTTTTTGGTCCAGGGAGAACCTGGGGTGACAGTTCGGGCTGGACTGTTCCCATGGGTAGCAGGGTCAAGACTGCTTTGCAAATGGCTGGGTCCCACCTGGGCCAAAGAATATTGGATTTTACCAAGATCTATTGACTGGGGGTAAATGTTTGATTCATTCATGATCCAGTCCATTATTTGTGCCACAGCACTGTTCAACTTCAGTGGGATGGGTATGCCCAGACGTGGGTCATTTGTAGCTTTGGGGATTGTTACTGGTCATTAATTAACTGTGTGCATGTCCTCTAGTTGACCACTGAAGCCTCCTTGTCAATTAACTGAACACTGGAACTTTGGCTTTGGGCTAGTGCATTGACAGTAAATTTTCTTGGGAGGACAATCCAGCTGTTTTTGTTGTGTTTTTTTTTTACTTTAAAATCTTTTTTTGAACTTTGCAACATTTTTAGTGGATATTTAGTTATTTGGTCACAAAACCACTAAGGTATTCAACCTTGAACCTAGGACCAATGACAATTTATCTTTTTTTTTTTAAAAAGATGTGCAACATTGTTGCCGGATACTTAAATATTTGGTCACAAATCCACTAATGTATTCTCCCTTGAAACTAGTACCAATGACAACTATCTTTTTTGAACTTTGCAACATTGTTGGATGATACTAAGATATTTGGTCAGAAATCCACTAAGGTCTTCAACCTTAAACCTAGGACCAATGACAAACTAGAATAAAGGGCAGACCTAGAATGCTTTAAATATTGTGACATTCAGCCTGAAACCTTTAATTCCATAAACCAGAACGGTAACAAAGCCTTAATAAGTAAATGAAGACAACGGGGATTATTTACAATAGTTGTGCTCGGGCTTAGGTGGCAATAAGGGCCCCAAAGTTTGGGAATCAGGTTGGGCTACCTTGGATACCGGGTCTTATTCCCACTACTTTGCATTCGAGCAAAAATGGCAGTGATACTCTCTCCTAAACTGCACCAGCCCAGCAACATTGCTCCAAGCCTTTAGGGGGCACCCAATGGGTAACAGATAAAAGTGGCGGGCGTTCAATTTTAATCACATTTTTTTTTTGTGTATGTATGTGTGTGTGTGCGCGCGCGCATTGTTTTTTCTGCAGCCTCTTACTTTGAGACATGCTCTGCTCACGAATCTCACTCCTCACCTCTTTCAGCACCATCTTTGCACTCTCTTATGAACATACTTACATGCATTTCCTTCCTCTCACCTCGCTACCCACAACTCTCCCACTCGCATGCATGCACTGATTTTTCTTTAACTTTCCTCTTGTCAATATTTTGACAGTTGTGTCCCTCCTTCACACACTTTTGTGAAGACTCACATTTACAGTTGGCACAACTGATTAAACTCTGTGCACTCTCTAGAGAGGCCAATGGTTGAATGCCATTCTGAACCACTTTACGACCTACTGAGCGGTAGTCTGGGAAATTCACACTGTCTTCGGCTTGAACTACACTGTTCTCAGTTGTTGCCTGCTATAAAACCTACCCACAACCGGAACTCACGCAAACAAATAGAGGCCAAACTTTTCACAGAACGCAGTATACATGAGTAATATTTTGCATGAAACAAAAAAACTGCATTGCTCCTAACAGGCTGAGAGAATGGTGTCAGGGTTGGTTAGCTGCAGTGGTCACCTAGTATTGAGAAACAGGCAGGGTCAGACTGTGACGAAAAACAGGGCCGCACACCAAAACAACAACAGGCCTACAATAGCGGGCAAGATAGCTAAAAGAAAGTGGCCCCCATTTGCAAATCAGGACAGTTTTGAACTTGTAAAGATAACTTGTGCGGGTATTTTGCAAGGTATGAGAAATTGCATAGATTTATTTTTGTTGCTGGCAATGCATGTTGCAATATCAGACAAATCAACATTAAAATTGACACAACTTGCCATAAAACAGGCCCACAGACTGCTAAATAAAATGGCCCATGCACTGGCCTCTCAGACCAGCCCATCGGACACTGCCTGATTGCCCAGTCCAACCCTAGGCACAAGTGGGGAAGGGAAGGCACGGGGGGGGGGGGCAGAACAAGTAGCAGGTGGAGCACCAACCCGCGTGCCTCCCTTTCCCTCACCATCAGTTCTCTGAGATCTAGGCTGTAGGATTTCTTACTTCTTTAGCCCTTTTCTTTCACCCTTACTTTAGGATACTCAAAGGACGGACTCAATATACAAAGGTGAACACGACATGATGATAAGCGCTACTGTTTCTGCCAGAGTGCTGCTGCCACGTTCATTATCTCACTGAACTGAAATTGGACATTTTGGTGATATCTTTGGCAGTCCAGATTTTAGATTAAAGCACTCAGTATGATTGGATAAGTAGCTCATAAGTACAGTAGGTAAAGCCAAACTGCAGTGGCAGAAAGCACTGCAGGCGACTTTGTGGGGTCCAGGAAAGGTCATCCACCAATGGAGACGAGGTCAGGATCACAGTGGAGACTTCACAGGACAGGTGAACCACTCAAACATGGGCTGTTGGCGTCAGGTGCAGAGTGGGCAGGTAACGCAGAACCGCCTGGATATGGAATCCTTGAAGATGGCGTTTTTCTGGACAGGGCTGCTGTCCTCAGGAGATCTGGTCTTTGTTGAAGAGTGGAAGTCTTACTGGGGTTCTTGGAAGTCACTGGCCATGGGACAGGCGTTGTCTTCTTCTCAGGCTCGAGAAGCAGAAGACAGGCTGGTAGGGCTGGGGCCAAGTGAATTGTCTTCTTGCTTTGCAGCATGGCATCCCCTTTATCTATCTTCTTTTTATATCACAGAAATCTTAGGATGAAGGTACATGGGGGCCCCTACATATTGAATGTAGGGGTGTTACAGGTACTGGCAGGTAGTAACCAATGGGCTACTTTTCCTTTAGGGTGACTCCATCCTTTGTATGTCCCCTCCCTTTGGGGACGGGGCATCCTCTAATCTGATTGACTAAAATCATTCCATCCAAGATAGCGGATTTCCTAAGGAGGGGGACACTTCAGCTTTGGACACCTTAGGGGTGGTCCTGGCTAAGAGGGGACACACCTCATCTGACTACCTATTTTGCGGCCGCCCTTGCCACCAAAGATGTGTCTTGGTCAGGGGGGCGGGCATCTCCTCTAGCAGGAGAGCCAGTAACTAGCATATCATAGGGCAGGAAGCCTTTGAGTTCACTGCCCTGAATGTTCTTCCTGCTAGGGGGGGTAGATGTGAAGCACCTCCTCCCCAAGAAGCCTTTGTCCCTGACCCACAAGAGCACAAGGGCTCTCACCTCAGGGGGTCAGAAACATATGTGTGTGTGGCAGGCTGGTGCAGACCAATCAGCTGGACACGAGGGAGTTGGTTGCTTTTCAGGGGGCATCTCTAAGATGCCCTCTGACTGCATTTTGTAATAAATTCAACACTGGCATCAGTGTGGGTTTATTATGTTGAGGAATTTGATACCAAACTCCTTAGCATTCAATAAAGCCATCATGGAGCTGTAGAATTTGTAATGACAAACTCCCATCCCATGTAGTCAATATGGCTTTACTGCATATACAATGTTTGATAATGAACACATACACTGTAGGGGCATATTGCTCATGCAGCTATACCCTCACCTGTGTACAGTGCACCCTTCCTTAGGGCTGTGAGACCTGCTAGAGGGGTGACTTACCTATGTTACAGGCAGTGTTTGTGGTCATGGCACCCAAGGCTGTAAGCCATGTCATCCCTGCAGTGTTGCCTGCACCAAAGCACACAGTCTGCAATGGCATGTGTTTGATGAGGTATCTTGGAGGGTGGCACAATACATGCTGCAGGCCTTAGAGACCCTCTCTGGTCACATGGACCTTGGTACCACTGGTACCTTTTACACAGGACTTACATATGAGCCAGAGGCATAGCAATTGTGGTAACAATTGTGCAGTTATTAGAAAGACACAAGCACTGGTAACCTGATGGGCAGGGACCCATTACACACTCAGTCAAATCATCAGATATCAGGCAGAAAGTGTAGGAGGGTGGGTTACTGCAACAGAAACCAACTTTTCTACCCAAGCCGCCCTCAGCACAAATGCCACAAGACTCAGCCAAGCCTGGGGGAGTCTTCATAGTCGTTCAGGTGAGGAAGAGTAAAGGAAGTGGTTTGAAAGTTGCAGGACATAGTGTGCCATACATCTGTCCAGGTCAGTCCCTTTGGGATACTCGCCTACCTCAACAGTTTCAGTACCTAATTTCCAATGCCCCTTTTCTAACTCTTTCGTACCTTTATCCAATCTCTTTAGTCTGAGATCAATGGTGTCCACTTTTTACAAATTCTATTTTAGCAAGGGCAACACCCAGCTTACCCGCAGAGGTTACCCACAACTTGAGTAACCCCACCATGACCAAGAGGGTCAGAGGTCCTAACTTACTATTTGGCATGGAGCTAGACCACCATGCCAAGGACAGAGCAGCCATGAAGGCTAACACCCAGCAGAAGCCACTGACAGCTGTCAGTTCCCAGAACCACGCCTTTAGTTCTTCACTGGTAGGGGAAGAGTCTAATTTAGAGGCTTCTTTGGGTTCTGGTTGTCCGTCTGCTGTTTTAGAGTGGGGTGGCACTATACCTGGGAGGGAACACACCTCTTCCACCCTCTCTTCTGTCAGCTGAGGAGTCACCAACTCAGGCGGGATAGTTGCCTGACTATTCAGGTCTTTCTCTGGGTTAGGTAGAAATTCACCGGTGCCAAATTTGGAGTTATCCCCTACTGGTGTAGAATCTCCCTAGTCCACTGGAACCGTGGCTGACAGTTCTCCACCTTTCCTAGACTTTCTCTTATTTTTCTTTTGGGGCTTATCTGCACTAGCTGCAGGTTCAGCCCTTCAGAATCTTTGGGTGAGGACTGCCACTGGACCAGTATCTCGCTTTGGCTGAGACCAACATCTGGGTGGTCATTCCCAAGGAGACAGTCATAGGGGAGGTCTTTATTGACTACCACCTTTCTCCAACCAAGCAGCCCAGCAATTTCAGGGGCACTACAGACACAGGACTAACAGTGACCTCCCCTGGAGTAGCCCTTACTCTTTTTTGTCTCCCCTGGGACATACTGGTTTGAGAGTACCAACCTTTCATGCACCACAGTGTGACTGGCACAGCTGTCTCTCAGGGCAGTGGCAGGGATTATATTCACCAGTAGGTGGTAGAAGTGTCTACTCCCCTCTGGAATCTTCAAACCACCCTTTGGGCCCTCTTTCGAATTGAAGGCTATGTGGACTTCCTCATTTGAGGGGCTACCCACATAGGCTACACTGGCAACCCCTGGAGATAAACTAGGGTTTTTTTGTTTTTAAGACAGCCATTGTCAATGGCGTGGTATGCTCTCTTTTGATAGTTGTGACAACATGCCCTAATGGGATCCCAATTCTTACCTTGGTACCCAGTTTTAGTTTGTGAGGTGTCTTTCTGGGAGGCTATCTGGGACTCCTTACTTTTATCTTTAGGATGTTCACCCTGTTTCCCCTGGAGAAGCTTTGTAACCTCTTTCTTTTGGTCACCCCCAGTGGTAGTCTTCGTCACCTAAGACTTGACCCAGTGGTCTACCTTCTTTCAGAAAGCCTAGGGAGAAATTAAATCTAGGTCTACTAGATATTGATGCAATTTTTCATTAGTGCATTTACTTAATATGTCTTCTTTCATAAACAATTTATAAAGCCCATCATAATTATGCACTTCATTTCCAGTCCACCAGCCACCCAGTGTTTTCACTGAGTAGTCTATGAAGTTTACCCAGACTGACCTGCTCCTTTGTGAGACCCCCTGAATCTAATTCCATATTCCTCAGTTGTGAGTCCATAGCCCTCAATCAGAGTGCCCTCCATGAGGTCATAGGACTCAGCATCTGCCCCAGTAAGGGTCAGCGGTCTGTCCGTGCGGTTGCCAGTGAACAGTTCCTAAAGCAATGTTCCCCAGTGTGACTACTTCACTTTTCTCATGCCACAAGGCAACACCAACCTTTTTTTTTTTAACCCCTTCCATGCTGATGACGAGCTCAGCTCGTCATCAGCTTTACCTGCCCTGTGCGGATGACAAGGTAAACTCGTCACTCAACATGGTCTTTATCAAAATCCAGCACACAGCGGGAAAACCGCTAGCGTGCAAGTGGTTAAAGACTATAGGAACTTAAGCAAGGCTTTGACAAGACTTTTAAAAATTTGGACTAAATTGTCAATTCAAAAATGAGTTGACCTAAAGGCAATTTTGGATTGTATTTGTGTGATCAAGAGTTGACTAAGTAGTCCATCAGTCGTTCACTCCACTGCTGATCCACCAATGTAGAAAGATGGCTCTGTATATACTATACCAAAGTAAGGTTAGTGTGAACAGAGTCCAGTGGATCCCCAAAGGCTTACAGGGCTTAAGTAGATAATACTAAAAGTTCTATTTATGGTAGTGTAGTCGAGCAATTAGTCTTATCAGATGGGTGTGTTAAGCATTTATTGTACACACTCAGGCAAGAAATGATAGCACACATTCAATTACTGAATCCAGACCAATTGTTTGTAAAAAGTTATTAATTTGTTATTTTATTTCTAGAACCAATAGGAACTTAGTTGCATGTAAGTAACAGTTTCAAGAGTAGTCATACTTTTCAAATGCAGTCAGAATAGTTTTGCAAGGCAGTAGAAAATGTTTTACAGTAAAGAAATACTTTTTTAGAATCAGACTGGAACAGTAGAACTTTGCAATAGAAGTAGATATACTTTTTTATGTAATAGGTTTGTAAATGCAATGCAATTCTATGAGAGGAAAACAGTGTTATGCATTTGCAGGTAAGTATTCGACTTACAATACCGGTCGTCAGGTGTTTTCACCAACTCTGGGCAAGGCTCAGTTTTAGGTAAGTACTGCACCACCAGTGGCACTGGGGCGGCCGGGTGCAGAGGTCACTGGGCCCAATGTAAATTAATGGAGGCTTGGGGTACCTCAAAGAGGCAAGGTTTGCAGGTAAGTACCCACGGTTTCCGGCACAGGCCTGGGGTTTAAGATCAGCATTGGAGGCACAAGTCAGCACCAAAACTACACCACCAGAAGCACAGGGCCAGCCTGGTGAAGGGTGCATCAGCGTTGTGCGCCCAATGCGCTTCAATAGAGGTTGTTGGTTGCACAAAGAGGTTGCAGGTTGGGACCAGGAGGCTGGTTGAAGGTGACCACTGGCTTGGCAGGTAAGTTGGAGAGCTGTGGGTGGTTGAGGCCCCATTGGACGAGCTCACCAATACTGGAGGGCTGAGGATGCAGGAGTACCTTTTGGTGTCACATCTTCTGGGTTGGTGCTGGTCGTGGTTAGAGGGACCCTTCGTGTTGAGGCTGAAGGCAACTTTGTGGGGTCCAGGAGAGGTCAGCCACCAATGGAGAGGAGGTCAGGGCTGCTGGGAATTCACAGGACAGGTGAGCCACTCAAACTCGGGCCGTGGGCGTTGGGTGCAGAGCGGGCAGAGGTCGCCGATCCACCAGGGTCTGGAATCCTTGAAGATGGAGTTTTTCTGGACAGGGCCGCTGTCCTCGGGAGAGGCCGCTGTCCTCGGGAGAGCTGGTCTTTATCAAAGAGTGCCATTCTTCCTGGGGTTCTTGGAAGTCACAGGCTACGGGACAGGCGCTGTCTTCTTCGCAGGCCCAAGAAGCAGGAGACAGGACAGTAGGACTGGGGCCAAGGCAGTAGTTGTCTTCTTGCTGTGCTGCACAGCGTCCTCTTTCTCTGTCTTCTTCTTAGGTTGCAGAAATATGAGGATCATGGTTCAGGGGTACCCAAAAATACTAAATTCAGTGGTTTTACAAGTACAGGCAGGTAGTAGCCAATGGGCTACATTGCCTTTAGCATGACTACACCCTCTGTATATCCCTTCCCTTTGGGGAGGGGGCATCCTCTAACCTGATTGGCTAAAGTCCTCCAATCCAAAGAGGAGGATTTCCTAAGGAGTGGCTCACTTCAGCTCTGGACACCTGGCTGATAGGGGAAACACCTCTCCTGACACTAATTTTCCTGCCGACCTTGCCACCAAATATGGGGCTTGGCCACTAGCTGGCCCTGGCTAGCACATCAAAGAGCAGAAAGTCTTTGAGTCTCACCGCCGTGAATGCTGTTTCTGCTAGGGGATAGGTGTGAAGCACCTCCACCCCAAGCAGCCTTTATTCCTGACCTACGAGAGCATAAGGGCTCTCACCTCAGAGGGTCAGAAATAAGTCAGTGTGTGGCAGGCTGACGTAGACTAGTCAGCTGGACACAAGGGAGTTGGTCATTTTTCATGGGCATCTCTTAAGATGCCCTATGAGTGCATGCTGCAATAAATCCAACACTGCCATCAGTGTGGGTTTATTATGCCGAGGAGTTTGATACCAAACTCTTTAGCATTCAATAAAGCTATCACGGAGCTCTGGAGTTTGTAATGACAAACTTGTAGCTCATGTATTCAATATGTCCCACTGCATTTGCAATGTCTGTGAATGGGCACAGACACTGTAGAGGCATATTGCTCAAGCACCTATGTCCTAACCTGTGGAATAGTGAACCCTGCCTTAGGGCTGTGAGGCATGCTAGAGGGGTCACTTACCTATGCCACAGGCAGTTTATGTGGGCATGAAACCCAAAGATGTGTCATGAACAGTGGAGCACCATCCACCAGTCACACATCAAATTAAGGATGTATTCCACAAATTCCATTGTAAATTAAATACTCCGTTTTGATCCATTGTAATCCTTGTTTATCCTTATTTTATTCACAATTTTCTCTTAGCTTTTTCCATCCTTAATTTGCTGTGTGACTGGTGGCTGGAGCGCCAAGGTGCTCCACTGTTATTGATGTTATACCTATGTGCTTCTGGGGCAGGGCACATCGCCAGTCTGCACGCTAAACATTGCCTATGAGGACACTGTAAAAATTGACTGTAAAACATGAAGGTGTGCATCCTGTCATATTAAACGTTACCCAGGGATGTGTTCGATGTCAACTCTGAAGAATTGCCTGTACCAAAACACACAGTCTGCAATGGCAGTGTGTATGTGTTTAGTGAGGGGTCTCTAGGTGTGGCACAATGCATGCTGAATCCCTTAGAGACCCTCTCTAGTCACAAGGCCCTTGGTACCACTGGTACCTCTTACAAGGGACTTACATGTGAGCCAGAGGTGTGCCAATTGTGGAAACAAATGTACCATTTTGGAAAAGACACAGGTACTGGGAAACTGATTGGTAGGGACCCAGTGCACACTCAGTCAATGTGCATGGGATATCAGGCAAAAAGTGGGGGGTTACTGCAAAGGAACCCCCTTTCCTACAGAAACCCATACAAAGAGTGCTTTTCCAACACTTGTGTGTAGGCTCTGCCCAGTTGACACCCTACCAAAGGTTTTGCGATCTCCCAGGCATATGGGTATTAGCAATGTTAGACTTTGTAATTGTTGTGGTTGTAAAGGCTTGGATCAAAGACCCGTCCCCTCTCCTGACCTCCATCTCTTCAAGGTCCCTCCTCTTTCTTTCACATGGTGGAAATATTTTAAAGGTTTGTAAGTCTGGTCGAGATAAGAATGTCTACAGAAGTATGGATTCACTATTTTGCTACCCGTGACAATGTGCAAGTAGTCAATGCTGTACAGTCAATGTAAATGCAGGTCAATATAAAAACTTGACTTTTTGCAGAATATCTTGGCAATTTTACAATTAAAAATAAAGGTTAGAGATATTGTTGACATAATTTGGGAAATTTAGATTGCTGGCTGTTCCATGTTTAAGGAACAGTCTGTTGGAGGTCTGTTCATAAGCAATACAATGGTGGTGACTTAGTTATGGCTAATGAGGGTGGTGTAAAACACTATGGCCCCCATTAGGATGATGGGTGGACAACCGCCCGCCATCCCATCGGAAAAAGGGACTGCCTGCCATAAGGCCGGGGGTCCCGATGGTGCATTAGGATGCGCCCGCCACAGTGGCGGGCGCATCCTGTATTTTTACCATTGCGGCGGGCGTTGCCTTAGCGCCCTCCTATTTTGTGGTGTGTCCCCAACCCCATGGTACCTCTCTGCCCTGATGAAGGTGTAACCTTATCTGGGTCCTACACCGAAACGCGCGTCGGCGTTTTTGCTTGAGAGTGGCTACATTACATCTGAATAATGTGGAAAATGATTATTTCTCGTAAAGTTATGTCCCATCATACACCCTCTTCAGTCACGTCCCCGAGCCCATCCTGCCAAAACACAAACACACAAGAACACGAGCACACGAGCACGAACCGATCACGCGCTGATCATGCGCCTCACGAAGTTGAACACGCACTCTTCTTCTCCAAAAAGTCAAAGTTACATCCTTATGCTCAGGGCAAATCCGAGAACCAGTTTCCTCTCTTAAACCGTACATTTCTGTTGTCAAGCCGATGCCGAGAACAAGACCCCCCCATCTGTAACCATTTCCCTATAATCAGACCGATTCCGAGAAATAGCCCCCGTTCTGTTAAACCACGACAACCAATTCCGAGAAGAAGAGCCCCCGAATGCTGAAACACGACAAACAGACATCCTGTCACGACCATCTCTCTCCTATCTAAGGAACCAGCCTAGTGTTATTTCTCCACACCTTTGCCTCTCTTGTGCTTCCTCATTCTAAATCATGACTCAGCCTTATTTCCTCTGCCATGTGCCCCCTTTTCACGACGTTGCCTCCTTTTATGGTCATGACTTCTGTTTTATTGCAACATATGATCCGGGCATGCATTGAAGGGAAGCTCCTTCCTCTTTTCCTGTTATAAATACTGTGTGTTCAGATAATAAAGTTAGAGATTCTTCCGATCCTCCTCAGGTGACGGAGCTCTCCCTTAACTCGAGTTACTGAATAAAGACCCTGAATTCGAACCACCACGGACTCTGCTCTTCATACTTAACCTTATTGATATAGAAATTCCGATCAAGGTAAATTACTAAAAATATTTACCACAGCAAATTGGCGCCCGAACAGGGACTTCCCTTTCTCCCCACACGCCGGTGATGCGGACCTAGACCGGTCTCTTCAAGACATCGACGGACTTCCAAGTGCACACTGCAGGGTGTTCCTGCATGAACTCCTTCGTGTCAAAGAGGGACCGAGCCACGGCCTAGCCATCCATACGAGGCGGTGAGGACGACAGCGGAAGTCTCGACCCAGAGCCCGAAACCTGTGAAGATTGCCGAGTCCGAGGTCGTCTGAAACCCGACCAGTCCCTGTCCACGAGCGCTGCGTAATCAAGTGTCCAGATCTTCAAGATCTTCAAGTTCTCTGCACCTCGCTGAGTACTGCTGGGAGTATATCAAGACGGGTTCTGAGTTTTCAGAGCACGGTAAAGACGGGTTCTGATCTTTTCAGAGCACGGTAAAGACGGGTTCTAGGTTTCTAGAAAACGGTATGTTTGTACTCTGATACTCAGAGTATATCGAGTTTTTTCCAAGTGTAAATCTTTATTTGTGTTTGATACAATGCCTTTGTTCTCTAAACTGTGTAAACTGGGTACCCGGAAGGGGTTACTGGAACAATCTGTACCAGTCCCCCCGAAGGATACTCCCGGTTACTTTATGTACACTAAGTATGGGATTGGTGCCATCTTGTATTTGGATCTTTGGGAAGGTTATACTAAAGATTTAGACGTTGCGATCAGATGGCCAAAGAGTGGCACATGGGATTTGAATTGTATTATGGCGGTTGAAAAGAGGTGTTGGGAAAACAAAGCAAGACCCTCGATGTTAGAGAGCGTTGATATATGGCGAAAGGAAGCACATCGAAGGGAACAGAAAGAGCAAGGGAAAGTTGAGAAAGCAAAGAGAATGTCAGAAGAAAGTAAGATGAAAAAGTTACAGGATCAGAATGATGATATTTGTTTTGAACAAAAGAAAAGAGAGGCCTCAGCCTCTGCGACGGGTATATATCCTGTCCTCTCACCAAAATTAGAGTCAGAGGTTAGCTCAGATTCTAGTATCCCTACAGTACCTCCACGTCCTAAGGTCCCTTCCGTACCCGACGATTTTATTACTACCAACTTAATGGAACCTCCTCCTGCTTATACCAATCCGATAATAGCCAGACGAATAGTCACCCAGACTGAACCCACCCCTGACACCTCAAGCGAAATTCCACCCATGTTAGAGTGCGATTATGACCCAACCCCAGGGGAAGGGTCGCAAGCAAATATCTCTCTTCGCCACGAGAGACTCTAGAAGGTTTACAATAAGTGCCAAATGTCACAAATTGCCTAAATAAAATTTACGAGGCTCTCCGAACAGGAGAAAATTTAGAAACCTTACAGGAAGCTATTAAAAATAGACCCATAGCACATAAAAAATGCCTCTCACGATTCATGATCACTTCTTTTATCAGAATGATAGCTAGCGCAGGAAAAAGAGTTCCTGATGATTTATTACAACTAGATCAAGCAGTAGTCGCAGGAAATTATAATAAAATAAAATAAATAGATCTCTTTATTCCACTCTTCACGAGCAAGGTTTCTGATTACCATCAAAAAGATGCCCATACCCAGGAAACAGAAAATGAAAGTACAAACGAAGACAGGGAAGAAGGAACTTCTTTTCACGGTGCAGTACGTTCCCGTATCCCTCGTTCTCGAAATAATGGACAATTCAAACTTAAAACTAAGAAATTGTCAGCCCCCACAGATAAGTTGTTCCAACGAACACAAGAAACGCTAGATGATTGGATGGATGACGAGCCTCCACTCACCACACAAGAAAAAGAACTCGCTAGATCAAGCACACATTGGGTATCTCAATACTCTATATATGGCCCTGATATAGTTGCTCAAATGTTTTTATCAATACCTCTAACTTCTCAAAGGCTAGCCAGCATCTATATGGTTCAACACCTCATTACAATGTACGAAGACACTGGTTGCCCACCTAAAAAGTTACACTCTCTCTTACGGGACTGTTTGGAAGGGAGGTGGGTGGCCAGGGGACAAGAATTTCTAAATATTTTCCTTGACCTACGACAGCGATATGTTCAATGCTTTACAGATAGTTATGACGTAAATCCCCATCACTATGACCAAGGACAGTTCCCTCTCCGAGAAGTACACCCCGTAGCAGACTCCGCAGGAAAGTTACACCAAACATTTGTTTACACCCCTCTGACAAAACTAGAGATACTAGAAATGAAGAAAATGGTCCCTTCTCATGAAAAGGATCCCTCGGGCTTCCATAGGGAACTCAAGGATATTCTCCAAATGGGTTCCTTTACTTACAAGGACCTCAATATTCTCCTCAAAGTCCTACTACCACAGGGAACGTATGACAAGCTAAAGGGAAAGGACTGGGAGATTGAAGGGAAAAAAGTAGCATGGGCAGAATTAGAGAAAGAAGACATTACTTGCAATCCTGGACAAGGCTTACGACCCCTAGTTCAGGAACTCCCTCGCTGTCTCCCTAAAATACTATCCCAGTTGCTGACCACTAAGAAAGAAGATTGGGATGCTATCTCTGTATGCAAACAGAAACAAGATGAGGACATAGGGGACTATTATACAAGGTTGGAGAAATGTTTTGCATCAACAGCGGTCTCTCTTCAGGTGGAGACGCCTATAGTCGATTATTTGTCTCCAAATTTGTAGAAAATGCCTTGCCCATGATTAGAAATAGAGTACTGAAGGTAGAGAGTACTTGGCAAGCAAGCTCTCCTTCACAAGCACTTCAGATGCTCCAATATCACCAAACTAGAATTAGGGACGAACAAGAACAAGAAAAGAAAAGGACAAAGGATACTAAAATGAAGGTATTGGCAGCTCAGACTAATACGATCCAACAGACTCCTAAACAACCCCAAGTATCACAGGAAAAGGTGACTTGCAACTATTGCAAAAAGCCAGGTCATTTTGTGCGTGACTGTCCAGTATTACAACATAATATTGCCACTGGGAAGACACAACCTCTTAACTATCCCCCTCGACCTTCTGCTCCTCCAACTGATACTAAAAATACCACCCAACTCTATCAGTACCCAGTGTCATCCTATCCTGAATTCCCCACAATTTCATGAGACAGCTGGGAGGAACACGATAGTCGTCCACTGATCCCGGTCCCGGTTGAACAAGAGGGTCCCCATGTACATGCTAAAATCCTAGGTAAGGAAGCAAAATTCCTGATCGACACCGGGGCTAGTAGGACGACAGTGCAACACGACGAAGTTCCCAAGGTACCCCTCTCTGACTCAAATAGTATTTCCTTGGGTTTTTCAGGTACACCTGTCATCAACAAAGTTTCTGAACAAATATCACTTCAAGTTGGTCCTCTTAAAACTTCTACAGACTTAGTGCTTACAAAATCCTGTCCCGAGAATCTCCTTGGCACTCAGACACTAAAAGAACTAGGTGCTATAATATGTTGTTCCCCGGAAGGAGTCCGACTATTCCTCCGAGATTTTAAAGGCCATTTCACCACACGAGAACTAGATGTCAGACTAAGAGACATTCCCGTCACATTATGGGCTACTGATCCAACAGATGTAGGATTTATGGATATTACACCACACCTAGTGACATTGAAAGAAGGCGTTGTCCTACCCCGTGTCCGTCAATACAAATTACCTACAGATGCAGAACAAGCCCTTATCCAGATTATTGATGACTTGATACAAAAAGGAGTAGTCAGAGAAGTACCTTCCAACATATATAACTCGCCAGTTCTGCCAGTCCGAAAAAAACTGATGACGGCGCGCCACCAGTCTACAGACTCGTGGTTGACTTACGTGAACTCAACAAATGTGTAGTACCACAATACCCCGTGGTCTCAGACATGAGTACTCTGTTAACAGCCATAGATCCTGAGGCTACGCATTTCACTGTAATCGACCTGAAGAATGCTTTCTTCAGTATACCGATCCACCAAGACAGTCAGTACCTATTCGGATTCTCCTTACAAGGTCGTAGCTTCTGTTTCACAAAAGCTCCCCAAGGATATACAGAAAGCCCCAGTATCTACAGTCAGGCACTTAAAAGACAGTTAGACGACATTGTTCTGCCCACCAATACGACATTATTACAATATGTCGATGACCTACTGATCACTGCACGCTCCGAACCAGAATGTGAACAAGCATCACATATTGTCCTAATGTTCCTTGCACAGCATGGTCACAAGTTGTCACCCTCAAAATTACAATTGTGTTTACAGCAGGTGGCCTACCTAGGGCACCTGCTGTCAAAGGAGGGTAGGGCACTCACACCTGAAAGAATTCAACTCATTTTTAACATTCCTGTACCCAAGACACAGAAGGAAGTCCGTGCCTTTATTGGCCTCACGTCCTACTGTAGACAATGGATTCCTCAGTTTGCATACTTGGCCAAACCCCTGATACAGCTAACGACCATAACCTCTTCCCCATTGCCATGGACACCTGATCATACTTTTGCTTTTGACACCCTCAAACAAGCATTATGCTCTGCACCTGTCCTAGCTACACCCGATTATGCCAAACCTTTTGTCCTCTTTGTCACAGAACGGGAAGGTACAGCCTTGTCAGTACTCACACAAACACAAGCCAACAAACATCGTCCCTGTGCTTATTTTTCTAGCACTCTCGACCCTGTTGCACAAGGTTTGCCTGCCTGTCTGAAATCTGTTGCAGCTACAGCTCTAGCAATACGACAAAGTGATTCCATAGTACTAGGACACTCTCTTGAAGTACAAGTCCCACATGCAGTGGAGCTACTCTTGAATAGGACACGGACACAACACTTGACCATAGCTCGCCTTACAGGCTATGAAGTCACTCTGTTCCAACCCCACATCATCATCAAAAGATGCAATATCCTCAACCCAGCTACGCTACTGCCTGCTGTCCCAGTTGACAATCAGATCCATGACTGCCTAGAGGTAGGCGAACTAGTCACAAAACCCCGGTCTAATCTTACAGACGTCCCTCTAAGTACACCAGAACACACGCTGTTTGTAGACGGTTCCTGTATGCGCCTCCAATCAGGCAAACTTTCAGCAGCCTATGCTGTCACTACTGAAAACTCAGTCCTTTTAGCAGCCAGAATATCTGTACATTCAGCACAAGCAGCAGAACTAATAGCTCTTACCCAAGCATGTGAATGGTCCAAAGGAAAACGAGTCAATATCTACACCGATTCACAGTACGCGTTCGGGGTGGTCCATAACTTTGGCATCCTTTGGAGAGAGAGAGGTTTTCTAACCTCTCATGGAACAAAAATCCGACATGGACATCTTATTCTCCAGCTACTAGAATCCATACACAGACCCACAGAAGCAGCCATACTGAAATGTAAAGCACACACCAAAATCACAGACTCTATCACTAGAGGTAATGCTCTAGCAGACGCCACAGCTAAACATGCTGCACAGACAGAAACACTAAATACCGAGACCACCATCAGAACTATCTGTCCAGTTGTCGACCCCACCAGAGATGTAGTGGACATCCAAAACCAAGCCACAGAGACCGAAAAGAGAAAATGGGAAGAGGAGGGAGGTTCACACACAGATCAAGGTTGGGTAACAAGGGACAAGTCCAAATAGTTTCTCCCTGATCTAATGGTCCCCGTAATGATAGAAACTGCCCATGGTCCCGCCCATCTCGGAAAAAAAGGAATGTTAGACAGTCTGAATTTGATATGGCACAACAAGCATCTGCGTGCAGCAGCCAAACAAAAAGTACGAACCTGTATGATTTGCTGCCAGTTCAATCCAGGGAAAAGTATCTCAGTTGAACAAGGAGGGTTCCATCCTCCCGATCACCCCTTCAAAGTCCTACAAATGGACTACATACAGATGGAGTGATGTCGGGGATATAAGTATATCCTTGTTGTAGTCTGTACCTTAACCCGATGGACCGAAGCATACCCCGTCCCAGACTATGGTGCCCAAATGACCGCCAAGCAATTGGTAAGAGAATTTTTCCCTCGATATGGGTTGCCAAGAGTCATATACTCTGACAACGGACAACCATTCTCCTCTAAATTGATGGAGGCTGTCTCCTTACTGCTAGGATACATCTGGAAGTTCCACTGTGTCAGGCATCCCCAAGCAGCAGGCCTAGTTGAACGACATAACCAGACATTAAAAACGAAGTTGGCAAAGATTTGTGCTGACAAGCAAATAGACTGGGTGACAGCCCTTCCGGTTGCCCTCTTCTATATGAGAATGGTGGCACATTCCCGGACGGGCCTGTCCCCCTACGAGGTCACCTTTGGGAGGCCTCCGAATATCTGGGGTGTCCCATCTCCTAAAAAGCTAATTGACATTGATGCAAATGTACTGACAGATTACTTGGCTTCTTTGATGTCTGCACTACGTTCTTGCCGTTCACAGGTGGCTGCCGCTTTTCCAGACAAGACCACGCCCGACGAGCACTCCCTTCAGCCTGGTCAATGGGTGCTCGTCAGAAATTTTGATCGAACCAGCCCTCTGGAAAGAAGGTGGACGTCCCCCAAGCTGGTGTTGCTGACGACGAGGACCGCCGTCAAGGTCGAGGGATGGAAAGGGTGGTTACACGTGTCGCACTGTAAACCCTTCTATGGACCAACTCCTTCGGACATTGTTGCTGATCCTGAGACCAGAGACACTGAAAAACCAGTTTTTCCCAGAGACACTGAAAAACCAGACTTTAAAGACACTGAAACGACAGACTTTGTTTTACCCCTTCCAGAACTTTTACCCCAAGAAGAGTACAAATCGCGGCTGCGATCCTATCCCAAACAGACTTGAGACATTGCATCTGACTCCGGCCTGCCAGTGGCTATTTAAGCCCAAGACGGACGCTTGGTGAAGCGGTTGCTGGGAAGAGTCCGGTCACTGGTGCATTTTTTTCTCAAAGACTAAGCAGCCGAAATCATGAAGATAAAGACTCATTATGCGAACTTGTTTAAGAACAAGATCTCTTTTCTCCTTTCGATCTTGATTCTCATTTTTTGCATCATGGCTTGTCTAGGTTGGTTCCTTCATCTAGCTTTCCCACCATCTTCCCCCACGCCCTTGAACAACACTGCTATGCACTCATACATAGATCTTCCTCCACACCTCAAGAGCAGACAAAGTGAATTCTTCAATAACACGTTCATCTCCACACTCCATCAACATCAACTGGTAATTAACAAGACCAATTGTTGGGTCTGCGGCCTAATGCCACACTCCGTACATGGAGGAATGCCTTTTATTCCTCTCCCTTTCGGCTATGCTGGATCTACCTATGCACTCTCTATGATATTCTCCGCTTCTGTTAGAAACATTCCTGAGACCCAGATCAAGAACACTAGTACTTGGAATGAGATAAAGACAAAGACAGCACGAGCCGTAGGAAGAATGATAACGCTTACCACTACATGGGGACGAGCAGACAATAGTGAAAACACCAATTATTCCCTCTTTAATGACACTACCTCCTTTAGGGAAACATTCTCAGTCCAGAAGAGACAGGCAGACCAGGGAGGATGGGCTGTGTCCCATAAGGGCCTATTCTGCGTAAGAGGAAAGGGCAAGGGTCAGAAAATGGGAGATAGTGAATGTAACAAGACGTACACCCTACCTGATCCAAATTTCCCAACGATGACCACCGCCCCCAACACATACTTTATCTGTGGATCTCACGCACGCACTTGGCTACCTCAAGGCTGGTCCGGAAAATGCTACATTGCATTTCTCCTTCCCCCTACCTACACCGCCCCAGCAGATTACCATCTCAGTGACCCTCCGACCGTGATTAATAGACGGCGAAGGGGGGCCATAGATGCTGAAGATACAGCGGACCAAGAGGCCGGCGACTTCTTTAAAGGAGTCAGCCCATTCTGGGGGCCTATGATCAATAGCCGCCACATAAGACAACTGACTCGTGTAGTCCAGGGAGCCATAAACGTAACAGCTGGTGCATTAAGTAACATCAACGCTGAGATGGCTGCCGACAGACTCATGACGTTACGGAACCGTATGGTCTTAGATATCATACTGGCTAACCGTGGTGGTGTATGTGAACTGATCGGGTCCAGCTGTTGTGTATTTATCCCAGATAACGCACCCTCTGTGTACTCCGCTATTTCCCGCCTTCATATACTTTCCAGAAAACTAGATGCAGACACTGGTGCCTGGTCCCTGATAGGTTGGCTCTGGGGCCTCCTGTCCTCATGGGGATGGAAGGCGCTTACAGTCGTAGGCCTCGCTCTAGCCATTCTCTTCACCTGCTGCCTCTGTATTCAGTGCGGTTCAGCACTTTGTAGTTCCTGTGCCACTACCTGTATTCCAAAAACCCAGTCCAGAAAGAAAGAGAAGGAAAGAATCATGTTGCAGGAACAAGTAAACGGCCTAATGAGTATAGAGGTGGATTAGAAAAGGCAAAGAATTTTAGAAGGGTATATTATGGGACAAGCAGGGAATGTGGAAAATGATTATTTCTCGTAAAGTTATGTCCCATCATACACCCTCTTCAGTCACGTCCCTGAGCCCATCCTGCCAAAACACGAACACACGAGCACACGAGCACGAACCGATCACGCTCTGATCATGCGCCTCACGAAGTTGCACACGCACTCTCCTTCTCCAAAAAGTCAAAGTTACATCCTTATGCTCAGGGCGATTCCGAGAACCAGTTTCCTCACTTAAACCGTTCATTTCTGTGGTCAAGCCGATGCCGAGAACAAGACCCCCCCATCTGTAACTATTTCCCTATAATCAGACCAATTCCGAGAAATAGCCCCCGTTCTGTTAAACCACGACAACCAATTCCGAGAAGAAGAGCCCCCGAATGCTGAAACACGACAAACAGACATCCTGTCACAACCATCTCTCTCTTATCTAAGGAACCAGCCTAGTGTTATTTCTCCACACCTTTGCCTCTCTTGTGCTTCCTCATTCTAAATCATGACTCAGCCTTATTTCCTCTGCCATGTGCCCCCTTTTCATGACGTTGCCTCCTTTTATGGTCATGACTTCTGTTTTATTGCAACATATGATCCGGGCATGCATTGAAGGGAAGCTCCTTCCTCTTTTCCTGTTATAAATACTGTGTGTTCAGATAATAAAGTTAGAGATTCTTCCGATCCTCCTCAGGTGACGGAGCTCTCCCTTAACTCGAGTTACTGAATAAAGACCCTGAATTCGAACCACCACGGACTCTGCTCTTCATACTTAACCTTATTGATATAGAAATTCCGATCAAGGTAAATTACTAAAAATATTTACCACAATAAGACAACTTGATCCATCTGCTCTTGCCCTCTCCGCTCCAGTTGTTCTTGCAGCATTTTCTATCTTGTTGGCATTGCCTGAACCAGATGTACCTGTATGTTTACTTGTAATGAGTGAAGAGTAGTGTGAATGTTAGACTGTGTGATATAATGGTATGTGATTTGATTAGAGCTTGGTATGGTGTATGTGGGACTGTCCTAGTTATGAAATGTTTGAAATAACATACAAGATATATGTATGTTATGTCCTTTTTAACTATCATGCAATACGTTTTTATCTAAATGAATAGATCAAATAATTTACTAATAAAAAGAATTGAACAGTAATTACCTGTGTATGGCTCCAACTCTAGTGTGTCACCTTTTATGTAATATGTAGGATCCTCTAGAAGGACCTTTTTCTATTTACTGGGCGGGGTTTTCTTGTTTATTTTTCGGTGCTTAAAGCGCCCCCGCCACAATGGTAAAAATGCACGTCGTGCATTTCAAAGCACAACATGACAGGCACCGCGCGGTGTCTGCCATGTTGCACTTTGAAATGTGGGTACCCCCCATGTGCACCCCCCACCCCCCGGAGTCCCTGGGGGCCCGCAACAGGGATTCTCCACGTGCCTTTTCGTGGCGGCATTGCTGCCACGGAAAGGCATTCAAATTGGCCCATCATAATATGGCTGGCGGTGCCCCCCCCGCCATCATAATATGGCGGGGGGTTTTCAGAGCAAGGATGGTGGGCGGATCGCCCCCGCCAAGCCGGCGGTGGCTACTGCCAGCCTGGCGGGGGCGATCCGCCCGCCATCCTAATAGGCCCCTATGATCTTATAATTTTGTTTATATGAGAATATATGATGATTTAGGGTTTCCCAGTGACTGATTAATTTTTCATTTTGTGTATGTTTTAGGGTCGACCTTTTCTCAGATTTGATAATGCTGTGGGTTTAGGTTTGTTCTTGAAAGTGTTAACTGTTAGACTTACATATTGTAAATGTTTCTTATGAAAATACAAAATAAACTAATGCTATACTAGGCTTACTGAACTTTTCAAATAAAAATGGGTAGTTTTTTTTCCCATTAACTTTAACGTTAGGTATATCCTATACAGAGATTTCTGAGAAACTATGGACATAAATGTGTATTAAGTAGATCAAGATTGTCATTGACATAGTACACACAGAAACCTGAAGTTGTTGTCAACATAAATATTTGCCAGTATACTGTCTAATTTAATGGCACTCATTAGGTTGCAGCCTATCAGATAGTGCAGCTATGTGGTATGTGAATTACATCTTTTGAAATTTCAGAACATTGACCAGGGAATGCATTCTGCCCATTGCTTGCTATTTACTTTCTTGTTCGTAACTCATGTTCTCTTGCTTCCCCTTTGCTGGCTTTATTTGCTTTAGGTTGTCCATCTTGAGTTTGTCATACCCATGCAAAAGCCTTGTTTACAGTATTCTTCCACAAACTCGCTTTCTGTAATAAACTGGCCAGTAAATCTTCTTCTTATCTCATCACATTTGCTGGACATTCAAAGACTGAAGTCAAATGTTATGCACTGTCTTCGCGGGTGCTTGACGTTCTTGTTACTGAAACCTACCATCCTCCTCCTATTGCTAAGGCACTTCCATGTCTGTCAGAAAGCCTTTGATTTTTTGGTCCATTGTACACCTATTTATGGTTTCTTTTTGTCACAGAAGCATGGGAAATTTAACGGATGGTGTTCATGCTATGGTCTCTTCATTGCATGTTTTGAAAACTTTTTTTGTCATTGTTTAATTTTTGGGGGTTTGAGTTTTATACAGCGCGAACTTGACCCGAAGGTATCAGAGCGCTCTACATGAGCACTATTTGCCTTACAGATGTACACATTCAATTTGTAAGGCACAGGGAGATTAAGGGATTTGCCCAGATTCACAGGATGTTGAGCTTCCCTGCAGGGACTCGAACCTGGTTCCCCAGCTTGGAGGTCAACTGCTCTAGCTGTCTGGCCACATCCTCTCCCCTAGATTTAAATTTTGCATTCATATTGGACTATATGCAAAGATTGAGGTATTTTTTTAATTAGGCTTTCCCCAGATGGTTGTTGACGAGAGAAGAAAATACAGATATAATTATGTGCTGTACATTCAAAGAGATGGTGGCATAATGGTAAACTAGTTACTTTATCAACTGGGCTGGTGCCTCTGTAAGGCAGGTGTCCTGTGTCAGAATCATTACATTTGACTCACAATCTCCGGCCGGTTTGGCCTTTCCACATATCACAGATTAGTTTATATGCCAATGTGGCCGTGAGTACATCTATGCAGACTCCTGCTGAGGTGCTGGGTTTACAAAGCATGATGACGGAGCATACCCCAGAAAATTGTCTTAAAGTTGTACATCAGTGTCTCCACAAAAGGTGTTTCTCGCCATAAACAAGTTTGTCGAGAGACAGTGATTTGTTAGAGGGCTGTCCACAAAGAAGCCTTAATTCGCCCATGTCCTTCTAGCCTCCTTGCAGTGACTCAGCCTCATGGCTCTCGGCAACCACCATCGCATATGCAATAGAGCTCTCGCATTTCAGCAAAAAGGAGGGGGACTTCTACCAATTAACGGATCATTTTTTAGATCTGGAACCCCACTAAAGGAATCCTTCAGAGTTGTGTGCAGTGTGCTTTGATTAAAATATATCTCCTAGAGAATGTAAAATATATGCGTTTATTTAATTATCTGGAACAGGACTTTGCATTCTGAATGTAAGCATCACCCCACCAATATGTACCACTTAAGGACGGTCCTTTCTATAGTATGTATATAGCCAACCAGTAACATTCAAAAGATTTATTAGAACAATTCAGAGAGCAACCTGTAATGCTATTTTGAGCAAAGCACCTTGCAAAAACCTCACGACAGCCTGAATATCTAAGATTCTACTCATGTACATGCTGGCAGCCTGTTCAGTGGCGTAAATGTGCGCTCTCAGTGAAAACAAGCACATGTAAAGACAATAGGTCTCCCCTATGCGAGATCTATTGGCTGTGTTAATGTTTGTTTAGACATATTGTGCAGCAGCCCTGCCTTCAGTGCAGCATGGCTGGACGTTTTTTTTTAAAGCACTATCACGCGATCAGCACTGGTTGTGTCATAGAGCTTTTTTCTTTACTTTCAGCTGTACTGCAAAATGGCTAAGAAACATTGACAAAGCCAAGATATTTCACATAGGCGAAACCTTTTGGCTTTGTCAATGCTTGCATATATTTGGGGATATGAAAGGCTGATTCACATCAGTCACCTGCAAGTTACACACAGATTTCCACAACACATGCCATAACTTGATCATTCTTACAAGGATTTTAGACAATTACTTCATGATTATAAATTAAACCCAGCTGAAATGTCCTTCATGCTAGCATAATTACGAGTAATTGATGATATTTCACATTATGAGGATTAGTGGAGAAGTGTGGCTCAATGGTTAGAGCAGGCACACCTCGATACAGAGCTCTGGCCAGGGACCAGAGTTCGATTCCTGCCTCGGCGGGTCTCGGGCTCATTAATTCCCCTGACCGGATATTCTCGCCTCAGTGCCTATTCTGATCATGGGTCCCTGCTGCAACTCTGGGCAATAGCTTGCTTAGTCTCCACAACGGCCCCCACAAAGCAAGGGATGCCTGGTCTGCACCATAGGTGTGCCCAGGAGGGGACACTTCACAGGGAAAGCCAGGAAGGGTTCCCTTGCGGTATTCGTACAAGCACCGGGAAACCCACTGCGGGTGCACTATACAAGTACAAACACATTTACATTTAGTCCTAATAATCGAGAGATTATACTGCATCGAGGAAACGAGATTTAATTCAGATAAAAATCGTGTCATAAGAGCACTGAAACTACACGAACGAACAAAAAGCAAGCGACTGTTCATGTCCCATGTAACTTCATACATTTTTTTCAAGTGCAAAATGCCTCCTTGCGTCCATTTCGGACTTGAAGTGCTGGACCGGCATTTCCAGTAATTAACTTCATGTCTGGGTTTATTAAACAGGGATCCTTACAGCAGGTGCCCTGACCCAGTGTAATTGGATTGGCACAGATATTAAAGAAGCATGCACTAAACCCCCTGAGCTACTTGACCACTAGGACCTCCCTGTGTCCTCCTGTCCATTCTCTTCCTTCACCCACTGCCGTTATCTCTTCCAGCAGCTCCAGGTTACCCTCTGCTCTCCCAGCAGCCCCTTCCCTCCCCCATACCTGGCCCTCATCCATCAGAGTGGTGATTAAGCAGTCAGCAGAGAGTCCGGCTCTAACCCTGAAAATCACAGTAATAATAAAAGACAATGCAGTTGGCCGGTGAGTGGAGCACTCTGGCACGAGGCGGGCTGGCTATTTCGGGATAAACAGACACGGAGCGGCCTGGACGTGCTTTCCGGGCATCCCGGAGCTCGTTAATCTGCTTGGGAATCATGGGACAGGATAACAGGGGCGACCAGGGTTTCCTCCAGCCTTTTCCTCGTGGGCCTGCGGCCCCTCGGCTATCTACCATCCAAAAAGGCCTCGTGCGCTTCCTCCCGGGCGCTGATATTACCATCCCCTGGCAGGCGGTGCAGGCGGCTTTCATTACATTCTATGGTGTTCGATTCTGAGGCCTTTATTGGGGACAGTAGCTAGTTTTTGGGACTGCGTCACTGCGAGAGTTATTTACCCGCCTATACATGACGTAGAAAATAAAACCACACCCGTCCATATGAGATCAAACAGTGGCTGAAAGCAAAACATGAGGCGCCACCCTGCAAAATGCGACGTCACACCCCTAAGTCTCACATATACTCATTGGGCTTGGGCTGAATGAATGTTAGGAGCCCCTTGAAATGTTGGTAGCCCCTCTGCGCAGCAGGAGCCTTTATTACATCTCTGAGATCACAGCTCTCTACCTGCCAATGCAGTCGCGTAGGTAGTGTGCCAAGGGCCCATGTCCAATGAAGGAAATGGAGCCCCCTGGCTACTGGCGGACTGAGAGATATAGAAATACTCAGGGTTCAATGAGCCCCTCGGGCCTCTGGGCCTCGGTGACACTGCACCTGCTGCGCCAATGGAAGCTACTCCCCCGGGCCAATGCTGCAAGGAGGGCCCACGTGATACAGCAATGTGGGTCTAAATTCAAAATTCATTTCAAATGCATGGATTACATCGACAATCTGTTGGTGTAATCCACGCATTTGAAGTGAGCCAACATGCTGCAGAATTAAACTACTGATCTTGGATGAAAAATGAGTGCTTGCAAAGTTGGTGCTCTTGCAACAGCCCGAAATATTAGAAATCTCTGCGAGCTTTGTAAACAGCAAAGCTTGCGAGGTTGAGGGGCAGTGTTGCATCGAAGGTCTCGAACTTTTGGGTGTATGGGACCATTCTTGTCTCATTGTGTCCACATGGCTGCGAAGTTACACATGTCCATGCGTGATGTGATGCTGAAGTCCATTTTTTTATTTTTTATTTTTGGATTTGTAGTCCTAGTTTTATAACATAATAAACATGAATACAAGTCTTGGAATTCAAAGAAAGAACCTGAACTGGACCAACACATCACACATGAACCCGGGAAACGTGGCAGGGATGTATCATCCTAGCAGACCACTAAGCAGGGGTGTCGTCAACCACCTGCTTTAGTAGCTACACCAGGGGTGGGATTATTGATGGGCCTCTTCTGTCTACAACTCAGCAGGTAAAGGATCATAATTCATTTGAAAGGATGGGAAGGTCAGTGAGTGAAAGGATGGATGGATAGATAGATAGATGGATGAATGGATTGGCGGATGGGTAAGTGAAGTGATGGATGGATAGATGCATGGATGAATGAATGAACGTATGGATGTGAGTGAAAGGGAGGATGGATGGAAGGATGGATGGATGGATATTTGGATGTGTGAAAGGGTAGATGGATAGGTGAAAAGAGACAGAATGGATGGATGAGTAAGTGAAAGGTTGGACGATGAGTGAAAACCTAAATGGATACCGGATAGATGGATGGATGAATGGCTGGATAGAGAGATGGATGGATGGAATGAAAGGATAGATGATGTATGGGTGGATGGAAGAACGGATGAGCAAAAGAATGGAGGAATGAGTGAAAGGTATACTAGATGGATGGCTGGATAAAAGAGTGGGTAGATAGATGAGTGAAGGTAAATGGATAGATGGATGAGTGAGCAAAAGGATGGATGGATGAGTAAAAGGTTAAAGGGATGGATGGATAAGTGAAAGGAGGGATGTAAGGATGAATAACTGAAAGGGTGGGTAGATGAAGGACAGGGTGGACAGACTGATGAGTGAAAGGGTGAATGGATGGATGAATGAGTGAGAGGGTTGATGGATAGATAAGTGAGTGAAAGGATGGAGGGATAAGTGAAAGTGTAAATTGATGGATGAATGGAAGGATGGATGATGAGTGGGAATGGATGGATGAGTGGGTAGATGGACTCAAGGGTGGATGAATGAGTGTAAGGATGAATGACTAGGCGAAAGAGTGGATGGATGGATGAGTGAAAGGGAGGATGGATGATAGTATGAAGTGAAAGAATTGATGGATGAGTAAAAGGGTAGATGGATGAGCGAAAGGGCTGATGGATGGATGACTGAAAGGAAAGGTGAATGGATGAAAGGGTGGACTGATCATTGAGCGAAAGGGTGAATGGATGGATGAATGAGTGAAAGGTAGAATGATGGGAGGATGAAGTGAAAGATTAGATGGATGAGTAAAAGGATGAATGGGGTTGAATAAGTAAAAGGATGGATGACTGACTGAAAGGATGGATGTGTTTGATGGATATGTTTGAACATAGATGGATATGATTGGATATGGATAGGCAGACGGATGGGTGGAATGGTGACAGAATGAATGTTGGATGAAAGACTAAATAAATGACAGAATATAAAGGTGAAGTGATGACTATCAGCGGGTGGATGGAAGATGAAAAGATGAATGGATCAAAGATTGGAAGGAAGAGACAAGAAGCTCTTCTGGGGAGGCTCGAAATGTCTTGCTTCTCTTGCCTGGTGCCATAAGAGCTTTGGTTCAAAGTGGGTGGTATTTTTTAATTTTCTGGCTATTCCCTTGCTCATAATTAATGCAAAAGTGTGGGAGGGTGAGTGACTGAAAGGATGGATGGATGGTGGTTGGGTGGGTGAGTGAAGTGGTGAATGGATAGATGCATTAATGAATGAGTGGAATGATGGCAGTCAGGGTGAATGATCGAAAGGGAAGACGGATGGATGAATGGATGGATGTGTGAAAGGGTGGAGGGATGGGTGATGAGAGAATGGATGGATGGATGAGTAAGTGAAAGGATGGATGATGAGTGAAAGGATTAATGGATGGATGAATGGATGAATGAATTGAGGAACAAATGGATGGATGGATGGATGGATGGAGTAAAGGGATGGATGGATGAAACAATAGATGGATGAATGAGTGAAAGGGAGGATAGATGGGTGGATCGATGATGGATGGATGGATGAGTGAAGGTAAATGGAAAGATGGATGAGTGAGTAAAAGGATGAATGGATGAGTGAAAGGGTAAATGGAAGGATGGAAGGATGGGTGGATGAGTGAAATGGTGGGATGGATGACTGAGTGAAAGGATGGATGTAAGGATGGGTGAGTGAAAGAAAGGAAGGATGGATGGATGAGTGAAAGGGCGCACTGTGGATGAGTGGATGAGTGAAGAGTGGATGGATGATGAGATGAAGGATGTTGGATGAGAGAGTAAAATGATGGATCAATGAGCGAAAGAATAAATTGATGGATTGATGAATGGATGGAGGATGGATGGATGAATGGACAAGTGAAAGGGTGAATGGATGGATGAGTAAGTGAACATGTGGAGGGATAAAGGAAAGGGTAAATTTTTGGATGGATGAGCGAAAGAATAAATTGATGGATTGATGAATGGATGGAGGATGGATGGATGAATGGACAAGTGAAAGGGTGAATGGATGGATGAGTAAGTGAACATGTGGAGGGATAAAGGAAAGGGTAAATTTTTGGATGGATGAGTAAATGGATGGGTTTAAGGATGGATGGATGGGTGTATGGATGAATGACAGCGAAAGAGTGGATGGATGAGTGAAAGGGAGGATGGATGATAGTATGAAGTGGAAGAATGGATGGCTGCATGAAAGGGTGGATGGATGAGTGAAATTACTAATGGATGGATGACTGAAAATATGGATGGATGGAATAATGGATGAATGGGGTTGAATAAGTGAAAGGATGGATGACTGACTGAAAGGATGAATATGTTTGAGGGATAGGTTTGGATATTGATTGCCAGACGGTTGGATGGAATGGTGACAGACTGAATGTTGGATGAAAGACTAAATGAATGACAGAATGTAAAGACAAAATGGTGACTATCAGTGGGTGAGTGCAAGGATGAAAAGACGAATGGATAAATGCTTGGATGGAAGAGAAAAGCAAGCTCTTCTGGGGAGGTTCGCAATGACTTGCTTATCTTGCTTGGTGCCATAAGCACTTTGGTTCAAAGTGGATGTGTTTTCATTTCCTGTCTACTCCCTTACTCGTACGTTTTCTTGTGCAGTTGTCCTGTGTCATAAGCCATCTGACAAGTGCTTTACATTGAGGTTTAGGACATGTTAACATGAGGTAGGTAAGCTTTTGTTTTGTAAGCACTCTTTGGCCTTCTGCCAAATGCATTTAGGGAGGAAAGCATTACTTTGAGGGAGCCAGATCATCCAGCTACTTCTTCCTTGAGGTTTTGGCCCTGTATGAGAGAACATTTACCAAGTGGCCCTGTCTGGATATAAGCTGAGTGCTAAAGCACATCCAAGGGTTCATGTTTTACCTTAAGTAAGGTCGGCACAGCATTGCCAAGAAATGAGAGGACCCGACCGGAATCTTTTGCTGTCTTCCTTTGAGGGGTAAAGGCAATGCCTCCAGGACTGAGCACACTACCTGCGATCCTGAGCCCTGATGAAGACAGAGGTAAACCGCCTCAAGTGCAGAGAACGTGTCTGAGCAACTCTAGAGTTTGAGATCCAGCTGTGAATTTTACTGCTAAGACATACCAGGACCAAGACTACCACCAACCATTAGTAGTATCATGGCCTGGTCATCAGGGCAGTAGCCTCCCTTGTCATAAGCAGTTGCACGTTGTCGTGTACCCATATCATGCAGAGTTTAGCTCTGTTTGAGAGCAATGAACTGTTGCAGAGCACTGATCATGAGACTTGTGACAAGGGACTCTCTCACAAGAAAACATGGGGTGAAATAGAGCAATGACATGAGAGGAAAGTTGTCCCATTGACACAAAGCCCAGGACTTTCAACCTTACAGTGCCCCTCAGCCTCCCAAGCTTGGCACTTTACCAAGCTTCCAAAGTTTAAAAAACCTCCACAGTGAAGTGTGAGGGATGGCCAACTGATGCCATACTCACAATCAAAGACCAGAGATGGCGGTCAGATACCACAGTTAACCATTATAAGATATGGGGTAAATAACCATTACAACTAAACTTTTACCACGTGTTGCCATTAAATCGCATGCAACACACATTCAAGATATGGACATTCATATTCCATGTGACAGGATTAACGTCTTATGCTCATGATGTCATATGTACAGGTGCTCTCCCTTGCTTGGCTTAATTCAAGGTCCACGGTATATATTGGTAAGAGAGAAACCTTTCACCCATCTATCTCTTTTCAGTCACAGAATGAGGCTCAGAGGAAGTTAGGTAGTCTCTATAAATCAATCGATTTCAGAAGTGAACTCTCTCTACACTAAGGGTTTCCAGTAAGTCACAAGTGTTAAGACCAGCAGAACTGAGCTCACAAGGAGGACTCTACTGGAATCTAGGCAGCTTGTCCTGGTGTCTAGGGCCATCAGGAATGTGTTGGTAAACAGTAACTAGGAGAAAGTGGAACTGTGGTTTTTGCAGCCTCATATAACGTTATTTGGGAGCAGCGACATCATAAGAAACTTGCAAATTGGTATCTTCTCAATTCATTCTCTGGGTTTTAGTGAAGATTCGCATGTCTGTATTAGACTGATATCAATATACAGGATTAACACAGATTAACTCTTTTCCAATAGAAAGCTGGAGTTGTGGCTGAATTTCCTGCATCGAAAGTAAGGTGGCAGGCCAAAGTGAAAGGCTCCTAGGGTGCTTAATCAGACTCTTTGATACTCCCTAACTTTTGAAACGTAAAAAATAACAGATATTACTGTAACTCTAGCTCCCACGTACTGTATAAAAACAGAGGAAGGACTGGGGGTGAAAGTATGCAGTGCTGTTCGTTAAGCCAACCCTCCTTTCACCTGCCTAATTCACTGGTTTTGGTGCTGCACCGTAGAGTAATGTAGATGTAAAGAAAGACATTAAAATTTCCGTTTAGAAAACAAGTAGGATATTCCGAAGAAATGCCCTGGCCTTTTTAATTTTTACATATTTTTGGGAATGGTGGACTTTTAGGACAGAGACACATCTCAAACGTAGCTCAGGAGTGGGGAGAAGCTAAAAAATGCACTTTGACTGCACCACAGGGAGATGCCTGCCAGCCCCTGAGAGATGGCCCTAGGTCTCCCCCCGCTGCGTCTCTGGCCCCCCTCCCCTCCGATCTCATAATCAAAGTGTTCATTCAGCAAATAAAAATAATAAATAAGGTTGTAAGGAGCTGCACCCATATGCTTCAGCGGTAATAAACGTAACAGATTCAGATTACAGCAGGCACTTTTTTCAATAAAACTTGATAGGGTAATTAATAATATTAATGGCGTCCTCTCAGGCCCGATCATGGATCTATCGCTGGCGAGGCATGGTAAACCACGCCACTGCATGTCAGTGTCAGCGGCAATCGCCCCCGCTATCCCTCACTGAAACGGATGCGCTCAGTGTGCCGCTGTGGACAACCTGCTCTGTCGTTCAAGTAAATTAAAAACAAATATTGCCAAAGCCAATAGGTCTGGTGTTGGCTACCAGCATTTTGTTTTGTCATGGTTTTTGTAAAACTTTATTGTTGGTGGAGTTGCTGTGTCTTCGACAATATAAGCAAAAATTGGCCAAAAGCAAACATATTTTGTTGTATCGAAAAGCACACATTGCTATAGTAGCGCCTGGCACTGAAGAGAACTGCTTGGCATGCAGATATGTCTCTTGCGAAAGAGCAGATTGCCATCAATGCAGTGGCATAGCTAGACCTTTTGCCGTCTGTGGTGGCCCCTGCATTTGGCGCCCCAAGGCAGGAGCATTTAGGAGCCTAAGGGTAGGCGGGGTACTGGCAATCCCTGCATTTGGTTTGCCAACTGCGACGGGGACTCCCCAAAATAACTTGCACCATCCAGGCCAGACTGCCCCCCTTGCTATGCCACTGCATCACTGTCAGTGATGTTCGCCTATTGGCCGAAGTGGGGTTATGTTGCACGCTACAGTGGGTGGAAGAAAAATGTGTATGAGACAGCAATAGACCAGTGGATGTAGAGGGTTGGCGGAAAGCCCTATAACTTAGTACATTATAGAATCATTTTATTAAAATCAAATGAACTTGGCTAATGCCAGACAAAAACTATATTGAATGCCCTAAGTCAGGTCAATGAAATGTATAAGTATATTTTGCATCCAGTTACTTCTTGGGAATGTGTAGTATTTTAGGGTGGGCTATCAGTGCCATGACACTGCATGGCATGCAACAAAAGGAATATTGGGGCATATTATCAAGGGCCTTATCGCCGCTTTAGCGGGACTTTTCCCCGCTAAAGTGGCGATAATTTCATCGCCCTATTAGCAAGCTGTCAATAACAGCAGTTAGCAACAGTTTGTAGGCGATAGCGAGCGGTTTGGGGCCCGCTTTGCATGTCAGCGAAATTTATCGCTAATGACATGCAAAGAGGGCGTACCCAACCTGTTAGCGACTGAAAGCAGTCACTAACATCGCTATCGCCTATTATCAACGAAGGCACAGCGATAAAAAAAATTGCGCTAAGCGCAAATATCGCCAAACACTAACGCCTGCTCAGACCACTTCTTAACCTGTATATCCAATGGGAGTTGGATATTCAGGTTAAGACCCTATTGGCGTTAATGCCTGAATATCGCTGAATTTCCAGCGATATTCACGTATTGAGCCGCTATTGCCGGATATTTTACGCATTTGAGATAAACGTTGCTAGTAGCACGTTATCTCTGCGATAAAATCTGGCGATACGCGGCGATAAAAAAAAATATTGCTAAGCTCATTTACCGATAAATATCGCTAGTTGTTGGTAATATGCTCAATTGATTTTCCCCAAACAGAAATGCAGTGGTAATTTGAGGAAACAGGAGATAATATTAAAAAGAGGTCACATACTTCTAGTGGTGCTTAGATAAGCAATATAGTCGACTTCACAAGACACCTAACGGCCCTTACTAGTTAACCATTTAACAATGTTTCTTGTGTAGTCATGTCTAAATATATTTAGACAATTCACTCTATAACAACATAACAGCTTTCACATTTGCATAAGGCCTCTCCTCACAATACAATATATTCAAAACCGTGTGGAACATTGTTGCTTAACCGAACACCAACACACAATCAGCAATGCATCAAAGTAATTTTGTAATTATATTTCTCTAGCGCTTACTACCTATGACGCAGCGCCAATGCACTTTTTTGGTGTGAAGCACGATGCTCCGGTACCTAAAAAGGATTAGTGGTGAATTAGTATAGGGAGATATTACATTAATTTGAGAGGAAGACCTGTGAGTTTGTTATTTGGATTGAAAAAGGGTAGAGGAGGGAATATTGCACTCAACAGAAGAATCACTGAGGCTAGGCCGAGTATAACTACTCACCTGAATCAATCTGTATGAAGCTGTGACCAGTCATCTGTATGGACTGCACTGGCTCCCAATTAGAAAGAGGATCCTTTTGAAGGCATTGTGTTTTTTTTTTACATTGGTCCTTCTGCAGACAGGACACACAGATTTGATAAACAGGAGCCATCTTTCTGATCCATCCGAGACCCTCCTGTCAGCCTCCGAGTTAGGGTGCCACATTTTCAGAAAGTTAGGTGTCGAGGCTGTCCTTATTCGGTGCTGGCTAGTAAGGAATGAAACTCTCTTCCCCTTTCTTTGAAGACCATCTCCCAGGAACTCCCGTTCAGAAAGGCTTTAAAGCCTTAGCCTAGTTGTAGTGATGTGGCCTCTGGATGTCTTCATAGCCAGGACACTTCCGTCTGAGTAGCTGAGCGCTTTACAAATTCTTTCATTCTTTCATGAATCCCACACTGGCAGTGTCCTATGGCACACGCATCCATGCACATAATACAACACAAAAATGTGTGTCAATTCTTCCCATTGACAAATATGAACCATTACCAAACCAGACATTGGGCAGCTTCTTCTTAAAGGACCAAACACAATGAGTGATGTCCATCAACAGAAGCAAAATTCCACAATGCCTAAAGTGTGGTGATTGTTAGAGATGCATGACTGGGTAAAATAAACTATTTTTTCTACACTGGATATCTCCATTAAGAAAGTAGTTTAACCCTTTTGCTGCGGCGGCAATTCCGCCGCAGCGCTAAGGGGTGGGTGGGGCCGCGCGGCGCTCCGACGCTGGTGACGAAACCGCTGCGTCATGCCCCTCGGGTGGGCTGTGCTTGTGACGGAGCGGTTCCGTCACGGCCCCGCCCGCTCAATAGAACGCGCCACGCAGGTGCGAAATCAGCGCCGCGTAGGCGCGACGAGCGGGCCGTGACGGAACTGCTCCATCACCAGCACAGCCCACCCGAGGGGCGTGACGGAGCGGTTCCGTCACCAGTGTGGGATGGGTTAATCTGTGTAATGATAACTGCATTAAGATGTGTTCATTATATAGAGTTTTACCAAAGTAAGTTGCAGAGAACCCCAAAGCTCTGCTGATACAACTCATTTCGCCCAGTCCAGCATCTCTAACATTTCTATGCGAGTGCTTACATCCATGTATATTACTGAAACTGTATCTTCTATCACTTCAGCATATTGCAGCACTTTCTGTGTTTCCATGAAGCACATCTATTCAAACCAACAACACCTTATGCTACCCTACTGTTGAGATTTTCACGAACCCTTACAATATGCCTAGGTTCTAACCATCAACACATAACATTCCACCCCCATTGGGTTCCAAATAAAGCTCTATAGGTGCTCCTGTGTCATGGTAATTCAGCAGCACTCTCGGCACACAGATTCTAAGATACAAACTAGCCTACAAATGTGCCTCATTCCAAACAAGCAGATATAACCATCCCTAGGGGATACATAAATACAGTTACATTAATGCTACTCGGGTCCTCTTTCTAGGACAGCAGCATTTGCTTCTATTCGAGCTTGAATATGGACAGCTCTGCCCGTGTCCAGGGGTCCAACCCAGCAGTACTCAGTAGTTAAGGTCCAAAGTACTTCCAATGGAGCAAAGGAAATTCCCTTGAGGAAAACTAAATAGAATGAACTTAAAAATCAAAACCAATAACAAGATATACGTATGTAAAATGAATTCTTACAATTTATTGAAAATACAAGCATTAAAAACATTAAAACTAGTGGACCAGTGAGAGGCCACTCAACACAATTGAAACTATAAAAAAAAAATTTTGACATTCAATATTGGCCAGCAAAATTGAAATGCAAAGACAGAAAGGCTGTAAGACATAGAATTTGTACAATAATGGTTGTATATTCAGACTCTACTTCTGACACCTGGGTTATGTACACCACAATACAGTATATCAACAAAGATGTCCGGGTCATGAATTATACTAAGTGGTGCGTCGACGCGTTTCGGTGGTTTTCCACGGTTTTGTCCACCTTTGTCAAGACTACGTTTGATATCTGTCGTGGTACAGGGGTCAAATATAATCACCCTTAAAATCGGTATTGAGAAGACATTGTTTTTCAATTGTTTTCCATATCTGAGTACAATTTATAAATTCCTATATCTAAGTCTCGCTGTATGTAGAATACTCCTGATGCTAAGAACTTGTGAGTGTTAGATGCGGGCAATCCAAAGTGCTATTGCTCAAATGAGCCTTTTTTCTTTTTTTCTATGTTAATTAAAAGCCAGCGGCGACTAAGTCTCGTCCTTGCGGTGTAAACTCTTGTTTCACTAGTCAAGCGCAAAGGACTGCATATTTCTCTGGTTGCATGGAGCCCTTTAGTTAAAATTCCAGAGGCGCTTGCGTCATGTCCTTGCGTTTTGGGGTTATTTCCCTGATATGATGCGAAGGACTGCCTGCTTCTCTGGATACACGGAATGACTTCCAATACACTGCACCATATTTATGGCTAACATTCACTACCGAAACCTAAGAGCAGGGCGGTCAATTTTTTTGATGTATTGGTATTTAACTGTGTAGACGAGATAGATGAATAATTTTATTGCACAATTAATTAAAACCATTGCAATGAAACCACATATAAATATTCAATATACAAATGTTGTTTCCTTATTGAACAGGATAAAAAGACAAGCTGTTTCAATCATTTATGCAAAGATTAAGAAAACGTAAACCACATTTTGGTTACTATAAACATAAAAACCTTAACGGAGATCATAAGGTGTCCTTTGTAGACGCGGCTGACCAGAGGCCTGTACAAATTCTTCCATGCCACTTAACCAAATATAAATGCTTACATATATTGTGACTGTGGCCATCACAATAATGATGTACTGCATGCATAGAAACTGCATGCTGGAAACGGTATTTTAAACAAACTTTTATACATACTGAAAAATTGCAATCCCTTTTAGAGATCTGTGTGCAGACTTTTAGCAGCAATAAAACATTTTTTGTTGGTTGATTGGGCGTTTTAGGAAACATCTAAAGTTAATGCAGTCTGCAGTATCTTGCTACATACCCACTCAATATCACTTTAAGATATACCGGTTTTATATCTATAGTGCATAACAACACTGGTGCTCAGTGTACCCATGGGCAGGTAAAGAAGCACGTATTGAAGATAAAGAATCTGGAGCAGAGAAGAATCAATTTGACCAAGTGAGAAGGCTCGAAAAGAGTGGGTGGCATGAAATGCATACAAAGGCCTTTGGCACAGAATGGTTAAGGGAGAACTTTCTGGCACAATAAAATGTTACGTGAAGTATTTTCTGTATGTCACATGGATAGTCATTATGTGGCAAAGCAACTTTGGAGGGCGTGCATTCTGGCACTAGAACTTGAGGGGACACATTACTTTTACCACACTACTTCTACACTACAGTGGTACAGTCACACAATTTTATTCAATTAATGTTGCTGTGCCATAAATTACATACACTTGAAAATTAGATGCAGTGTCACAATGTGTTCTTAACAGCTGCTTAATAGAATAATTTTCTCTGAAATTATAGCTATTAAACTTTTGAAGGACGGTTATTTTTCAGTCATGTTCACTTCCTACTATAGTGAATTGTTGTGTAAGGTCACTTCCTGTGATGTCACGAGGGTGTGGGGGAACATGTGTGATGTCACTTCAGCTACCCCAGGCATTTTGCTGAATTGACGTCCATGATTCAAGCCCTCAAAACAAGGAGCTTTTAAATGTTCAACATGCCCGAATTACCATTATAAGGGAAAACGGTAAAGGGGAAAATGAACACCGGTGTATTAACCCCTTTCGAGGTTGATTGGTGATTACCGTATTAACCGTAACATAAGCCCCTGACGTCACATGTAACAGCTTAACCCATGTGAGAAAAAACAGAGATCAAACCCATCTACTCCAGTACAGCAAACAGGAAGGGCAGTTTAACTGAGTTAAATGCCTTTTCACCATCAAGTAACAATATCACTGCAGAGTTGTCAAACTTCTGTGCAAATAACAGGTAAGATTGTAATTCATGAGGGTTAAATCTGTTCGCTCTCATTGGCATAAATCCAGGATGGTTGTGCTCTTTCAGTGTCTCTATCATTCCATACAGTTGATTGGCCAGGATATTGGCTACTAGTTTGGTGTCAGTATTCTGCAACAAAATGGGCCTGTAGTAGGCACATTCTTCAGGAAGTTTCTGAGACCTTATGAAACGATTATTGTGGCTATGTATACATCTGTAGGCAGTTGTCCTTCTCCCATAACCCCTTCACACCAAACTAGGGGGAGGTGTTTTGATCCTTAGCTAGTCTTTTACAAACCTCATTTGGAAAATCAGTGATTCCCTGTTTTCCCTCTATTATTTTAAGTGATTGCATTCTGCATTTCGTCCTGCCAATGTTGAGACAGGTAAATCTTCCATAAAGCCTATAATCTTCTTGCCCATGCCATTTGAACCTCATCTATGAAGGAAGGGGTAATTAAAGGCAAATACCTCGGCCACCACCCTTCACCCTCAACTAAAGCCCCATCCCTGTCTATTACCCTGTGCACCCAACAACCACGCCAGTAGTTTACAAACTTTATTTTCAACATTGTCTGATTGGTGTTGCATGACCCTAACCTGTACCCTAGCCTCATTTGCGACAAGTGTTACAGTCCATGTTTTTAATGGTAGGGAATTGTCTAACCTCGGGGATGGGTGTGACGAGCAATAACTTTTCAGTTCAATAATCTCGAGTCCTTGCTTTCCACATTCCTGTGATTTTAAAGTCAGCCTGGCCAAGTATTTCTGCTTTATAGCTTATCACAATAACATTGCAGACTCCTCTATGCACTGTTTCTCTACAAAACACATTGTCAGAACTTTGTGACCGATAAGTCGTTTCTTCATTCCTAAGTTTCGATGCTCGAAGCTCCCATTCTCCCAGCCTGAAGCTAGCTGATCAAAATATTAGGATAAAAACTAGAGGGAACTGGTCAAAGACATCACTGGCCAATCTCGTTGTATCCCTACAGTTTATTGCATAGCACCATGAGGTCAATTTTGGTGCCCCTTTTTCGGCGCTTGATCCTCTCAGTGCTAAGACATCCTTGGGTAATATGTGCTCTATAAAACGATTTAATCCATTCATTCATTCAAATGGGAAGAGGTCATGTGCACACGAGTAGAAGGAGAAGTGTGGTTCATCCGTATAAGCCATACACCATAAGTCATCTAGCTACAGTGCTGAAGCAAAGGACTTCAATTTTGTTTGAACTTTTCCACTCATCTTCAGGGACCACCTATCCATCTCCTCATTCATTACAAGGTTGAAATCTCCCCCCTGCCCTTTTCAGTATCAAGGTTACAGCTGCAGGTACTGATGGCTGCCACAGGCCTCTCAAGAACCTATTCCAAGATTGAAGTTGCTTTCATTACACAAAACCCACTGTGGTGACCTCTGGAAGATTTAGGATCGGTGTCTCACAAAGTCTTATCATAGCTCTGTGTCCCAAAATCATAACGTTCCAGCGGACAGCTATCTCTACTATACATATTCATCTTCAAAAATGATCAACTGCGGGGGTGCTTGGCTAGCAGCTGAAGAAAACGGTCGCAGCCTAGGGAGGCTCCGGGGTCCACACAACCGTCTCTGTAAATCCGTACATTTATCCTGCAGTTTTCTCACCTCAAAACTGCAGCCCACGGTGTCGGAAGACCTTGGGTATCTGATGTTCTGGGTCTGGTGCATATCGATTGTTTCCTGAGGCGCAGGCGGCGAAGTAACAAAACGTGGCCTACCCCGGCGAGGTAAGCCGGGGACTAAAGTAGAAACCGGCCACGATGGATCAACATGAAAGGCAAGCTGGAGTGCGGGGAGAGGCTGGCCAAGGGCGGACGAGAAAGGCTCCGTAATAGCTCCTAATCGAGACGAAATAACACTCGTCCTCCAGCAGAGCGTTTAACTAAGGGGAACCTGCATGAAGACGACGGAAGAGTGACTGCCACTCAGAAGGCCATGCGCGGCCCGCACCAGTTCGGGAAGCAGCAATTGAAATGGACGTGCGGGTGTGGAGCTATCATCCCCCACTTCAAAAATGTGAAAACAGCAAAATAACAGCCAAAATAATGAACTAAAAACGTGCATGCAGACTGATTGAAGGTACGGCAATACCCATTGCACATCGGCAGGGGGCAACACATAGAATTAAACGGCACCATATTGACAGGGAGGAAGGGAATTTCATCTCAATTGGAAGTGGAAAGGTTAACTCTTGCGCGTGTGCATAGATTGGGTCCAAGCAGACAGTGCCAGTCCTGGAGTAATTAAAGCAGCGCAGCACCGGAGGGACAGGGGTGCGAAACCCGAGAGGCCACCCCTGACTCCAAACTCTATGTGAACTCCCCCCTACTACCAAGATGATTAGCAGGCATCTGAAAGGCCCGAATCAGGCAAAGCTCGAAAAATACGCATACACAAAATCACAGTCGGACCCCGTGGACCAGGATGCTGCATCTGCGCTAAGCCCGAAAAACGCAGAAACACGTGAAGTAACGCTACAAGACATCATGACCACATTGAATAAGGTACACACGTCCCTGGACTCACGCATTGGGACTCTTTCAGTGGAACTTTCCTTAATCCAAGCTGACTTCAACAAAATGTCTGCCAGAGTATCAGAGGTGGAAGTCACTGTGACAACCCTAATGAATGACACTGCCACCCTTAAGAATCAAGTATATCAACTCATGGCGGATAACAAGCTACTAGCTGCTAAACTGGAAGACCAAGAAGGGCAGTCGAGAAGAAATAACATCCGCCTCATAGGTGTGCCAGAACAGACGGGTGGCCCAGCCCTTGACCTGTTTGTCCAAGATCTCATTACAAATCACCTCCAACCAAGGGGCCTCTCCAACTACTTTTCCGTTGAAAGGGCGCATCATGTCCCCGGAGGTAAACTGGAACCGGGAGCCCCTCCACGCCCCATTCTGGCCTGTATTTTTAATTACAGGGACAGCGACGTGATACTACAGGCCACACGCACTGCTCCTCCATTGCGTCTCAACAACACTACAATTACAATTTTCCCGGATTATACGTGGCTTACTCGAAGTTAAAAAGACACTCCGCGACCGTGGAATCAAGTACTCCATGCTGTTTCCCGCAAAATTATGGGCGGAAGCTGAAGATAAAGCATGTTTTTTATGTCACCAGAGGATGCACAGGAATTACTGGAGGGTTGGCGCAAGGCCTCATGATCGGAACGCTCAGGAGGAGGCAACGGTCAACGCAGTGGAAATGAAGTGAGCGAAGGACCAGAGTAGACGACTATGACGAGATGCATCATTTACCACTGGGAAAAAGAGACAGAATGAGATATAGAGATGAAGACGGCTTGGCCCTGATGGTCTATCAGAATCTAAGGACTTATTGGTTGGTCCGGCTGAAACTAGAACAATACTAACAAACCGACAACACAATGGAGAAGAGTTCTTATGAACGGATAAAGAGACACGAACAATCCTCCGAGGGGACTCCATACCCTCCAGAAACGTAACTTACATGTTCTAACAGAGAGGGAGAAGATGCTGCTACTAATGGAGATGTAAGGGGGGGTTGCAAGGACGACGGACGATCGCTCTCACCCCCAAGTTATGGTATCAGGGAAGGGCACTAAGCACTGTGCACAGTTGGGGTGGCGTGTAGTTTTAAGTCCGTCAAGCAGGGAGGCAGGGAAGAGGGAGGGTGGGGAGGGATTGTTATTATGGTATTGTGAGTTATTGGTTGTAACTTTTATAAGGGCACTGGCTAAAAACGTGTTCGCATGAATTGGTCACTTGAGATACTGTTGATACGATTCCATGATTGCACGTGGTAATTATGACAGGAATGGCGGTACAGGACCAACAAAAGTCTGAGTCACCAACACCCCGTATCCCCAATTGCTCCTCTGTTGCTGGTTACGTGGAATGTCCATGGGCTAGGGGATAAGATTAAGAGAGGTCTAGTTTTACAGTAACTGAAATGCTGTGCAGAGGCGGTAGCCCTACTACAGGAAATACACTTGACGGGATCAGCCTATGTAAGGCGTTGGACCGGTGGGGGTTTTAAATGGTTGTATACTCTGAGTTTTTCTCTGGGTCGTGGGGAGTAGGTATTTTAGTAAGAAAGCAATTTCCGCTGATAATCAACCAGACATGGGCAGATGACCGCTTTGTGGCTATCGCATATCAACGGGAGAGGAGGCCTTTCAAAATAGTGTCCGTATATATCCTTCCAGCACTCCATGCAATGGCCCTCCCAGCGCTCAGTAAATTTCTGCCCCCCCTTCCAGATGGGGAAATGTTAATGGGGGGGGGACATTAATGCCACTGTTAACAGGGCCTTGGATCGACATCCCCTTAAAACGCAGAGTACTGGAATCTCCCACCTTGAGGAATTCCTAGAAGCACTTGGTCTCTTTGATGCCTGGAGATACCATCACCCCACGACACGACAGTTCACCTTTCAATCGGGGGTGCATAATAGCCTCTCAAGGATAGATTACTTTTTAACGTCAGCGGACAGTTTTCAGAATATAGTAGACATTGAGATCCGGCCCACGGGAATTTCAGATCACTCCCTGGTAGTACTAACATACACATATCAACACAAGGTTCGGCGGCCCATTTACCCCATATACCCTGGTTATTTACATAATCCCAAAATCCTCAAAGACGTCACCAATACAACACAACATTACTTCTAAGAAAATGTTTCATCAGTCCCATCCCCAATAACCCTGGCAGGTAAACTTCTGGCCTGGCTCGACAAAAAAGAGCGGGCAAAGAGATGGATAGCGCAAATACGAACACAGGATGGCGTACTAGTAACTGACCCACAGGAAATAGTAAATAAACTATCCGGGTATTTCAAACAGGTTTATGTGTCATCATCAACCACAACGGTTGAGGAGGCAGGCCATTATTAAAGATATTAATATGCCCAAACTGATGCCAGAGGCGGCCCTCACACTCAAAGCTTTCCTCACAACGGATGAATTACAATTAGCTATCGGGTCTATACAATCAGGGAAAGCGGTGGGGCCTAACGGCATACCCATCGAACTCTACAAAAAGACAGCTGGTATAATCACCCCACATCTACTAAATATGTATATCGAAAGTCTGGAAGCGGGGGAACTTCCACGGGAGCAACGTACGGCTACCATAGTAACGATTCGCAAACCGGGAAAACCTCCTGAGGAATGCACCTAGTATCGCCCAATATCATTAATTAACGCCAAAGCTAAAATACTCGCTAAACTTCTCGTGACAAGATTAACCCCACACCTTACTACCCTAATACACCTGGGTCAGTCAGGATTTATGCCTGGCAGAAATACTGCTCTTAATCTGAGACGCTTGCATGGGGTGATGGGCCGTATACCGTACATCCAAGAACCAGCTGTTATTATCTCGCTAGATGGCATTTGATATGGTGGAATGGCCTTTCCTCTTCGTGGTTCTTAAACATTTGGGCTTCGGCCCTAAATTCTGTGCCAGGGTACACCAGTTATACTCAAAACCTTTGGCGCATGTCACAGCAAACGGTCAGATATCGGACGACTTCCCACTGAGACGCAGAACACGTCAGGGATGCCCCCTCCCCCATTACTGTTCACCCTTGTGCTGGAGCCACTGGTCGCATGGATTAGATGGGTACCGACTATACGAGGGCTCAAGTGGGCAGCAGGCTGGGAGGATCGTATCTCCTTACATGCGGATGACGTATTACTATATATGACATCCCCCAAACGATCCATTTTGGTGCTCCTAAATATCTGTGACCTTTATGGCCGGGTGTCTGGCTACACCAATAATTGGTCCAAATCGATTATATTTATACGTTATGGCCCACCACCGCAACTCCCTAAAGATTGTAATTTGCAGATCACAGAGGAAAGCTTTAAATATTTAGGTATCTATGTGACACTTAGGCCCGATGAATTCTTTAAAAAAAATCTCATGCCCCCCTGGAACCTCTAAAACGTGATATGACACATTGGCACACTTTACCATTGACACTGTTTGGAAAAGCAGCACTTTTCAAAATTATGGCACTCCCACGGTTTTTATATGAAATGAAATGAAATGAAATGAAAATAGGATTTGTAAAGCGCTGCAGCTGCCCTCAGGCGTCCAGGCGCTAAGACCAAAAAAGGTGCCATCAGACAGAAACAAAGGGTTCTAATTACTGGAACAGAAAAGTTTTAAGCTGTTTACGGAAGCTGGATAAATTGGGGTTGATTCTCATGTGCAAAGGGAGGGTGTTCCATAGTTTTGATACATTATAGGAAAAGGAACGGCCTCCTGCTCTGGCTCTGAAGATTCTGGGAATCTTGGCCAGAGATGCAGATGAAGAACGAAGCACTTTGTTGGGCAGATAAGGGGAGATCAAGGAGCGATTGATTTCTGGGCCCATTTTCCAGAATGCTTGATGAGCGATGCACAGAGATTTAAACTTTACTCTGTCCCTGATTGGCAGCCAGTGCAACGTTCTTAGCCCAGCTTTTATTGAGGTTCTTCGCGGGACTCCAAGTAGTATGCGAGCTGCACAGTTTTGAGTGCGCTGAAGTTTTTGCAGGCTGTAATCCGGTGCTCCAAGATACAGGGCGTTACTAAAATCCAGGCGGGATTGAACCAGGCCCTGTATAATTATCTGCTTGGCCTCAAACGGAAGAAGGGGAAGGATTTTTTTTATCACCCTGAGGAGGCCAAAGCAGGTGGCCGCCACCTTGGTAGCCTGTGTATTGAAGCTCAACGAATTATCTAACCATACCCCCAGACTTTTGATGTTATCTCTGGGGGCAGGGACCGCACCCATGCTCACGGGCCATATCAGCCCCAAAGTAGAAGGGGCTGCCGGGCCCAAGAGCAGGAGCTCGGTCTTATCGTCATTGTGCTTCAAACAGGAGCTCATCATCCAGCTCTTCACCTCCTCCAGACACACTGCTAAATTAGGCAGTGATTGGAGACCACTCTTCTGCACAAGGGAAACCACTAGCTGGGTGTCGTCTGCATAGGAAATGACGTTAATACCATGCGGACGAATAATTCCAGCCAGCGGTCTCATATATGCATTAAAGAGCGTAGGGCTCATTGACGAGCCCTGAGGTACTCCACACCCCAGAGGCCTGCTTGACGAGACGGATGTGCCGTCAAAGATCTGGAAGGTTCTATCAGTTAAAAAAGACTTGAACCAAGCCAGGGCTTCCCCGGACACACCCAGGTCGGCGAGACGGTTCACCAGGATTTTATGATGAACCGTGTCAAAAGCGGCACTCAGATCGAGGAGGATCACTGCCACTGACCCCCCTACGATCCAAGATCCGCCTCGCCTCCTCTGTCACAGCTAGCAGAGCAGTCTCTGTCCCATGTTTTGGGAGAAAGCCCGTCTGGGAAGCATCGAGGAGATGATTTTCCTCGAGAAACTTCGTCAGGGTGGTGTTATATGCCTTGGAGAACACACCATTTCCCGTACCATCGAGCTATTTTAAAGCAATAGCAGCAGAAGTCTCCAGTTTACTATGGGGGAACAAACCGGCACACATTGCAATGGATAAACTGGTCAGAGGCTGGTATGATGGAGGCATAGCTCTCCTAAACATACAGTTATACTACGGGGCAGCACATTTAAAAATAATCAAACAGTTGATACACGCCACACAAACAGACCCTGCGTTTCAGGCGGACAGATACGGGTTAGGGGAGGAAAGCGGTATGACAGCACTATACACCAAAAAATGGTCTACCTCATTAATTGGACCAACAGCACATACAGTCAACATATGGTACACAGCACTTACAAAACTGGGCTGGCATGGGGTTATCATCCAACTCACTCCGCTCTGGGACACGCAACTGCTTGGGTGACTCAGAAACAGTAAAGAGTTTCATAGATGGGACGCAATAGGCATCTCTACGGTGGGCGACTTATGGATTAAGGGCGAGATGACCACGTTTAAGCACCTGCAGGAACAATACAACCTGGCATCCTCTGAAATATTCAAATACATGCAGATTAGGCATGCACTACAGGCAGTTACACCACCCGACACCACATTACCAGAGGCTTCTCCCCTAGAGGATAGGCTACTGACCGATTATATGCTCAAAATCGCCACCTCACTCACCTACCGTAAACTAGTTAACAATTTACCTGACCCAACGCAAGCACTAAGGCAAAAAATGTCCTTAGACTTGGGGGATCTCGACGATACAGATTGGCAAATGGCACTTTCATCCTGACGCGAAGTAGCAATACCTTCACGATTGAGATTAGTGCAACTCAAGATACTACATCGCACGTACTACACCAGCACCAGATTGACCCTCCACAAAATAGGGAATGCTCTACATCCGGCGGGAATGTGGGGAGGAAGGTACAAGTTTTTAATTTATGTGACTTTACTCTGCCCTGAACTTAATAAAATGAATAAAAAAAAAATATCAACTGCAATGGGCCTGCCAATGTAATGTGAATTTCTAGGCAATATATACACTCACTGAAAGAAGGCAGAACCTGTTCTTTGCTACAGGTTAACTCTTAAAAAAGTGGTTGTGGCCAAGGACAGGACTCAGGCGCATTGCAAGGGAACCTTGGCACTTACTGCAAGCAACATTGGACTCATACATTGGGTACAAAAAGGCAGTCACAATTAGAGTGCAGGACAACTTAATTAGAGACCATGTTAACGCAGCACAAAAACTCCTAGCTGGTGGTGCCCGGTGAGACAATCTTTGTTGGCACAACCCCCCCCCACCTCCTTCTCCACTAATTCCCTCACTAACTTCCTCCAACGGATCCCTCAGCTCTCCTTGGCCCTTCTTGCACATGTATTTCATTTCTTTCCTAATGCTGCTCATACCATAGGGTGGATAGACAATCCAGATATCTTAGCTGCACATATCCGGAAAACCTGCAGCAGCCAACAATTAAAGGTAGCACAGACCATATTGCCAGCTGGCTTTGTTTGGCAAGCCCGCTAGAAGCTCCGATGACCACCAATCACACAGGTTCGCCCTGTGTATCGGTCAGCCAAGCAGCAGACAGCAACTAAGAAGAATCCACCCCATGTAACCAGACTACCACAACTGACCAGAACAGCAGCAGCATTCAACAATGGCTAAAAGCTTGAATGGTGAAGCAAAAAGAAATACAGATGTAATTAAAAACACATTCAGGACAGTTTATTAAATCTTAACTTTCCAGTACAAACTGTTTGTTATAATATTTTATAATGATTTCTTCCTGATTGTTGCTTGTAATTCGGTTTGCTTGCAAGCAAAGGTTCAGGGGAAAAAAGGAACACAAATTAAATATTCTTTTCTGGGCTTTATTTCAGTTTACTTTCAAATATCCATTGGCAAAAAAACAACAGTTTCCACATTGCAATTGGCTCATGAAAATATAACCTAGTTTTACTCGACAAAGTGGAGGAGGAGAACTCTAAAATGTCAGTCGTATGTTCCTGTTTTACTGGAAGGAATTCTGTGAAACAGACCTCTTAAAATGGCTAACTATAGTGTGCCTAAAATGTATTCAGAAGCCGCACTAACCCTCCAAACGTAACACTCTAGGACAAAACACCTTTGAACAATAAATTAGAATTGATGTATAGTGTATGATACTTTTTTTTTCTTTCAGAACATAATGTGTGACTGATATTAGAGATTTCTTATAAAAAAAATTGCTTTGCTGTTCCCTGATGTTTTGATGAAAAATGTGTGTGTGCCTGCATGCATGTGTGAGGGTGTGTATGTGTGGTATGAATTTGTGTGTGTATGTGCTTGAGTCAAAGTAGCATACTGGGCCCATATTTAACATAGTGTTGCATCGCCCTTTCGACGTGCAAGGGGGCGCAAGGGTGACACAATACTAAATTAAGATTTATCAAGCCACACAAGGCCACCTTGATTGGTTCTGCATGGCTTGATAAATCTGGAGTAACGCAAGACAGTGCAAATCGTTGTTTTGCATTACTTTGCATGGAAGTTGCCACACATCCATCCATGGATGTTGGTGCATTTCCAGATTTACCACTAGAGGTAGACCTGGGAATGCTTCAAAATGCTATGATTCTCCAGGGCAGTCATAATGAGGGGAAATATGTTTATTTCTCCTCATTTTTCCTCTTTCTATGTGTGTTGCATTTTGCAGCACACTAGAAAGATGAAAATGCCTCTGAGGATTGTTTTTGTGCAGGAAGGTGTCTCTTCCTGCACAAAAACAATCCTGCCTACAGTGCAGGCACCCTTGCACAATGACAAGAGTGCCTGCACCTGCGCAAGGCTCCACACTGTTCACCATAGCAAGGAAAGGACAGGAATGAGCCGTGTAATGTTAAATGCGCCGCTTTCCTGCCCTTTCACGCAGAGGAGCACAGCAAGGTGGTTGATGTCCTGCGCTGCGTAAAACTATGATAAATGTGGACCTTGGTCTTTTTAAACTAGAATGGATGTGGGTGAAAGGGATGTGGTTCACAGTGTGGATGTAAAGCTCACATGGTGAAACGATGACAAAAAACCTCAACAGGTTACACAAAACCCTGACTCTCACTTCATTGAGGTCAACTGGCAACAGGAGTCAGAATCAAAGGGGTCATGAAGCATGCGCAAAGCATGGTATATCATATACATAGGTAATGCACACTGTGGCAATTTGTCAGAGGTGATCACCGAGTCTCCAACAAAGGGCCTGATTGAAATCATGGCTGACAGGTTACTCTGTCACAGTGGTTCATTTGAAAAACAAATAAGTGCAGGGGCTCTCCTCAGGAGGCAGCTTTCACCAGCCTATTGCACCTATTAGCGCCGCCTATAACAGAACTACTTAATAACCATGAACCCCGACATTGAGGGGAGAGGATGTGGTGTAAGGGCCAGAGCTGTTGACCTTTTAGCTTGGGAGCCAGGTTCAAGTCACGGCATAGGCTCAACATCCTGTGATTCTGGGCAAATCACTTAATAACCCTGTGCCTGCAAAAAAATTAATATGTCCTTATCTGGTGCTCATGAAAAGTGCTCCACTCGGGTCGAGTTTGCGCTATAAGTGCCAGTGTAGACGCTTAAGTGCCTGTACCGAGCACTGGAACCACTGGCTCTAATTAAGCACTGCTCTGTCACAATGGTGACTGATATCCCAGCTGGCGAAATATAAATCTTATTATGTTCTATGGGATTTATATTTCGGTGGACAGAATATCTGTCACAGTTGTGACGGAGTAACCCGTCCGCCAAGATCTAAATCAGGCCAAATGTTATAGATGTTACTCATACTTCTCAAACTGGTGCAGGTTTTTAATCCCCAAAGTTTAATTACCCTTCAGACTCAGACCTCAGACAGCAGATTATCCATGAGATGCAATGTTGTCAAAAACCACATTACCAAACTTACGGGCTGATTCATCAAGCTAAATTGCACTCGCAAAGGGCAAGATTCTCAGAATCTTGCCTTTTGCGAGTGCAATTTTTGCATTTGGGATTCATCATCCCAAATGCAAAATTCGCTATTTAAGAATTCGCACATTTGCGAAGAATTGAATTTAAGGAATCTCTATTTGAGATTCCTTAAATGCAATTCATGAAGCATTTTAAAATTGCGAAATTGCAATTTTGGGCCGCTATTTACCGAGATGTCAGACCTCTCGGTAAATAGCAAAAACTTAGAAAAATGCATTTAAATGCATTTTTCTAAGTTGCATGTTACACGCACACATGTCCTTTGGACATGTGTGTGCGCAACACCAATGTAGATTACATTTCAGGGGTGCTACAGGGTGTCCTTTGGACACCCCTGCACCCTTGGAATCGCATCCTTATTTGCGATTAGCTAATTGCTAATCGCAAATAAGGAATAACTCCCCATGCATTCCTATGGGCCTGTAGGCCCATAGGAATGCTTGGGGAGTTACAGCCTGATTCATGAATGGGCCGTTTTGCGAGCCCCTAATAGCGATTCATAGCGAATCGCTATTGAGGACTCGCAAAACGGTATTCATGTAGGAATTGCTAAATAAATAGGGATTCCTACACATTCCTTATTTGCGAGTAGCAAATTGCTACTCGCAAATAAGGAATAACTCCCCATTCATTCCTATGGGCCAAAAGGCCCATAGGAATGAATGGGGTATATCCCTTATTTGCGAGTAGCAATTGGCTACTCGCAAATAAGATAGCGATTTTAAGGGTGCCAGGGGTGTCCAAAGGACACCCTGTAGCACACCTTAAATGCACATTTGAACAGGTGTTGCGCACACACATGTCCAAAGGACATGTGTGTGTGCAACATGCAACTTAGAAAAATGCTTTTAATAGCATTTTTCTAAGTTTTTGCTATTTACCGAGAGGTCTGACCTCTCGGTAAATAGCGGCCCAAAATTGCAAATTCGCAATTTTTAAAAGTGTCATGAATAGCATTTAAGGAATCTCTAATAGAGATTCCTTAAATGCTAATCCTCGCATATTTGCTAATTCTTTATTAGCGATTTTTGCATTTGGGATTGTGAATCCCAATGCCAAAATTGCACTTGCAAAAGGCAAGATTCTGAGAATCTTGCCCTTTGCGAGTGCAATTTAGCTTCATGAATCAGGCTGTTATTCCTTATTAGCGATTAGCAATTAGCTAATCGCAAATAAGGAACATGTAGGAATCGCAATATTTATTGCAATTCCTACATGAATCCCGTTTTGCAAGTCCTTAATAGCGATTCGTTATGAATCGCTATTAGGGGCTCGCAAAACGGGAGAATGATGAATCAGGCTGTTAATCTCCAAACCATACCAATTCCATTGACCGACTTATCAGGGACTTCCATGTTGCTGCTCCTCTTCTAGGAAACATTCTTCATAAACAACTGAGAGACTTGTTCTACCAACTCATTTTTTTTATTGTCAGCAGGGGCCAGTTTTCATCAACACATGTGAATTTTGATGGTTTTGCCGCCAAAATCTGCATGTCCATGTAAACACTGGACATTGCCCTGGCCATCATCCCCAACACCATACACAGTTCAAAGTAATTCCTGGCTATCTCTAACAGAGGAAGACACCAAGCTCAGAATTTGACACACATGGTAGTACTGAGTGCAGCAAATCCTGCACATCTGTTATTGTGAAACATGTGCAAACAAATGTCTGGAACAGGTCGCAAAAATATGAGGTACTCGTAATTGAGGCTCTAGAGTTAAGAAGAACTTAAAAGGTCCTTCTTCTCACATCCGGGAACCCTATTTATACAAAATTAGGTCCATTTTTATGACCGTTGAGGCGCAAGGGAGAAAAGCCCTGCGTCAGAGGAAAAAGGCAGGAATGCACCGTATTTATCCAATATGGTGTATTTCCCCACTGCTGATGCCACTTTGGCAGCCTAGCGCCATTGCGGGCACCCTTGCAGCATGGTAAAAGTCTGCCTGTGTTGTAGGCAGGATTGCTACTCTACAGGAAGGGGAACCTTCCTGCACAAAAACAATCCTGAGAGGCTTTTTCCTCTTTCTATGTGTGCTGAAGATGAGGAAAAACAAGGAGAAATAAAGATATTTCTCTGTGTTATGCCTCACCTGGGGAAGCGTATCTTTTCATGCATTCCCAGGTTTTCTAGGTTTGGTAAATCTAGGAATACATAAAAAACCATGGGAGTTGCCTGGAAACACCCAGCCACCGCTCATGGATCGCCTCCCTTGCACAGAGTAAGGCAACGCATATTTTTGGAGCCATTCAAAGCCACGCTAAGTGGCATTGCACAGCTTCAAAAATATGACCTTAGGATTTGCGTAGATCTTACACCATCTTGCGTGGTGCAAGAGTGACACAAGCCAGGTAATAAATATGACCCTTAGTGCCTTCTTCTTATGCTTACTACTTGCCATTCACAATCAAACTCGTCTCGTTACAAGTTCCCTATATTATAAGAATGCCCATCTTAGCTTCTTTGCCATCAACTCTTCACCAAGAGAAGAAATTCATGCTAGCTTACACCCTGCACTTCTTTAGAAAGCTCTTGCTATAAAGTTTCTATACAGCTTTGCCGTCAATATGTTAAGCAGTATTAACCATCAATTCTGTTTCTATATTTCCCCAAAATACAACCTTCAAGCTTGCACATTTCAGTAAAATATAAAGTTTTAATTGCTACAACATTTTGCATATCTCTCTCTCGCTCTCTCTCTCTCTCTCTCTCTCTCTTTCTCTCTGTCTCTCTCTATATACGATGCCTCTTATGCTGCAATACTCCTCAGAGCAACATTACGTAATATCACAATGGCCACTTAGGGTGACATTTGTCGCCCTAAGTGGGAAGGGTATGCCCAGACGTGGATCCCGTGCTCACCACACCACTTGATTCAAGCTAGCCTGACTGATGAAGGGTGATGCCCTGAAACCGGTCCCAGGATTCTTCTTTCTGGCCCAGGGAGGACCTGGCTTGGCAGTTCGGGCTGGACTGTTCCCACAAGGAACAGGGTCATGTCTGATTTGCATATGGCTGGGTCCAAACTGGGGTGGTGTGGTGAGCAAAAGAATGATGGATTTAACCCAGATCCTTGTGACTGGGGGTGAATGCTTGCATTGTCCAGCATTCCATCCAATTGTTTCCAATGACCTCGTACAACAAAAGACATTCCTATCCCCCAAATGACTTCCAAAGCCACGCTCGAATCCTATAGTGTAAGCCAACTTCACAGCAGAACCTGCCACAAAAGACGAAAATGTCTTAGACAATCTTGTTCAGCATCCCTCACTCTCACGTAACATTAGCATAATTGCAAAATAAACTTCTTTAGGAAAGAGAAATGGGCAAAGCCAAAACGTCTGGAGTTGGCTGCTTGCATTTTGGCATTTTCAATACTTGTTTTGTTAACCATCTTGGTGCAGCTTCAGGGCCCATTGTAAATATAAAAAATAAAATTAACTAAAAGCAAAAATATTGTTTTGGTTTCAAAAAGAACACATTGCCCTAATATTCCTGAAACCCTCTATAAATATTCTGTGTGCAGATATACTTCTTGTGAAAGAGTAGAATGTTGTCACTCACAGTGAAGTTAGACAATGGTTGAAGTGGGCCTCCACACTGTCAGGTTGCAGTATCCTGTATTGGGCAGAAGAATAATGTGAATGACACAATACCAGACAAATGGACAGAGAGGGGTGGGTGAAAACCCCTCTAAGTATATTACATATAGCGATTTATGAAATATAAAAGTTCTTGAATAATGAGAGATCTATAAAAGCTCCTATAAATGCAAAAGGCTCACACATTTTGAACACTCCAAAAGCACAATTCTGTCTCACATCAGAATTGCCTTCTATGCTGCTTAACTCCAAGAAGCCACATTCCCACCCACCTGCAGGTCATTCTTTCCTGATGCCTCAGCAGACCTTTCATTTAGTCAATACCGTTTGAATCAAGTAATTATTTTTCTTAAACTGGGAGTTGATAAAAGCTCTTTCAGTATTTTATCACCAGTATTACATCAAAGAAGCTCTGCAATTAGCCATCCATTACAAGGAGTTGCAATGGTGGCACTCTCATTCTCTGATGATAAAGAGCTCAATCAGGCTCGGATTCCACCTCCACAGGGCATTGTCCAATCAGATCTCTTAATTCATTGAATGGTGCAGATCAGTGTAAGGTGGGCACAGTGGCATTAGGATGCAAAATTAACTGAAAAAGGCTGGTCAAAGAAAGCTAGTTGTTGAAAGGGATGAAACCAAAGCCCAGTCTATGTGTACTGTAAGCAATATGTGTGCTTATCTATCAAAACAAACACCTAAAAAGGGTACGATCTAAAAGGTAAAAAGAAGTGCAAAGAAATGGAAAGAATATGGAAGATAAACTCTTAACACAGACCTGGGAAATTAGAGGTTAATTAGGCAGAAAGGATATAAAAGTAGTGGTGGGCGTAACTTGCTTAAATCCATGTAGCTTAATCACGCGGAATTACCTAAACATTCTGTGAGATTACACAGAAGTACATGAGAGGAGTAATTCTGCATTTAGCTCTGTTTTCCAAAATGGAAGCAAGGATGCATTTTACAGTAAGAAAATAGCACTAAATTCAACAGACCATAATCAGCAGCACAAGCAGATGCTTGCACTCGCTAAATGTGCGCTCATGATAGGATTTGCACCCGAAATTACTCCTAATTACATGAGCGGGTGTAATTGCGTTATTATCAGTAATTCTGCACAGGGCCGGACTGGCCATAGAGGGGCACCGGGCAATCCCCCGGTGCGCCGCATGGGTGGGGGCCGGTTTTGGGCCCCTGGGGGCCGTTTTGGTTACAGGGCCGTTTTTGCAGCACAGCTGCAAAATCGACCCTATACCAAAGTCGGCCGAAAACCGGCCCCGCAAAGAGCTCGGCAGCACCTCCAGCCCCCTCGAGTGGGGAGGGGGTGGGGCGGCCAAGCACTTTGCCAGGGCCGGTTGTGGTTCCCAGTCCGACCCTGATTCTGCATCAAAAAGGTAATCACCAAAATTCCTCCAACGTAAATAATATTACTCGCAGGACTAGATGAAAGTAATTAGAAATTGATGGCACACAAACCAGGGAAACTGGAAGTGGAATACAAAAAGTGGAATACAAAATTGAAGAAACTAGACATAGACATAAGGAAGCAAATGCAGGAACAAAACAGGAAGGGAATAGCATTCAGTAAATATGAAGAAATATTTATTGGAAGACGTAGGACCAAATGCTGAAAAAAAGCGGACCAAGGGATGTTTAAGGGAAAAAGACAAGTGAATTAGAGTGTTAGGCAAAAAGGGAAATTTAGAGAAATGGAGTAAAGAAAAGAAGAGCTAAGCAATGAGGGAGAGTCAAACAGAGATGAACATAGGAAACAAAAAACAAAAGTGGTTTAAGACAGGGACTGAAAACGGATCAATTTCAAATTAAATGTCTATGTATTTAGGGAGATCCTAATACATAGATAGTTGCTGTGACTTCAAGAGAGGAGGGAAGAACAAAGTATTCTTCCACCATTTAATGGTAAAAATCAGGTACTGTAAGGAGACAACAATCGCTACACAGAACCACATTTCCTTCAGAAGGGAACTTAAAACCTGGCTATTCGATAAATAATGCACCCCCTCCCCAAGCGCCTTGAGACCCTCTGGGTGAGTAGTGCGCTATACAAATTCCTGAACTTGAACTTACAATGTATGGTTTGCACAGGACAGTATTGAGGGATGCACTGTTTCAAAAATGTTGGACTCAATGTAATGTGATTTAAAATGGATTTGTAGAGTGCTGTGAAGAAGTTGGGTTGCGCTGCTGGATTGGAGTGTATTGCCATTGTTCAATATGCTTGTGATTAGGGCCTACATGATGGTGGGTGCCTGGCGTCTTCTGTGTCCATTATCTCGGAACACGAGATGCCAGACATACACGCAGCTACGAGTGCCCAGGTAAGTGTTGGGTTCCGTGGGATGGCCGCCCAATGAATAACCTTAGCCGTGAGGAGAGTAATTAATTTCCCTTCACATTTCACCCCCGTCTCGTCCAGGTCTCCTTAGCTTTGGACACACCCGTCCTATGGCCACGAGTCTTCAATTCACCATTTTTCTACAAACGGACCACGATCGGTTTAGATCATCCACCGGTCCTGTGGTGAGTATTGAACCTCAACAAATACGGGCATTCTCGTATTCTTGTGCCGCACATACTGATGCAAGTTTTTATCTTTATCCGACACAGAATTTCTCAATCCTTCACTTAATCGACAGGTATGATGGGTGATATCCCTGTTCATTTACTCACTACGTTATTCTTACCCACATGTTCCGTATTACTTTATCTGGCTTACTCCTCTCCTCCATTTCTGTCTGTTGCTCTACTCTCTTCTCACGTTTCAACAAAACAAGGGAACCCTTAAGGTATAGCATAGGGACCTTGGGCATTACATATTACAAAGAACAGTGGTCCCTATATGAGAGTAATATACACAACAACAATGATCATACACTTAGTAAGTAGTATGTCTTCTGTCCGTCCGGACAGGAATTTTATTTTCCATTAAGTGAAATTCAAGGATTCTAAAAGATGTCAAGCGGGCACAGCCGTGACCCTTAACATACAAGACACAACAACGAAAAAAGTGGAAAAAGCAAGAAATCTGTCTGTGCACTTGTACTTCAGTGAAACAGACTTGTAATGTTCAAAAAAACCACACCATTGCATTATTCAATGTTACATAGAAGGTTTGCTTATGGGGATTAAGGTCGACGTTTCGATGCCTTTTTTAAAATGGAGGCATCATCATCAGGACATGAGATAACATTATTGTTGTCTTGGACACCATTAATAAAATGTGGGCCTTTTCGTTACATTTACTTTACATACATATTTACATTGGGAAGAAAAGGGAGAGAAAACACAAGAAAATAACATGAGTAACAGGCATGTAGCAAGGATCCTTTGTGACTATGCATGGAGTGATTTCGGGTGACGCATCCTGTCCTTTATCCGTGATGGGTGAAAAAAGTAACTCTTGCAACAATTGCGGAGTGAGGAGTCCGGATGAAACATAATTTGTGGCTTCATGCGAGAAAAAACGGCGCAGTGATTGTGAGAATATAATAATGCGGTAACATGCATGATAGCACTCTTCTAAGATCATAGGCGTGCATGACAATACTGGCATTGGCTAAAGTGGGTAGTGTGCACGGTCTATTCGAATTGTGCACAGAGAAAGTTGGGCGTGCATACTGCCAATAACAGCGGTTTGGCATGAGGTCTGCATATGGGCTACACAGGTTTTGAGGAACACCTACGTGGTAACTGAGAGGCCATCGGTAGGAAGTTCTACGAGGTAAACACCGCTATGTCACGCTATCTGCGAAGTGATAAACAGTGGGTTAGAGCCTTGACAATGCGCGGCGTGCGCATTTACTCTAACGGGTGGATGAGCGTGTTACCTGGAAATTCGGGATTTGATCCTTGGCTTTATGTTCTTCCGGTATCTTAAGATGTCCGGGAGGATGAATACAGCTCATTCGTATTAAATAATACGCGAGGAGCACAATGGCTACCTGGAATGGGGCAAGGGATTGCCAAATTACACGAAAATAAAAATCAAAACCAAAGAAGAATAAAACTAATCGCTGGCACAGTGGCAGTCTTAGCATGCAGCGGGGGCTAACTTACTGAATAGGAGAATCAACGCTGCCGCGGGTGTGGCGATCCGGTGCTGGATCGGCTTGGTTTCCCGGGTTTACATCTCAGGGGGAGTGAACAGCGTGAAAGGACTGGGTAGCGAGGGTGAGGTGAAAGGGAGTGTTTGCGGCGGCCATTTTTACAGTGGTGATTTATACTACAGTGAGCATGCAGTTTGCACAGAAAGAATACAATAACTGCATATTCCGGAAAACAATAACATGTAATGAATTTCTGGAAATTTACAGCAAGGACATCCAGTCCTCAAGTCGATTTAGCCCATTCCGAATACTGTTGGTACGCAGGATCCAGTGTAATTCTTCTTTATTCAACAATTGTGACATGTCTGCTCCTCGCGGGGGTGGTTTGATAATTGTGATCACAGTCCAGAGAAAGTCTTTTTCACTGTGTCCTTTGGCAGAAAAGTGTTCCACAAGTGGTGCATTTGCTGTTTTGCATTTGATCCTACTCCGATGTTGCCCGATCCGGAGTTTTATTTTTTGGCTGGTTTGTCCTATATAGATGAGCATACAGGGACACAAAATGGCATACACTAGATTCGCAGAATTACAATTTGAAAAATATTTCCGTTCAAATTTGATGTTTCCATATTCAAACGTTTTTCCTTCGATTGTGGTATCACAACAGATACAGCCCCCACACGTAGCATGGCCTATGAGTGGTGGAAGGCCCCAGACATCATTTATAGTGGTTTTTAGTGTTGGCGGCGGGAGAGCTACTCTCTTCTCAGGCACTCGCTTTAACCGTGCTGATATGCTTGAGGTCGAGTTTGCATGCATACCTGATTTTTGTGATTTACCAACTACTGTTCTAAATATTTCATTCTTGCATTACGCTTTGAGAATTCATCGTGTTCTTTTTACACTTGTACTATGTGTTAAGAACTATATCCATGCCCATCTTTGTGTTTGCCAGCCTGCTGTTTAAACTTTTCAGCCTTGCCTCACTTACTTGATTTTTAGGTTTCACCCTGGCTTTTGAATACAGATTATTACGTTCCAAATACTTAACCCATACCCGGCCCATTTATATAGTCAGCATGGTTTGTCTTATTGTAGACGCCTTTGCGTTTTATTTTCACCTCGCCATATGTCATTTTGATTTTGGCTTAGTCCCCGGTGGTATAATTTTCCCACCTAAACTGCTTACATGATTACCCTTTTTTCTTGTGGTTTATCTTTAGTCTCCTGTTACGCTGGCTATACTTCCAGTAATTTACGTGTCCCCTGATGTTTCATTTTGGACCTGAATTTCTAGGTTATTAGCAGTTAAAGAAGACGGTATTCACAAACCTTTTAGGGAGTGCTATGTACTTTTCTCTCGTTGATGTTTTGTTAGTATATCTCTACAGAATTATTTTTTCGCTTCACAACTTATTTGTTTCTTCGCTTCGATTCATGGCAACATTCTGGCCTCATTAGACTGTATAGAACGCACATTTAACCCCTTGGGTGCTCATGACGAGCTCAGCTCGTCATGAGCTACGGCGCTCCGGTGCTCATGACGAGCTGAGCTCGTCATCACCGCGCCCGTCCCGTGGAACGCTCGCACGCTGGGCTGATTCCCCTGCTGTGCTGAACGTTCCATGGGAACGGTTGTGGCCATGACGAGCTCAGCTCGTCATGAGCACCGGAGAGCCGTAGCTCATGAGGAGCTGATCTCGTCATGAGCACCGGGGCACTGTACGCGCCCCCCAGCACAGCAGGGGAATGTGCCCCGCAGACACGGGGTTAAGAGCCACATTTGTTTTCCTTTCGACTCACGATTTTAGAATGTCACTTCCCACATACACGTTTTTATTGTCTTATTCTATGCCAAACATGCCACTTGTTGTACTTTTGGCTCTTAGGGTTTCCACAGTAGTAGTGGTGTTTCTGAATTTTGTTCACTTCATTCACTCAATGTTTTTTATGTTGATTATTATTTACACCTCTTTGGTCATTTTACCTCGTTCTGTATTTTAGTTTTGTTTCCATTTGTGTCCTTCCCAGCCCTGAAGAGTCACATCTAGACATGGTGTGACAAAATACGTGTTGGCTGATTTTATGTCTTGTACTGACCAAGTTGAAATATATCGCTTTGCAAATGAAACAGTGGATGTCGACCTCCATCATTTCTAAATACGAACAGTAAATACTAGTTTTGGGTTATCAATCAACCCTCATTACACTTGAAACGTGTGCACAGGATTTTGAACATGATGGTGGGTGCCATTTGAAGATTTTACGTAACCTGCAGAGGCTGTGGAAACATGAGGAGGTGACAGCATTGACCTGGAACTTCATTCTGAGGTGGGTATCCAGGATGAGGCCTAGGATCCTATCATGGTCAGTTGGGGGAAAAGAGGGGTGCATGTGTGGGTCTAAGATCGGCAGGCCACTAGGTGGAGTCCCAAGGTGAGCTTTTAGTCCCACATAACAGTACTTAATTTTTTGGGCGCTGAGCTTGAGACAGTTTTTTTATCCAATTAGTCACACTGATCATGCATTGTTTGAAGTTTGTCTTGGTTATGATGGTGTCATCTGAGATGGAAAAAATGAGCTGGATGTTGTCATCAAAGGAGATGATATTGATTCCATTGTATTTAATGTTTGCCAGAGCAGAGATGTACATGCTGCATAGTGTGGGTCTCTCTTACGGAGAGGAAAGAGGCTATTCATTTGACTGAGTCCTTGTATTTCTGCTGGCTGTGTGTAGTCTGGTGATGAGTATGTGGTGGAAGACAGTGTCGAAAGTGGAGAGGTTGAGGAGGATAAGGGCGGATGTCTGTCCTTGGTCGAAGATGGTGCGTATGCTGTCTGTGGCAGGGATGAGGGCTGTTTTGGTGCTGTGGTTGTTTCGGAATCCTGATTGTGGGCCATTCAGGAGTTTGTGGCATTCTAGGTGGTTTGTGAGTTGTCTCTGAATGGTCTTCTCAATGACTTTGATTGGGAAGGGGAGCAGCAAGAAAGGTTGTAGTTGCTGTGCACTTTGTTATGCGCTGAGGACTTTTTGAGGAGGGTGGTGACTTCTGCGAGTTTTCAGCTTTCTTTGTAAGTGGCTGTCTTGAGGGAGGTGCTGATGATGGAAGTGAGTGTAGCACTGGTGGTGGCTCTTCCCAGTTTATTGATGTGGTGGGGGCAGGGGTCTGTGGGAGCTCCTAAGTACATTGTCTTCATTATTGCTACAGTGTCCTCGATTGAAAGAGGGTTGCATGCTGTCAGTAATCTTTTGTTGATGAGGTTATCAGACTGGGACGATCAAGGGAGGGGTGGGTGGGGTTTTGAAGTTGTTGTAGATCTTGTTGATTTTTCAATGGAAGAAGTTGGAGAGGTTGTTACAGAGTTCTTGTATATAGGGGAGGGTTTGTTTTGCAGCAGTTGGATTTGTGAATTTCTTGACGATGGTGAAAAGTTCCTTGCAGTTGTTGGAGCTAGATTAGATTCTCAGGATAAGGAATTTTTTCTTGATCTTTTTTACTTAATCGTATTAGTGTCTAAGTGTGAATTTGTCAGTGTTTCTTGCGGTGGTTCCTCAGGTGGTTTTCCTTTTATTGAGTTGTTTGTAAACTCTCTTGGATTCTCTGAGATCAACGTTGTACCAGCTGGCTTGATTGATGGATCATTTGAGTTTGGTGTGTTTCAGGGGTGCAAGGATATTGGCGCAGATGGTAACCCAGTTGTTGAAGTTGTTTGTGTCATAGATGAGGTCATTGGTGGTGTCTAGGTAGTTAATTTGTAGGGCACTGAGCCTTTCAGTTTCTGTAGTTTTCTTCCAGCAGTGGCTTGGGGTGGTGTTAGACTCTAAAGGGGTGGTTGGTATCCTTATTATGTGGAAGTGGACAATGGAGTGGTCCGTCCATGTGAGTGGAATGATTTGGCTGACTTTACCTTGTCGCTGGAAGAGAAGTTGGGGCCCAAGGTGTGTACAGTGATGTGGGTAGGGCTTAGAGTCAGCGGAGTACTGAAGATAAAGGTTGAGATCACCTAGGAGTATGAAGTCTTTGGTGTCCACAGCGAGGGGTGCTGTGAGGTCAGTGAGGAGGTTGCTGAAATGCGTGCAAGTTCCTGGGGGACAGTTGGTGAGGGTGCCTTTGATAGCAGTTTCACTGTTCATTTGAAGCTTGAAGTGCATGTGCCCCTTAAAGGTGGCTTCTAGATCAGTGTAAGAGGTACAACTGATGGTCTCTCTGTGGATTAAGGCGAGTCCTCCTCCTTCTTCATGGAGTTAGTCCTGGTGCAGGACTTTGTATCCAGTAGAGATGGCTGGCGGTGATGTGGGGTTCAGCCAGGTTTCAGTGAGGAAGAGGCGGTCTGGTGCTTTGGAGTCGATGAGGTTCTAAATCTCAGTGGAGTGGAGTGCTTTCCAAGTGAGTGTGTGTTAAGGAACATGCATAAGAATGAGAGTTGGTGTGTGAGGTGGGTGTGTAGTACTGTGTGAGCGCGAGTCTCGAGCTCTGATTTGGTGAAGGGTGTGGTGTGTGTGTGTGTGTGTGTGTGTGTGGGAGGTGGAAGCGGGTGTGTGGAGGCAGTTGAAGTGGCAATGCGAATAGGCAAAGGGGTCCACTATGGTATGAGGTGCGGCTCAATAGTAGCATTTGTGGCAGCGTCAAGGGTTGAGCAGGTGGAGTTTGTCAGCGATGTAGACACAGGAGGCATTTGGACCAGGGTTCCTGGTTCTGGGCACAGTAAAGTCATGGACTGGCACAAACAGGCTTGCCTTTTGATTGCCTCCTGTGTACTGGTGGCGTACCTGCTGTGTGCATTCACTCCATGGCCACACTGCGGCCTCCATTATATAGGGCCTTGAAGAGTGGGAGTAGTGTGGGGGTGGTGGGTGTGCTCAGCAAGAGCAGGAATGTCATGCAGGTGGTGCAAGGTGGGAAAACATGATCGGCGAACAAGTACTATCGGTGAACAAGACACAGTACATGTAATAAAATCCCAGTCTTGATGAGGAGCTTAAGCAGTGAGTGTAGAAGAGGAGTAGTATGGTAGAACCTGATTCCCAAGTATTTCTCATATCTGCTTTCTGGATAGACTCTTACGTGTTGACAAACATTTGGTCAGATCAGGGTACAAACCTTTTGAGGAGAAATTGGAAGCAGAGCTGCTCCTAATAATAATTCTTACAAATTTCCTTGGAATAGATATCTTCTTGTTATTTTGTATTTACAAATCTTTAGTCATGTCCACTTGTAGGACTTGGAGAACTCTGCATCCAAGCACTCTTGTAACAATAGCAGACATCACATCAAGACAGATATGAGAGTTCCTGCAAATATGGGTTTAGTAAGGATACTTATTCAACTGCAGTCCATTACTGAGATGTGGTCAGTCATCATTGCTTACCACTTTCAATTTCTGGTTCATATGAACAGCCACAGGCCTCGGCCCTCAGTCAGATACCTCAATTATTATTTCACTCTCACACCACTTGAGTTCTTCAAATATAATAATGATCAGAGAAAGACAACGCTGCAGAAACGCATTCTGGAATTTTATAAACTAAACAGTGGTAGTATTCCAAGGCTTATGATCAATTTCTTTAACCTGACCTTCTGCAGAGGGAAAGACACAAAGAAAAGGCGGAGAAGTGTCTAGGGATGGACAAGAAAATGTGAGTATTACATAATGCCGAAAGAAGGCAATTATCATGAGCCAATCATAAAGAAAAGATACAAAATCAAAGAGAATTGGGGGAGACAGTATGGTTGAATGGGAACGCACTGAAAAACTGAATCCCAATTAGAAATCTACTAAGTTGAACATGTTTTAAAAGCCAGAATTGAATGAACAACTAAACCAATACATAGATCACCCATTGGTGAATGCCACTGGGTAGTTATAGTTAGGACCACGCTTCAATAGGAAATTGATTTATTGTTTTTTTTATAACTTTGGCGCCATTTGACTAATCTTAATTATTAATGATTTGGATGTTTCTTTATTAGATTTGACTGAGTATGCACCAATAATCGCCAACTCAGCCGTCCCGACTTTATTATACGCAGTTGACCCTATGTTGCTGGCTAAAACTCCCAGAGCTCTTCGTAATCTGGTGGAATCTTTTATACGTTTTAGGAGAACACTAGATATGAAAACCAAGTTTGAGAAGTCACATATAATGGTGTGTGGCCGTTGTAGGAAAGTTGTGCCATTACTAAACCTGGGTGATAAGCAGTTAAGTGCTGGCTTTTGATGCAAGCAACTCCTGGCAGATGCAAGTAAACACTGCTCGACGGAAACTTGGGAGGGAAGCGAGCTCCCTTTTCTATCTAGCCAAGAGGGATAATAGGTCTAATATCTCTCCATTTTTTAAACTGGATAAAATGCAATGTATCACTACAGTCACCGATGGAACCGGGGTTTGGGAGTTCCATAATGCTGCCCCCATTCTGATGGAAGAGAATAGAATCTGTGGGAAACCTTTTGTTATGGGTCAGCGTGTGGAGTAATAAGGGGGCTAGTTTTAACAGGGCAGTTATTGAAGATTGCATGAAATTGGACACAGGCTCACTATACCTTGGTTGAGTTACGTCTGCAAAACCTTGGGCGATATTGGCATTTCCGAAGTGTTTAGCGCCCCTGATTTGATTATTAAAACTGCTAAAAAAAACTGGTTAAGCGGGGACTTTTAGAGCATGCTACCATTTTGAAAGTTCAGGAGGCTGCTAGTAAGCATACTATCCGCCATTACTATACTATGTTCGCACCGGATGATAATGTCTTGTATTTACCATTAGAGCTAAGCTGATAGGGAAGGTCCCTTTATTCATATTTATGTCAGCGATGGTTTGGCACCTAGCATGCTTTTATGAAACAGAAGGTATGTGGGTTAGGTACTCCCCCCTTGTTCTTGTGATGGCATGTTGGAGCAGTCTTTGCTTTATTTTATATTTGTTTGTGGTTTTTTCATAAGATCTCTCAATTATGTCTTAAACCTTTATTGATTAATTTAGCTTTTCAGCAATGTAGGGTGACATTAACTTACCTTCAACTGTTAAACAGCCCTGATATCGGTTTCAATGTACGCTGCTTTCTTAAGATGTGTATAAGGAACAATTCCCAACAGGTATCAATTCAAGGCAGTTTAAATGATGTATGCAATCAGCATTACAAAAACAAGAGACAAGGAGACTCGTGCGGTTTAAGAGCTTGTAATTCATTAGTTCATATGGGGTGTTTCACATGGAATTACCGGTAAGCAGCACTGTACAGAGGGACTCATGTGACAACCCGAAGGCACTTAATGAATAGTGATATACACAATTTGGTGAAAGGTGATGGTGCAAGTGCTGAACGTGAACAGCGTGAACGGCGCAAAGTGACAAAGATATATACAGTGAAAGCTCAGCAGGAATTGGTTTTGGACACTTTAGTCATAAATTAAACATTTTTCAGGAGCCAAGTGTAAAATGCGCCATAGAGTTACGCTGTAATGTCGACGGCGTTTCGATCCCAGTGAGTCGGGATCTTCTTCAGGACCGGGTTGTCGGGTAGAGGAGGTGCTCGTCTGCACAATGGCAGGCTGCTGGGTGGTCACGGGTGGTGGCCGGAGTGGCAGCGAGTCCCGTTTGAAGACGGGCCAATGGCCGCGATGTTCCGCGGCTGCATGCAGGGGTAGCTCGGGGCGGTCGGGTAGCTCACGATGAGTTGGAGCAGTTCCGGAACTGCTCCAACTCATCGTGAGCTAGCCGACCGCCCCGAGCTACCCTTGCATGCAGCCGCCTAGATTTACTCAGGCGTTGTCTATCCTAAATCTGCCTTCGCAGTTTCGAGCCTTTTTTCCAGATCTTCTATAAAGTGCCCCCGCCTTTGGACCAAGGAACATCGCGGCCATTGGCCTGTCTTCAAATGGGACTCGCTGCCACTCCGGCCACCACCCGTGACCACCCAGCAGCCTGCCATTGTGCAGACGAGCACCTCCTCTACCCGACAACCCGGTCCTGAAGACGATCCCGACTCACTGGGATCGAAACGCCGTCGACATTACAGCGCAACTCTATGGCGCATTTTACACGTGGCTCCTGCAAAATGTTTAATTTATGACTAAAGTGACTAAAACCAATTCCTGCTGAGCTTTCACTGTATATATCTTTGTCACTTTGCGCCGTTCACGCTGTTCACGTTCAGCACTTGCACCATCACCATCCTTTCACCAAATTGTATATATCACTATTCATCAAGTGCCTTCGGGTTGTCACATGATTCCCTCTGTACAGTGCTGCTTACCGGTAATTCCATGTGAAACACCCCATATGAACTAGTGAATTACAAGCTCATAAACCGCACGAGTTTCCTTGTCTCTTGTTTTTGTAATGCTGACTGCATACATCATTTAAACTGCCTTGAATTGATACCTGTTGGGAATTGTTCCTTATACACATTCTACACCCATCCCGACGTGGTATATGGGTTTTACTCCTGTTACTTCTTCACAAGCTTTCTTAAGATGGCCATCCAAAGTAGAAAATCAATGGAGAGGAGATAAAAGGGCATTTTAGCTGTTTTCTGGTTTATGGAGTGTAGTGATTTTGTTCTCTATTTTTGTAATACAATGTGATTGGAAGTCCATGATAATGCATTTTTGTATATACATTTTATTGTATTATTTTTATCTTTGGCTTTTATGATCTTTTCCTAAGAATAAATAAAGAAGAAGAATTGAGTTGACTAATCTTCAGATAACTTTCCCAAAAAAAAGCCTCATCCACCTCAGCTCCTTCCTGGAAAGTTTCTGGGTGATCCAATAAGTGGGAGCCAAGAAAAAAGGGGGAGGAGCGAAAACATGTATTCCCCATAAATGTTTCCATATGAAAGATTAGACATAGATACAGCGAAAACGGCTGACAGGAATTACAACAAATTTGACAGAAAGCTGAATCTCGGTCCAGAAAGAAAGCTTTTAGTGATTTGTTGTAAATATGTTCACTAGCTTTTGAGAAATTAAGATCTAAAAATAATTGCATATATCACTACACGGAGGATTGGCGGGTCCACCAATTCAAAAGATTTTACCTGATTGGCTGCCACCACTTCAACAAAGATGTGGTGGCAGCCATTGTAGGAATTGAGGACTGAATCACCTGTCCTGTCAAAAAAGTAAAAGGAAAGATATATTGTGGCAAGGTATGGATAGTCTGTCCACCTAGGCCTGAAGGTGGGCCCCATAGGGATCCGCCCTGGGTTAAAAAACAACATTCTTTTTTTATCAGCACCATGAATTTAATATGCAGAGAATCTGCAGCTCAGAAAAAAAAAAATGTTTTGAACTGCAGCCGCCAAGATGCGCAACCCCCTTTCCTGATCCTTATTAGCCCCAGGCACCCATTCCCTAAGGCTGCTTTTTATTAAAGTGGGAGGGGGTATGAAGCACCCCCCTGAGCCTTATTAGTCCCCAGGGACCACATCCTCTGAGACACATTCTTTTTTGAGAGAAGGGGGCGTGTGCCCCCCCCAGCCTGTTTAAGGCCATGGGTACCCCATCACCATGGTCAGTGAGTTTTTTTTGGTTGGGGACAGGGGCATTTAGTCCCCATTTCACTGGCCGTACATCATCCCAGGGACCCCAGGACCCTAAACCATTGCAGTATCCCGGGTACCCATCCCCTGGGACACTGTAGTCCCCTTTCCGGGAGAGTGCAGGCATAACCTACATGCACTCTTTGGGGCACTGAACTCAGCTTTGATCTAGCCTAGGCGGGAGCAGAGGAATATGATACTGCCACTGGGGTAGGAGCAAGGACCAGAGCGAGCACCCACCAGCACCACAATAGCTACTGTCTGGGGCTGTGGGACATTGAAGCTGTCTAGTGACCACAAAACAGACATTGGGGCACCTACTTTCACCCATTATGGATGCTGTCTAGGGAGCAGGCAGAGTCAGCAGGGGACTCAGGGGTCCCCTGCAACTCCAAACACTTTTGGTGGTGTAGGTGCCCCAGGTGGGAACTTGGGCACCCCGTTTGCAAGAAAAAAGGTAAAAAGAATAATAAATCAGTGGCAGGAGCCGCTCATTTACTATTCACTGCTCCATTGTAGAAGCGTCTCATAAGGCTCAAGGGCTTTTTAGATTTGTATTATTTATTCTTGGTGGTGCCCCTAGAAGTAATAGGAGCTCCAGCAACCTTTTTCTTAATGTTGTGCTGGATGCAGGAAGTGCAGCAGCCCCCAGCAATGTTAAAAAACACACAGTAGGTCTCCTGAGTCATGGAATTCATGACTCCACAAGAGCTTTTTAACAGCTGGAGCTGTACATTCTTCAGCTGGAGTGCAGGGCCACTCTGTGGTTGGTTCTCTGGCTGTACTTTGTGGCTGGAAAAACGTTTTTTTTAAAAGACTCAAACACTTGTTTAATTTTTTTAATGAAAAATGCTTTATTTAGGATAATATGAGACAGTCACTATTCCAAGCACACATTGCATGTGTGAATTTATGAAATATACATTTAAATATAGTTATTGATGAATTTTTGCCAAAGCCAATAGTTCTGCTTTACTTATGTTGATGTGATTATCGTTTGATCAAGGCAATATTTCACCGCTTTTTGTAATTTTACCCTTTGACAAATCCATTAGCTCTACCTTACTTAAAATTACAACCTTTATAATGTTACATGATATAGTCATCCATGCATAGCAGCGGGGCATTAGGCACCCAACACCATGCATGGCGATCAACATCTAACTTAATGTTAGTTAAGAATTGTAATAATATGCTTCTTTTTCTTTAAAAAACTCTTCAAAATTCACTACAACTTGTGCCCTAGAATAACTTTATCTCGTGGCACTGCCATGCACAGTGTTATCATCAGTGATGTTATCAATAATGCCATAGAACATGTCATGAGTGATGGAATATCTGAACTAAGTAGCAGTACATGGCAAGGCTGTGAATTATAGTTACCTTAGGGCATGTGTTATAATTACTTGAGATAACTATAACTGGTAAATTTCAGTGTTTTTTTAAAATTTACAATGGTCTGTTTTAACTCCCATTTTTACTTAACTGTAACATTTCTTTACCCTTTAGATTTTTCAGTAAATCTATAGATAGACGCAAAACACTGAAATAAATAAATGTACAGATTAAATAAGGAAAAGAAAGGAGGAAGCCCTTAGGGGCTATTCTGTGTGCACCAAATCAGTGCTTGGATTGTCTATGTGCCTTGTTGAACATACAGCCAATCCAAGGAGGGAAGTGGAGTTGAATTGTTGTCGCACTTCAGCTCTCGTTTAGCTGGCAGATCAAACACTTAGGGGCATATTCACCAGGATTTATTTCCGATTTTCCCCACCTTAACGCATCAAAAGGAGAGATAGATTTAACATCCCATTCACAAGCTGGTGCAAACGGCAGACATCACCAGTATTTCTGCAATAACTGCCCCAAAGTTTATCTCCACAGTAGACACCACCAACTAACCCTAATGAGATGCAGAGTAGGCGTTCCTGTGCAAAAACACACGAAAAAAACACAACACCACAATCACAACAAAATGCCAGATCTGCGATGCGAGACAAAAACAGGCAATAAGCTGCAATAGCTCAAGGGATTTAACACCTGCCTTTTGCTGGTGCTAAGAAGGACGACTACCCTCAGCATGAAAGGGAGCCCAGCCAAAAGCCACACCTGCAGACCCACAGATGCCATGGAGACAATGATCATGCAGATTCGATACCCATGAGGGCTACAACATCCCCCGCCACCACCCCATGCCCTTCCCCCAGACATACACATACCCTGCACAACACAAGAGTCACAAAAAGTGCATGATGACGCACATTGCCAAAATAGATACACACATATGTGGCCAGAAGAACGAGAAACAGTCACACAACACTGAAGTAACGACCAAAAACTTAATTAAAATACAACACAAAACACCAAAGCGGAAGACTCCTGTTGGGTTCGTCAGGGATAATCTCGATGTCACAGCCTGGAAAATAAAGCACAACATCAGGACGTGTGTCATGCACACATCAAAGGAGCGAGATACAGAGACACAGAGAAGGAGAGGAAGCCAGAGAGAGAAAGAGAAGGAAGGAAAGTAAGGGATAGAGAGAGAGAGAGAGAGAGTGGGAAGGGAGAGAGAGTTAGAGAGAGAGAAGGGAAAAAGCTGGTCCCTCATGGGACCTAGACACCCATGGATCATGTCCAGTTTGGTAGCCATGATGTTCAACCCCACCCACACCTACTCAGCCGTCTCCCTCTGGCCCTCCAGCACACGAAGTTGGAAGGCCATGTGTTGTTCCTGGGGGTCTTGGGAGACTGCCGGGGCTGTGGGTGCCTTTTGCTGGGTGGTTTGGGTAGTGGGTGGGGTTTCCTTGATGCAGCTGGGCTGCCCTGATCCTGGAGGTGAGTTGCAGTTGATGTCAAGGATGTCATGGAGGGCTTGGGTGTCGATGCTGGGGTTGTCCTCCTCGTCATCAGTGAAGAGTGACTGGGACTGCTCTGCAGGAGGTGTTGACAGTGCCCCTGCAATGTGAAGGGGAGATGGTGTATTTTCAATGTGTCCACATGTATACAGCCACATGGTACATGTTGACATTCAGACAGCATGGCATTGTACATTGTGACTGTCTGTAGATCAGGGCCATGACCCAGAGTCATTGTGGGTGTGTACTGTGCTCTGCTTGATTGTGCAGGTGTGCCATTGTGGCCAACTCCACCCATCCCCCTAGTACCTGGTGGTCACTCACCCTGTTGCGGTTGTGTTGTGTCCTGTCGAGCAGTGTCCGGTCCCCCAACTCCGGCCACAGTCTCCACACTGATGACTATCAACACCAGCTCCTCCATGTCATCCAGCACGAGCTGTGGCGCTGGGCTCCCACCTCCAGTCTGCATTACTGCCTTCTGGTTGTCTGCGAGTTTATCCTTGGTGTTGCGCTTTATGTCAGTCCATCGCCTCTTGGCCTCGTCCATTGACCTCTTGTGCTCTCTGACGGCATTCACCTTGTCTAGGATGTTCTGCCATATTCCATTTTTGGTGCCAAATGATACGTTGGAGGTGACAAACAGTTGTTGATGGTGTTCCATCACCTCTGTGACTAGGATCCTGTGTTCCTGCGGACTGAACTTCATCTTCCTCTTCTTCTTGTCCTTGCCCTTCCCTGTCCCCGAGGTCCCAGGCTGGTCGTCCGGGGTGCTTGTGGGGTTGCGCTCGACCTCTGTGCCTGCTCCCTCTGCCTCCATGGTGCTTGGGTGTTGGTCAGTTTGTGTTTGAGTGTTTTATCTACTTTTATGTTGATTTTTCCCACCTGCCATGTGTGTATTGCAGGCCTGGCACTGCTTATCGCTGATTCCCTCATCACACTTTGGCCCATCGCTTGTTTTTTCACATTGAGGTTTGTGTTTTTATCTCCGTTGCGGTGGGTGTATCGCTGACATTGGCTTCGTTTTCGGTGGACTTTCACATGGTACCACTGTGTTGTGAATTCTGCGTTGACACTGGATTATTTTCCCGCAATGGGCTGCGATGTTTAAAGTTGGGTTAGCATTTTTTGGTGATGTTTAGCACACATTCTTGTGAATATACCCCTTAGTCTGATGGGCCATAGATTGGATTGACAACCACAGCATTGGCATCAATTGACATTTCACTTGGCAAAGGGCCAGCGAGAGGGCCGTGGGCCTGCAGCTGGCAGGACCACACGGATAACTCTGGGTTCCATGTGCTTGGCTGAAAAGGCACAGACGGCTGGTATTTGGGAAGGCATGCCCCAGCTAACCCTTATCCTCCCTTACTCTGCCCCTGGAATGCAGTTCAGTGGTGCAACCGCAGTCACTTTCCTACCAACATCACGAAGCTGGGTTCAGAGATAACTCACTATTTCTGTACATATGTACAGAAAAAGATGGAGCAGGTGGTGAATGACAACCCTTCCATCCCTTTGCACCTGCCATACATATGAAGATCTGTATTGTGCAGTAGGAACCTGCAACCACTGCTGACTTGAGTCCCAGATTTTATAGCACTCAAGTATTCCAACCTGGCTTAGGTCAATGGAAAACACATTTATTCCCATTTTGCATGGACACATTATTCTTTATGAGAAACAGATGCAGCTGAAATCCGGCACTGCCTTCAGGAAGCTTGCAGAGATCGGGTGCCACGGCTAAATGTGCTTTGTGCAGGGAATAATGTTCAATTCTTGGGTCACTGGTTTAAATTTTGGTGGGGCAGACTTATTCTTTTATCGTTCAAATGAAGGTAAATTAAGAACATTCAGAAGGACATCAGCTGTAACAGGAGGGCTGCGAGTTCAGTGATTTAACTCTATATAAGAGATTTATAAATTAGGGCTCCCAGTTTTATGGTATATATTTATTTACCATTTCCCTCTGTATTTATCCAGATTCATTTTTGGTCAATTTATCAGTACTTGTCCATATTTATTTTCTGTTGTGTGAATAAATGAAGTTGTAATATGGTATATTTCCACATGTATATTAAAAATAAATATGCACTCATATGTTGACACTTGTCATGCTTTAGTAAATTAGGCAGCCAAATTTAACATAGCAATACACTCAGAGATAAATATTAGCATTATAATACAAATAGAGGTTCACATATGTTGTTATTTAATAAAACCTTATCCTATTTTTGAACTCCCCATGATATCTATCTGCTCAGCTGTTCACCTGGAATTAGTGAAGGACAGTATGGAAAGGCACTCAAAAGAAGCCCAATTTTCTGTAAAAAATAAATACAGACAGGAAGTACATTGATTTCTCTCTGTGTTTATCTGTAAAAATCTGTAAAAACGGAAAACTGGGCGCCCTATTTATAACAGAACATTCCAGACAAATCACACAGGCTTCCTAATGTTCTGGTCTTCCTCTAGCCCAGTGCCTCTCAGCTGTTGGCACTCTTTGCTCAGTATAAGGACCCTGTGTATTTTGTGACTTCCGCATTTGTTTGCATTTGTGTGGTGTGCTCTGAAGCATGTCGCCTTTTCACCTACCATATGTTATGTTAAGTAATTTATAAAGCACCTAGGGGCATATTATCAAGCCTGTGCGATAAAATTATCGCCGCTTTATCGGCCGAAAACGGCCGATAAAGCGGCGATAATGGGCTTGATAATATGCTCTATGAATTCCAATCGAAGCCCATGTTAGATGTGAAGACATCTAACATGGGCTTCGATTGGAATTCATAGAGCATATTATCAAGCCCATTATCGCCGCTTTATCGGCCGTTTTCGGCCGATAAAGCGGCGATAATTTTATCGCACAGGCTTGATAATATGCCCCCTAGTTTTTTCAAACAGAAGTGCCCCTCTACTAAAAGTTTATTCTCAGATACAAGTCGATGAAGGTGCTCAGAACTATAGCCTTTTTAAGACTAAAAACCAGGTTTTAAGTTTCTTGTAGAAGGACAATTCGGTCTTTTCCTGTCTAAGTGACAGAGGCATAGTGTTCCATATCTTGGAGGCTAAGAGAGTGACAGAGCAGCCTCCCATGTGTGCTCTTTTTACTGTACGGATCACAGCTATAGATGTTCCTGCAGACCTGAGACTTGTGCGGGGTACAGACAGTTTAACAAGAGTGTGCCGGTACCTAGGCCCTTTTCCATTCAGAATTCGATGACAGAAACATAAAGCTTTAAAGGACACTCTTTTACTCAGAGGCTGCCAGTGGAGCTTCGCAAGAGTTGGACCAATAGCTAACCGCCTCTGGAAGTTAAGAAGCAGCTGAGCTGCCGCATTCTGCACCGTCTGCAATCTTGTCAATCTTGACTGTGAGACTCCCAGATACAGCACATTGCAGTAGTCAATTCTGGACATTACCAAGGCCTGGACCTTTGACTTTCTCACCGCCTCTGGGCAGCGTCCCAGGAATTTTTTCAGGGTCTTCGAAATTCCAAACCTTTTCCCCGCTAGACAGGTAATCTGTCTGTCAAACAGAAGTCCGGCGTCAAACCAGATGCCGAGGTTCTGGACTTTCAGGTTAGGGTCCAGAAGTCACCCAAATGAATCCGGCCACCAAGCAGAGGACCAGATTGAGGGTTGCTTCCCTAACATAAGAACCTCTGTTTTCCCTGCATTCAGCTTAAGATAACTATGGTCCATCCACTCAGCCAGTTCTGACAGGCAGGATGTTAAGAGAGCTGCAGTGTCTCCTTGACCCTGAGGCAGGGTGATAATAAGTTGCGTATCATCAGCGTATGACATGATGTTAAAGTCATAATGCTTGATGATTTCAGCTCGGGGGTGATTATAAAGATTGAGTGAGGTAGTGCTAAGCGCTGAGCCCTGTAGCATCCCCTGCTGCCACGGAAAAACCTCAGAAGGAACAGGCTTTTGAGCCACCTAAAAACGATAGTGGAGAGTGTAGGAAGGTGGATACCTGACTATGGTTACCCAGATTTTTTGCCTTGTGTTTAGCTGGTTTTTGACTTAGTTGGCCTGGGATCCTGCTAATCAGGGCCCCAGGCTATCTGCTCTCTCTTTAAATGGACTTCATGTACCCTAGGTGCATAACCAATTTGGTACTGGACACCTTGTCAGCCCCTGTACCATGCACTATAGGTGCCCAGGGCATAGGTGCATCCAAGGCCTACCAGGGGCTGCAGCATATCTTTTGCCACCCCTGGTGGGTACTTACATCGACAAGCTGGCTGTTCCCACAGCTGGGGCAAGGTGGTGTACTCACCCCTTGCTTAGATGTAGTATACCTATGTCTAAACCTATATCTGGACACATCTATACCTATCAGTCACTCCTATGGCAGGCCTTTACAGTCCTGGAGGCAGAGTGCTTGATTTGATGTGAGATGGTGCTCTAGCATGAGCTGAGCCTGACTGCAGTGTTGGGACCAATTCCTTAATGCTGTTCCAGTGATACTGCCATACCATATACTCTTAAGTGCATTATAATCCTTACGGTTATTGCAACTCTGGTTTGGCTTTATCAAAACATGTCGTGTTTGGTGTCATACACATTGGAATACTATCCCCTTGCCACTCCTGGTAATGGGGATAGCATCCCACCCTTCTAGAGGGTACAGGCATGTTACTTTACTAAAACACGGTTAATCCTAACCAGAGCCCCAGCATCACAAAATGGATGCTGCTGCCACAGACACATGTCTGGCCTCCTGCTGCTGACCGAAACTCGGCAGAGGATGCCTGGACAAAGGGTTTCCTGTCACAGGGAGTGTCACACCACCCCAGACAGGAGATAGTGGATTCTAGCAGGGAGGGTTGAATGAAACTAGACACTGCCTGTGGCGCACAAGGTGTCCCTGGGCAGATTCCAGTCAAACTGGTTCTGGGACCATCCTGCTCCAGTCCTGGCGTGAAACTGGACAAAGGGAAAGGGGTGTAACCACCCCCTTCCCAGGTCCCACCCATAGGAGGGACCTAGCAGGTAATCCAGCCCCTTGATTCGACTTAAAAGTAGGAGCTGTGCCAATGCACATCAGATTATCCTGACTGAAACTTATGAAACAAAACTCTGGACTCTTCGACGTCCCACTCCTCATGGAAGACTGAAGAATCTCCCTTGTGGTCAAGGAGTGACCACCCAGTGCAAACAGGCACCATCCAGCACCTCGACATTTGCTTTGTTGCAGTTCCCGCCGGAACTCGAGCAACAGAGATCAACAATACCCAGTGTGCCTGCCTTCTAACAGCCCGATCCACAGTCCCTGCAGAGCTGAGACCCGTGGAGGCGACCTGAAGTGTGGGAGCGGCCATCTTGGAGAAACAACGAAGCGCTGACCGTGCAGCATCAGAGGCCCCCTTGAAGCTGTGCATTAGAGTCTGAGAAGCTCCAGCCCCGAGCAGATTGTGCACCGAAGCTCACCCCTCCACACTTGACGAGTGCTGCGTGGGGCCCTTTTGCATCTTTCTGCTCGACGCATTGGTCCGGTCACTTGCCTGTTGGCTAGTGGCCCCAGTACCGACGAAACCTTAAATTTACACAGCTAGTCTGGTTGCTCCAGATTAGCACGAGCTCCCCTGAAAAGGAGCAGACACTCAGACCTTGCTGTTCCGAGTGTTAAGCCATCTTTGATTCCTGCATGGGTTGCATTTGCCAAGGCCTGTTGACTCTGATCTTGAAGCCGACACCGCCAACAGCGAGAGCCTTTGTGGGACAATTTGTTATTCACTCCAGGACATCCTCGGTGCCCCAGAGACCACGTGGCAGCGGAGAGAAGCTACACAACATCGACCTGATTGCGCCCGACATTGCCTGGTTCCTTCCTGGTTCCTTCCTGGTCACTGGCTAGTGACCCAGACTCTGTCCCCTCTGCTTTCAGGTACTCTACAACTTCGATCCACCCTTGGATTGCACCGGACACTTCTCTTCTGGACGCCTGCAGCATCTTCATCTCCAGGCACCCTAGATCTTCGTGACGAAACCCGACACACCTTTGCACCTGTGCACCCGCTTCCTGTGGGTGAGGTAACTCTTGAACGCCGGTGCTCTTGTAGTGTGGGAAGACACTTAAAACTGTAACTCGATAACTTTTACGCACCATTGACTTTGCATTGGTGCATGCTTGTGCTTTCTGCACTGCACCCGAATTCCACGGGCTTCTCCCGCCCTAACTGCTGTTAGTGCATCGTAGTCCAAGCGATTCCCAAGGCCCTAGGCCTTACCCCAGATCGATTAGTGATTGTTATACCACTTTATTGATATATGGTTTGAGTGGCCACCGGCCTCATCCAAAACGTGCAACTTGTCTATGTTTAACTGTGCTTTTATTTAAACGCTTGTGCTTCATTGCTCATAAAGAGTAGTGGGGATTATTCTAAGAATAAATACATATATTTTGATAATATATAACTTGTGTGGTGTCCTTTCATTTGATATTACAGGATTGTATATGGTAAAACAGCTCGCTTTACTCGCCCTTTGAAGTTAAGCCTTTAAGGCTGCTTAGTCCATGCTACCCCTAGGATAGCTTGTCTATAAGGTTGACTTACAACCATCACCATAAGGGATTGTTAGGACTGATATAAGGTGCCCCCAGAACTGGAGACATCATACATCAGGCCAACTTCTCACATTGGTGAGCAGCAGTACGGATTCGAGCTTTGCTGTTGTTTTACCTTTACAATCTTATATCAAATTGAAAAATCACATTAAGTACCATAGGTACATATAAATAAAAGCTTAGCATATTTAAGTTCTACTGAACTTAGTAGTTGTAGGTAGAAGGGCTCAGCACACCCTGACTACAACTCACTAGCAAGGTCCAGTAGGAAAACACTTAGTGTAGGTAGGTGCATCACTTACACCACACTAGAGTAATGTCTGGCACAGGTGAAGCTACAGGCTCTCTACCTGTGATGGTTGACCCTCCACAGGCAACCTCCAACTATGACAAATTCAGCCACAGAGACTTGAGTGCCTTGTGCACTGCAAGGAAGCTGAGAAAGGGTCACAACCCTACCATTCCTATCATGATAGCCATCCTAGAAAGAGATGACCTTGAGAAAGCTTGAGTAGCTCCCTCAGGATCAGGAGAAGGAGTGAACCCCCTAGATACTGAGAACACCTCCCCAGAAGTAGAAAATGAGGAGGTAGACCCTGAATCAGAAGGTGAAGAGTCAGATCATGGTCAAGGGGATACCCAGGTACCAGTGGTAAGGCTTAGCCAAGCCAACTTGGACCTACATGGAAATGGAGAGGGCCAGCACCTCCCCAGAGTACATAACAGGATTCTCCCAGGCAATAGGAGAGAGAGAAGCCCTTCCAGGTATTCTCACATTTCTAGTGCCTTAAGGGAATCACAGAGTGGAATGACTTCCCCTCAAAGAAGAGAGCATAAGGTAGGATGAGAGCAGTGAATCTCCAAATAGAAAGAGAGGAATTAGCCCTGGAGCAAATTTGACTAGCTTTTGCAAGAGAGCAGAAGTTAAGTGGGGAGATCCCCACTGGTGGCAGCATTATCCCAAGAGATAAAGACAAGTCCTATGATCATAGAAACCTGAGTAAGATTGTGCCCCCCTACAGAGATAGGGATGATATCCACAAGTGGATAACTGCTCTTGAAAGAGCCTGCATGGTACAGCAGGTTCCTGAAGATCAGTGGGCAGCAATCTTGTGGCTCTCCTTTTCTGAGAAAGGGAGAGATAAGCTCCTCACAGTTAGATCTGAGGATGCTAAAAACTATACAGTCCTGAAGAGTGCTCTTATTGATGGGTTTGGCTTAACCACTGAACAATACAGGTTGTTGTTCAGAGACACCCAAAGGGATCAGACTCAGGACTGGACTGATTTTGTAGATTGTGCTACTAAGGCTCTGGAAGGTTGGCTACATGGCAGCAAAGTACATGACTATACAGGATTGTATAATTTGATTATGAGGGAGCAGTTCCTAAGTAATTGTCAGAACCAGCTTTTACACCAGCACCTGGTGGACTCAGATCTGACCTCTCCACAAGAATTGGGTAAGAGGGCAGACAAATGGGTCAGGACCACGATTAGGTCTAAGAATCAGGGTAATGACCAAAAGAAGGATACTTCCAAGGCTCAAGAGAAGGGTGGGGATAAATCTAAAGAAAAGTCTCCCACAGGACCCCAAAACTCCAAGGGTGGGGGTGGGTCCCAAAACACTTCCTCTGACCAGAAGAAACCTTATTGCCATGTCTGTAAACAGCCTGGCCACTGGAAAACTGATATCAGCTGTCCCAGGAATAACAATAAGGAAAACATACCTCCAAGTAAAGCTCCAACACCCCCTGTTACTGTCAGCAGTAATCCGCAGGTCGTGGGAGCACCCCCAAGAATTTGGGTGGGTTTACTTTTGGAGCTCAGGTGGATTCTGGCCTAACCAGGTCCCCTAGTCCAGATACTCTTGTCTATGAAAATGGCATGGGGTTTGCCAACTTCACTGATTGCCCAAACACTTTGAGCAAGTATAGACAGGAGCCCATCATCAATGGTCAGAAAATTGAGGCCTACAGAGACACAGGGGCTAGTATCACTATGGTGACTGAGAACCTAGTCCCCTCAAGGCAACTTTTACCTGGTGCCACATATCAGGTGACTAACATTGATGGAGTTCAGAAAAATCATCCCATGGCATTAGTAAATCTCAGCTGGGGAGGTGTCACTGGCCCAAAGAGAGTGGCAGTGTCAGCAAACTTGCCTGTAGATTGTCTACTTGGGAATGATTTGGAAATCTCAGCCTGGGCTGAGGTTGAACAAGAAACCCATTCTAAAATGGTAAATCTCCATGGAAAGGTTAATGGGGCTGTGATGGCTACAGCCCCAATCCAACCCAGTGCAAACAGGCACCATCCAGCACCTCGACGTTTGCTTTGTTGCAGTTCCCGCCGGCACACGAGCAATAGAGATCAACAAGACCCAGCGTGCCTGCCTTCTAACAGCCCGATCGCTTGCCTGTTGGCTAGTTGCCCCAGTACCGACGAAACCTTGAATTTACACAGCTAGTCTGGTTGCTCCAGACTGGCACCAGCTCCCCTGAAAAGGAGCACCCACTCAGACCTTGCTGGTCCGAGTATTAAGCCATCTTTGATTCCTGCGTGGGTTGCATTTGTCAAGGCCTGTTGACTCCGATCTTGAAGCCAACACCGCCGACAGCGAGAGCCTTCGTGGGACAGCTTGTGATTCACTCCAGGACATCCTCGGTGCCCCAAAGACCACGTGGCAGCGGAGAGAAGCTACACGACATCAACCTGATTGCGCTCGACATTGCCTGGTTCCTTCCTGGTTACTGGCTAGTGACCCAGACTCTGTCCCTTCTGCTTTCAGGTACTCTACAACTTCGATCCACCCTTGTATCGCACCGGACACTTCTCTTCTGGACGCCTGCAGCATCTTCATCTCCAGGCACCCGAGATCTTCGTGACAAAACCCGACACACCTTTGCACCTGTGCACCCGCTTCCTGTGGGTGAGGTAACTCTTGAACACCGGTGCTCCTGTAGTGTTTTATACCTCTAGTGTCTAAGTCTAAAGTTTTGTCCTTCTAGGCCAGTCGAAGACTCTTAAAACTGTAACTCGATAACTTTTTACGCACCATTGACTTTGCATTGATGCATGCTTGTGCTTTCTGCACTGCACTCGAATTCCGCGGGCTATTCCCGCCCTAACTACTGTTAGTGCATCGTAGTCCAAGCGATTCCCAAGGCCCTAGGCCTTACCCCAGATCGATTAGTGATTGTTATACCACTTTATTGATATATGGTTTGAGTGGCCACCAGCCTCATCCAAAACGTGCAACTTGTCTATGTTTAACTGTGCTTTTATTTAAACGCTTGTGCTTCATTGCTCATAAAGAGTAGTGGGGATTATTCTAAGAATAAATACATATATTTTGATAATATATAACTTGTGTGGTGTCCTTTCATTTGATATTACAGGATTGTATATGGTAAAACAGATCGCTTTACTCGCCCTTTGAAGTTAAGCCTGTAAGGCTGCTTAGTCCATGCTACCCATAGGATAGCTTGTCTGTAAGGTTGACTTACAACCATAACCATAAGGGATTGTTTGGACTGATATAAGGTGCGCCCAGAACTGGAGACATCATACATCAGGCCAACTTCTCACAGAGAGTATTTTTTTACCCCAAAAATCGCCCCAATTTGTCAGTAAACTTTTCATGGGTTTGGTCAAGGCAAATATGTTTTTTTCCTATGGTTGGTAAATGTAGAAATGTCCACTCTACAAATACTTGTGTTATAATTGTTTTGCACCCATCTAATTTTGAATTAGTAAGGTTTCCTGGATTCATCTTTTTGATGCAAAAAGTGCCATCATTCAGGGCAAATGACAGATTCTGAATCACAAAATCAAGATCTGCTGATATGTACATCTGCAGGAGGAATATACAGTTTCAAAATTCTGCCTGAATGGCGGATATTCCTCAGTTCTAAGTGTGGTGTTAGTGAATGCGGCTTGGGTGTTAGTCCATGGCAGGAGTATAGCTTTTGGAATGATGGAAACACCCAAAAAGTCACATTTGTTGCCAGCGTGCATTGTGCTTTGCTTGCTCCATTGATGCTATTCCCAACTGTGTGTTAGTTGCTGGACCAATTTGTATTAGCTTTAACCTGCCACAAATTGATGTAGCAACAAGAGCTATTTGTGATCAGAATATATTACTATATTGGTTTCAAACCGCATTGGGACACAAGTGGGTGTAGGGCTTCCAGCAAGTGTGCAAAATAATGTGAAAAACATCCAAACATATCTCTGTTTCGGTTGGGGCAGGGAAAGGATCCATTGGGTGCAGGATATCCACAATGATTTACAGATTGAAGTAACCTTAGATGCTATTTTTTTCACCTCTTTGTGAATGTTCTCAACTGTCGTACTCGGTATATACAGGTGCCCACAAGTCCTGCCCTCTCTTTAGGGCCTCACCTCCATCCAACAGCACTTGGAACCCTTTTCTCCTAGCATTAAATTCTGGAAACTATTCTGAGGCTGACAGTTCGCCTATAAGTAAGTGTTGTAATTTGCAATTCACCTTCTCTATTACCAGGCTACCACTATGGTAATGACAGCAACAACCCTTTACTCCTATGCCCACCCTACATGGGCATAGCTACCATTAGTGTAGAAGGGGCAATTGGCACAGGTCCTAAGCTTGTGAGGAGCCCCTTGCACCCTAATCATGCCAAGCTTTTACTACCAAACTGTTTTCCTGTTGGTTTCTTTCTCATTGTCTCTGTTAGGACACGCAACACTCTTGGTAGATCACTGTCACCCTATGCCCTTCTCTGATCCCCTTCCCTTCCCCCCCAGGCGCCTCCACTGCTGCTCTGTACCCACAGATATCACCCCTCTTTCCACTATGTACGTGACTGCACCCTTCTTGTCTTTGGCACCTCCTTTCTGTACCTCATCTGTACTACTAGCGAAGACCATTTTGTTATTTCCATATCTACTCATATAGCTGTGTAGCAGTTTGCAATTCACCTTAGTCGTGCAAAAACAAGGATTCTAACACCACAATTATGAATAACCAGATGAGAGTGATGCATTTTCTGAAGCCCATAAATGCAGACACTGCTTAGTGAGGTATTACATCCCGTTTTTTAGGTCTCGCCTATGCAGGGCACATGCGCTGCATAGACAAAAAGACCTGTTGCTATCGCTTCGGCTTTTCAGCCAAACAAGTGCACGCGTTCCATTGCCTTATATGGCAACGCGTGCACGTCTGGCGATTCACTTGCGGGAACGAGCGCCGCCATATGGTAGCAATTATCGCTCCCGCAAGTGAATCGCGCAACCCCCTCCTCTCCTCCTTCTGCTGCGCGCTTGTTTTTTGTATACTTTGGTCTTACTGTCAGGTCAGTGCGCACATGTGGCCACCAGGGGTCGCTGGTATCGTGCAACACAGCACGTGAGCCAGGTTAACTGTAGGAACATTCCACCAGCAGCGACAAAAGCAGCGTGATATCCAGTGACAAAGGTCAGAAGAAGAAAGGTGACACGGAGACGTTCTGCACAGTAAGTACTATTAAGGGAGTAATTAGGGGTGATTCAACCAGCGTTTCACTGCAAGAATTGGCTATGGATTTATAACTTGATTCTGCAAAGTGTTGCAGCAGCAACCACCTTTTCTTTCAATCTTCCATAGGTATACATGTATGTAAGCTTCAGAAGGGTGCACACGAAAGGGGCCCTAATGCTTTGAAAGGAAAAGAGGGGGCTCGGGCTCAGCATGGAATCAAAGTGGCCATTCCTAGTCCAGGTGCTGCAACCCTTGCTTCTCCTTCCCCTCACCACCGGCTGGGCCTTGTGCTTCCACCCGCTGGCCCAGAGGTTGCGGCCAGGCCTGTTGGGCTTTCCCTTGATGCACCTGTGAAGACCCAGGCCTCTGCGTGCCTCTCCCGCGTCGCACTGACTGTGGAGGTTGTATTCTTGTTTGTTTAACATCCTGCATGCAGGCTTGCCTTGGTGCTCTTCTCCCGTTACAATCATGCAGAACATGGCCACAGTGATTCAATGACTGCAGAGCTCGTCCTTCTTTATTTGCTCCTCCTTACACTGACTGCAGAGTGGAGCCTTGCCGCCCTTCTGCCGGGGCACACTGGCAGTGGAGACTGGCCTTTCTGTAAGTACCAACATGTGAGATAGCAACCTAGGCAATATACTATTTGCTTGTCAAATATAAAAATGAAGAGGAAAGGAGAAAACTAATGACATAAAAGTACTACTTTTTATTAATCCAGGTAGAAGGTCAAACAATTTCACACATTATTTAAAAAGATGTATAACTCAGTGGTAATAAACCGATACATCAAAAGTTAAAAAATGACATCATAAATTTATGCAAACAATATTTTGTTAAAAACAGGAAAATAACTTATTTTTAATAAGAAAGAACACAGTGGCTCAATAATATTGTCGACGCGCGTTTTTGGGGGGCCAGCGCCTTCTTCAGGAGTAGCCACGTTTTACCTATAGAATACAGAGAAATTATGTATAATAGATACTTTTTAATTCATGACAATAACAAGGCAGAGACATCACGTTCGATAAAATACATAGATGATTATACATAACCTTCACACTGAAGTTTCATTATTTTTTATATAAGAACATCTGCAATTATGAACCTCTCATTTTTAGACAAGCAGCAAAAAAGTCTTAATAGTGATATCTAATCTCGTAGATCTAGTTATTTCATTGCTTATATTCTCAAGTTTAAATTAATTAGTTATGCTCAATTAGAAAGAACTCAATATATATATATCTGGAAAATCCCAATGTAATGTATTTAAAACTCAGGTTCTCATTAGGAAGGTCAAAGGTATTAATACTGATGCCACATTCTAACAAGATTCATGACTGTGCATTAAGGATTTCCCAATTCATGAAATCTAAAGCGTTTATAAATAGTGTTTCCGACATACGATGTAATTCTACTACTAGAAGATATTATATTAATAGATATACTTACTAAATCATGAAAATAGCGCAAAATACATTGGTTTCCACTTTCTGTTTGATAAGGAGGAGATTTTCTGTGAAAATACATTCATTATATATATATATATATATATATTTCTTTAATATCATCTTTAATAGTTAGTATTACATGGAGTATGAAGTTCAGAGAGCATAATTGACCTTTTAATTTTATAGGCTATCTGTTATTTCCTGAATACATCTGGTTTGCGATAAAAACACCATATGATATTGTCTAATTTCACGAAGAGGTGGTAAATGACTGTAAATCAAGAATGGAAATTAATAAAAAGGCTACCCAAGATTTCAGCAATAATGTCAGTTAGGCAATCTTACAAAACCCTGTCTACCTTATTTTTCAGTAAAATGAAGGATTGATCATTCTGGCTTCAAAGATCCTTCACGATGTACGAAACAATATAGTTAAAATGGAGCTGAAAATAGAAAGACCACAGATATTCAGTCTTTCAAAAGATATTTCTTTATTTTCAAGATTTGTCTATGGTCACCATCGTGTGGTGGCTAATTACCTAAGTAACTCGCATTCATTCGCTGATATTGAAGTGGATTTAAGGATCAATGGATCTGTAGAGCGACGTCTCTTACAGTTTCGTTGATGTAACTAAGCACAACTCGAGTCTGAGAAATGGAAGAAGGACAATTACCAGAAGTTGTGTCTACGTCTCAGTCAAACGGGCAGAGATAGAATCAAGGTTAATCCTTTAGCTACCTGAATGGTGCTGTAGTCAAAGCATGCCCCCTGGTCCGCGGACAAAAACAAAAACGTATACACTTCTAAATATTCCGGTGAGCAATCCGCCTGATGTGGGGATATTGCAATTCTGCAGGAAAAAATAATAAAACTATGAAAACACGACCCCACTATGCAGAGAGTCTAACCTCATACAAATACTGGGGGCACAATTTTAACTGTGCAAAGGCGCTTACCTTAAGATATTTATATAGGTAGTGCATATACTTCTAATTTTTCCAGTGCGCAGTCCTCCCGATGGTGGGATAATAAAGGGCTGTAGAAGAAGTGGTAAAAAACGGAAGCCGATTTTAAAAAAGATCCGTTCTCATAGAAATACTGGGAGCTCAATCTGTGTACTAACGCTTACCTTATGATGTCGGTATGGGTGACGCAGACCAGGGGCAGATAACAACGTACTTCTCGGATCTAGAATCTTTAGCAACTGTCGTCCGGTCAACAGCCCTTAATAAATCGTTACTTAATTGGGAAAGTAACGCCTATATGGTCATGTGGTTTGTTCAAGTAACGCGACTCGACCCAGATGGTCTAAATAAACAACAGACTTCCGAAGAAATTACGGGGAACACTTGCAGGATCGAGGCTCCATAGAGATAGATAGCGGACTAAAAACCGTAAATCTAAGTCCTAACACTTATGGATACACACAATATACCGTCACGCATAGTATTTAAACTATATCGAACACTCATCCGCACCGGAAGCGAACCTCCATATGCTCATGTTGCATAGAGATAAAGAATCAGACTCGATATGAAGCTACACGCCACATTTCCAAAAGTATTATGTAGCATATAATTCCCATAAAGAATCAAAAATCAGAGTAACATCTTACATATATATATATATCAAATTGTAAATACAAGGGCTATAAAGGGGCGCAGTTCTTATTACAGTAAGCGCCACAAAGAAATAGATGATATATATACTTATATGTAGACTTATCAGAAAAAAGGATAAGGATTAAGAATCTATTGCGTTCTCCCACGGGCAATCACTATTAAGACCGTTTCTGAATGTATCTAGAACAAAAATCCAATAGACTTCTCGTTTTTTCCTAATTGGCATGCCTCCTTTTGAGTCTGGTGTGTATATTTTTTCTAATATACGCCACTTCAAATCATCTGGACCATGGTTATACTCTATAAAGTGTTTCACCATTGGCGCCAATAATTTTTTGGTTTTTATGGCTGAGAGGTGCTCAGTTAGTCGCACTTGGATAGTCCTAGATGTTTCGCCTACGTATCCAAGGAGGCATGGACATTGGATGTAGTATATAACATTAGAAGTTTTGCAGTTCCACATCTGATTTGAATTAGTGGTATGGCCATTATGTGTGAACTGTTCACCTAAAATGATTGTTCCACAGGATTTACATGAGGAACAGGGTACTGTACCTCTCACAGGTTGATTAGTGCCAATTAATTTTTGTAAAAACTTCAGTTGGCTAGAAGAATCCTCAAAGCGAGAGTGCACTATATGATCTTTAATGTTTCGATTGCGTCGGTGCGCAAAAAGCGGGTTAGCCAATTTTTGATCATTAGAGCAGTTACTATTCAATATATGCCAACTTGAATTAATAATCTGCTTGACCTTGGCAATGAGAGTCGAGTGCATAATAACGTGCCCTCTTATAGGAATCCCTCACAAGCCTGTGAGGGTATCCTCTGCTGATAAATTTAGTTCTCATTAAACCTGCTTGTATATTAAAGTCAGCAAGATCTGTACAATTGCGTCTCACCCTCAGAAATTGCGAGAAAGGAATGCTATCCTTCTGATTCCCAGGGTGGAAACTTTGGTAATGCAGCAAAGTATTTCTTGCTGTAGGTTTCGTATATAAGTCAACTTTCAGTTTCTTTTGGTCATTTATAATTACAATATCTAAGAATTCTACTCTTTCAGGACTTATGTGTGACGTAAATTTTAGGTTAGAATCTGCCATATTGATCCAGCCAAGAAATTCAGTCAAGGTCTCACTCCCACCGGTCCCGAAAAAAAAATATCATCAATATATCTGGACCAGTGGGAGACAGACTCAAAAAAGGAAGCAATTTCATTGTAGATACATCTCTCTTCAAATGAGGCCATGAATATATTTGCCACCGAAGGTGCCACTGAAGCACCCATACTAACGCCTTTTATTTGGGGATATGTGTGAGTACCAAAGGAAAAAATTTTCTCTGTGAGGACTATCTTTAGACATGCAAGAACAAAGTCAACGGGACACTCTATCTTTTGGTCTTCAATGAACCATTTAGTAGTTTCCATGGCTGCTATTAATGGAATATTACTATATAAAGATTCTACATCTAATGTTACGAGCAAGTCATTATGTGAATTGAATGGTAAATTTTCAATTTTTGTAATCATATGGCCAGTATCCCTCACGTAGGATTTGATCTTAGGAATATGCGGACGAAGGTAGTTATCCACATATTTGGATAATGGTTCCGTGATGGTACCTATTGTGGATACAATTGGCCTATATGGCGGGTTTTCCTGATTTTTATGGATCTTAGGCAATCAATATACACAAGCAATTTTTCCTTGATTATAATTCAAATAATCATGTTCTTTTATTGTAATGTCTCCCCTTTCTAATGCTTCCTTAGTTAGCTGTTTAATTTCTCTAGATAGTAAGTTGGTAGAATATGTTTTGACATTAGTATAGAAAGAGGGATCATCTAGCATTTTGTGCATATTCGCTTCATATTTGGATGAGTCCATGACGGCTATCCCCCACCTTTATCACAGCTTTTTATAGTTAAAGCCTTATTTGTAGATAAAGATTGCAGTGCTAAGTGTTCTTCTCTATTTAAATTATAAAGTGGTTTGGGGACAAACTGCAAGGCTTTATCTAGTTTCTTAAGAACTACGAGCTCAAAGATAGCAACTTCGGGTCCTAACTGGTCCAAGGACGGACTGAATGTAGATGGAAGAGGTAGAGTTCTAACATTGTCACTATTATCCTCTATGTTATCATCTAGACCAAAGAATCTTTTGAGTCGAATCTTGCGAAAGAAGGAGATTATGTAACAATGTAATTCAAAAAGGTTTGCAGGGGAGTGGGGAACATAGGAAAGGCCTTTAGATAGAAGACTCACAACGGAGTCATCTAGCTTGGTTTTTGATAAATTGAAAATAGGGATCACATCTCTGGTTTCCAATACTGGCGATTTCTTGTTTCGCTGATGAACTGAGGTTCCTCTTGTTGGTAATGATGTTGAGGCTTGTACCCTCCTCTGCTCTGAGTTTGGAAGCGTACTCTCGGGCGTCCCCGGTTGATCCATAAGGTTGCCTAAAAAAGGCTGTCCTTGGTTTCGCTTCACTTGTGCTGAATTAAAGTTACTTTCTGGTTCATAATATCCATCATTAGGGTCACCATCAGAATCTGATGTTTCAGAGAAAGTATTTACCCTTTGCTGTTGAGTCCTATTTTCATCCACATAATGGTTTTGTTTGTAGAAATCCATTCTTAAATAAGGGTAAGTATTTTCTATTGTACAGAATCTTTTATCCTTCGCCAATTTATCATTTTTCCGTTTATCTAGATAATTCGAAAAGGATTCTAATTCTTTATTAGATTCTTCAATCTTCTTCATGGCTTCGTTTATGTCACCTATCTTTTTAATTTTATCCTCTAATTCTTCTACCTCAGTTTTAATATCTATTGCCAAAACTTTAGCAGTTTCAACAATTAAAATCATCAGATCGCGAGAACATCTGCTCGCGATCATGCTCCATTTGTCTAAAAAGACTCTATGGTGTACAAATAGGCCTGTAAGTACCTCCCTTCTCACTGTGGCTGTGGGCTCCAGGCCTAAACTCTCCGGTCTGTATGCTAACTCTGGTTTACATTTTCTGTTACTGCTGAGCCCAATTCTGCGTCGGACAGTTCATCTTTGAAGGGAAGTCTTCCAAGGAGGTCATTTGGGTCTCATATTTTGGGATTTAAATGTGCTGCCTGGCAATCATCAGCTGAAAACCTTGATACTGGTGTGCAGAAGTATGAATTCCCAAAGCAGTGTCCTGACTGTCTGTAGCAGAACAAACTCTGGACAATGGCGGCCTCACCCATCTCACACAGTCTGCTGCTGGCTTCTCAAAGCTTCCCTATTTGCAAACCATTCGGTTATTAATTCACAGAGATAAATTTGGACTTCACTGATGGAGCAGCAAGGGCTTCCCATGACCCTAGCTGTGCGCCCAGGCATTCTGCGGAGTGAAGAACGTTAACTAGGAAGGAGTGCCCCCTTGCCCATGCGCGCCCCCTCCGTGGATGCCAGGGTGCAAGAGAGGAAGGCCCACTGTGATAACGTGCAGTACCTCTGATATCCGGGCCCGCTGAGCTCTTCCTGGTCGTGGAGTGCCTCATCCTTTATCACTTCCACACTGGTAGCCAGCAGCATCCCTGGCCCTTCACATCCCCACGCAAGTGCAGATCTGTCAGGACTCATCACTGCAGAGTGCGGCCTGCTCGAGTGAGCCTTCCCTACAGCACTAAGGTGCTCCAGCACAACTGTTCATGTTACTCCTTGAACACACCGTAAAGGAGGGTTGGGGAGAGTGGACTGTGAATGAGGAGCAAAGTGACCTATTATCCAGCAGCAGGTGGGCCATGCCAATCTCAGATTTCCAAAACTGAAAACAAAACTTTTTGTTGCCACCTGCGGGATGAGTATTTTTCTTTTCTTTTATTTCTGTTGCTAATTTTGAGAAGAAGTAAAACATTTAAATAAATGAGCTACCGTGCACATACATGTGTTCTCCAGCCTATGCTGGGCGTCAATGTTGGTTAAGATTACTCTGACAAGTTACTTAGCTCACACTGCACAAGAGACAGCCACCAAGGCATTAGCCAATTGGTCTCACTTTTGGGACCTTATAAGTGTTTAGCCATGCAACAGTTGATGTTGCTGCACCAAATATATTGTACTGCATAACTAAATACTTATAAGGTCCCAAAGGTGAGACCTATTGGCTATGCCAATGCTTGTTTAAGTTGGCACTCCGAAAATGCATAATAACATAAGGAATTTGGCGCTTACTGCACCAAATTTTTCATGTATCCTTATTAACAAGTATTTTTTTCTCCTGGTAAGTTTTGGCATATTCGACCTGCTCAACTTTATCTGAAGAACATGTTGGAGGTGAAGGAATCTCGGAAATCTGGTCACCGAGGATACGGGTTTGCAGGGATTGGAATTTTACAGCCTACTCATGATCAAGGTCTAAAACGGAAGAATTTCTCAGCCCTTCAGTCCCGCCCCAAAAAAATTTGACCCTGAAATAAGGTCACGGATGGGTTCAGCCCTTTCAGCCACGATCTTCTTCAGAGGGAAGCCTGGGCTCTGAAAGTGAAACTGTTGATATGAATGTCCATCCAAACAATATCTCTAAATAAAACCATTCAATTCATATAGGTAGATGGACATCCCCAAAGGTGAGCTGTATTTACCAAATCCATTATGCTGCATAAGGAACCTGAAAAACAAAAAAGTGCAGAAAAACAGCTCAGGTGCGGGGGATCAGGGCTGAGTGGCACTGGCATAGATTTTTTAATATCTGTGCTACACTGGCTGTTCTCAATGAAAGGCAAATGTCAAAACATGTTAGGCCAAAGTACTGATATTGATTAGAAAATGCAGATACAGAGGGAAGAGGTGCCTTGATGGAGCTGAGTGATGGAATTTTTGTACTGCATTGCAAGAATGATCTTTAGGTCAGAATGAGATGCTTTGGATGACTGGTAATGCATAACTGGAAGTCCTGGTTCCTTCCTAGTACTGGGATATACGGGGGGCAGAAAGTCATGGTTGGGGTTCACTGGCAGATTTATGAAGAGGTAGTGCTTAATTTGAGTCAGTTGTTTCTGGTGCTCTACACCAGCACTTAATTGTCAGCATTGACACTTGTGGCAGTCTGCCACCTGGTGCCGCTGTCTGTCAAGTGTTATTATGAGCACAACAACAGCTGTATAGTAATTCAATATACATTAACAACGACTAATACCTGCCGCCCAAGCCATTCTTATAGCTTTGGGCGCCTGGAGTAGTATGAATTGGCACACTTGTAGGCGTGTGATGGTTAGTAGTTGTGTTGATATTGTCATTGGTAGCAGGGACAATAGATGTTGCAAGCTGCAGTGTTCTTCTGACAAGGGACTGGCACCTATTTTTTTCACAAATTAACCACTGTGTAGAGGCCCTTTCACTGGAATGTGAGATCACAAAAAATCAAGGATAAGGCACATTTGGCCTGATTCACAAAGGTAAACTTTTGATCTAAGGCTATCTTTGTGAATACCAAAAAGTAGTAAAGTTAGACTTTTAGCTTAAGTTTACCTTTGTGAATACCGAAAAGTAGTAATCTTACACAAACGTGTATGTTTACCTTTATGAATTGGGCCCACTAACCAGATATCCATGTACCTGTGTACGTGAGTGCAGGCACGTACACATACACACACAAATGAACATACAGACGACTAAGGAAGTACTGTGGCAGAGCTGTGTGAGGGTTGCAGGTGCCTGGTGGCTCTGCAATCCACAGGATAAAAGTGCACTGGAGAAGCAGGACAGAGTTATTCCGAACTGAAAGATCTGAGATGGGACAAGTTTGAACTCATGCACAATGGAAAATCTAACATTGAAAGGTACAGCATATTTTAGCAAAAAAAATATTTTCTCTCAGACACTTAATTAAATTAAGTTAGTCATTTAAAACAAGCAAGGCATACAACACACAACGATGGCAGAAGTTTAAAACCAAAGTCTAATACCATCACTGCGAAAATGTATATTGTGCTTTTCTTATGTTACACACCATGTGAACGAAGAACAACATACTACTGGTCTATGTGGCTGGCAGCTGGAAAACGTTATTTGGACAATTATTATGTAAGTAATAGGCACATTAGCCTTGTAGGGCACATCAGGAAGTGTACAAAAATGAAGGTGCTTTGGCCAAATACCATGAATTTAATTCGTGTGTGGCACGAAGAAACATCAGTGTTGCTTGCTAAGAGAATAGTGTCAGCCGGGCACAGTGCGAGACATTAAGTTGTCCAAGATCACACATAGTGGAGTACATGACCGGCGCTTGAACTCACAGACTACATGTTCAGAGCCCGTGCCAGGACAGCACACCTGGGAATTGGCAGCACGCTCTGCCAGCTGTGGCAGTGCCAGCAACGGGCCCTGGGCATACAGAAGCGGCTGCGCCCCTCCCGCGTGGCAGCGACGGCTTCTCCTCGGCACTCCGCCTGACCCCTTTATAATGAATGAGATTACTATAGCAGAAAGAGGCCTCTCAGACGGAGAGCCCCGCTTCCCAGCAGCAGCAGCCCCGGCACTGCGGCCTCTAATTGATTAGACCATAAAATTCCCCGCACTAAATCGAAAGGAGCAGCACTAATTCTGTTTTATGTTAAATTTCTGTCTCTCTGCCTCTTATCGAGTGCTGCATCCGACGTCCCCTCTCCCTCTGCTGCTGGTCGCAGGCACACCGAGGTCTGTTTTCCTCCTCCCTAGATAAAGTGCCTAATCAAAAGCTTGTCTCCGGTAATGGCATAAAATTGAAAGATAGATATTGCATTTTACACAGCTGATTAAATGCTGGAATAGAGCTAAATGCTTTACAGAAAACCATACACTGACTAACACTGTCACCTGCCAACTAACATAAGCTTGCCATATGCTTCCAGACCACAATGACAGAAACGCACCCAACCAATCTTACAAGCAAATGCAGCTTGACATTTATAGCTCCTTTTTCGAAAAGCCCGAAGTAACCTCGTCGGCGCTATGTTGAGCTATATAATCCGAATCAGTATATATTTAATCATAAACAAAATGCCTTTTCAGAAGGTCTGGCCGCCTTTTATTTATTAAACTATTTATTCATATTCTGCCTTCAGGTTGTTCTTATGCCCACCACCCAAAATAATGTTTTAATGGCTGCCCCCAGGTTTTGATTTGTTGTGCTCAATTAAAATTCCCAAATGCCATTGTGCCGTTTGTATCCCTTACATATTTAAGTGCAGTGGTTTTTCTTTTTGACAAATCGAAATTCCCAGAAACAACCATTTTAGTGCCTTTGGGTGTGGAAGGGTTAGGTTGTGGGGAAGGAGGAAAGTTCTACTGCTTATATTATGTTCCTTAAAAGGCCTGGGGATTTTTTCAATTCTATGGCAAGTGAAAGCAGATCGTGGTGCGAATCTGTGAAATTTCAGCAATCCACTTCCGCATGCACACTTGGTAGCAAGCATTGGCAATGCCATCAGGTCTGGCTTACAAATCAAAGTGCCTCTTCAGTCATTGATTTCTTTATAACGTTTTATATTTCGGTTTCAGGCACTCAATAAGTCATCAAACATGCACTCTGTCCTTGCACTTGTACATTCACCCTTCCACTGACTCATCCTTGCAATCACCCACTTGCACAGACTAAAAAACAAACACTCATACTCATAAACGTACGCAAGAAAAATTATAATAATAAAGGGAGAAAAAGAAAACACATTGGGGCATATTATCAAGGGATTTATCTCCGCTTTTTTGGCTTTAAAAGCCAAGAAAGCGGAGATAAAATTATCTCTCTATCAGCAACAGGGTGCTAACACGCAAATTCGCATGTTAGCACCCTTTTTCTCTACGCTTCCCCTTGCATCTCTAATGAGATGCAAAGGGGGTGTTCCAGAGAAAAATAATAGGAGAAATGTTGTTAAGCGACATTTCTCCTATTATCAAGGATTTCGCTAACCCTGTTAGTGATAAAAAAAAAGCAGCGCTAACCGCGGTTAGCACTGCTTTTTTTACACCTGGTATTTTCCTGACTTAGCCATGATATCCTATGGAAGGTGGATATCATGGCTAAGTTTGTGAGCCCCTATCATCAAGCTAACGCCAAACTTCGAGAGATTATCGTTGGTTTTCCAGCGATAATCTCTCATTTGGCAGTTAGCGCGAGGATTTTTATCACTTCTGAGATAAACCTTGCTAATAGCAAGTTATCTCTGCGATAATTTCCGGCGATGCTTAGCTTTAAAAAATGTGTTGCTAAGCCTCGTTAGCGATAAATATCGCTAATCGTTGGTAATATGCCCCGTTGTTCCTTAACATGACGCGCATATACTTACAAGAACAAATAAAACTTTACAAGCGCTTGTCAGTCATGCCACAGTATTGTACATAATGTATCATTGTTTTAAGGTTGTAGCATGGCAGCCACGTTTAGAGCCAACATATTGGCCATCTTGGAATGGTAAAGCAATGATGCACTACGAACAAATACTATTCCATGATAATTTACCTGCTTTAGAGGCAGCGACCTAGCAGGTTGTGGAGTAGTGAAGACGAAATGAGCAGAAAGCAAGTGGCCTGTTAGCACCATCTGATGACCTGTAATATGCACTAATGGACTGCCACACCAGCCCTGCAATAAAGCACACTCATTTTCAGGCAGATGTGCATGTGATCAGACAAATGCAGTCAATCATAAAAAAAGAGAACAAATGACTGAAATAGACTGACCCAAAGCCTCATGCTGTAAGCGGTTATACATGAAGCATAGTGTAAATGACAGTTCTACAAGCTAGCAGCTGAAACAAAGGCATACATATACGAATTTGTACATGTACATATTTTTTATTTAGTTTTTTAGTTATAAAATCCTGGCAGATGACTAAACCTGTCTGGATTACTGAAGGTATTCTAGTATGAATTAATGAAGTATAAATCTTCTACCCATAGTATTTTTCAATGGGTGCAATCAGCATCAAAATCCTTGCCTACAAAGGTGTGTGAGTTTTAATTCAACAATATAGATGTCTGGAGGGTTTAATAGGGTGCAGTCATAATCCACAATCATATGCAAACAGGAATCTGGGAGTCTTAGTTAAGTGTTATTGCCATAGAAATAATCAGAACCATTCAAGGATCCTGCAATAGCTGAGAGAGGAAAGACTGTATGGCCTGCCTCAGTCATCTAAGAAGGTGGCACTCAAAGGGTATTGTGCAGTCAGACAGAGAGAGAGAGAGAGAGAGAGCTCCCCTATATTATCATGGCAGACCAATATATATTGAATATCCTAAATAATTTACCCATTTTAATTTTGCAGGGGCATTGAGGGCTTGTACTATAAATGTTGGCACAGTATCCAAGCCATCAGTGATAACAGAAAGTCTGAATTCTTACTTTTAACATCTCCAGGAGCCTATGCCATCTGATGTGCATTGTAGCGGATGTATGACGTTACAACGCATGCTTTTACCACGCATGCTGTTACAACGCAAGTATTACAACGCAAACCTTTACAACGCATTGCACTTGGGGGTGCTGGATAGTGAATAGTTCAATTTACTATTCAAACTCCAGTCCCCGTGGACACTAGGGAAGGTGTTGGATAGTAAATTAAAACTATTCCCTATCCTAGAGCGCCCCCCAGTGTAATGCGTTGTAAAGGTTTTCGTTGTAATACTTGCATTGTAACAGCACTGCGTGGTAAAAGTTTCGTTGTAAAGGATGCTTCCCATTGTAGCTGACCATGAAAGGTCCATTATCTACAAACATGGCTGAAAATCGTATATTACACAAGAATTATGAACCTCTTTGGCTTTAGTTGATTGTGACTGCCTAAAAGTGAAAAGTGGTGTGAGGTCTCTGGAGACAGATTAGAGGCACCATGAAAAGTTCCAGAAGAATTGTGTACCATACGAGGAACATCCACAGTTGGATCTGCAATAGCAGATATGCTTCCGGTCTCCTCACTTGGGTCAGTTTCCTCTGAATCATTACAGAACAGGAAATGCTTACTTGATATGAGATATAAGACTTGTAGGATGGCATACATTATGTTTTGTCACTGGCTCCTCTCTCCTGATGTAATATGGTTCTCCTACCAGAGGATGTCCATGTTGCCCTGTGATGAGAGAATTATTTTCTTGGTGTAGGAAACCGCTTTCCTGAATATGCCGGATTTAATTGTCTTAAGAACCTAATATTTAAATGGCCTTGGAAAAATTCCCTAAAAAGTGGATGAGAGAAAGCCAGCCATAGGCGGTCAGTCTCAGAAGCAGATAATGTTCTTCCATAAGGTACATTTCTTACTTGAGTGTGCAATATGTCTGATTAGTGAGGATCACAGTCACCGATTCTGTGTCAATAGCATCAGTAGCAGCACATGTCTGCGTCAAGACCTGTTGAAATGATGCTTGGCTTCCATACACATCTTCTGGATTCTCAAGTGTCCGTCATCTCATACAGCCCATCCTGAGCTCACTGGGCTGTATCCAGGAGACTCTTCTATTTTTATTTATTTATTTATTTTATTTAGAAAGTTTTATATAGCGCGAACAAGATCTTTGCAGATATCAGAGCGCTTTACAGGACACGGGGGTGATAGAGTAATAGAATGTAATAGTTGAGGTAATAGTTGAGGTAGTTAGGTACAAGGTGCATAGTTACATAGGTAGGTCAAAAAAACAAGAGGTAGGTCACAGGTGAGGTAGTGTCTGTACAAGGTGCATAGTCAAACAGTTGCGCCAATAATATAAAAGTACAAAAATAAGCATATACTTTTTTAAGCGTGCTTAAAATGTTTTTCTGGAGATAACATAAAGGTGGGCATAGTTGAGGTAGGTGAGTGCAGGATGTATAGTCACACAGGTACATCAGTAGTACAAGAGTAGGGATATTTGAGGTGGTGTAGGTACAGTGTGCAAGGTCAGACAGGTGCGTCAACAATATAACAATATACAAAGAGGGAACGTATACAATCAAATAAGTCATAATACAAGTAGTACAAGTAGACCAAGGGGTCAGGCAGGTATTACGGAGCGGATTCATGAGAAATACAGAATAATAGATCATGTGTATTTAGCCATGAGGATCGCTTTTACTTCTTTCTTAAACAGTTTGTTGGAGGAGATGAGCCTGGTTTCAGGAGGGAGTGAGTTCCAGATCCTGGGTGCCATTCCTGAAAAGGAGCGTTTATTGGTTTTTTCCTTCCGGAATCTTCGAGGCTTCAGTAGAAGATTGTTTGTGCTTCTAGTAGTTCTAGAGCCACCGAAATTGTCAGCTTTTGAGTGAGGTAGGCGGGTGAGTTCATGTGTACAGCCTTGTGAGTCATGCAGGCGATTTTCAGATGTATTCTGGCTTCAAAAGGTAGCCAGTTCAGGGATTTAAAGTCAGATGAAATATGCGAGAGTTTTTTTGATCCAGTGATGAGTCTCGCTGCAGCGTTAAGGGACGCTCTTAGGGGTGCCGTTGTAGTTAGGGGGAGCCCGCAGAGGGCGGTGCTACCGTATTCTATGTGAGGGATGACTATAGATCTATGGTGGTCATGTACTTGAGTCCAGCCTGGTCTTGTTCTCAGTCATCATGTGGTAAATAAATAATTAATTACCGGTTCTATTTTTGACTATAATTAATAAACGGTTAGCTCAATAAATAAGAGTCAGGATTCGAGGTATCTTGAGTTTTGCAGGTTTAATAAAGCATAAGGGACAGGAACAGGACCACCTGCACGGGAATAGGATGGCAGCTGCCGGGGGCAGGGTCTGGAAAAGGGATCACTTTTAATAACAGTGCACAATATTTATAGTTAAACAAATACATTGTATTCAGTACAGTAGGCGTAGCAGTAGGCGGAGTTTGTAGCAGTCGCGAAAGATAAGGCATAAAGTGGGTGTAACAAGAGGTGTGTACAGGGCGTATACATAGACATGTGATGTAAACGTAACAGAATATGTCATAAAAGGGGCGGAAACATGGAGGGGGCTACCTGAGCAGCTGGGACCTCTAACCTAGTGGTGCGCGTAAACTGGCAATGACGTGTTACCAGGGAGAACTGGGGGGCTATGACTTCTGCACTGGAAGAGGAGACTAAAGTCTGGAGAGCAGTGCAACATGTACCTAGGCATATCTAGTATCTAGTGTTTAGAGAACATGTTGATAGAATCCAAAAGTTATCAGAGTAAAGGCTAACAGACATTAAGACTGGTGCATACATAATCCTATATGTAGTGCGTGTGCGGGGAATATTCTATGAATATGAATACAGTATTTCTCTTACATGGAGACATAAAGGCTAGACCATGACGGAAACTATTGATGCGATTCAGTAGCTTAGGAATGCAGAGAAGGAGGGCTGGACTGATAACTAGAAACATAACATACTCTTGGCAGACTGGGAGGCAGAGCCAGGCCGAGCCGGGCACTGCGAGGCAAGAAAGTAAGCTAAGGGTCAGGGATACAGGTGGGGGCTGTATCGCTCCTCGGAGAGGGTTCAGGAGACAGGAGCTGAATCTGGTGTCCAGGCCCTTTTGAGGCCTAGAAACGGGGACTTTATTCTGAATTAACGTGCACACTGTGAAACGTGGCAACATAGGTTTACATAGGCCTAATACTCGTAGCTTTCACGAGAACTGGAAACTGGCATACTAGAGTTGGACACAACTGTAATTGCGTCTTTAATCGATCAGAGGGGAATACATGCATATCGATCATGCACATATAACATAAGATGGGGAACACGTAGGCACATATGACATGGCAAAATTTACTTTTCCACATTCCCTCCTTGTGCCCTACGTTTCCATCAGGAAACATCTATATTCATGATACCATCTATCATTTCATACAGCATCATTTGCTCGTCTCGAATTGTCTTGGAACGGGACTTAGGACTAGGAATACAAGAGGTAGCACAAATGCCGCAAATCGCAGGGCCACATTGTATACAGAGGCAGCAACTGAATAGGATCATTACTGCTATACCTAGGAATGACAATACTTTCCATCCCCAGGCAGATATAATACTCCAAAACCAACCGGACCATGTCCAGGTGCCTGGATTCTGGTGTAACTGATGGGCAATTTGATGAAGTCTGGTTATAGCTGAATAAACAGACGGCGCGTTATTAGGAATGAAAATGCAGCAACTAGATCCGATGACTCTACATGCTCCTCCTCTATCGGCCAGTATGACGTCAAGAACGAGACGATTTTGGAGCACAACAAATCTCATAGCAGATTGCTCTTCGGTTAAATTACCTAGAGCAGAAGTAGTCTCATTCACTACTGCTTCAAGGGTTCTGGTTAACCTACGTATTAACTTACTATTCTGGACAGGGCCTATAAAAAAGAAGAAACCTTTATTAAAATCTTGATACTGTTCTAGAGTAGTTTCAGTTTGATCGACAATTGGGGACTCGATCTCCCTTCTATGTCTAATGTGTACTAGATGTGTGTTTCTATGATAATCAGATGGGGCTAGAAAAACTGGTGGCAGTAGGAAGGCAATGTAACAGGTTCCATCCCAATCGAGGGGCAGACGAACATATGCGGTCTGACCACAAACAAAATAAGAATGACGTGATGCTTTGAAAATAGATTTCCCACTGTCACTATACTTGACAGTAGTAGTACAATCACTATGTCCTACATGTGCGGAACCATTCTTTCTGACACATAATTCGCCTTTGACTGGTAGTACTGAAATAGCAGGTAAGTCTGGAGTAGTATCAGACTGAACATTCAGGACCATAAAATTCGAGGAATAATTACCTAAATCATATACTTCATTTTCTAGATCTAACCCTGTTCTATGGGGGAGACCTTGCTTGTCTGGGAAACATGTACTATTCAGAAGGGACATATCATTTGAAGATGACGTTAACATGGACCATGCTCCACACGAACCATTATGTGAAAACGGATAAGGAAAGAGTGGCAGAACTCCCTTCGGTGTCTGGAAAGGGGGGAGTCGACCACACACCCAACAATTAGTGGCATTGCTGGTCTGGTGTGAATAGTGTAACATTCTGATGAATGTGTTATTACGCATAGCAAGACGATAGGATAACTCGTGAGGAGGCAGATCACTAAATGTGTGCTCTACTGTAACATTAGAAAACATATTTACATGAGAAATTGGAAAACATAAATGTAATGCATAACTTGTGCAGGTAACCATCAAACTTAGAAACAATAGAAAACTTAGAAAAACGATACATCGGATAGAGTTTTGACTAACTCTCTCACTATGGGGGTCTATCTCATACATGTCAGATACCTGTCTAACCGTTTCACCCGAGGGGGACTTAGACAATTAAACTGGCTGACTTATTTTACTAGACCGGAGTTTTAATTTATACTCCTGCTGCGGAGTTTTCTCTAACAGAGGAACATTCAGTTCTGGATTTGACTTAATGTCAGGATTAGAGTCTGGTTTCAGGCAGTCTTTGGAAATGGAAATGTCTGTAGAAATGTCATTAAAAGTCTTGTTTCGGAGTCCATGAAATTTCTTGACATGCGACAGATGGACCCAACCCTTGCGGCCTTCCAACTTCACGGCCGTACGGGTGGTCAGAAGGACTAGTCTCGGCTCCTTCCAGCGAGGCTCCAGCGGACTTGAACGATCAAAGTTCCTGACCAGTACTAGGTCACCTGGGATGACCTCATGCGGTTTCACTTCGGTATTATCTGGAAATGCAGCGGCAACCTGTGAACGACAAGAGTGTAGGGCAGACATCAAGGAAGCTAGGTAATCTGTCAACATATTACTGGAAACATCTGTAATACTGCGAGGTCTAGGTGTACCCCACATGTTTGGGGGGCGGCCGAATACGACCTCATACGGGGACAGACCTGATCTGGAATGTGCAACCATGCGCATATAAAATAGGGCAACTGGCAGGGCTACTAGCCAGTCTACACCTTTCTCTTTACAAACTTTGGCAATTCGGATTTTCAATGTCTGGTTATTTCTCTCTACGAGACCTGCTGCTTCAGGATGGCGTACACAATGGAACTTCCACTGGTACCCTAACAGAAGGGACACATGTTTCATAAGCTCAGATGAGAATGGCTGGCCGTTATCTGAATACACGACCCTAGGGAGTCCATAACGAGGAAAGAATTCACGAACCAACTGCTTGGCAGTGGTCGCTGCTGTGTAATCTGGAACTGGATATGCTTCTGTCCACCTGGACAAAGCGCATACAACTACGAGGACATACTTGAAACCTCGACATCGCTCCATCTGAATATAATCCATCTGGAGGACTTCAAAAGGGTGGTCAGGAGGTTGGAATCCACCTTGTTCCACCGGGACACTTTTACCTGGATTGAACTGGCAACATATCATACAGGTACGGACTTTCTGCTTGGCTGCAGCTCGTAAGTGCTTGTTAAACCAAAGGTTCTGAATACTGTCTAACATGGCTTTTTCTCCTAGGTGTGCTGGACTATGTGCGGTATTGATAATGACTTGAACCATAGAGTCGGGGAGAAACCATGTGGCTTTTCCCTTCGTCACCCATCCCTGATCTGTCTGGACCCCTCCTTGTTCGGACCATTTCTTGATTTCTTCAGGAGTAGCATGTAACTGTATGTCTATGACATCTTGTGTAGGGTCCTTAACTGTCATACATGTAGTCTGTTCTGGAATGAATGTCTGTGTCTTGTTAACTGGAATGTCTGGTGTCTGAGCTGTAAGCTTGGCTGTTCGATCTGCTAGATCATTACCTTGGGAAATAATGTCAGTGACTTTCGTATGTGCTTTGCACTTCATGATAGCGATAGCTGTCGGTAAATGTATTGCATCTAACAGAGCTTGAATGAGGAGACCATGCTGAATCTTGGTTCCATGAGAAGTCATGAAACCTCTCTCCTGCCAGAGTACTCCGAAGTCGTGTACAACTCCGAATGCATAACGTGAATCTGTATATATGTTTACTTTCAGGTTCTTGGCACGTATGCAGGCTTGGGTCAGAGCGACTAGCTCTGCTGCTTGAGCGGACAGGGTGTCAATACGGTGTGTCTCTATAACTTCAGTTTCAGTAGTCACTGCATACGCGGCTACTAGTTCTCCTGTACTTGTTCTCATACATGAACCATCCACATAAAGTGTCAGGTCGGGATCTGGTAATGCAATATCTGTCAAATCTTGTCTTGGCTTTGTCATGGTGTTAACAACTTCCACACAGTCATGTGTGGCAGGATTGGAAGTAACTGACGGTAACAGTGTAGCGGGATTCAGAACGTTGCAGCGTCTGATTTCTATGTATGGCTGGAACAGTGTCAGTTCATAACCTGTTAAACGTGCAATGGTCAAGTGCTGTGTCTGTGTTCGGTTTAAAAGAACTTCCACGGAGTGTGGAACTTGTACTGTCAGGGAGTGTCCTAACACTATGGAATCACTTTGTCTGATAGCTAGAGCTGTGGCTGCAACTGACTTGAGGCACGCAGGCAGAGCCTGGGCTACTGGATCTAATGTGCTCGAAAAATAAGCACAGGGCTTGTACTGTCCGGCTTGATCTTGTGTGAGAACAGATAATGCAGTACCATCACGTTCTGTGACAAAAAGTGTAAAAGGCTTACTGTAGTTCGGTGTAGCTAGAACAGGAGCTTGGCATAAAGCTTTCTTTAATTCATTAAAACTAAGTGTATGTTCAGATGTCCAAGGGAGAACAGTCGATACGGCTGCCTCCTGTGTCGTTAACTGTATCAGTGGCTTGGCTAGAAATGCATACTGAGGAATCCATTGTCTGCAATAGGAAGTGAGGCCAATAAAAGCACGTACCTCCTTCTGTGTCTTGGGCTGTGGAAGACTCGCTATTAACTGGATACGGTCTGGTGTCAACTGCCTACCCCACTTGGACAGTAAGTGGCCTAAGTAGATCACTTGCTGGACACAGAACTGGAGCTTTGAAGGGGACACCTTGTGCCCCATCTCGGCTAGGAAATACAGAACTGTAAGTGACGCACGCTCGCAGTCACGTTCAGAACGGGCTGTGATCAGTAGATCATCGACATACTGGAGCAGGGCAGTGTCAGTTGGCATGTGAATGTTGTCTAGTTGTCTCTTAAGTGCTTGACTGTAAATACTAGGACTTTCTGTGAAACCTTGAGGAGCTCGTGTGAATTTATAGCTCCTTCCATTTAAACAGAATCCGAAAAGGTACTGGCTGTCTGGATGAATGGGAACACTGAAAAATGCATTCTTGAGGTCTATTACAGTAAAAAATGTAGCTTCAGAATCAATGGCTGTTAATAGGGATGAAATATCTGGGACTACTGGATACTGAGGTATGATACATTTATTAAGTTCTCGAAGGTCAATCACTAATCGATATACTGGAGGTGCATTTGGATCAGTACGTTTCATGACTGGAATGATAGGAGAATTACATACATTGGAGTCAGTTTCTACAACCACTCCTTGAACAATGAGCTCGTCAATAATTTTGGATAAGGCTGCTACAGCCTCAGGTGGCAATTTGTACTGTCTGATTCGTGGCAGGACAACACCTTGTTTCAGAGTCACACGATGGGGTGTGATTTGCATACAACCAACATCAGTTGGACCTTGTGCCCATAGATGCTGGGGGACATTCAGTAATCTTGGATCAAAATCACGTAATACATAATGACCTTTATAGTCCCTTAAAAACAAACGAACTCCCTCTGGGGAGCAACAAATTACTGCACCTAATTCTTTTAATGTCTTGATGCCTAACAAATTTTCTGGACATGACTTTGTAAGTAACAAATCAGTAGTTCGGGACAATGGACCTACTTCTAGAGAAACTGGTTTCGAAATCTCGTTAACAATTGGCTTTCCTGAAAATCCAAGGGAAACATTTCTTGAGCCTGAGAGCGGAGCCCCTGGAACCTCGTCATGACTGATAGTAGTCCTACTTGCCCCTGTATCAATCAGAAACTTTCTGTCTTTCCCCAATACTTGACTGTGTACATAGGGACCCTCTTGATCTACAGGTATCTCGATGAGAGGCAAGCCTACCTCCCTCTCTAGGCTGTTTCATGAATACTGCTGGTACTCTGGATACTCGGACTGTGCGTACTGGTACATCTGTTGTGTAACATGCTGTGTTGCAGCGATAGGCTGCGGTGCTGGAACTGTCTGTTGTGCATTCTGCGGTGACTGAGAAGTCTGTGAGACTTGTTCTGGTCTAGGCGGACGTGGTCTTTCTTTAGTCTTACCAGTTGCTATGTTGTGTTTCAGAACTGCACACTCGTTTATAAAATGACCTGGCTGTTTACAATAATTGCAGGTCCCTTTAACGGGAGCTGCAGGATGACTGGCTTGATTCGGACCCCTCTTCTGACTGTCTTGTGGAACAGATTGTGCAACTAGTACTTTCATTTTCGTATCTTTCATACGTTTCCTTTCGTGTTCTTGCTCTTCCCTGATTCTATTCTGGTGATACTGAAGCATCTGTAACATTTGGGACGGAGTATTAGCTTGCCAGGTACTTTCGACTTTCAAAACTCGATTTTTAACTTGTGGACTTGAATTCTCGACTAGTTTAGTAACAAAAAGATGAGGGTACGACTCGCTACCTGTCTTCAAACCACTGTTAATACTAAAACATTTCTCGAATCTAGAATAAAAATCACTAGTGTCTTCGTCTGGTTTCTGTTTACAGGCTGAGATGGCATCCCAGTCTTCCTTTTTCGTGGCTAGTAATCTTGGCAAAACTTGTATCAATAACTCAGGTAATTCTTTACATTTATCTCCAAGACCGGTACCTGGTACTCGTGCATTATCTTCAGCTTCTAGAGCTGTCCAATCTATCTTTTTCTCTCCCACCTCCCATTCTTTTTCCTTGAGTTTTTCATATATGCCCGCAGGCAACAGGACCTTTAACATTTTAATGATATCTGGATACGTGTATTCTCCCATACGGAGCATGTCTTTTAATTCACGGTGGAACCCTGCTGGATCTTTGTCGTGACAGGGAATTAACTTCTTCATCTCTAAGAGTTCCATCTTGGTAATCGGGGTGTAAACAAATACTCGTTCTAGATCGCCACCCGTTCCTCTAACTGGGTGGACTTCTCGTAACGGATGCTGTCTGTCTATATAGAATGGTTTACTGTCTGGAGGTGAGACATGAACAAAATGCGGATTCAGAAACGTTCGGTATTTGTGGCGCTGTTCTAGAATGACACTAATTAGATCGGTACCTAAACCTTTCCATCTATACTGGAGTAACTCGTTCAGAACATCATGTAACGGACCTGGATCAGAATGTTGTCCCTCATACAGTGTAATGAGGTGCTGGATCATATACATACCCACCAGTCGTTGCTCGGCTGGGGGCAGTTTCAGAAACATTTGTGCCACTATTTCATCTGGAAAAGTGGTAGAATCAGTAACCCATCGGACTGCTGATCGGGCTAGTTCTTGTTCATGCATGGTATTAAGTTCACTATAACCGATTCGTGATTTCAGGATGTGATCGGTAACTTGAAATACTTGCTCAAGATTCTCTTGTTCTAGTACTGGAAGGTGAAAAACTTTCTTGTGTTCTAGACGTGAATGTCGGTCTGGAAATCTAGATTTACCTACATACGCTATTCTGGTAGGATTCTCGTCGTCTACCTCTTCAGTAGAAGAGTCGTTTTCTTTCTCGGTTGCTTGTAGCGCTTCTCGTTTCTCGTGTAACTTTATTATTTCTTTACGGATTTTCTTGTACATACTTTCTATACTACTGAGTGTCTTGTGTCTACCCTCAGCTATATTATCACTCCACCTTGTCAGGACTTTCATTTCGGTCGGATCTTTAGTCGGACAATCTTGTTCCCTTACTAAACAATTAATTAGAAATTTTAATAGCATGAGCTGGGTCTCAGCTTTCCTTAGAGACATGATTTCGCCAATACTTTCTGGATCGTCTCCTGTACGGATGAAACGATATATTCTGTCTAGATCTTCTTTCATATTCGGTAGGGTGTCCAAATACTCGGTCACCCGTCTTACACGCAATGAATATATAACCATATTATCATCGCCTGGGACTGGATCATAACGGCATTCGGTAAGAGCTCGTCTGATATCTGCAACGGACTGATATTTGGGCGTACGCTGTAACGCACGTTCATGTAACTCGACTAATGTTACACGTTTGTGTGGCGGCGGGGTACCAGGAGGACCTCCCCCCGCGGCCCCTAAACTGGAATCGTCGACGGATACTCTTCGTGCTGGCAGAGTGACCGATGTAGCGGGTACTTGTACTGTAGGCTGGACCGGGGGTACCGTAACAGGTGCTGTAACAGGTGCCCCGGTGGCTGGAAGAACAGGAATTACATTATCTACAGGAGCTGGCGGAGCAGGATTTGCATATTCTGGGACTGTGTCGTCCAAATAGGACGAGAGAAAAATATCAGCTGCGGTCGGTTTGTGACGTAGCTTAATCGGAACTAATGGCGGCGGAAAATTACATGGTGCTTCCGGGGTTGCTTTCGGCAAGCCCTCGGCAAGAAGAGGATACATACCCTTAATAAGGGCATTTCTCTGTCTGTCTGACTGTTCGGCTTTAACTCGTTCACCTATTTCGATTAATTCTTTTTCTTGGGCTCTTTCTGAGGATTCTCTACTTAATTCTGCTTTTCTGATTTCTTTTTTGGTTCTTTTATGAGATTCCTTGCGCCATAACTCGATGGCATCTTTCTGTGACTGTCTGGCTTTCTTTTTCCATAATACTTCTTCTACTCGCATGATGCACTCGGCATCCCATGTGCCTGATACAGGCCATCTATATTTCTCTTCGAGATGTCTGGTATAATCAGACCATAAATCTAGATATATTATGGCACTCAAGCCATGCTTATGATACATAAAATGTCCTGGACTGTCCCTAGGCGGGACAGGGACTGCTTCCTCTAGCAGCCCTTTTCTAGTTTTTAACTGACGTAACTTAGAGAACAGAGGCATACTTTAGGCTGAATCTGAACACAATACAATACACGATAAACACAATAATAACTTGAAGAAACAAATCACTCATACCACGACATTGAATACACATTGAAATAACATTTAAAATAACAGTTCGGACAGAATATTACCTGGAATACTGAGAACAGAAACACATGAATTTCTCGAGAACAGAACTTACTAGAATTACTTAGATGCACTGCTGAAACAGTACGAAACATACCGGTCTCATAAAGAGACACGTCAGGACCCGCATCCACCTAGGTGGACACTTCGTGTTGGATTTGCGTACCCAAACCCACGGACCAGAGACAAATTAATTGACCCTGTCTAGATACTACCCCAGCAACGGTACTCACCGGGCAGCAAGAACGGAAGGCCTCGGACTGGACTGGACTGCTACGACGACAGACGACGAACTTCGGACTTCAGTTACAGGTGGGCCTCCGGATACCTCGGACCTTGAACTCTCGGCTTGGGCTCTGGTCGGGACTCGCCGCGTTCCTCCACCGCCTCGTCTGGATCTGGCGGAGCAGGATTTGCATATTCTGGGACTGTGTCGTCCAAATAGGACGAGAGAAAAATATCAGCTGCGGTCGGTTTGTGACGTAGCTTAATCGGAACTAATGGCGGCGGAAAATTACATGGTGCTTCCGGGGTTGCTTTCGGCAAGCCCTCGGCAAGAAGAGGATACATACCCTTAATAAGGGCATTTCTCTGTCTGTCTGACTGTTCGGCTTTAACTCGTTCACCTATTTCGATTAATTCTTTTTCTTGGGCTCTTTCTGAGGATTCTCTACTTAATTCTGCTTTTCTGATTTCTTTTTCGGTTCTTTTATGAGATTCCTTGCGCCATAACTCGATGGCATCTTTCTGTGACTGTCTGGCTTTCTTTTTCCATAATACTTCTTCTACTCGCATGATGCACTCGGCATCCCATGTGCCTGATACAGGCCATCTATATTTCTCTTTGAGATGTCTGGTATAATCAGACCATAAATCTAGATATATTATGGCACTCAAGCCATGCTTATGATACATAAAATGTCCTGGACTGTCCCTAGGCGGGACAGGGACTGCTTCCTCGAGCAGCCCTTTTCTAGTTTTTAACTGACGTAACTTAGAGAACAGAGGCATACTTTAGGCTGAATCTGAACACAATACAATACACGATAAACACAATAATAACTTGAAGAAACAAATCACTCATACCACGACATTGAATACACATTGAAATAACATTTAAAATAACAGTTCGGACAGAATATTACCTGGAATACTGAGAACAGAAACACATGAATTTCTCGAGAACAGAACTTACTAGAATTACTTAGATGCACTGCTGAAACAGTACGAAACATACCGGTCTCATAAAGAGACACGTCAGGACCCGCATCCACCTAGGTGGACACTTCGTGTTGGATTTGCGTACCCAAACCCACGGACCAGAGACAAATTAATTGACCCTGTCTAGATACTACCCCAGCAACGGTACTCACCGGGCAGCAAGAACGGAAGGCCTCGGACTGGACTGGACTGCTACGACGACGGACGACGAACTTCGGACTTCAGTTACAGGTGGGCCTCCGGATACCTCGGACCTTGAACTCTCGGCTTGGGCTCTGGTCGGGACTCGCCGCGTTCCTCCACCGCCTCGTCTGGATGCTGGACCGCAACCTCCGTCTCCTCCGTGGACCTGAGGGATACTTGAAGCAGAAATATCTGCCGCTGCGCAGGATGGTTCCGTCACGGCTGCAGAGGGTCAGGGGGCTTGCGTGGCTTCGCCGGCGCGTGGGGAAAGGGCAAGTCCCTATTCGGGCGCCATTATGTGGTAAATAAATAATTAATTACCGGTTCTATTTTTGACTATAATTAATAAACGGTTAGCTCAATAAATAAGAGTCAGGATTCGAGGTATCTTGAGTTTTGCAGGTTTAATAAAGCATAAGGGACAGGAACAGGACCACCTGCACGGGAATAGGATGGCAGCTGCCGGGGGCAGGGTCTGGAAAAGGGATCACTTTTAATAACAGTGCACAATATTTATAGTTAAACAAATACATTGTATTCAGTACAGTAGGCGTAGCAGTAGGCGGAGTTTGTAGCAGTCGCGAAAGATAAGGCATAAAGTGGGTGTAACAAGAGGTGTGTACAGGGCGTATACATAGACATGTGATGTAAACGTACCAGAATATGTCATAAAAGGGGCGGAAACATGGAGGGGGCTACCTGAGCAGCTGGGACCTCTAACCTTGTGGTATATAAATAAATAATACCGGATCTATTTTTGTCTAGGCATAGCAATAACAGATAGCTCAATAAATAAGAGTCAAGATTCGAGGTAGTAGGAGTTTTGCAGGTTTATTACAGCATAAAGGACAGGAACAGGACAACCTGCATAGGAATAGGATGGCAGGGCCCAGCAGCTGCCGGGGCTGGATCTGGGATGAGCGCGCTAACATTTAATAACAATACACGATCATATATACTAAAACAGTTGCATTACAATACATACGATAGGCGGAGCAGTGGGTGTGGTCAATAGCAGTCGCGAAAGATAAGGGTGAAAGTAGGTGTAACAGAGGCGTATACATAGACATGTGATGCAAACGTAACAGAATATGTCATGAATGGGGCGGAAACATGGAGGGGGCTACCTAAGGAGCCGGGACCTCTGACCTAATGGTGCGCGCAAGCTGGCAATGACGTGTTACTAGGAGAAGCTGGGGGCTTCGAACTCTGTGCTAGGAGCAGAGACTGAAGTCTGGAGAGTCAGGGCGACATGTACCTAAGCACTATCTAGTATCTGATGTTTAGAGAACATGTTGATAGAATCCAAAAGTTATCGGGGTAAAGGCTAACAGACTCTAAGAATGGTGCATGCATTATTCTACATGTAGTGCGTGATGAAGAATATTAAATGATCATTAAATGCAGTATTTCTCTTACATGGAGACGTAAAGGCTAGACAATGACGGAAACTATTGATGCGATTCAGTAGCTTTAGGAATGCAGAGAAGGAGGACTAACTGATAACTGGAATCATAACATACTCTTGGCAGACTCGTAGGCAGAGCCAGGCTGAGCCGGGCACTGTGAGGCAGGAAGTAAGTGAAGGGTCGAGGATACACAGGTGGGGGCTGTATCGCTCCTCAGCGAGGCTTCAGGAGACAGGAGCTGAATATGGTGTCCAGGCCCTTTTGAGGCCTAGAAACGGGGACTTTACAATGAAATAACGTGCACACTGAGAAACGTGGCAACGTAGCTTTACATAGGCCTGATATTCGTAGTATTCACGAGACTTGGAAAATGACATCCTAGAGGTGGATACAACTGTAATTGCGTCTTTAATCGAACATGGGGAATACATATGCATATTAATCATGCACACATAACATATGATGGATGACGCGTAGGGACACAGAACATGGCAAAATTTACTTTTCCACATTCCCTCCTTGTCACTACGTTTCCATCAGGAAACATCAATATTCATGATACCATCTATCATTTCATACAGTATCATTTGCTCGTCTCGAATTTTCTGGGAACGTGTTTTAGAACGGGACTTGGGACTAGGAATACAAGAGGTAGCACAAATGCCGCAAATCGCAGGGCCACATTGTATACAGAGGCAGCAGCTGAATATGATCGCTACTGCAATACCTAGAAAGGACAAGACTTTCCATCCCCAAGCGGAAATTATATTCCAGAACCAACCGGACCATGTCCAGGTGCCTGGGTCTTGGTGTAACAGATGGGCAATTTTATGGAGTCTGGTTATAGCTGAATAAACAGACGGTGCGTTATTTGGAATGAAAATGCAGCAACTAGATCCGATGACTCTACAGGCCCCGCCCCTATCGGCCAATATGACGTCAAGGACGAGACGATTCTGTAAAACGACAAATCTCATAGCAGATTGCTCTTCAGTTAAGTTACCTAGAGCAGAGGCAGTCTCATTTACCACAGCTTCAAGGGTTCTGGTTAACCTACAAATTAGCTTACTATTCTGGATAGGTCCTATAAAAAAGAAGAAACCTCTATTGAAATCTGTATACTGTTCTAGAGCAGTTTCAGTATAATCGACAATGGGGGACTCGATCTCCCTTTTATGTCTAATGTGTACTAGATGTGTGTTTCTATGATAATCAGATGGGGCTAGGAAAACAGGTGGCAGTAGGAAGGCAATGTAACAGGTTCCCTCCCAATCGAGGGGCAGACGAACATATGCGGTCTGACCACAAATAAAATAAGAATGGCGTGAAGCTTTGAAAATAGATTTCCCACTGTCACTATACTTGACAATAGTAGTACAATCGCTATGTCCTACATGTACGGAACCATTATTTCGGACACATAATTCGCCTTTGACTGGTAGTACTGAAATAGCAGGTAAGTCTGGAGTGGAATCAGACTGAACATTCAGGACCATGAAATTCGAAGAATAATTACCTAAATTGTAAACTTCGTTTTCTAGATCTAACCCTGTTCTGTGGGGAAGACCTTGCTTGTCTGGAAAACATGTACTGTTAAGAAAAGACATATCTGTTAAAGATGACGTTAACGTGGACCATGCTCCACACGAACCATTATGTGAAAATGGATAAGGAAAGAGTGGCAGAACTCCCTTCGGTGTCTGGAAAGGGGGGAGTCGACCACACACCCAACAATTAGTGGCATTGCTGGTCTGGTGTGAATAATGTAACATGCGGATGAAAGAATTATTACGCATAGCGAGGCGGTAAGAGAGTTCATGAGGAGGCAGATCACTAAACGTGTGCTCTACTGTAGCATTAGAAGACTTATTTACATGAGGAACTGGAAAATACAGGTAAAATGCATAACTGGTGCAGGAAATCATAATACTGAGAAATAATATGAAACTTAGAAAAACGATACATCGGATTGAGTTTTGACTAACTCTCTCACTATGGGGGTCTATTTTATACATGTCAGAAACCGGTCTAACCGTTTCACCTAGGGGAGGACTTAGACAATCAAACTGGCTGACTTATTTTACTAGACCTTAACTTAAGCTTATACTCCTGTTGCGGAGTTGTCTCTAACAGGGAGGGTGCAGTATCAGTGTCTTTTACGGGACAGTCCTTAAGAATAGTACTTTGGCAGTCCTTTGAATCCTGGGAAATGTTCTTTGAAACTGGTTTCAATCCATAAAACTTTTTGATATGCGAAAGATGCACCCAGCCTTTGCGTCCCTCCAACTTCACGGCTGTACGGGTGGCCAGGAGGACCTGTCGGGGCTCCTTCCAGCGAGGCTCCAGTGGACTTGAACGATCGAAATTTCGCACTAGGACCATGGATCCGGGAACGATTTCATGCGGTGCCACCTCGGTATTGTCTGGAAATGCGGCGGCAACCTGTGAACGACAAGAGTTGAGGGCAGACATCAAGGAAGCTAGGTAATCTGTCAGCATATTACTTGAAACATCAGTAATACTTCGGGGTCTAGGAGTACCCCACATGTTAGGGGGGCGGCCGAAAACGACCTCATACGGGGACAGACCTGATCTGGAATGTGCGACCATGCGCATATAGAACAGGGCGACCGGCAGAGCTACTAGCCAGTCCACACCTTTCTCTTGACAAACTTTTGCAATTCGAATTTTCAGGGTCTGATTATGTCTCTCTACGAGACCGGCTGCTTCAGGATGGCGTACACAATGGAACTTCCACTGGTACCCTAACAAAAGGGACACGTGTTTCATGAGTTCAGATGAGAATGGCTGGCCGTTGTCAGAATATACGACCCTAGGGAGTCCGTAACGGGGGAAGAACTCACGAACCAACTGCTTGGCAGTGGTCGCAGCTGTGTAATCTGGAACTGGATATGCCTCCGTCCACCTGGACAAAGCGCATACAACTACAAGGACATACTTGAAACCTCGACATCGCTCCATCTGAATATAATCCATCTGGAGGACTTCAAAAGGGTGGTCAGGGGGCTGGAATCCACCTTGTTCCACCGGGACACTTTTACCTGGATTAAACTGGCAACATATCATACAGGTACGGACTTTCTGCTTGGCTGCAGCTCGTAAATGCTTGTTGAACCAAAGGTTCTGGATACTGTCTAACATGGCTTTTTCTCCTAAATGTGCTGGACTATGTGCGGTATTAATAATGACTTGAACCATGGAGTCGGGGAGAAACCATGTGGCTCTACCCTTTGTTAACCATCCCTGATCTGTCTGGACCCCTCCTTGTTCGGACCATTTCTTGATTTCATCGGGAGTAGCATGTAACTGGATATCTATGACATCTTGAGTAGGGTCTTTAACTGTCATACATGTAGTCGGATCTGGAGTAGGTGTCGGTGCCTTATTAACTGGAATGTCTGGTGTCTGAGCTGTAAGCTTGGCTGTGCGATCTGCTAGATCATTACCTTGAGAAATAATGTCAGTAACTTTCGTATGTGCTTTGCACTTCATGATAGCAATGGATGTCGGTAAATGTATTGCATCTAACAGAGCTTGAATGAGAAGACCATGCTGGATCTTGGTTCCATGAGAAGTCATGAAACCTCTCTCCTGCCAGAGCACTCCGAAGTCGTGTACAACTCCAAATGCGTAACGTGAATCGGTGTAAACATTAACTTTCAGGTTCTTGGCGTGTATGCAGGCTTGAGTCAGAGCAACTAGCTCTGCTGCTTGAGCAGACAGGGTGTCAATGCGGTGTGTTTCAATAACTTCAGTGTCAGTAGTCACTGCATACGCGGCTACTAGTTCTCCTGTACTAGTTCTCATGCATGAACCATCCACATAAAGTGTCAGGTCTGGATCTGGTAATGGAATATCTGTCAGATCTTGTCTTGGCTTTGTCATGATGTTAACTACTTCCACACAGTCGTGTGTGGCAGAATTCGAAGTAACTGATGGTAACAATGTAGCAGGATTTAAAACGTTGCAGCGTCTGATTTCTATGTGTGGCTGGAACAGTGTCAATTCATAACCTGTTAAACGTGCAATTGTCAAGTGCTGAGTTTGTGTTCGGTTTAAAAGAACTTCCACGGAGTGTGGAACTTGTACTGTCAAGGAGTGTCCTAATACTATGGAATCACTTTGTCTGATAGCTAGTGCTGTGGCTGCAACTGACTTGAGGCACGCAGGCAGAGCCTGGGCTACAGGATCTAATGTGCTCGAAAAATAAGCACAAGGCTTGTATTGTCCTGCTTGATCTTGTGTGAGGACAGATAATGCTGTACCTTCGCGTTCTGTGACGAAAAGTGTAAAAGACTTACTGTAGTTCGGTGTTGCTAGAACTGGAGCTTGACATAGGGCTTTCTTTAACTCATTAAAACTGAGTGTATGTTCAGATGTCCAAGGGAGGACAGTCGATACGGCTGCCTCCTGTGTCGTTAACTGTATCAGTGGCTTGGCCAGAAATGCATACTGAGGAATCCATTGTCTGCAATAAGAAGTAAGGCCGATAAAAGCACGTACCTCCTTCTGGGTCTTGGGCTGAGGAAGACTCGCTATTAACTGGATACGGTCTGGTGTCAACTGCCTACCCCTCTTGGACAGTAAGTGTCCTAAGTAGACCACTTGCTGGACACAGAATTGAAGCTTAGAAGGGGACACCTTGTGTCCCATCTCGGCTAGGAAATACAAGACTGTAAGTGATGCTCGCTCGCAAGCACGTTCAGAACGGGCTGTGATCAGTAGATCATCGACATACTGGAGCAGGGCAGTGTCAGTTGGCATGTGAATGTTGTCTAGTTGTCTCTTGAGTGCTTGACTGTAAATACTAGGACTTTCTGTGAAACCTTGAGGAGCGCGTGTGAACATATAGCTCCTTCCATTTAAACAAAATCCGAAAAGAAACTGGCTGTCTGGATGAATGGGGACACTGAAAAACGCGTTCTTGAGGTCTATGACTGAAAAAAATGAGGCTTCAGAATCAATGGCTGTCAACAGGGAAGAGATATCTGGGACAACTGGGTACTGGGGAATAATACATTTATTAAGCTCTCGGAGATCAATCACTAATCGATATACTGGAGGTGCATTTGGATCAGTGCGTTTCATGACTGGAATGATCGGAGAATTGCATACATTGGAGTCGGTTTCTACAACTACTCCTTGAGCCATGAGCTCGTCAATAATTTTGGATAAGGCTGCTACAGCCTCAGGTGGCAATCTGTACTGTCTTATTCGTGGCAGGACTACACCTGGCTTGAGAGTCACACGATGGGGTGTGATTTGCATAAAGCCAACATCAGTTGGACCTTGCGCCCATAGATGCTGCGGAACATTGGACAATCTGGGATCAAAATCTCGTAATACATAGTGACCCTTGAAGTCACGTAGGAACAATCGTATTCCCTCTGGGGAGCAGCATATGACTGCACCTAACTCTTTCAGTGTCTTAATGCCTAATAGATTTTCTGGACATGACTTAGTAAGTAACAGGTCAGTAGTGCGGGACAATGGACCTACTTCTAGAGTAACTGGCTTTGATATTTCATTTACAATAGGTTTTCCTGAAAATCCAAGGGAAACATTTCTTGAGCCTGAGAGCGGAGCCCCTGGAACTTCGGCGTGACTTATAGTGGTCCTACTTGCCCCTGTATCAATCAAAAACTTCCTATCTTTCCCTAATACTTGACTGTGAACATAGGGACCTTCTTGATCTACAGGTATCTCGATGAGAGGCAAGCCTACCTCCCTCTCTAGGCTGTTTCATGAATATGGCTGATACTCTGGATACTCAGACTGTGCATACTGGTACATCTGCTGTGTAACATGCTGTGTTGCAGCGATAGGCTGCGGAGCTGTAACTGTCTGTGGTGCATTCTGTGACTGCAGAGTCTGTGAAACTTGCTCTTGTCTAGGCGGACGTGGTCTTTCTTTAGTCTTACCGGTAGCTATGTTGTGTTTCAGAACTGCACACTCGTTTATAAAATGACCTGGCTGTTTACAATAATTGCAGTTTCCTTTAACGGGAGCTGCAGGATGACTGGCTTGATTCGGACCCCTTTTCTGACTGTCTTGAGGAACAGATTGTGCAACTAGTACTTTCATTTTCGTGTCTTTCATACGTTTTCTCTCATGTTCCTGCTCTTCTCTGATTCTATTCTGGTGGTATTGAAGCATCTGTAACATCTGGGACGGGGTATTAGCTTGCCAGGTACTTTCGACTTTCAAAACTCGGTTTTTAATTTGTGGACTTGAATTCTCGACTAATTTAGTAACAAAAAGATGAGGGTATGACTCGCTACTTGTCTTGAGGCCACTGTTTATGGTAAAACATTTCTCAAATCTGGAATAATAATCACTAATATCTTCGTCTTGTTTCTGTTTACAGGCTGAAATTGCATCCCAGTCTTCCTTTCTAGTTGTCAATAACCTAGGCAAAACTTGTATTAATAATTCTGGTAATTCTTTACATTTATCTCCAAGACCGGTACCTGGTACTCGTGCCTTGTCTTCGGCTTCTAGAACTGTCCAATCGATCTTTTTCTCTCCCACCTCCCATTCTTTTTCTTTGAGTTTCTCATATACCCCTGCGGGCAACAAGACTTTTAACATTTTAATGACGTCTGGATACGTGTATTCTCCCATACGGAGCATGTCTTTTAATTCTCGGTGGAACCCTGCTGGATCTTTATCATGACAGGGAATTAACTTTTTCATCTCTAAGAGTTCCATCTTTGTGATCGGGGTATAAACAAACACTCGTTGCATTTCACCACCCTCTGTCTTAACTGGATGTACTTCTCGTAACGGATTCTGTCTGTCTATGTAAAAGGGTTTACTTTCTGGGGGTGAGGCACGAACAAAATGTGGGTTCAGAAACGTTCTGTATTTGTGGCGCTGTTCTAGAATGACACTAATTAAATCGGTACCTAAACCTTTCCATCTATACTGGAGTAACTCGTTCAGGACATCGTGTAACGGACCTGGATCAGAATGTTGACCCTCATACAATGTAATGAGGTGCTGGATCATATACATACCCGCCAGTCGTTGCTCGGCTGGGGGTATTTTCAGAAACATTTGTGCCACTATTTCGTCTGGAAAAGTGGTAGAATCAGTAATCCATCGGACTGCTGATCGGACTAGTTCTTGTTCATGCATAGAACTTAACTCACTATAACCGATTCGTGATTTCAGAATGTGATCGGTAGCTTGAAATACTTGTTCCAGAGAACCTTGTTCTGGTGCTGGATGATGAAAAATTGACTTGTGTTCTAGGCGCAAATGGCGATCTGGAAATCTAGATTTTCCTACATACGCTATTCTGTCGGGATTCTCGTCCTCTACCTCTTCTGTAGAAGAGTCATTTTCTTTCTCGCTTACTTGTGCTTCTTTACGTTGTTCGTGTACCCTTATTATTTCTTTACGGATTTTCTTGTACATACTCTCTATACTACTGATGGTCTTATGCTTACCCTCGGCTATATTATCACTCCACCTTGTCAGGACTTTCATTTCGGCTCGATCTTTGGTCGGATAATCTTGTTCCCTTATTAGACAATTAATCAGAAACTTTAATATCATGAGCTGGACTTCAACTTTTCTTTGGCACATGACGTCACTAATACTTTCTGGATCATTCCCTGTACGGATGAAACGATATATTCTGTCTAGATCTTCTTTCATATCTGGTAGGGTGACTAGATACTCGGTCACCTTTCTCACGCGTAATGAATATAAAACCATACTATCCTCGCCTGGGACTGGATCATAGCCACATTCGGTAAGGGCTTTTCTTATTTCTGCAACAGACTGATACCTGGGCGTACGCTGTGACGCTTGTGCATGTAATTCGGCTAACGTTAAACGCTTGTGTGGCGGCGGGGTTTGAGGAGGACCTCCCCCTGCGGCCCCTAAACTAGAGTCGTCTACTGATGCTCTTCGTCCTGGCAGAGTGGGAAATGGAAATGCAGGCTGGACTTGTATGGCGGGCTGGACCGGGGGTACCGTAACAGGTACTCCGGTGTCTGGAGGAGCGGGAAGTGCCTGATTTACAGGGACTGGCGGAGCAGGAACAGGATTTGCATATTCTGGGACTGTGTCGTCCAGATAGGACGAAATGAAAATATCAGCTGCGGTCGGTTTGTGACGTAGCTTAGTCGGAACTAGTGGTGGCGGGAAATTACTGGATGCCTCCGGGGTCGCTTTTGGCAAGCCCTCGGCAAGAAGAGGGTACATACCCTTAATGAGGGCATTCCTCTGTCTGTCGGACTGTTCTGTTTTAACTCGTTCACCTATCTCGATTAGTTCCCTTTCCTGGGCTCGTTCCAAGGATTCTCTACTTAGTTCTGACTTTCTGATTTCTTTTTCAGTTCTTTTATGAGATTCTTTGCGCCATAACTCAATGGCATCTTTCTGTGACTGTCTGGCTTTCTTTTTCCATAATGCTTCTTCTACTCTCATGATGCACTCGGCATCCCATGTACCCGATACGGGCCATCTATACTTTTCCTCTAACTGTTTGGTATACTCTACCCATAAATCTAGATACAATATGGCGCTTATGCCATGCTTCTGATACATAAAATGACCTGGACTGTCCCTAGGCGGGACAGGAACTGCTGCTTCTAGCAGACCTTTTCTGGTTTTTAACTGACGCAGTTTTGAAAAGAGCGGCATGACTGAACTATAATCTGGACACAACACAATACACAATAAACACGATAATTACTTCACACTCATACCACGACATTAAAATACATGAATAACATTCAGAATAACAGTTCGAACAGAATACTACCTGGAATACGGAAAACAGAATACATGAATTTTCTCTAGAACAGAAACTAGATGCACTGCTGAAACAGTACGAAACTTACCGGTCTCATACAGAGACACGTCGGGACCCGCGTCCACCGAAGTGGACACTTCGTTTTGTGGGTCTGTGTACCACCAACCCACAGACCAGAGTCAATTAGATTGACCCTGTCTAGATACTACCCCAGCAACGGTACTCACCGGGCAGCAAGAACGGAAGGCCTTGGACTGGACTGGACTGCTTCGACGCCGGACGGACGAACTTCGGACTTCTGTTACGGGTGGGCCTCCGGATACCTCGGACCTTGGACTCTCGGCTTGGGCTCTGGTCGGGACTCGCCGCGTTCCTCCACCGTCTCGTCTGGATGCTGGACCGCCTCCTCCGTCTCCTCCGTGGGCCTGAGGGATACTTGAAGCAGAAATATCTGCCGGTGCGCAGAAGAGTTCCGTCACGACTGCAGAGGGTCAGGGGGTCGGCGTGGCTTCACCGACGCGTGGGGAAAGGGCAAGTCCCTATTCGGGCGCCATTATGTGGTATATAAATAAATAATACCGGATCTATTTTTGTCTAGGCATAGCAATAACAGATAGCTCAATAAATAAGAGTCAAGATTCGAGGTAGTAGGAGTTTTGCAGGTTTATTACAGCATAAAGGACAGGAACAGGACAACCTGCATAGGAATAGGATGGCAGGGCCCAGCAGCTGCCGGGGCTGGATCTGGGATGAGCGCGCTAACATTTAATAACAATACACGATCATATATACTAAAACAGTTGCATTACAATACATACGATAGGCGGAGCAGTGGGTGTGGTCAATAGCAGTCGCGAAAGATAAGGGTGAAAGTAGGTGTAACAGAGGCGTATACATAGACATGTGATGCAAACGTAACAGAATATGTCATGAATGGGGCGGAAACATGGAGGGGGCTACCTAAGGAGCCGGGACCTCTGACCTAATGGTGCGCGCAAGCTGGCAATGACGTGTTACTAGGAGAAGCTGGGGGCTTCGAACTCTGTGCTAGGAGCAGAGACTGAAGTCTGGAGAGTCAGGGCGACATGTACCTAAGCACTATCTAGTATCTGATGTTTAGAGAACATGTTGATAGAATCCAAAAGTTATCGGGGTAAAGGCTAACAGATTTTAAGAATGGTGCATGCATTATTCTACATGTAGTGCGTGATGAAGAATATTAAATGATCATTAAATGCAGTATTTCTCTTACATGGAGACGTAAAGGCTAGACAATGACGGAAACTATTGATGCGATTCAGTAGCTTTAGGAATGCAGAGAAGGAGGACTAACTGATAACTGGAATCATAACATACTCTTGGCAGACTCGTAGGCAGAGCCAGGCTGAGCCGGGCACTGTGAGGCAGGAAGTAAGTGAAGGGTCGAGGATACACAGGTGGGGGCTGTATCGCTCCTCAGCGAGGCTTCAGGAGACAGGAGCTGAATCTGGTGTCCAGGCCCTTTTGAGGCCTAGAAACGGGGACTTTACAATGAAATAACGTGCACACTGAGAAACGTGGCAACGTAGCTTTACATAGGCCTGATATTCGTAGTATTCACGAGAACTGGAAACTGACATAATAGAGGTGGATACAACTGTAATTGCATCTTTAATCGAACATGGGGAATACATATGCATATTAATCATGCACACATAACATATGATGGATGACGCGTAGGGACACAGAACATGGCAAAATTTACTTTTCCACAACCTAGTGGTGCGCGTAAACTGGCAATGACGTGTTACCAGGGAGAACTGGGGGGCTATGACTTCTGCACTGGAAGAGGAGACTAAAGTCTGGAGAGCAGAGCGACATGTACCTAGGCATATCTAGTATCTAGTGTTTAGAGAACATGTTGATAGAATCCAAAAGTTATCAGAGTAAAGGCTAACAGACATTAAGACTGGTGCATACATAATCCTATATGTAGTGCGTGTGCGGGGAATATTCTATGAATATGAATACAGTATTTCTCTTACATGGAGACATAAAGGCTAGACCATGACGGAAACTATTGATGCGATTCAGTAGCTTAGGAATGCAGAGAAGGAGGGCTGGACTGATAACTAGAAACATAACATACTCTTGGCAGACTGGGAGGCAGAGCCAGGCCGAGCCGGGCACTGCGAGGCAAGAAAGTAAGCTAAGGGTCAGGGATACAGGTGGGGGCTGTATCGCTCCTCGGAGAGGGTTCAGGAGACAGGAGCTGAATCTGGTGTCCAGGCCCTTTTGAGGCCTAGAAACGGGGACTTTATTCTGAATTAACGTGCACACTGTGAAACGTGGCAACATAGGTTTACATAGGCCTAATACTCGTAGCTTTCACGAGAACTGGAAACTGGCATACTAGAGTTGGACACAACTGTAATTGCGTCTTTAATCGATCAGAGGGGAATACATGCATATCGATCATGCACATATAACATAAGATGGGGAACACGTAGGCACATATGACATGGCAAAATTTACTTTTCCACAATCAGCTCTGCCCAATAACTCAACCCTCTGAAGTGTAGAGGCGACGGGTAGAATGCACAAGTGTGGAAGCTAGAAGAGAGCCATGACATGGGCTAGCGGACACAACCTAGATGGGGGTTTGCATAACACTGTGTAATGTTGTGCATCGCATTACTTCCCATTCGGACACTTCAACTTCATTGGTCAGCACCCATAGCCAAGGACTTGCTGGACAGATTACAGACTTGGGCTGCTGGAGAGCAACGAATTAGGTGACAAACTGTGAGGGAGGAAAGAAGGGAAGCGGCAGATAAAATGATCCACAGCAAATCCAAATGCATATGTCCCGTTAAGAATGAATGTCAGGAAATTCACAATACCCGACTTGAACCGAAAGTGCAAAGACATCCCATCCATCAAGTGCCACTGTAAACACCCCTTTGACAAACAGCTAATAGCATAAGAAAAACACGGCTTATCTATGCTGAACAGCACAGCAGAGAAGGAGGACAGACAGGACATGACGTAGGAAGAGTAAAGAGACGGCCTGGAATAAATACTAAAGTTTTTCGGTGTTTTCTTTTTTTTGTTTTTTTAAACCTCCTGACTTAATGGGAGTTGTAGTGTTTGCTTTTATGTATGTTCCTGGATTGTGTGTATGTGGTTGTGTGTGTAGGAAGCATAATCTGAGTCTTCTGTCTGACGCAAAATCATTTTCATTAACAATGGAAAGTAAGAGGTTAAAGTGCATTGTAATCCTTCATGAGTCACTGACAAGCTCTGCCTCTACTCTTGGGCTTATTTATGAGAGGCATGTAGCACCAGAGTGTCACTTTTTTGATGCTTCAGTGGTGCAAGCCTCACACTCATATCTATGAGGTGACGCTAAGTCACTCTGCAAGGCTTTGCATGACCTCATAGATATGGAGTAAGACAAAGCAGTGCAAGTTACTGCCTTGCCTTACTCTGCTTCAAGGAGGCGTTCCATGGGCATTGCAGTGGGTCCTAATCAACACCCATGTATTTTGACGCCGCCCCAGATTTACTTAATCACGTATATTTTGGGCAGCGCCAAAACCTCACACCTCCCCAGAGCAGGCGTAACGAGTATAAATGTTTTTAATCCTCCTCGTGTTTTCCACTTTCCACGTGTGCTGCATTCTGCAGCACACATCGAAAGAGAAGAAAGTCTATCTGGATTGTTTTAAGCAGGAAGTTGCCCCTTTCTGCTAAAAAAACTATCCTACCTGCATCAGAGGCACCCTTACACCATGGTGCAAGGGTGTTTACATTGGCACTAGGCAGGAAATTGAGCACCAGTGCAGGGAGAAGGACAGGAATGCACTGTATTTCTGAAATAGGGTGCATTCCTACCCCTTCACATTGTTGTAGGGCAGCACTGCAAGAAGACTTGTGGTGCTGCCCGACGTCAATTTCTCATAAATGAGCCCAAGCTGTTCTCCCTAATTCACAATCTGTCACTTGCCATGTGACCCTCTCCCAAAAACAGTCATTATCCTATTTTGCACTATCCATGAAAAATCTCTCTTATTTATCATATCGTAAATCTCTAGTAAATAATACATCTGACCTCTCTCTTGGGTGCCTACTCTCCAGGTTATAGGAAAATGTAGTTTGGCAGAATTATACCAGATGTAAAGATTCAAAGAAATAATGCAATTAATGGTTGGTTGAGGAAGAGTTCAGTGGCAATCTAATAGCAGTTCTTGTTAAGGATGGGGTTACCAGTGTATGGGCCACAATAATTGGGAAAGAATGTTCAAGTATGCCAGGAACATCCCTCAGAGGAAACCTGGAGGCAGATCACTTGATGTATAAATGTTCAATGCTGTGGAAGGCCCTCAACTCCTTTCTGAAATCAGAACAGAACTACATGTAGTTCAAGAAAACTACTGAAAACTGGATTATTCGGGTTCTTGTTGTTGTACCTGGCCTTTTGCAGGGTTATTCCCACATTTATTGCCTTCCTCCTATTTTTCTGACCCTCTTTTTGTTGACTTTAGGATTCTGGGCACTTTTCCACTACTAATCAGTGCTAAAGTGTATGTGTTCTCTCTTCTAAAATATGGTATGATTGGTTTACACCTGTTTGGCATATTTGACTTACATGTAAACCCCTTGTACAATGGTATATCATATACCCAGGGCATGTGGATTAAATGCTACTAGTGGGTCTGAAGCACTGCTTGTGCCACCCACTGACATAGTCTTTCAAACCTGTCTCAGGCCTGCCACTGTAGGGCCTGCATGTGCAGTTTACTGCCCCTTTGTCTTTGAATTTAAAACTCTTTGCCAAGCCTCAAATTCCTCTTTTATTACTCATAGGTCACCACTAAGGTAGGCCATAGGTAGCCCCATTGTCAGGGTGCTGTGTAAGTAAAAGGTACGACATGTGCCTTTATTGTGTGGAATGTCCTGATAGTGACAAACAACCTATTTTCTTTCTCACTGCTGTGAGGCCTACTCTTCTCGCAGGTTAGCATTGGGAATTCCCTTATATATTATTAAGTGGTAATTCATGATAAGAATGGAGTGGCGTCGTCGCGTTTGGTATGTCTAGAATGGGAGTGAGAAATCCCACTTACTGGTGTAGTTGGATTTTACATTACTATTTGAGAAATGCTTCTTTTAGAAAGTGGAAATTTCTCTGTGCTTGGGACTCTTTGTGCTTTGCAGCCTGACTCCAATCCACGTCTGAGCGTGGGGAACAGCTACACTTTGTGCATACTTCTCAAACAGCCATCACTTAGGAAGGGTTTCGCATTCATCTGCGTACTGATTGTCTTCCTTGGTTGGGAGAGGGAGTTCACACTTTACAATTGTATAGGCTGTGTCCTGCCCTCACACAAAGGGCCAGCTTACCCCCACCCTTGTTTGGGGACAGGGCTGGGTTGAAAGGGGTTTGTTGCGCCCTTGGAATGGTTCCTTTTCAATCACCCCTAGCTCAAAGACATTTTGGGTATAAGTACAGGGGCTCTGACCCCATGATGTACACACTGAGTGGCACTTGCAACCAGACTTTGCTGGCTCTTCATGCTGCACATTGCCAGAGGACTGTTCTGCTACCCGGAGGAACTGCGATTAGGACAACCTACTTTGTTGTGCTGCCTGCTGCCTGTTGGGCTGATGGAAGGACTACCACTCTGCTAAGAACACTTATGTGCTGGTCTGCCTGCCTAACATTCCTTGGGTGCCCTAAAGTGTTTTTCCAGAAGCTCAGAGGGTAGTGAGTGCTGTGTATTGCTCCTGGCTTTTCGGGTGACTTGTGCTTCATTTGGCTTATGCTTCGCCCTTCATAACTTGTGGGAGTGTTTATCCATATTGGGCAGTGCAAGTGGAGTGTGTTTCCCTTCACTACGAGCAACTGGTGCTGTCATTGCCCCCAGGAGCCTCACTCTATCTGCATGGCGGCAAAGTGCAGACAAGGACAAAGTGCAGAAAAGGAAATTACTTCTAATGCGGCCCGTTCAACGAGGAGACTGTGATGTACAGCACCTAAGTGAAAAGTACTGTTATGGTGCACCATCCCTCCCATTGAGGATACTGTGGCCGGCTGTCTGAAAACCCCCAGTGGGGCCCCTTCTGTGGGGAAGCCAGCATGCTGAGAAGGAGACATGCCCTGAAGGCTGGGGGAAGGCCATCCTCCCTCGCATCAGCTCTCATCTGAACCGGGAAAAAGAGAAAGGCTACTCTTGCTGTCCCGTGCACTAGCGGACAGCCGACCACCAGCAGGAGTACAGCGAGGACTGTGCAAGACCTTTCTACACACCGGGGTCCCCTCTGTATTGGGGCTGATTAGCCGGTACAGCACTTGGGCAGCTGCATTGGTATGTTGAACGTGGTGGGGGACCAAGTGAAGTCTTCCAGCATGGCTTTGCAGTTGAGTTGCCTTCCCCCCTTCTTTTTGCCATGGGGACAGGCCGCAGGGGCATTGTTACCTTAGTGGGAGAAACCTCAACTGTGTGTTGTTAAGGAAACTGGCCACATGAATGAACTTGCTGGATTACCAAATCAAAGGTAGTATGTGAGCAGGGACGCATGCGACCTACGTGGGGTAAATAATTACCTGATAAAACTTGGTAGGAGCACTGCAACATACATGTGGTATGGGGATATGGTAATTGATGTGCTTCTGTTACAAATCTAATGTGCATTACATATTCTACTGGTATGATGTACGTAAATTTTCATCTTGCATTGTCAGGGTAAAAAGTACTATTTGTATAGTATGCGCAGTGGTTAGGGTTCTTATAGTTTTCGTCTTGTTTTTATTAGCATGACGAGTATTATCTGAAGGGGTGCACATTCTGAAAAGCCTCTAAGGATTATGTGTTTTCATTCTAACCAAACCGCTGCATTTCAAAGCACTGATCTCATAAGGTATGTCGTTTTTGCCCTGCATTGTTAGGATAATGAGTATCAGCTCAGGATTTACGTAGTATGCAAAGTATTAATAATTTGTGTTGTTTTGATCTATGTTGTGCACAATATATTCCTTTTATATAACCCTGTGTGGAGTCTCTTTTATGGTGTATTTATTGTGTTATAGTATGAGTGTGTTGCACAAACTTTTTACACATTGCATCTGATAATAAGCCTGGCTGCTCTGCGCCAAGCTACCAGAGGGTGAGCACGTTATCTGTGGTGTGTTACTTACTTGTCCTGACTAGAATGGTGGGTTCTGCTTGGCTTAGGTGCAGAGCCTAGCTAACCAGAAACCCCATTGCTTTATTTATCTGGGTAAAATAAAAACAAAATGGCAAAGATACAATCAGTAAATCAAGAGATATGCAATTTGGGGCCCATCGGGAGACGGGGAGGGGAAAGACCGACCGGAGACAAGATAAGGTGTGATAAAGGCCGCTTTATTGGGAAACAGGTGCATCTTAACCATACCACATCCTTGGCCTTTGCCGTACAAAACTAGGCCTAACTAAATATGCACATACCTGACCAAAAGCCCCCACCCCCACCCCTAAAACATTGCCCCCGCAAACAAAATAAACATAAGTACCAACTCTCCAAACACCTGCCTCAACTGTTTAAACTCTTGCCATCTGTACACTCCCTCCCCCTCTGTCCAGGAACCTCATTCCTCATAACCTACCCCCCCTTAACTAGGAAAAAGCGCCACCCCAACAAACTTTTACCAGCACCTGCCCCCAGCGACATCAGATCTCAGCCACCTCAGATCTCAGCCACCTAACCAAAAGAGGCACCTGCTCCCAACAAAACCCCTCCAGAATATTGAGGTTCCGTGAATTCTGAACCTGGGCCATAAAGGTCGTGGTTCTGTTACGATTTTGGTAACAGCGAACCGTAAACAGTGAGCTCAGCAAGTATGAGTGTTTTCATCACGTTACACCGATGGATTCACTGTCTATTTGAAGATTTCGTTCTGAACCCTTGGGTTCCATTTTGTGCATGACAGCCATTTTGTGGTTGCCCTCACATAGGCCGATGACTTTAGCGGACTTTTAGATGACCTGAGTGAACTGACCCTGTTGCCTGAAGCTGACCTTGTAAGGCCAGTTCCTTGCCCAGTAGCTGATCAAGATTAAGGATCAGAGCACAGGAGATTGTAAAGTTTGGTATGCACATACACACCCCTTATCCTACTTCTCATCTGTTTCTGTTCCTTCTTTTATGACCTGTTTACGATATGGGTTGTGGTCTTTTATTATGGGTTTGGCCGGCTTGTGTAAGAAGGAATGTTAGGCATTTTTGCATGCTTGCAAAAGCTAGGACTGCCCCTTACTTGTATGCTGAAGTTTGTAACCCTAAACATATAAAAGGCCTCTGCTTTCTGTACTCTGCAGACTACCTCATTCAGTTGCTACGGCTTCTGTGTGACGTGGCCTAACTTAGTTAAGTTTAATAAAGATGTCTTTTCATATTTCAGCTTCTGTGCCAAGTTCTTTGTTATATTAGTAAGTATTCCCTGAGAATCAAGATTTTAGTTCTTCAAATGGCGCGGCCAATGTGGGCTTCATCAGAGAAGTGACTTTCTGTGGGAGTGATCTTGTCAGAGGACTGAAATCTACTGAGGAGGACAGAACAGGATTCTACTAAGGAGGTACTCTGTGCACAGGGATTCTAGAGATTCTTTGATTCTGCAGCCCAGTATATTTCTGATCTTCCTGATTTTGATCCTCCACATGATGTCACTCCTGACTGAGAACCTTTTTGGCGTGAGTATTCTAAAAAAGACTGTTAGGTCATGTAGAACTTGACAGTTAGAATTTGGATAACCTTTTGATTAGTAAAAGTAAGAGTTAAGTATAAGTGGGTCGCTCCCAGTCCTTTGTTCTTTGGTTCTTTGGTTCTTTGAGTCCTTAGTATTTGGTTCTTTGGTCCTTAGTTTTTATTTGAAGATTGCAATTTTCAAAAACCGAGGGTCTTGTATATTTACGAGTATATCGATAGAGATAGCCCCTTGAAGTTTGAAGCTAGATTAGTGAGCTATAAGATGCCTGATCTTAGCAAATTTGGAGCTTTGTGTTGGCCAACTTTGTATACGTTTGGATTTGCCGGTTTCCCCTAAAGGGAATATCTAAATAGGTTTAGATTTACAAACATATTTCTACCTTGGTGATTTTGTATACCCAGGGAATTAAAATATGACATAATACAAAGCAAGGATACTTTGTTCTGCGCAGTTTTATGAATGAAGATATGCAGAACGATTTTGTTTGGTGTTCTGCTAACCAAAGCTAGTGAATTGAGTGTATTTTCGCTTCTTGGACATACATCAGTCTGTTGGGCTGTTTTTGCAGTCTTTTTGAAACACAATTGAGAAGCGTTTCTTGTAAAAATGACTTACAACTAATATTTACAAATGGTTTGGTTTAAGTACAGTCTGTGGGCTGTTCTTTATTTTTGTTCCGAGTATTGGTTTGTGGGTTAAATGTGTGTTTAAATGTCTATGTGGGTTTCCCATTAGTGCAATTTCTGTAAGTGAATAGCGTTGGCGCTATTCATGAAATGCATGGCTAAAAGCGCGCCGTATGGTGTTTCCTGAGTGTTTCACCCCTTTCTATTTATGTCTGAAATGAGCTCAATGTCTGTTTGTGGTTTTTCTTGATGTTTTCAGTCTATTAAGCAACATTTTGTAAGCATATTCATGGGTCTGTTGCTAAATAAAATTGTCCTTTTTAGTAAGAAAAAAAATGGCGCAAACATTTTGTCATGTTTCAAGTTAGGCGTCTGTGCTTGGGCTTATAAATGAATGCATCTAAAAATGATAGGCAAGGGATGCAGCTTGCTCTTATATGTGGAATTATCAAAAATAATTGGGTTTATTAATTTTTTTTATTAATTATGAAAAAGAATTATTAAAAATAAGTGCTACAAAATTCATTTTTTACTATTCATGAAGTTGTGCTATACCGCATGATGAGAACATTAGCATATAGAATTTCACTTAGCGCAGGCGTAAAAAACTCATTTTTCTAAAGATTTACATGGGATATGTCTGATTAAAAATCTCTGTAATTTGTAAAGAACATTCTGAGGATGATTAATATGTATCACAAGTATAGGATATTTATTTTTAAGTGCCCCAAACATCAAAGTCAAATTTGGGTATTTTTGCCATTAAAAATAGCTTTAAAGTGCTTTAGGCTTCAGTAAATGCATACATTTAGGTATAAAACACAAATTTGCAGGTTGTTCCCATTTGGGCTTGCGTTTAATGGCTCAGTGAGCCAATGTGCCTGGTGCAGAGGTTTGAGTTTAATATCAGGGTTGAAGGTTTTTAACTTTGGCTGGACCTAACTGAGAACTTCATCTATTTAAGGTTAATGACATGAGTACCATTGCAAACAAGCATTTGTTCTAAAAACTGGTATGTGTGTTTATGTTCTGCGAATTATTCACAGTAAATGTTTTAATAATATAAGTATAGCAATAAATTATAGCCCGTAACAGGAGTAATATATATAACATGTGTTTTAAATAGAGTGAATTATTGCAGGTTAGGAGGAATTCGGAACAGGCTGCTCAACTTGCGCTAAGATGCTATCTTTAGTTTTCCTGTAAACAATGGAAGGAGGCTGTCATGTTGACATTTGTGACCTTTTAAATTAGGACTTGTCTCTGTGAAATGCAGAATGACCTTGCTAAACAGGCCTCTAAAAGGAAGGGTTTCTGGTTTCTCCACAAAATTAAAGAACTTAATTCCAAAGGGAAAAATATGAAAAAGGTTTCTTTGAAAGTCCCAACACATGCTAAATGCTCTGCAGAAATGATACATTTGTATTTCTGCTCTAAAAATGATGTCCGCTAGTTGCTTTTATTTAACAGAAAATGAGGCATTGCATTAAGTTTTAGACAGAAAATAAGAGGAAGCTCTTTATTCAAATGTTGAAGGCTACATGCCCAAGTGAGAACGAATTGTGGGGCAAGGCTAACATGGAGTGTCAGTGAAAGAATTGTACTTTTGGAAAGTTAAAAGGGCTTCATGTTGCAAGGTGACTGACTAGATGGTAACAGTTAAGTAATGGAAATCTATTTTTGTGTCTGTTAATGTGTATTATGTTTTGTCATCTAATTAAAAGTTATAATTGATATTTGTTTGCTATGAAAAATGTCTCTCTTTTGTATGTTGTGTTTTTTTTCCTGCTTCTGCCCGCAGATCATTCATGGATTGTTCTGGGTGATTTTAAGGCTGACAAGACACGTGAGAAAGAAATGTCCATGCGTTTTTTTCATGTTTGTGTATTTGGTTCTATCATGAATTGTTCTTGCAGGTTCTGTGTGTCTGAAAGTTGTATTTGACAGCAGATATCCTCTAATTGGTGATCTACTGTCAAAAAGGAGGGTAATGGTTTTAAACCTGACACGGTATTATGCATCACCGCTCATTTATATATGCTATTGTTTTGTCTATGCTTTTTTTGTGCTTGATATACAGCGAGTATATCTGATGGCTTGACATGTCCGTTTTGTGCGTTTTTTTTGCATGTTTTATGTTGTATGTTGCTGCTTATGATACTATTACCAGTCTACCTGTGTTGTGAAGGGATATACATGACGATGTGTATCCTGCAAACAGTTGGGTAGAATTGCTTTGACACTAAATTTCACAGAAAGACAGACAACACTTCATCGGTGTATGTCACATTTGGCTTTAATGGTATTTGAAGGAAAGTAAAAAAGATATACAGGAAACAAGGTTTCACCTACAGTCACATTACTACCCCCTTTCCTGTAAGGAACAGGCAGCCCTAAAATTATGTATCCTGAATTGGACGTAAGGATAAATTATAGATCTGTGACTTTTGTGCATGGTGACCTAATTTTTATATTACATTATACAGTTTTGTTCTGCTTCCTGAATAGTATATGGGTTTGCACCATAAAGGAAACAAGGCTTAATTTTTCCCCTGATTGATGTTGCATCGTCCCTAGTAATTGGGGATGTTAGCTGTGTCCTAGTCCCATTTTCCCTTTTCCATATTCCTTTCACCAGTTAGACTTCTTTTTGTTATTATTGTATTAGGTTCACACTTCCAGACTGCATTAATGTACCAGAGACCCCATATTATGTATAATTCCCTTTTGTATGACCAGACTGGTTTTCAAAAATTTTCTTTAGGTCTACTCTGATGTTTTCCAGTCTGACTGTTCGGGTAGTGATGGACTGATTAACTGACTCAATACTATAGTAAAATAAGTTTTCCACCTCAATAGGAGACACCTTACGTTGTTTTGAATATGACAAATTCAACGCCTATTCTAATTTGGTTTTTAGTTCCTTTTTTCTGCTGCTTTAATTTTTGATGGACCAGATGTATTTTAAATAATGGAAATACCAGGACTCTCTAGTTCTTGTCTTTTTGTTTCCACATCTTGATCATTAGCTTTTGTATTGCATAGTCCACCTGATGCACAGTTATTAAAGGGAGGTATCTACATGTCCCTGATAATATGTATTATGTGATCTCTCTTTTGAGGTGTTCTAGATAAGGAATTTAGGAACACCTATATGTAATCATTGAGAAAAAATGTGTTTACCCCATTAGACGATGCCACTATGTGTGAAGACATCCATTTAGATAGAATTCTCATGTCGCTATCCACCCTTAGATGATGGAGGATATGCTCTCACACGGAAACCCAATTGAAAAGCCTAGAGGCACTGTTTTGCCTACTGCCTTTATATTTGTATTGCTTTTTGAAAATGACAGTGCATTCTAGACAAAAATTGGCCCATGGCATGTGGCCACTCCTTTGAAGATTGCAGGCCACCTGTTTGCAGTCCCCTTGTTATACAATGATTTGTTTAAAGCATGGCACTTGCTTCATCAGAAGGCGTTCAACATCAGAAAAAAAGGAGGATCTGGTTTTGCCACAGAACCAGAATTTCAGTGCAAAAGAGCACCTGTCATGTACTGGTAACCTCTGACAGTGTGCAGTCCCTTGAGCCCCTTGGCCTGAGTTTTGGCCACGCACCCCCCTTTTTCCTTTGCTCCAACGGAAGTGCAGTGCACCGGAGGATCCAAGATTGGCAAAAGGCACTACATTCTGGTGCCCATGAAAGAGCAGCCTGAGCGTCCTCTGACACTGAATGATGAGTGTTGGAGCCTGAGAATGGTCCCGGGTCTGAACGAGATGATCTGTGCCCATGACCAATGAAGAGCACAATATCTGTAGTGTCTGCCGCAGAGGAGAGATACTGGTGCACTGCCTTGAGACATTGAGACTTTTTGAATGAGCTATGAGTGTTTGCCAGGAGGGCACTCCAACAGATACTGAGAAGCATTTTTTTTCATGGGAGGCCTGAATCCAAAGGCCCATGCAACAACAGGAGCAGACTTGATGGACAATAGAAGCCTGCCAGAGAGGCTTTTTGAATGGACTCTGGGCATAGTTGGTTTCACAAGAGGTTTCCGTGTGATTGTATAGACTAAGTGTTAGGAGACTGATTCTTATTGTTCTGCTGGCATTATTTTAAAGCAGTATTCTGTTTAGTAAAAGCAGAATAAAGTCCATTTTCTGTGGAAGAGTATCCCCTTTTCACCTCAGAGCATTAATGAGGGTCACCACTATTTCACTTGAACATACAATAAATTACTGAAATGCATAGGAAGCCCTAAAACGGTTACTAGGTAATATTAGGATTTTCTTTTTTGCTTAGGGTTGTGAAAAATTATAATTTAGTTTGTAATAGTGGTCACTACTTTCTCCTGTTGTCTATATGTTCTTAACAACGTGTTTTTTTAAAGTCTTTTTAAACATGACATTGTCTTTTATGGGTGGGATTTTTTGCTACCCAATTCACATCTGTACCCACCTCCCAACCTATGTCTCTTCCTACTACTACTTCTTTACATTCTTTCCATACTTTACCTGAACATGAACTGGTTAGGAGGTCAGAGTTTATTAATAATTCCTTTGTACAGCTTTTGCATCAACACCAGTTAGTAGTGAACATCACTAATTGTTGGGTGTGTGGTCTTATGCCACATACTACAGATAGAGGTATTACCTATTTTGTCCTGCCATATGCAGCCTTTGTGCTACTACGTGTGTAAGGAGACCTGTCCCGAGAGAGTTGCTAAGTAATTGGATTATGCTCCAGCAACATCTTGATGATCTGATGAATATAGACCTGGATTCAGATTGACATGAGTTTAGGTTATTGCCTATGTAAGGGCAAAAGGAGATACTGAAGTTCCGTGAATTCTGAACCTGGGCCATAAAGGTCGTGGTTCTGTTACGATTTTGGTAACAGCGAACCGTAAACAGTGAGCTCAGCAAGTATGAGTATTTTCGTCATGTTACACCGATGGATTCACTGTGTATTTGAAGATTTCGTTCAGAACCCTTGGGTTCCATTTTGTGCATGGCAGCCATTTTGTGGTTGCCCTCACATAGGCCGATGACTTTAGCTGACTTTAAGATGACCTGAGTGAACTGACCCTGTTGCCTGAAGCTGACCTTGTTAGGCCAGTTCCTTGCCCAGTAGCTGATCAAGATTAAGGATCAGAGCACAGGAGATTGTAAAGTTTGGTATGCACATACACACCCCTTATCCTACTTCTCATCTGTTTCTATTCCTTCTTTTATGACCTGTTTACGATATGGGTTGTGGTCTTTTATTATGGGTTTGGCCGGCTTGTGTAAGAAGGAATGTTAGGCATTTTTGCATGCTTGCAAAGCTAGGACTGCCCCTTACTTGTATGCTGAAGTTTGTAACCCTAAACATATAAAAGGCCTCTGCTTTCTGTACTCTGCAGACTACCTCATTCAGTTGCTACGGCTTCTGTGTGACGTGGCCTCACTTAATTAAGTTTAATAAAGATGTCTTTTCATATTTCAGCTTCTGTGCCAAGTTCTTTGTTATATTAGTAAGTATTCCTTGAGAATGAAGATTTTAGTTCTTCAATATACCCCCCCCCCCCGAAACGGGCAAACCCCAGACCCCGCACCCACTCACAACCAAACCTCTTAGGGAGGGCGGGAGGGACAACAACTTCCCTGCCTAACTCGGCTGCTGGGTCACTGTCCCTAAAATGGTACACAGTGACCCAAAATGGCTGTATTTATTTAACCCCAGCCCAAAAGGAGCCCAAACCAGCCCAATACCGCCCAAGAAGCCCAACCAACCTAAACTCGCCTTCCTGTCCTCGTCCTATCTCTCCCCCCCTTCCTCCCGTGGCCCCAAACCTCCCCAGGGGGGCGAGCCTCCCTCCGGTCGGCCACCCCCCGCAAAGCCCCATTGGGGCCCATCGGGAGACGGGGAGGGGAAAGACCGACCGGAGACAAGATAAGGTGTGATAAAGGCCGCTTTATTGGGAAACAGGTGCATCTTAACCATACCACATCCTTGGCCTTTGCCGTAAAAAACTAGGCCTAACTAAATATGCACATACCTGACCAAAACCCCCCACCACCACCCCTAAAACATTGCCCCCGCAAACAACATAAACATATGTACCAACTCTCCAAACACCTGCCTCAACTGTATAAACTCTTGCCATCTGTACACTCCCTCCCCCTCTGTCCAGGAACCTCATTCCTCCTAACCTACCCCCCCACTTAACTAGGAAAAAGCGCCACTCGGAAGCCCCATACGGCTTCCGACCCCCCCTAGGGCCCCTGCACCTTCGGATACCTGCGCACGCCTACAGCCCGATCCACTGCCTCCTTCAGCTGCACAATATATAGCTCCATCCCGTATCGTGATAAATGCACTCCATCCTCCCTGAAGAAATACACTGCCCCATACCTCAGCTCCGGGTGTTCCATCCTACCCAAACCTTCCTTCTCACAGAAAACCCGCATTTCCCTATTAATCTTCCTCTGTGTCCTGTCAATAGCCGCAGGCCTCTCTGCCCCCCTCCAGCATCGTCTGGGGATGAATTCCGACCAAATGACGTGACACCCTGCCCACTGTCTCCTAATTTCCAGCAAATCCCTCTTCATTTGTTTTACCAGTGCCAGTCATTTACACTGCACCAAATCATTCTCCCCCAGGTGAATGACTACCACATCCGGACAGACCCCCCTCCGCACAACATTATTCAAAACCGGCACCAACTTGTGCCAACGCATGCCCCCTTTGCCCATCCAATGACACCTAAACAACTGTTCATCCAACTCCAAATTGAGGCTCCTGTGATTTTCCCATTCGGCCCTCTCCGCTCTCTTTACAAAGGAATGGCTCACCACGTAAATTCTCATCGTTGCCGCTGTAGGCCCCGCCACCACACCTGCAATGATACATATATAAGCAATGGGCCAAACATGTCCTCACTCCACTCCTTCCCCCCGCATCCTGATGTACGTCCTATAACAGTCCGATTTCCAGCGCCCCAGCCTTTTTATCTCTTCCTTTCCCCAACCCCTTCGCGCCACCTCCGTCGCCGCACCAATGCGGAAGGAATGCGTTCCGAATTCCTTCGGGTCTTCACCCATAGACCGCAGGGTGTGCCGCAGGACCCACAGTAACTGAGCCGCCGTCACCCGACCGGCATCTCCCCGGCAAAAAACCTCCGCCCCGTCCTGCGCCTGTCCCGTCGCCAGTCGCCTCCCCCACTCTGCCGGACAAACCGCCTCCGTTCCGGGACCCAGCACCACCCATGTACCCTCTCCACGCTGGTCTGTCTTTGACCATCGCAGTCGCACCGCCACATCCCGGCCTCGCAACTCTACTTCCCCCCACTTCACTCCCGGCCGTCCTTGCAACCCCACCAACTCCGACACCCGGAACGCTCCATAAAACATCCACGACATAAGCGTGGAAAACAAAACCGCCTCCGCTTGATCCCTGCACACTCCCGGTAAACGGCGCACCAAGCCTTCCAGCATCACTTCGGTAATCGGACGTCGCTGCCGCGCCCGCGCCCCTTTTTCCCTCTCCCAACCCTCCAAGAGACGCCCCCCCAACTCACCTGTCGAAGGCGCATAACCCCACCAGAGCTTCCCCATGAACGCCACTCCTGCCAACTTCCCCGCAATGGTCACCCTCGGCAGCCCCTTGTCCATCAAACTGAGCATAAACCGCACTACCTGCTCCTCCCGACGCCACTTGCCACGCTGCCTTACCGCTCCGAAACGTAGAAACTCCAGCCAAGCTTGTTCATACGCCTTCCACGAGGATGCCGCTACAGACGACCTCACCAACTGAACGACCCACGCTCTCCCACCAACCAAAGCTCCTCCGGCACCGGCGTCTTGACTGCGGCTGCCTCCTTGGCTAGCCCATGGAACCTCTGCCACTGTGAACGAGACAAAGCATCCGCAATGTCATTGTCCACCCCCGGCACATGCTGAGCTTGAAACAGAATGTCATGTTCCAGGCACTTCAGGACAAAAACGCGCATCAGCTTCAGCACCTGTGGCTCCCTTGCAGACTGCCGATTCACCACCTGCGCCTCCGACATATTGTCCACCCTGAACAAGACTCGCTAGTGTGCCAGCTCCTGCGCCCACACCGTCACCACCACCACCAACGGGAAAAGCTCCAGGAACGCAATGCTCCTCCCCCGCCTGCCACTGAGCCGGCCACTGATCCGCACACCACCTCCCTGCCCAGTACAAACCGAAGCCGCAGACTCCCGCCGCATCCGATGACATCGTGACGTCCCACTGCCAGTCCTCCGGTGGCGCCATGGGCACTCCATTAAAGCGCCCCAGAAAAGCCATCCACATGCTCAAGTCCTCTCTTGAACCCGCCGACAAACGCACGTGATGATGAGGCAACGTCAGGCCGGACAATGCCAGCCCCAACCGACGGCAGAACGTCCACCCCGCCCTCACCACGCAGCACGCAAAGTTCAAATGCCCGAGCAACACCTGCACCTCCCGCACCTTCACCTTCGGCCTGGCCAACATGCCCCTCATCAAGTCCATCATCACCACCCGCTTATCCTCCGGAAGGCGTGCTTCCATGGCCGCTGAGTCGAGCTCTATCCCGAGGAAGGACAGCACCGTGCTCAGACCCTGAGTCTTCTCTGGCACCAAGGGAACCCCTAGGTAACCAATTAGGTCCGTAAAACCGTCCAGCTACCGCTGGCAGTCCGTCGAACCAGGCCGTCCCACCAAGAAGAAGTCATCGAGGTAGTGCGTCACCGCCTCAGAGCCTGTGCACCAGGAAAAAGCCAACTGCAAGAAGGAGCTGAACCTCTCAAACAATGCACACAACACCGAGCACCCCATAGGCAGTGCTCTATCCACGAAAATGAGGCCGTCAAACTGGATCCCCAACAACTGATGATCTGCTGGATGCACCGGCAACAACCTGAACGCGGACTTCACATCACATTTTGCCATGAGCGCACCCCGCCCCGCTGTCGTCACCAGCCTCCTCGCCACGTCTACAGACGAGTACGACACCGACGCTAACTCCGCCGAGATGTAATCATTCACCGACATGCCCTCTGGCCAGGACAGATGCTGGATCAGACGGAACTGCCCTGGCTCCTTCTTTGGAACCACTCCAATCGGCGAAATGGCAAAGTCCGGCAGGGGCGGCTCCTGAAACGGACCCACCATCCGCCCTTCCTTCACCTCCTTAAAGAGCTTCTCCTGGACGATGACTCTGTGTGCGTTCACGGACTTCAGATTCTCAGCCCACCGAGCGATCCGTGGACCCTCGTACCCCAAACGGAAACCCTCCCTGAAGCCCCGACGCAGCACAGCCGCATCGTCCGCCCGCGGCTACGCCGCCAAGAGAGGATCGAGCCTATCCAACCTAACCGGTGTACGAGCCGTTTCCCAAGGCACTGCCCCTCCCCTGCCGCCCCCTCTCCCCCCACCGGGAGCCGCCGGCTGTTGCCCCTGAGCGGGCCCTCCTCCGAGCCCCCAGCAGCGCACCACTGGGTGTCTCTTCCCGCACTTGGAACATTCGTGCCAAAAACGGCACGTCTGCCTGAGGCAGGACCCCCTATTGAAGTACCAGCAGGCCCCGACGCTGTTAGTACTTCCGGCGTCTCCCGACCCCACCCCCCCACGGGTGGGGCGGGCTGTAAAGGGGGTCGACGCCAGCGGAAGCCCACTGGCTGTGTAGATGATGCGGCCAAATTTCGCCCCACTCATCGTCTGCTGATACAAATCCTCATCCAGCTCGCCCCACTGTGCCTCTGGATCAGACATCATGCGCGCCCGAAACTCCTCGTCGTAATGCGACCAAGCGTAACCTCCGTACGTCACTTGAGCCCGCCGCACCACGTCCATATATTTAAACAATGCAACCGACCTGTCCGGATACTTTTCGCAGTATACACTAGCGTAGATCAGGAAGGCCGCTGACCAATTTTCAATGGTCACCGGGACCTTGGGGCGCCTAGCTAACTCCTGCTCCTCCTCCTTTGAGCCCTCCTTGGCCATCAATTCCCTGTGAAGTAACTTCAGAATCTCCCCGTATTCCCCTTTCCAAATTTTCTCCTTCGTCGCTAATGACAAGTGCGCCCCCAGTGGCGTCGCCACCCCCATATAGGGCAGCTTCCTGATTGGCACCTCACAACTCTCCTTCGCTCGACGCCAGCCACCGCCGACCCCCCTGCTTTTGCCGCATCTCCGCTCGCCGCGGTCCCCGCCTCCGAGGTGCCCGCCACCTCCTTCATCTCCGTACATACCCCTGCATCCATCACATACCTGCCCTTCACCAATCGCACCGCCTCCCCTCCCTCAGCATCCATGCCCACAGACACCTGGCCTCCTCCAGACACCCGGCCTCCCTGAGGCCCGCCCAAGCCACTCCCCAACCGTGCACCATCCTTACCTGGCGTCAAGGCTGGCGTCCGCACCAGATCCCGCCGCCTAACCAGTTCCACTGGGGGGGCATCACTTGCGGCACCGTCTGCCGGGGGCGTTCCTACAAAATACTGCCAACAACATTACTCGTCTCCCCCTCCCCCTCCCTGAGCTCCCCCTCCTCCTCCGACTCCATTTCTCCTTCCCTCCACTGCCGAGGTTGACCACTGCCTGTACTCATGCTCAATCCTGCCTTGTCCCTGCATGCCTTCATCAATGCCCCCAGGTCCACACTCCCCCTCCTCCCACTCTCAGTCTGATAGTCCGTGTATCCAGTCACATTCGCACTCCATCCCCGTCCCCCGGCGGCCGTCTCGACCCATCGGGAGGGGGGCGGCGAAGACCTATAGCCTTGCCATCCGCTGTCCGCACGTGCCTGGTCCCTCGGTGGAGCTCGGCCGCTCGTACAAAGCTGAGCCGGCCCATTCTCTCGGCGGGTTGGAGCCGCATGCTGCTCACCCGAGCCCCTTGCCCACTGCTCCTGCCAAGAAAAAAGCGGGGAAGTCCAGCATGCTGAGGGAAACTCACCCCCTTTGCCCCCCCAACCTCCTGGCGCCCCTCCCCACCTACGCCGCCGAATGCCCACCCCGTCGTGCCGGTCGTCCCCACCACCCCATTCCCCCCCTTCCCACCCCGCTCCTTGCCCCCCTGCACCCACCCCAAAACCCCCACACGCCCACATCCCCGCACTCCACCCCCACCACCCCCCACTACCCCTCCACCTTCATGGCTCCACTCAAGGCACCCCCCTCCCCCCTCTTCCCCCGCCCGCCCCCCTCCCCCTTGGCATCCCCTCGCCCCTCCCCCGGCCCCCTCCTGCCCCCCCTCTGTCCTGCCTCTACCCCCCACCCCGTGGCAACACCGGCCTGCTGGGCCCCACCTTGCCCGCCTCCCCTCCCGACGATGACCCCCAGTCCAGGTCGCTCTCTCTCAGCCCCCCCAGCCCCCCCTCCCCCTCCCCTCCGAATCGTCAATGAGCAAGGGAGAAACCCCCCTCCACCTGCCCCCCCCACTCCCCCCTCGGCACCCTGACCCCCCCCCCTCCCCCCACCTCCCCATCCCCACCACTCGGTTTCCTGGCAGCCCCTCAGGACCCCCTCCCCTCCTGGGCACACCCCCCTCTGGCCAAACAAGTCCCTGCTCCCCTGTCCCCCCTGCCCCCCTTCCCAACCTGGCACTCCTCCTCGGATCCTTGCCCCCCTCTGCCCCTCTCTGCCCCTCTCTCCACTGCCTACCTCCTTCGCCCCCCCTGAGCCACTCTCCCCCGGTCCCTCCACCCCCGGCCCCCCGCCCCCCCACGAACTGTAGCGGCGCCTTCCCAGCCCCCCACGCCTCTTCGCCGCACCTCTCTTACGCAACGGCGCCTCAGCCACCCGCTGGCTGCCGCCGCGCGCTGCTCCGCCTCCGCTCCCCGCTCCCTCCTCCCTCCTCACCCTCGACCTCGGTGGCTCACAGGCCACAACCGCCACCGCGGCGCCGTCAGCAGCGCGCCGCGGTGGTCTTACGCACACTTCCCCGCGCAGCAGATCCATCCGGCCGGCTTCCCTCAAGAGGTGCAGAGCCTCACGCACTCGGGGATCCGCCAGCGCTTCAGCCGCCATTCTGCACCGGTACGAACCGCTCCGGCCGTCCACGTCGATAACACAGCACCCACCGACCTGCTGCGTTCAAAGCCTCCCTGCTACACCGCCACTCGCCGCCGCCAAATGTCACCGCCCGGCTACCGCTCTTCACGTCCTACGCTAGCTCCCCACTGCCAACCACACTAACTGTACTTCGAACCTACGTTCACCACAACTTCCCTGACAACAACTTCCCTGCCTAACTCGGCTGCTGGGTCACTGTCCCTAAAATGGTGCACGGTGACCCAAAATGGCCGTATTTATTTAACCCCAGCCCAAAAGGAGCCCAAACCAGCCCAATGCCGCCCAAGAAGCCCTACCAGCCCAAACTCGCCTTCCTGTCCTCGTCCTATCTCTTCCCCCCCCCTTCCTCCCGTGGCCCCAAACCTCCCCGGGGGGGCGAGCCTCCCTCCGGTTGGCCACCCCCCGCAAAGCCCCATTTAAATAAACCAGGTCAAGAAGCGGTATTAGAACAAAGCACCAAAATTCCAGTCGAGATCAAGCAATGCCATTTTAAAAAGGTAAACGTGAAAGCAGTGCTTTTAAATAAAGAAAATCAACTGGGCTTCTGTTCAGGTTTATTCAGTAATTTTGCAGTTCACCATGAGGATTGTTTTGGCCGTGTAAGCCGTGTAAGCGTTTGGTAATTTTCCCCACACTGCGAGGGATGCAGTGCAATGTCAATGGGACCGCTCGGGTCTTTTCCAGGTGAACAGACCACAGAATGTGCAATCTGGTGTGTGAGGCACAGCACAAGTTTGCGCAGACTTCTCATGTCTGTTGGTGGTTAAATAGAATAAAAATTGCACATAGAGGTGAGGAGTGCAACGCTTGGATTGAGTCTCAGAAAACCAAGTGCTGCAGCTGTAACAAATGCAGCGTGATCCCACTCTAGGCCCCTATCGCTTTTAGTACCTTGGAGATTATATTGGCAATGTTCCTCACAGACCCTGTGGCTCGGCGGCGGGCTTCAGCTGAGGTCGGAGAACCAGCATTCTTCAGTTGGGGGTGGGACATGACGCTCACCCTCTCCTGCAGGTGTATAGAGCAGATGGTGCACTAGCATTGCCGGTGATCAGGGAGCAGCCGAGAAGGCACCCCTTTGTCAGATGGTGTGAGGGGGCTGTGATTCGACACCTTGCTCCCTGGGAAGAGAGTACTTTAGTCCTAGACACACTCCAGCAGTGGACCCCAAACTCCTAAGTGAACTCAATCAAATTACACTTGTGGCAAAGGACGAGCTCAGCACTACTGGGTGCTGTGAGAGGTGCAAGGTCTTTGATAGCCCTGAGATCTCACAGAGAGAACAGGGGGCAAGCCAACAAACCCTTGGAGTCAATATGGAGATGTCTTTTAGTTCTTTTTGGCAGGGTAGAGGTCAGCAGGCAGCACTACAGCTCAGCAAAGCAGGGAAGCAGTTCCTGGGAATAGTCAGGCATAGCAAAGTGGCAATCCTTCTGGTGCAGCAGTCTTTGCTCCAGCAGGGTTTCTATCAGGTCCAGTAACGTCCTGCCTTGATAGGAACAGAGCCCTAATGGATATTCTCCAATGAGCCTTTGATGTGGGGGGTGACTTTAAAAGATCATTTGGAAGTGCACAAGGATCCCTTTCAGCCCAGCCCTAGCTACAGACTACCAGTAGTGGGTAAATGAGCCACTTCTTTGACTGCATGAAAGAAACTATTCAGATGTAAGTGTGAACCACCTCTCTCTCTTCCTGTCCATGAGGACTATTAGTATGCAGAGGAATGCAGATGTAACTCCTGTCATAGCCAGTCCTTTCTGTGTGATGGTTGTCTAGAGAGTGTGCACAACGTGTAGCTGTCACCCAGGCTAGATATGGATTGAAGACAGGCTGCAGGCCCACAGAGCAAAGTTGAGAGCTTAGAAATGTCTACTTTCTAAAAGCGGCATTTCTAAAATAGTAGTTTTAAACCCAACTTTACAATTAAAGAGGATTTATCACTACTATTCAAACTGCACCAAACATTATAAAGCTACTCCTCTCGGATCAAGAATTTCCACTTAAAGATATATAAGGGAACCCCCTATGCTAGCCATCCAGAGGAGTAGGCGTCACAGTAGTGAAAAACTAATTTAGCTGTTTGTCACTGCCAAAATATGTAAAGCATAAAAGTACTTGTCCTGCCTTTGAGCTACACAGCACCCTGTCCTTAAGGTCACTTAGGACCTGCCTTAGGGTGACTGAGGTGTACTAAAAGGGGGGTTTGAGGTTCGGCAAGTGGTTTTATATGCCAAGGCGGAGTGGCAGTAAACTGCACATACAGCCCCTGCAATGGCAGACCTGAGACAGGTTTGAAAGGCTACTTGGGTGGGTGGCACAAACAGTGCTGCAGGCCCACTAGTATCTGTTACAATGAGGAGTGATCCTGTTCTGCACCTAGGGAGCTGGGATCAATAAACTTTTTAACAGTAAGAAAATACCCCATATACCATTGACCCTAGAATTCTTTGAAAGAAGATTTATCACTTTTTTGTATCTCAGATTGTTATCTTATGACTAATATACATTATTTGACTTTAGTTTATGATCACACAGATACCTCATATTTGTTATAAATTTAATGTATGCACCCACAGAGAAAATACATGTCTGGTTATAAAGTTTATTTATCACTTGATGTACTTATTTTCTTGGAAATACCACCCATGATACATTCAATGGCATGCCAAAAGACAACGTGTACAATTTATATAGATCCTTCTATGCACAACAATATAAAAACATATGCATATAAAATATCAAGACATTATATTGACACATTACATTTGTCCATGTGTGCCATCTCAGGTCACAACTATTGCATATTGGAAAAGGGATGTCCTATAAAGTAACCCTAAAAATGGTTACATGTTATTGAATCTTTGGAAACATGTTTTGACCCTCAGTAATGTAATCCATATGGTACTACGAGACACTTAGGTGGTTGAAGGTCCTTTAAGTGGTCGTGAAGGTATCAATACTCACTCGCCTGTTTTATTATTTAATTCTTTCTTTCTTGGTTGTAGAGTGGCTCCCTGTCACTTTAATTTATTTGCCAACGCTTTTTGACTTCCTTGTGGAGCCTCAGTGATTTTTGATGAAGGTCTTGTTCAGGGCAGGTGGAATATTTATGTAGGACAAGTACAAGGAGGTGAAAAGTTCAATCATACTACTGCACCCCCACTCGAGTAAGTGGTATGTGTCCAACACGGCGCCTTCAGCATTTGTTCACTTGCAGTATTTGATCGCTGTTAATATTCAAGACGGTGCTTATTTGTCAGATCTGGAATAAGGTTTCTTCATGTACGGTTTCTCATCCATGTAAATGCAGCTCCTTCCGTGGGGCCATTCGTGAATCTGTCCACATGTTTTTGGAAAAGCAGGACCACTACTAGCATATTGATTACAGGCCCTTGGTATATGGTATACCACTTTACAAGGGACTTAGAAGTAAACTAAATATACCAATCAGGTATATACCAGTCTCATCATGTTTTTTTAGGGGAAGCGCACATGCACTTTTGCTGTGATTAGCAGTGGTAAAGTGCTAGAAATCCTAAGGCGAACAAAAAGATACAGCAAAAAGTGGGAGGCAATAGGCAAGCAGATGGGGAAAAGACCACCCTAAGGATGACAGGTCTCGATCTATAGGACCCTTTAGGACCTGCAAAAGGCTTGATCACATAACATCAGAAATGGGCACTGCCCTACCTCATTGGATTCCTTAACCCCAATTTCACTTTTTCTTCAGATTGTTCGAAGTTCCTGTAACCTTTTGCACTCTGAAGTCACAAAAATATTATGCCGGGTATACAATAAATCTTCAAAATGTGTCTGGTCTCCATCTCTATGGAAAGTGTTTACATTCCTTCTCCCTGGGTGTAGCTTATTTAACTTCTGAAAACCATGACATCATTTTGGTGCAAAATATTTTGCAAAACACAACAAATTCCTGTGGAAGCACTAGGAAACTAAGGGGCTTATTTACAAGCTCCTTGCACCACCCGTACGCACTTTTCCCATGTTAAAAATGACGCAGAAGTGGTGCGAGGGGCTCATAAATAAGCCCCTAAAATGGGATGTGGGTAATGTATGGCAGCCACTTTCAGTTAACTTTAATAAATCATACGAACTTCCCTTCCTACACGACATCAGGGGAATTGCACGGAAGGTACTCAGAGTGGGGTCGGTTAAACCTGGGTGCATAACTGTCTCTGTCCTCTGCAAGCTTTCTGTGATGGCTACGCCCCCAAAAAACAGTGGTATGCAGTGAGTTTTCAGAGCCTATAAGGACACGAGAGACAACTAAGCTGTGATGTAGTCACCTCACACTGTGATTGCTCCTGAAATACTGCCTGTACCTGCCTAAAATGATGGCCCCAACAAACCCTCCTGCGTCTCTCCTGACCTTATCTCCCTCCTCCCCCTACCACCGCCCCTCTCCGCTCTACTCCACTTTCCTGCTACTGACCTTTGCCCCCACCTTTCCTGGCCCTTAGTCCCCACCCTGTTTATATGTGAATTTTCCCTCATCAATTGAGATCTAGATATTCTGTCTGATGCCCGATGGAGCTACCTGGTTTAGCTATAGGGGAGACAGGCTGGGGATTCCCTCCTTGGACGTCACCTACCCAGTCGGTCTTTAGACAGACTTCATTTCGTCTCTCCTGTTGTCTCTTCCTGCATCCTCCCTCTATTTATGTCTCTCCTTCTCTCCTCTTTCAATGTATTGAGACTGAACTATTTTGTCTGATGCCCGATGGAGCTACCTGGTTTAGCTATAGGGGAGATGGACCATGGATTCCCGCCTTGGTCGTCACCTACCCAGTTGGTCTTTAGACAGACTTCCTTTTAGTCTCTCTTTGTTGTCTCTTCCCTTACCCTCCCTTTCTCACCTCCCCTGCCCCTCCATTACTTTCCACCCTCCTTTCTCTCCTCTCCTACTTGTATTGCCTATTTTTTTGATGCATTGTGTAACTGTTGATCTTTTTCTGTAACATTGTTGATTCTCCTGTAAAGCGCTCTGATACCTTTGGGCATAGCCAGCACTATATAAAACTCTATAAATAAATAAATAGTACAAACGCTGGAATACTGTGGGTTTCATGCTAAGTGGGTGCTTCTCCTTTATATTATATATAAGAGAAGGGGTTTGCAATTCCACAAAACTAACATAACACGTTTGCAAGGTTCAGTAATATATAAACTTTTCAAAGTAACTTAAATATTACTGCACCCTGAACCTTTCTTTCCAATTTTAACAATATAGGGCTTATGCACTTGCTAAGTCTATGCTAAATATAATTCAGCTGAAAGATATCCTGACATTGTTTTCACTAAACAACAGGGTAGATTTGGCAAGTGCTGCAAAACACAAAAATACATTCACACACAGACACGCACACAGACGCACGAACATGCACACACACACACACAGAAATGTAAAGACGCAAGCGTGATGCCATGAGAGTTAGAAGAATACAACATAAAGTCTTTTTGAAAGACAAAATGAACTCGTCCAGACTTCAAGGCTGGTGAGACCTTGAGGAAGCAGCACAGGGTAATGATTCTTTATGGCAGCTGGTCTCAAGAGGGCCTTGAGGTTATGGAAGTCACCCGAAAAACAAATGTCACGCCTTACACACCAACTCCAGTTTTCAGCAACCTTTGTAATAATTCTAGTGGTGCAAAGGATGCTGGGAGGTTGAATTAGAAAATTATTATTTCTAGCTAAGGCCTGTCAATGAGATGACTAGAGCAATTAAGTTCTTAAAAACAAGTTGAGGTGATGAACACTGTGGAAAAATATGGAAGGTCCTCAACCTTGGTGTTGCAAAGTCATCCTGTTCCCTGGGCACCCCCAACCTTTTACTGCTGGTACTGGTGGTAACTGACTCTGACTGACCCTGGGCTCTGCCTAACCAGGCCCAGAGCCAGTGCTATGCTGAAAACTACTAGAATACAGTGAAAAGATCTACATACACTAGCGTACACTAAGGGTTGGGGTACCCCTGTGATTGGCATGACCTACCCCAAAGGGTCCTAGTACCTAATAGGGTGGGGGGATTGAAACTACCTATCAGTCCCTAGTATAATAACACGGCATGGCAATTTAGAGGCCAGCAGCCCTTTCTGCACTTGCATGTGTGCACTGCTGAAGCCTGAAGAGTTTTTAAAAATGCCTCTGTGCTACAGTACTGCTTTTAAAAAGTAAATTGTGCCAAACTCGACTTTTGTATTTGGGCCACTTAAAAATGGTTAATCTACAATGTTTGGGCATATTAGGAACCAGGGTCTCCCCTAGGTGTCCCAGGGGTGGGGTCAGGCATCTAAAAGGTGGACCCTAATAATATGAGTTTTATATGCCCTGAGTAAACTGAAATTGCACAGTTCACTCCCCACATAGTGATAAAGTGCTGCCCAAAATCGACTTTGGTAGTAGGAGCACTGTGGAGGGAGGATCTGCAATATTTCTACAAATTCAGAACCCCTAAAGTCTCCCCCAGGTGTTACTGGGGTGGGGGGTCTGGTAGCTATATGTAGCGTACTTATAAAATATGTTTTTATAAGCCAAGGTGCTGGAAAAATGGCCCAAGTCACTTTTCCCATTGCACCTCCCATGCCAAATGTTAACATTTGAAAAGACTATTAGTTAATAACTGGATTAAGGAACGCCATACAACTAAGATTAAAGGACTCAGTAGAATGGTAATGATAAATCCAACAAAATGGTATTGTTGCATTTTATTGTAAAATGTACAGACAAGAAGTTATAAGAATTTTTTTTATCTGTAAGCCAAAATTCAACCCTGTGCTGCTCTGCCCTGATTGGTCAGAGATAAGTGGGTGAGCCTGGCTGCTTTGAAGAGGTGATACATCACTCCTGGGGTTAGGTAGCCTCTTGGGAAGGAAAGGTTGCTGGGCAAAGGAATGCCAGAGCAGGCGGAGTCGTAAACCATGGACATCAATGTTCAAACATGCCAGCACTTTGCAAGCACAATACCGTACTCACATACACCCAGCACCCCGCTATGTATAAACAACAGGAAGATCTGCATCAGATATCTCAGAAAAAGAGATGGAAATAATTAAATCTTCACAGCATGGAAGAGGGAAGAATGGAGATAGCTATGACAGAGATGTTAACCGAAATATAGGTGGAGAGATGAGAATATTCCAGCACAAAAATCTCTAGGGAACAACGTGTTGAGGTATAAGACATCTCTGGGTAGGCTCAGGAGCCGTATTTGGACCAGCGTCATAGAAATCAGACAGTAAATTCACAGAAATGATCTCCACCACTGATGGTGTCAGAAGATCAGTAACAGAGCTTTGAGAGGCTTGAGACATACACTGAAGAGTAACCATCACCAAAGAGAAAAGAGTTGCATAATAAAATTGAAAAAATACATTTTTCAGGTGGGTCATGACATTATATGCTCCAATGTATAACTGATGCAAGTAAATCTAGTATTGTAAAATTTTAAGGAAAAACACCACAAAAACTTTACAAATTGAAAAAAAAATTGTAAGGGAGTTAACGTCGAGTATATAAAGGCCATCTCAGACACTGACGAATTGGAAACTTCAGTTCGATCACAATCACAATATTCAAATGGTCCACTTTTTGATGTTATTGAGAGATTTTCAACGTTTTCCAGAGCACAGGTGAAGTGTACATGTTTCTTGAGCGATTCATACTCAGGACCCAATCTACTTGTGAAAGAGGTACGTGTTCAGACAGACCTTTACTTCAAATTAGAGGTAATCAATATCACAATATCATCGAAATTGATGGGAAAATGTTTGATAATTTTGCCACTTGAACAGAAGATATTCAGTTGCATTGTAAACTCTTTTAAAATAAACAATGGCTAGTGTTCCTTCACTTCTACCAGGACATCTATTATGAGACATGAAAGGTTGAAACTGTATAGGGGGGGTAAAATATTCTATTCTGTGATGTACCCAGGGATGCCTGTTTGGGTGGATTTCTGCGGGAGTACAGGCAATTTTCCAGGTGCCTTCACTGGAATGGAGTTTTCAGTTTTTAGAGGCTCTTTTGTATGCCTTGTGCTCTGTAGTATAATAGATCTTCTTCACACTTCTCCGACACATCGACCAGTGTAGGCATTTTGTGCCGGTTGGGAAAGTTGTGTCCATCTTCGCTATCAGAGAAGCACAAAGAGGAATAATCAGATTATTTTCTTGGAATTCCTTTAGGAAAGGCTCTGGTTTCATGACCTCTCCTGTATCTCTGCACATCTCATCAGTGATCTGTTAGGCTTGCTTCTCGGACTCGAGTTTGGGAGGAGTTAAAACTATCTGGGCATACAGTTGCTGTTGAAGCACACCCTGCACCTTCAGTAACTCTTCCTCAGTACTCCTGGGGTAATCAACTCCACTATGGAGGATGTAATCAACTTCAACCTAGGAGAGCCTTTGGCCTCTTTAAACCCATATTTCTCACAAATCTCTTGGTGGAGATCAGTAAAGCTGGGAAGATTAACTTGATATTCCTCTAGCTGGAGTTTGAGAATCATCATTCTTCGGTTGTCCAATGAAGAACCTGTTTTCTGTTGTTTATGTACATTTCTGCCTCAGTAGTCCCTTCCTTGATTAAGTCCTGCTACTCCGGTTGCACCACTTCCTCCATGAATTAAAACAACCGTTTATCCTTCCTTTGCCTGTTGGTTAAATATGGGTCATTATGTATTTCTCTGTCTCAGATCATATTCAGAGTGAATCTAGACTAGAGACTATTTTAGTGACTGTCACTGGTGGGAGGTTCAGAGAGAAGTGATGGTCTTGGCTGGTAGGACCTAAAAGGACTATTAATCAAGGACATCTTCTACTTGGTACACCGAAGAGGAGTGAGAAGTATATGATAAGAATATAACCTCGGCTTCCATATTTTCCTATGCATTAACACAAGGAGATTGGAGACCCAGTTATTTATGACAGTGTCTGTCTTGCCTGTATCTGAGACAAGTGAGCGTAATGCACCCAGGTAAATCAGTGCTTGCTTCACAATTTTTCAGACAGTAAACTTTCTCTGAGGTGGTGTGAAAAATGAAACTATTTATTTATATTTGTCCAATGATGAAGCATGCCACACGTGGTACCTGTGGGTGAGGACTATATATATATATATATATATATATATATATATATATATATATATATATATATATATATATATATATATATATATATATATATATATATATATATATATATATATATATATATATATATATATATATATATATTCACTGAAAAAACCATAGGTTATAGACCATATATAGTTAGGAATTAGCATTTACAAAACCTTGAAAATTCACTGAAAAAACCATAGGTTATAGACCATATATCGTTAGGAATTAGCATTTAAAAAACCTTATTTTACCCACACAAAACCATTGAAATTCCATATATAGTTAGTTGCACTAACTATATATCGCGCACCCGCAATCCACTGCTGATGATGTCACATATTACATCATTCATGACATGGTCAGTGACATCACTGATGACATCTCAAATGACATCACTGATGACATGACTGATAACAACATCCAGTGATTTTTTGTTTCTGTAAAGTTTAAATATGTCTTACATATTGAAGAATGAGTGGATGTATAAGTGTCTGGACGAAGGATTTAGTAGGTGCATGACTAACTGTATGAGTGAGTGATTAAATGTGTCTCACTGAGTGCATGGGTTAGTGACTAAACTGTCTTAATTTGTGCATCATTATGTCTGTTGTTCTGTAAACTGCTGCATGTGTTGATCAGTAGCTGTATGAGTAACTATATGGGTTATTGATTGATTGCCCAAGTATTTGTATGGGAGACTGAGTGTGTGTGGCTGGCTGGGAGGTGTGTGACTCTGTGCAGATCAATGTGTACTTGTATCAATGATTGTATAAGAAGGTAAGTATGTGTTAGTATATGTTTGAAAATGTAAGGTGCTCTATGTTTAACTGTGTAGACAAGAAAATGGAAGTGTCATTGATTCTTTACATGACTGACTAGGTGAGTGAGTAACTCCATGGATGAGTGGCAGACTGTGAGTGTCTGTATAGGTGTATGAGTGCATATGATAGTGTTGTAAAGATGAGTGATTGTATGTATGAATGATTGTATGGGTGAATGAGTGAAGGTGTGTGTAGACGTAGGAATCCGTGAGTGCGTATGTAGTAACTAGTATTGGTGTGTCAATGGTTTCAAAAATTATACTCTGTATTTAACACTGGGTGAAACAGAGGTTATAATAAAATGTGAGGAGATGCATTGTATTGTCACATGAATGATATCATCAGTGATGTGGTCATTGATGTCAAATGAGATGTCATCAGTGATGTCATCAGTGATGTCATTTGAGATGTCATCAGTGATGTCATCAGTGATGTCACTGACCATGTCATGAATGATGTAATATGTGACATCATCAGCAGTGGATTGCGGGTGCGCGATATATAGTTAGTGCAACTAACTATATATGGAATTTCAATGGTTTTGTGTGGGTAAAATAAGGTTTTTTAAATGCTAATTCCTAACGATATATGGTCTATAACCTATGGTTTTTTCAGTGAATTTTCAAGGTTTTGTAAATGCTAATTCCTAACTATATATGGTCTATAACCTATGGTTTTTTCAGTGAATTTTCAAGGTTTTGTAAATGCTAATTCCTAACTATATATGGTCTATAACCTATGGTTTTTTCAGTGAATTTCAATGGTTTTTTAATAGCAAATATCATAAGCTGTCGAATGTCAAGTACGTGGTAAGTAAAAACATTTTCGTGTTTATGCACACTGATCTGCTTTGAATGCTGCCCCCCCCCCTCATTTCTATTAGGAGTACTCTCTCTTTGCAGATAGTGAAAGGTAGTTAACGCAGGCCTTTGCCCCCGTTGTAATACGTCGTGCCTGCTTCTCTCTCCATTTGATTGATTGTTATCCAAGCATTTACTGTTTTAGAATTGGTTCTCTTTGGTTCATTCTCTATTTACAAACAAACACAGAGTCGCAATACTCTGTTTAGTCTTTGCAGATAACGAAAAATCGTTAGAAAAAACAAAAGGAATCGAGCAAAATCAGTAGGCCACTAATGGGATCTCTTTTTGACCTCGCTAAAATAGAAACATTAAGAACAACCCCTCATGACAAATACGAAACTAGTGAGATGAACTGAACTCCACACCATGATGGCTGCAATACAGCTCGGCTCCGCCACCCACCCCGCCCAAAATAACGATAAAGAGCGGCTGCCATGATTGCTCGCGGAATGGCCACGACGGAGCTACGAAATGGTGGTGCTCTCATGCTAACGCCAGCTTCAGTCTGAAACATCCAGAAACACTGTAGACTACCAATTCGATCAGTTCCGGTAGCGCCCCAATGTAACCCGGTAGAGAAGAACTAGCCCTCCCCTCTTTGACTGATGGTTCTTGTTGCCTGTCCCTTCTGTTGTCATTTAACAGAACTATTTAGCCTGCTGAAAGGGGTTGTGTTCCGACCGCTGGTTGGTGGAGACATTTTGACTATATTCTGGACCTGCGTTGTCGCGTAATGCGTCATATGACGCGCCGCGTTAGCGCATCCGGAAGTCATCCGGGGCGCGACGCGCAGCGCGTAACATAAGCATAACAGGTCATGTGACTTGTTAATAAAACTTTTCATTGGTTCATTTTACTTTTCTTATTCTAATGATGAAAGGCTTGGTCATATGACCTAAAAATTACGCTTTTTATTACTTCCGAACATTATTTTTTCTTAAATATATGTTATAATGTTCCAGGCTAATGTACTTTCCCGTAAAATTTACAACTGTCCTGCAAGTAAAATATATTCTTTTTTCGAGAAAAAGGGCGTTTCTTCGTCCCATGACGGAGCCGTTGAGCAAAAGAGGGTCGACCTGCTGTCTTAGTCACCGATACGCCTGAATATGAGATTCTTATCGATCACTTTATGTTGCAGGAGTAGAAAACACAACAGCCCTTGACCATTTATCTTTACTGCGTTCCTGCGTATTATACCTTTTACCCTTCATGTGATTGGTCTGCTTTATTTCACTTGCCTTTTAATGATTCTAAAACAGTGACTATTATTAAAAACTTTACCAATGTATATACTACTACCATGTTTTCTTTTAAAAACCTTTATTGTGAAAATTTCATTATACAAATACGAGCCTATAACCACGTGGGCCGGCCACGGAGCAAACTGTAATCGTATATGATGAGTAGACATTTACACTGTAGAGGAACGTAACGGGCGGGCCATTAGGTTGCAAGAACTAAGGTGTCTAACAGTTGCGGAATCGGTGGACGTACATTTTATAATTAAAATACGACAGGGCCAGTTACAATAAAATTATCTAGATATACATGTGCGGGCAAGTACCATGCGTGACGTTAATTCGAACTTTCAATAGTACAGTAATCAATAACACATCAGAACTTAATATCAATAGGGATGTCGAAATACTCAATCAATTCTCGTCCCCGCCCGCCATGTGCTTCAAAATTGCATACGTATCTCGTGATTTCAAGGTTCTGCAACCAGTACACAACAAGGAGTTACGAGTCCCATTTATTCCGGCGCCATTTTGGGCGAGGACGGGCAGGTCCAGGATATAGTCAAAATGTCTCTACCAACCATCGACTATGATGATGTTCATATGCTGTATTTATAGAGTAACACTCATCTGTCCACATGAAATTAATTTGCCACAATCTAAACATGTCATTTTAATCTTTGCAAAGTTCTTCTAAATATTTGGGACCGTTTCCCTTGCCTCTGATGCTGTCAGTGCCACTTCTTTGATGAATGTACTGGCAGGTCGGGGGTTCTCCTCCAAATCTCTCTTTTATGCAGCACTATAATTAATTGGTGCCACCTCTCCATATGACGATGCATGGTATAGTTACCATAACTATATTTTTTTTCGGTTCCTCTGGAGAGTACATCGTGGCAGATGAAGCGTATAACGTACCGGGCATTTACCTTTTTTTGCATGTAGAGGAAAGGAAAAAAAAATCGAGCGTCCGAGTTCTAAGGTGTCCCAGGGCCATTTTAGTGGACCAGGCCCAAATCCAAAGAACAGGCCGCCATTTTGAGAGTCCTGTTGCAGCCGCCTGTCGCTGTAGCATCAAGAGCGGCCAAAACTCAGCTGAATGGCAACTGAAACGGTAAAGGGGCGCCCCACTACAGCAGACGAGCCTCCACCTAGGAAGGCCCGTTCACGCCGCCTCCCCCCCCCCCCTTCGGGCACCCCACGCCGTTATTCGGAGCAGTATTGTAGATTGGCCACACCAGTGCAGCAACTTGCTAGACACCACCTCGGTGGTAACCGAATCTCAGCGCCTTGTGGTGTCTTCTATTCAGAAAACATTGTTGTGCTGCCTTCGACCTATTCGCCGCAAGTGCACACGCAACTCAGCTGCATAGCTTGCTAGACACCACCTCGGTGCTAACCGAATCTCAGCGCCTTCTGGTGTCTTCTATTCCAAAAATATTGTTGCGCTGCCTTTGGCTCCATTCGCACATCGGTCCGCTACTGCCGCCATCTCACAGGCCAACGGGGCACCCCACGCCGACTTTCAGCATTGTAGGATGGCCACACCAGTGCACCTTACTAGACACCACCTCGGTGCCATCCGGATCTTGGCATCTCAGCGCCTTGTGGTGTCTTCTAGTCAGAAAATATTGTTGCGCTGCCTTTGGCCCCATTCGCACATCGGTCCGCTACTGACGCCATCTCACAGGCTAATGGGGCGCCCCACGCCGAGTTTCAGCATTGTAGGATGGCCACACCAGTACAGCAACTTGCTAGACATCACCTCGGTGCCATCCGGATCTTGGCATCTCAGCGCCTTGTGGTGTCTTCTAGTCAGAAAATATTGTTGCGCTGCCTTTGGCCCCATTCGCACATCGGTCCGCTACTGACACCATCTCACAGGCCAACAGGGCGCCCCACGCCGACTTTTACCATTGTAGGATGGCCACACCAGTGCCACAACTTGCTAGACACCACCTCGGTGCCATCCGGATGTTGGCATCTCAGCGCCTTGTGGTGTCTTCTATTCCGAAAATATTGTTGCGCTGCCTTTGGCCCCATTCGCACATCGGTCCGCTACTGATGCCATCTCACAGGCCAACAGGGCGCCCCACGCCGACTTTCAACATTGTAGGGTGGCCACACCAGTGCGGCAACTTACTAGACACCACCTCGGTGCCATCCGGATCTTGGCGCGTTGTGCTGCCTTCGGCCTATTCGCACATCGGTCCGCTACTGACGCGAACTCACAGGCCAACAGGCGCCCCACGCCGACTTTCAGCATTGTAGGATGGCCACACCAGTGCTGCAACTTGCTGGACACCACCTCGGTGCCATCCGGATCTTGGCGCGTTGTGTTGCCTTCGGCCTATTTGCACATCGGTCCGCTACTGACGCCGCCTCACGTGCCAAAACGGGGCGCCCCACGCCGACTTTCAACATTGTAGGATGGCCACACCAGTGCGGCAACTTACTAGACACCACCTCGGTGCCATCCGGATCTTGGCGCGTTGTGCTGCCTTCGGCCTATTCGCACATCGGTCCGCTACTGACGCGAACTCACAGGCCAACGGGGCGCCCCACGTCGACTTTCAGCATTGTAGGATGGCCACACCAGTGCTGCAACTTGCTGGACACCACCTCGGTGCCATCCGGATCTTGGCGCGTTGTGTTGCCTTCGGCCTATTCGCACATCGGTCCGCTACTGACGCCGCCTCACGTGCCAACGTATTTTCTCCGCATTTTATACCCTATGCCGCATAACAGGTCATGTGACTTGTTTATAAAACTTTTCATTGGTTCATTTTACTTTTGGTTTCCTAATGATGGAAGGCTTGATCATATGACCTAAAAATAACACTTTTCATTGGATGAAAACTTTTTTTTTTCCCAAACGATGAAAGCCCCACCTTGTTTCTGGATGTTTCAGACTGAAGCTGGCGTCAGCATGAAAGCACCACCATCTCGTGGCTCCGTCGTGGTCACTCCGCGAGCAATCATGGCAGCCGCTCCCCACCAGAAGCCTGCAGGAGTCGGGGGCCCCCAAAACTTTTGTTGAATCCTCAAGGCGGAGGGGACGCTTTCGAGAATGGGGTCCAAGACCTAGCAGACAGTCGTCCGATTTCCAAGGTGTCCCAGGGCCATTTCAGTGGACCAGGCCCAAAAAGAAAAGAGCCTGCCGCCATTTTGAGAGTCCTGTGGCAGCCGCCTATCGCTGCACCGCAAGAGTGGGCGCAACTCAGCTGAATTGCGGCTTTTGACACAGTGGACCAAAAGCGGACGGAATGGCAACTGAAACGGTAAAGGGGCGCCCCACTACAACAGACGAGACTCCACCTGGAGAGGTCCGTTCACGCCGCCTCCCCCCCCCCCCGGGGCGCCCCACGCCGTTATTCGGAGCAGCATTGTAGGATACCAAAACCAGTGCGGCAACTTACTGGACATCACCTTGGTGCCATCGTTCTGCTGCCTTGGAACTATTCGCACAACAGTTTGCTACTGATGACCCACCCCCCGCGACGCCCCATGCCGGATGCCGAAATCAGTGCGGCACCCAGGCAACATCACCTGGGTGCCGTCCAGAAATCTGGACGTTGTGCTGCGTTGGGACTATTCGCACAGCCGACCGCTACTTCGTTGTTTTTCCCTAAAAATGTTTATATGTTTTTACTGTTTTTGTTTTGTTGTATATATTTATAAGTTATTAAAGTTTTATAATCTTACTACTTTGTTGGAGTGCTATATATTTTTAATGTGACACATAATTGTAAAAACTTTGATGTACAAAGAGTCATCCCTGGAATCTTCCGCTTCAGGCTCGGTCCCCTCCCCAATCACAATACAGGATGGTTTTCAGATAGTAGGAACGCGTGTGCTGTGACGGATCTCATCGAGTGTGGGCCTTGATCTACTATAACTCCTTTGAAGAGGGGTGATTCTTTACAGCTGGGGCCATAAACTACATCTGCAGGGCTACCTGATAGCCTAGGACCGGCCTGGACAATCGGACACAGAGGAAAAGGAGTGTCAAAGGGTGCGGTAGTGAATAGGGCAAAAGGGAGGTGTCGGGCGGGCACAGGGTGTGATTCTCAGGGAAGAACAGCGCAGATGGGGGGAGGTTTATTACCCATGCATAAGACAGAGAGCGGGGGTGACCAGTGCCTGGGGGAGATGCTTGCGAGGGTGGGGAGCCATGCTAAGGATCGACAGCGTGCAGAGAGTGGGTCTGGTCAAGTCATCTAAAATGGCTGCCGTGCACGACAAAAGTGTGGCATTTGAAAAAAGGCAAGATGGCGCAGACAATGTTTTTCAACACTTCCTGATTTCCTTCGAATCGAACGTTAACAGACGTTGGGGCATATTACCAAAGTTAAGCGATATTTATTTATTTATTTATTTATTATAAAATTTCTAAAGCGCGCAAATACCTTTCGGTGTCTCGGCGCTGGAGTTGGCAGATTTCAGAGGATTCTCATGACAGCTTACTGGTTGAAAAGCCAGGTCTTGAGATGCTTTCGGAATGATAAAAGTGAGGAGTTAAATTTAATATGGGAAGGGACCTGATTCCATAATTTTGAGGCGGCCACTACAAAACGTTTATCTCCCCATGTTACCTTTTTTGTACATGGAATTTGGAGCTGTTGGGCTGAGGATGAACGTAATGTTCGACTAGGGTTATATAGTTTAATTGCATTTTTGAAAAATTCTGGTCCGTTATTGTTCAGGGCCTTGTGAATAATACACATGGCCTTAAACTTTATCCGGCTTCTTATTGGTAGCCAATGTAGCTCACGAATGATGGGGGAAATGGATGAGTATTTCGACGTGCCCGTAAGAATCCTTGCAGCCGCGTTTTGAACAAGCTGTAGTTTGCTCAATACTTGCTCCTGTGCGTTAAGCAGTAGGCCATTGCAATAGTCCACCTTAGATAGTACCAAGGTGGACATTAGGGTCTTGCCTGCAGTTGGAGGAAGAAATGGAAGCAATTTCTTTACCATTCTCAAGGTAAAGAAGGAGGCTGAGACCACTGCATTGGCATGGCTGACAAAGGTTAGTTTATTATCGAAAAGCACACCCAAGTTTCTCACTTTAGCTACTGGAGGTGGGGCAATTCCCAGTTCCGGGAATTTATCCCTAACGATGCTTAGCAACGAATTTTTTACCGCTAAGCATCGTCAGAAATTATCGCAGATAAACCTTGCTATTATCAAGGTTTATCGCAAATGCCATAAAAAACGACCGCAATGCATTAATATCGCTGAAAACTCAGCGATATTCATGCATTACCGAGCTAATGCTCTTAGCCATGTTATCCACCTCCCATTGGATAACATGGCTAAGAACTGCTCAGGGCAGGTGGTAGCTTTTGGAGATATTCGCGCTTAGCACGAATATCTCCAAAAGTTGGTAATAGGAGATAGCGATGTTAGCGACTGTTTCAAGTCGCTAACATCTTGGCATGCCCACTTTGCATGTCATTAGTGATAAATATCACTGACATGCAAAGTGGGGCCCAAGATGGTCCCTATATCCTACTAGCGGTCGCTAACTGGTGTTAGCAACAGCTAGGTAATACAGAGATAATTTTATCTCCGCGAAGCGGAGCGCTGTTACAGATATATATCTTTTTTTGAACGTTAATTTCTCAAAATCCACTGAAGCACATATATTGAGACCTAGCAAAGGCACATCGAGCTACCAGTCCCTACAATTTTGCCAAGTTTCGTGCAAATCCATTCAGCCGTTCGATTATTATTATTATTATTATTTTTTTTGCCCCGCGGGGCCCTTTTAAAACCTCCACATCAAACCTAGGGGGTCAGGGAGGATCTACTATGCCCCCTTATGGTCATTTGCCCCTTCGCTTTGGCCTCCTCTTGTCTCTCGATCCTACCGAGAGACAAGATGGCGGCCGCTACGGACTGTTTGGAATGTTTACAGACGCCGGAGAACCAATCAGCTTCGCAAAGCTCCGTAACGCGAAAAGTACGCGAAGCGGAGCGCTGTTACAGATATATATCTTTTTTTTAACGTTAATTTCTCAAAATCCACTGGAGCACATATATTGAGACCTAGCAAAGGCACATCGGGCTACCAGTCCCTAATATTTTGCCAAGTTTCATGCAAATCCATTCAGCCGTTCGATTATTATTATTATTATTTTTTTTGCCCCGCGGGGCCCTTTTAAAACCTCCACATCAAACCTAGGGGGTCAGCGAGGATCTACTATGCCCCCTTATGGTCATTTGCCCCTTCGCTTTGGCCTCCTCTTGTCTCTCGATCCTACCGAGAGACAAGATGGCGGCCGCTACGGACTGTTTGGAATGTTCACAGACGCCGGAGAACCAATCAGCTTCGCTTCACAAAGCTCCGTACCGCGAAAAGTCCGCGAACCGGAGCGCTGCCCGGTCCGCTGTTACAGATATATATCTTTTTTTGAACGTTAATTTCTCAAAATCCACTGAAGCACATATATTGAGACCTAGCAAAGGCACATCGGGCTACCAGTCCCTACAATTTTGCCAAGTTTTGTGGAAATCCATTCAGCCGTTCGGGCTAAAAGTGAGGCCAACCGCCCTATGGAAAACTCAATGTTAAAAACACGTTTTGGGACCCCCCTTTTTTCTCGGCCCCCCCTTGACGAACCCCCCCCAAATTTTCAGGGGCTGCTCAGAAACAAAATGTTCAATTTTCCTGAAAATTTCAGCCAATTCCGTCCACAAACGCCAAAGTTATTAGACATAGAATTTTCAAAAATCCCATAGAGAAAAAGAGAAAAAATCCTAACTATATATACCTACTGGCGACCGCCAGTAGGTAATATATATATATATATATATATTACCTACTGGCGGTCGTGAAAATTCTATGTCTAATAACTTTGGCGTTTGTGGATGGAATTGGCTGAAATTTTCAGGAAAATGGAACATTTTGTTTCTGAGCAGCCCCTGAAAATTTGGGGGGGGTTTGTCAAGGGGGGGCTGAGAAAAAAGGGGGGTCCCAAAACGTGTTTTTCCCATGTTAATTTCCATAGGGCGGTTGGCCTCACTTTTAGCCCGAACGGCTGAATGGATTTGCACGAAACTTGGCAAAATTGTAGGGACTGTTAGCCCGATGTGCCTTTGCTAGGTCTCAAGATATGTGCTCCAGTGAATTTTGAGAAATTAACGTTCAAAAAAAGATATATATCTGTAAGCGCGCTCCGGGCAGCGCACCGGTTCGGGTACCTGACGCGTAACGGAACTTCGCGAAGCGAAGCTGATTGGCTCTCCGGTGTCTGTCAACATTCTAAACAGTCCGGAGCGGCCGCCATCTTGTCTCTCGGTAGGATCGAGAGACAAGATGTGGTGAAAAACGAAGGGGGGAATGAAGGAAAGGGGGCAAGGTAGACCCCTCCTGACCCCCTAGGATTGATGAGGGGGATATTAAAGTGCCCCGCGGGGGAAAAAATAAAAAAATAAAAATTTTCGTAGTAGAGGCGCGTCCCGGTACGCGAACCGGGCAGCTCACCGGGCAGCTAACCGGGCAGCTAACCGGCAGCGTAGCTGTCAACATTGTAAACAGTCCGGAGCGGCCGCCATCTTGTTTCTCGGTAGGTTGAAGAGACAAGATGTGGTGAAAAACGAAGGGGGAAATGAAGGAAAGGGGGCAAGGTAAACCCCTCCTGACCCCCTAGGATTGATGAGGGGGATATTAAAGTCCCCCGCGGGGCAAAAAAAAAAAAAATTTGCGATTTTTCGCGGTAGAGGCGCTTCCCGGTACGCGAACCGGGCAGCTAACCGGCAGCGTAACGGGAGTCCGCCATCTTGTGTTTTTGGAGCGTCCGGTTCGCGTACCGGGTAGCGTCCCGGTAAGCGTAACAAGAGAAACAGTAAAAAAAAAAAAATGGAATAGATTATCAAGAAAACTTTGAAAAATTGTAGGGACTGTTTGTTTGATGTGCCTTTGCAAGGCCTCAAGATATGTGCACGTGTGGATTTTGTCTAATTAAGGTTAAAAAAGATATATATATCTGTAAGCGTGCTCCGGCGCGCTTACGTTACGGGTTTTGTTTGCGCTGCAGAGCCGATACGTCACGGTTATGCGACGTGTCATGAGGTGTCTCACGTGGCTACGTGATACGTCACGTAATAAAGAATATATTTTACAGATATAGATATTAGCTTTTAAAAAACCAATGAAATTCACTGAAAAAACCATAGGTTATAGACCATATATAGTTAGGAATTAGCATTTACAAAACCTTGAAAATTCACTGAAAAAACCATAGGTTATAGACCATATATAGTTAGGAATTAGCATTTAAAAAACCTTTTTTTACTCACACAAAACCATTGAAATTCCATATATAGTTAGTTAGTTGCACTAACTATATATCGCGCACCCGCAATCCACTGCTGATCATGTCACATATTACATCATTCATGACATGGTCAGTGACATCACTGATGACATCTCATTTGACATCAATGACCACATTACTGATGATATCATTCATGTGACAATACAATGCATCTCCTCACATTTTAATATAACCTCTGTTACACCCAGTGTTAAATACAGAGTATAATTTTTGAAACCATTGACACACCAATACTAGTTACTACATACGCACTCACTGATTCCTACGTCTACACACAAATTCACTCATTCACCCATACAATCATTCATACATACAATCACTCATCTTTACAACACTATCATATGCACTCATACACCTATACAGACACTCACACTCTGCCACTCATCCATGGAGTTACTCACACACTTAGTCAGTCCTGTAAAGAATCAATCACACTTCCATTTTCTTGTCTATACAGTTAAACATAGAGCACCTTACATTTTCAAACGTATACTAACACATACTTACTCTCTTATACAATCATTGATACAAGTACACATTGATCTGCACAGAGTCACACACCTCCCAGCCAGCCACACACACACTCAGTCTCCCATACAAATACTTGGACAATCAATCAATAACCCATATAGTTAATCATATAGCTACTGATCAACACATGCAGCAGTTTACAGAACAACAGACATAATGATGCACAAATTAAGACAGTTTAGTCACTAACCCATGCACTCAGTGAGACACATTTAATCACTCACTCATACATTCAGTCATGCACCTACTAAATCCTTCGTCCAGACACGTATACTTCCACTCATTCTTCAATATGTAAGACATATTTTAACTTTACAGAAACATACAGTCACTGGATGTTGTCATCAGTGATGTCATCAGTGATGTCATTTGAGATGTCATCAGTGATGTCATCAGTGATGTCACTGACCATGTCATGAATGATGTAATATGTGACATGATCAGCAGTGGATTGCGGGTACGCGATATATAGTTAGTGCAACTAACTAACTATATATGGAATTTCAATGGTTTTGTGTGAGTAAAAAAAGGTTTTTTAAATGCTAATTCCTAACTATATATGGTCTATAACCTATGTTTTTTTTCAGTGAATATATATATATATATATATATATATATATATATATATATATATATATATATACATATATATATGATCAAGGGTGCTTTGTCAGTCGAAACACGTAATGACTACTTCAATGTGAGGATTATATATTAAATCTCACCAAACTAGAAAGAGGAGTTTATGCCTTTTTTCATCCCCCCCTAACGGAAGTTGGAGTTGGCAGAGTTGTTATTTTTGAATATATGTATATATATATATATGCGCGCTCCGGTTCCCACCAACAACGGCGCACTCTTCGAAGGGTGCGGAAAGCGGCTGTGGATGCCGCTACTATTATCGCTCCAACTCCTTCTTCGTCAAAAAGAGATTTCCGGACTCTCAGTAAACAAGAAGGACACATTTGAAACGGGTACTGACGAAGGACAAACTAAGGGGCCCATTACGATGTTGGGCGGATTGCCTCCGCCAGGCTGGCAGTAGCCACCGCCGGCCTGGTAGAGGCAATTCGCCCGACATCCACATTAGTTTTCCCCCCACGCCATATTAGTATGGCGGGGGGACCTCGGTGGACGGAAATACCGTCCGCCACTTTTCCGCCCCGGTCGCCTTGCGGCCGGGGCAGAAAATAAATAATATGGTTGTGGTGTCTATCAGACACCGCCAGCCATATTATGATGTGCATTTTTCAATGCCTTTCCGTGGCGGCAATTCCGCCACGGAAAGGCATGCGGAGAATCCCTGTGGGGGCCCGTTGCGTGCCCCCACGGACTCCGGTGGGTGGGGGGTGCACAGGGGGGTACCTATGGTACCCCCAGCAGTTCCATGCACAGCATGGCAGGCACCGCGCGGTGCCTGCCATGCTGTGCATGGAAGTGCACAGCATGCTTTCCTGCCATTGTGGCGGGCAGTGCTGAGTGCAGTGCTGAGTGCACCGCCTGCCACAATGGTAGGAATGCCGGATGCACCCGCCACTGTGACGGGCGCTTCCTAATGCTGGTGAGGGGACCCCCACCCTTACGGCGGCCGGTCCCTATTACCACGAGGATGGCGGGCGGGCAAAGTCCGCCCGTCATCCTAATGATCCCCTAAGTCTGAAACGCGTCTGGCTAACGTTTCAGGGAACCTTTTGCTTGCCAGCGCTTGTATCATCAATAAAGCCAACTGTTTGTACCCCCCTGGAGCTGGTCTGGTTTGCGAAGAAGAGACTGGTGGTGAGGTATTGCCAGCAAGTAGGAAATGCTGGTTATGGAGCTACGCGTAGAAACCTGCAAACTTTTTGGAACCTGCATGCAACTGCATACGCGTCGCCCCCCGGTGCTAATTTCCCACATGGAGATGATTGGCGCATGGGGAGAGAGGAGGCAGAATGGATCTGCCTGAGAAGGGGGACAAAGGTTGGCCTTTACCTGCTGCGAGACTGCTGCATTGGCGTTGTAACACTGTCCAGCGATATTGGAGGGCAGCACGGCTGTCTTTGATGCCTCTTCACTTCAGGAGCTCAATCGGTGTACTACAGTGACCAGCATGCTGTTGGGCTCCAGGAGTAGCGTGAGGTGCCTTACACCTGTGAGGCAAAGGAGGGGCGAGTGGTCCCGTGACAGGGAGTGGCCGCAGCTTTAAAACATTGGAGCACTGAACCCCTGTTAACAAGGACACATTTGAAACGGGCACTGAGGAAGGACAAACTAAGTCTGAAACACGTCTGCCTAACATTTCAGGGACCCTTTTGCTTACCAGCGCTTGTATCATCAATAAAGCCAACTGTTTGTACCCCCCGGAGCTGGTCACACTCTTTCTTTTTGCGAAGAAGAGACTATATATATATATAAATCAACGCTCCGAAAGCTTGCCGCTTAACACAGCACCTCCCAGGAGAAACGGACACTTCACTCCGGTGTGCTTGTTGCAGAGAATTTTTATTCCATTTTACAAGTGAATCAAAAGTGAATCAAAAGTGCCACGGCATAAAAACTATTTTAAAAATTAAAAAACTTTAAAAGTGATAAAATAATGTAGAAGAAAAAATTTGGCTTAAAGTTGGCTATATTAAACAGGGATAGGACACAAGCCGATCCACGGCAAGATCGAGTGATGGTTGGGAAGTGGGCAGGCCTATACACGGCAAAAAAAACGTGCAATGCAATATAATGTGCAAATTGTTGATGTCAGGTATAATCTTGATTGACAAACTATTTCCCATGAAATGTGCATCAATGTATAAATAGACAGGCTTTCTCGAAGGCTTGGTATAGAATATCACAATATCGAGTTATAATTATCGATGTCAAAAATGTCAAGATGCTGTATTTATAATGGGAAGTACAAACATATCAAAAAATATATAGATGTAATAAATATAGTTTTACAAAATATAGTTTTATATGTATATAAAATCAAATAATACAAATCAAATATATTAAGTAAAATTAATTTAAAAAATAAGTTAGATTTAATATACATTTGAACAAATATAACAAAGAAACTTCATTTTAAATAGTTAAATAAACATATATAATAATTAGTATATACATTTACATTAAAACAATTAATAAACTATTCATTTTCATTTCTTTTAACATTTTAAAATTACAAAAACTATAAACAAATAAATATATATATATATATCATGAAACCAGATAGGGTTCTTCCGGGACCCGCTCCCGTAGTCAGGTGGCGCGAAAAACGGCGAACCCTTTGCCGATAATAATTTTCAATTCAAGGTTGCTGTTAAGCAAAGCGCGCACTCGGTGATACAGTTCCAAGGTGTTTATTTCTCAAACAAAAACGTATATATACATATACCAATAAGATAAAATCTATTAAAAAAACATTTTATTATAAATTAAAACATTAAACTATTTAAAATTCGTTAAACTTAAATTTCCTTCTCCAGTCAGTGCAACAGTAGGGAAACTGCTGAATAGTGGATGGGTAAAAATTACCATTCTCACACCAGTGAGTGCAACAGTGGGAACGTGTTGGATAGCAGAGGGACAAAATTTACTATCCCCTCTCCAGTCAGTGCAACAGAATGGAAAGTGTTGGATAGTGGAGGGGTAAAAATTACTATTCCCACTCCAATGAGTGCAACAGTAGGGAAAATGTTGGTTAGGGGAGTGGTAAAAATGTATAGTGCCACTCCAATGAGTGCAACAGTAGGGAAAGTGTTGAATAGCAGAGGGGTACAAATTACTATTCCCACTCCAGTAGGTTCAACAGTAGGGAAAGTGTTGGATAGCGGAGGGACAAAATGTACAATTCCCACTCAGTGCAATAGTCGGGAAAGTGTTGGATAGCAGCGGGGTAAAAATCCTATTACCACTCCAAAGAGTGCAAGAGTAGGTAAAGTGTTGGATAGTGGAGGGATAACATTTACTATTCCCGCTCCAGTCAGTGCAACAGTAGGGAAAGTGTTGGATTGCGGAGGGGTAAAATGTACTATTCCCACTCCAGACAGTGCAACAGTAGGGAAAGTGTTGGATTGTGGAGGGGTACAATTTACTATTCCCACTCCAATCAGTTCAAAATTAAAAACAAACAAAATGTCAACAAAAAATATTTAAAAAACAAAATAAATTATTAAATAAATACATATGTTAAACATTAAAATACAAATGTATTAAATATAAAAAAATTAAAAAAACATGTTATAATGTTAAATACATATCACAAATACCTACAAATATTATACTAAATAAAATTTAAAACAAATTTCACGCAAAAAAATATTTTTCTTTAGAAAATATTTATGAACAAAGAAATTATTTATTACATAAATTTAGTTTATTTACTTCCTACCCTATAACACCACCCAATTCACAACTCATATCTAAATTTTTTATTAATTTACTTCCATAATTAACATAATGAATTATCAATTAATGAAATATTATTGCTTAAAACAAATTAAACTACATAAAATCAAATACCTTTCCTCCCTTTACCCATATATTCCCCACAACCCACACCTAAAATTAAACTGTAGAAAAATTAATGACACAGTTAAATTTGTTTTTCAATTAAAAATCTAATAGTATTCAACAACTAATTATAAAGTTAGTAAAAATACTTTACTCCACACCATTTATCCCTATAGAACCAAAACCCATGTACACAAAAATAAACAATTACCCTAATTAATTATCAATTAATTAATATTAATTATTACTAAACATAAATTACTTCCTACCCTTTACCCCATTAACCCCACAATCTGCACCTAAAATTAATTACACAATTTCCATGTTTAATTTTCTATTAATTAATTAATATTAATGAACTAATTATTAATTAATTATGAATAAGTAACTCCCCACCTTTTACCTTTATAAACCCAAAACCCACACCTCAAATAAATATAACTAAACATTAAGCAAAATAATTATCTATGATTTATTAGGAATTATAAGCCAATTATTACTTAATTAAAATAAATTACTTCCCACCCTTTACCCCATAAACCCCCACATCCCGCACCTAAAACAAAATACACAATACCACAATTAATTATCAATTAATTAATTAACATTTATTAACAAACAGTAATGAATAAAAAATAAATCACTTCCCACCATGTACCCCTATAAACCACACAACCTACACACAAAATTTACAAAAAAAAATAAAAACACAATTAACACTATAACATCTCAATTAAATAAATATTAATGAATATTTAAAAAATCATTAATTTATAGTCATTAAATTACTTCCCACCCTATTCTCCTATAAACTCACAACCTGCTATGGAACTAAAAAATGCAAAGTGTAATTAAAATAAAATTGATAACTACTAAAAATGTAAAACATAAATGAAAATACATCATCAAAAAAGATATCACATACATTTAAAATATATACTAAAATACATAACACTAATTAAAAAATGATATTTTAAATAACTATATTTTTTCAAATGATATTTATGACTTCTATATTTTTGAAAACTATATTTCTTACCTTAAATTTGATATTCTTGACCGGGATATCCTTGCTGTCGATATTTCTGTGTCATGATATTTCCAACTCGATATTTTTGTAGGCCGACATTTTCAACTCAATTTTTTGTCTGAATATCATGACACGCAAACAAAGATATATTGGGAAATACCTGTTTGAATTCATTGCCTATTTTAGAAAATCCTGATTTTTCTTGAAGATGTTTTTAATAATTGTACTATGCTTTGAAAATTTCGAGACACAGACAGCTCTTTCCACGTTCATTCATATTATTTTGGATAATAGATAATTTATTAAAATCATAATCATTTTAGCACATATTTTACTTTTTTTCTTTCTTAAATCTTTCTTTAAAGAATTTTTTACATATTTTACTTCTTCCACTCAAAACTTCCTCAAGTCTTTTAACTGTGATAAGTTGTGAAAATTGTAAATGTTTTTAGAGCACTATTAAATCTATGCCCATGTTCTACATCCTGTTTAATCTTTTAATTCAGTTGCTGTTAAGTCATTTTCTGCCTTCAGCTCCCAAGCGACATATAAAACATTGACTGCCCAAGGTATAACGTCTACGTTGACTATCCAAGATATAATGTCTACATACTGTGCAGCCAACAGTAAACCCATGATGTTGTTTAGTTATCTAATTAAGGTCTTCTTCATAGGTTTCCCTCCACTGACATTTTCTTATCTCATTGTGCATAAGGTGCACAAGTAAGATCTTATATAGGGGCTCTTTAGCATGCATTATATAGGAGCAGCTTCCTTCTGTGTGCCGTCTCCTTTTGGTTTCCAAAAGTGGCACGATGTTGCTCTTTACAATAATGAACATTCTGCTGGCTTCCTTGGAGCTCAAAGAAAGAACACTGAGTTATGATGGTGGGTGCCTGGATCACTGGAGATAGTTCTGGGGAAGGTCACATACTGTCTTTATAGGTTATTTATTAAATAGGCAGACGCGAGGGCTACTGATGCGGGAGCTGAAGTAGCACCAGTATTTATCTGATGTAGCATCTTAGCCACTAATGGTAGATGACTGGCCAAGACAGTGTGTTTGAGCCCAGGCTGGTGAGAAAAACACAAACACTCTGAAACATTTTGTTAATGAGCCTGCTCCTCTCCAAAATAGACAGTACAGACATATCTTGTTCCAGTTTGATAAGAGGGGCAGAGTTCTCCCTGAATCATAGGTTGAGAATGTCTTTCATGGAAAACAGCAACTTCTAGGCATTGGTTCCTAAGAAATACCTCTCTGTGTCTGCAGACAGAGCTTTCACTCGATGTACAAGTAAGTGGTTCAAGGCACTGGCAATTATCCTGACTTGGGGCTATGAGGGACACTGGCTGGAAGCTAAGGCCAATGAAATATTAAGTTTTTAAAATTTTCAAACTAGCTTTCAATCTGAGCTGACGGAAAGTTTACTGGCTTTCTTCCATGGCCTTTCTAGAAGCCAGGAAATTGTCAAGAAACAATCTGGCTATGTGTAATATGAGTCTTGGGGTGTGCTCCCTGATGACCAGGATAACAGGAAAGCCCTCATTACATGGGGGCAAGAAACCCACATTGGATTTCCCATTCCAGAAATAACTGTTGTGGATTTTGTTAACTACAGACTGATGAATGCTGCAGTATTCTGAGTGGGACACCAAGTGACCTCTTAGAAATGTGGAATTATTATGGGAATAGATGTTACAGTGCCTGAATTCTGCTATAATTTCCCATTCTAGGTCAGTTTCTTGCCCTGGAATTTCACCAGCCTAGAGCAAAAAAAAGTCACAGCTGTAAATATGGACAGTGCAGTGTTGCCACTAATATCATTTGAATTAAGAAATAGAAAACGCTTAGAAAAAGGTCCTAAGTGTTGAGGAGAGCTCAGGTATTGTGACTAGTCTTGACCTATGGAATGTTTATTTGCCCAGCAAACATACATAGGGGGTCATCCGCCCGCCATCATATCGGGACCCGGGACCGCCCGCCATAAGGGCGGGGGTCCCGATCAGGGCATTAGGATGCGCCTGCCACACAGGCGGGTGCATCCTGTATGTTTACCATTGCGGCGGGCGGAGCAGAAATCTCCGCCCGCCGCAATGGTAAAAGTGCACGTTGTGCTTTTCAAAGCGCAACATGACAGGCACCGCGCGGTGCCTGCCATGTTGCACTTTGAAATGCGGGGGGTACCATAGGTACCCCCCATGTGCACCCCCTCAAGCCAGGGACTCCCAGGGGGCCCGCAACGGGCCCCCGCAGGAAGTCTCTGCATGCCTTGCCGCCACGGAAATGCATTGGTGAAAGCCCATTGTAATATGGCGGGCGGTGTCTAACAGACACAACCACCATGTTACTCGTTTTCCGCCCCAGCCACAAGGCGACCGGGGCGGAAAACATGCAGGTAGTGTTTCTCACCGCCGCGATCCCCCCGCCATACTAATATGGCGGGGGGAATTGGGCTGTGGATGTCGGGCAGATTTCCTCCGCCAGGCTGGCGGTGGCTACCGCCAGCCTGGCGGAGGAAATCCGCCTGACATCCTAATGGACCCCATAATGTCCCTGGGACCGTTGCATGCAGGTTATCATGTCCACAAGAGTGAGAAGGACAATTTCTGAGGAACATTCTTTCGTGTAGCCTTTATTATGCCTCTGTAGGAAAGTGCTCACCCTGCACATGGTCTTTCTGCCACAGAACACGAGTTAAATGTCACATACACACACATAGAGAACACAACACACATTGAGGCAAGCAAGGTACCCAGCTATGGCGGACTTAAAACATTTTACAGTAGAGTGATGGTATGTCCACCCCTCCGGAAATACTGGTAATAAAAGCATGTAAGCCTGTGCCTATGATGAGCTACTATCATAGCTTTGTCTCCTCAGAACCTGGAAGGATGAAGAACCGGATTTTAGAACCCAGCGGCGCCAGGGGCACGCCCAAAGTCTTCGGATTCTCCTGTCTTGGTATACAGAGACACGGAATACTTCTGGGTGGCGTCAGAGATCAAATCTATTAGCTGCAGCTAGTAACAGTAATCCCAGCAATACAACACGGTCTACAACTCAGGAAATTGCTCAATTTTCGTAGAGCAAGACATCACTTTTTATACATATTTTGCTCATTACAAATGCACACCCACTGCGACAAATACTGACGAATGAAATACATTTTCCCACACTTTATCACATCATAAAAAGCTCACTTTACATTGTACCAACCCACAAGTTAATTATTAGGAATGTCCCAAATTCAATTTCCACAAGTCGGACAAACCCATAATTGAAAGCACTACCCATGTAATGAAAAGACATAAGAAAAGAAACAATTCAGATGCTGAATAGGATAAGATATGTACAAGAACACTAAAGTTAACGATATCCTGAACATTGATTGGCAATCTCAGACAACGATCAGCCAGGGAAATTTGCTTCGCAAAGGGTCAGTTTCAAGTGACGGGGTCAGCGTCCTGCAGTTCACTCACAAGTCAGAAAAGGCCTAGTTAATACGTACATGAACAACGAAGCCCATGCAACTTTGTTCGTTCAGTTACCTCCATAGGCCTACGTGAGGGCAACACAAAATGACGTCACGAACAACTCAAATAAAATGGAGTCCGGTTCGAGAATCACAGAACCTCAGACCCTCCTTTTGCCATTACGTAGGCAATAACCTAAACTCATGTCAATTTGAATCCAGGTCTATATCTATGCTCATCAGGTCATCAAGGTGTTGCTGTAGCATCATCTTATTATCCTTCACTTCTCTCTGGACAGGTCTTCTCACACAGATCGTAGCACAAAGACTACAAATGGCGGGACCACACTGGATGCATAAACAACACGAGAAAAGGATAGCTAAAGCCATACCAAGGAACATCAGAATCTTCCATCCCCATTTAGACAATAGTCCCCAAATCCATCCAGTCAATGACCAGTTCCCTTCGTCTACATGTATAGACTCAGCAGACTTATGTAACTTCATGATGGCTTGGTACACTGTCGGGGCATTATCTGGTATGAAAACACAGCAACTAGGCCCGATCAATTTACATACCCCACCTCTATCTGCTAATATAATATCCAAAACTATATGGTTTTGTTACATCATAAGACGATCCTCCTGAAGCTCAGCTGTAATATTGCTAAGAGCACCTGCAGTTTCATTTATAGTGGCCTCAACCACTCTCGTAAGCTGTCGAATATTCCCACTATTGGCCATAGGACCCCAAAAGGGCACGAAACACTTGAAGAAGTCTCCAGCTTCTTGTGCGACAGTATCTTTCGCATCAATGACACCTCTACCATATTTTGTCTTATGGTAATTGAAAACAGCAGTGTATGTAGGGGGAAGCAAAAACGCCACATAACATGTACCTGAAAAATCAGGTGGCAACCATGTATATGCTCTGTCGTGACAAATAAAATACGTGCCTTTAGCTGGCACGAACGGTGGAGAACTCTGGGATGCATAGACATAGGTGTGGACACACACACTCTTACCAAGCTGAGCTCTCGGATTCTGACCATTACCTTGCAGACAAAGGTGACCTCGGTGGGGTACAATCCAAATAGAGGGAGACCTTTTTCGTCTCTCCTTCTCTGTCAGACTAATGCTATATCCAGTCTTGTTCCAACCAGTATATGCTCGTATTTCATCCTTAGGGATAGCATTATACGAATCGATATCTCTGATCATATCTACTATTCCTTGTATCAAGGCATTATTACTCGCATTATCTTTGTCGGAACGTAAAGGAGATGCTTCATTCGCATAAATAAACATCGCTTGGAGTGCCCACACTGACCCATTAGGCGAAAAAGGCAAAACCAAATACGGCATTCCCTTATCTGTCGTATGCGGCATAAGACCACATACCCAGCAATTCGTAGTATTTACTACTAGCTGATGCTGATGCAACAACTGTATAAAAGAATTGTTAACAAATTCTGACCTTCGTGTCTGCTCATGTTCAGGCAAAGTGTGAAACTCATGTGGAGAAACAGTAGAAAAAGAAAGAGTAGGTTGGGACGTAGGTACAAGCATCTGTTGTGCAATATAGAAAATCCAACCCACACAAGCCAATGTAATATTCAAAAACATCAAGAAACACAATATCAAAAAACATTTGCTACGGACCAATGTACACATTTTCATTTTAGTATCAATTTTCTCAGCACTCTTATCAGATCCAAAAGACTCCATCCTCTAACGTGCTTCTCACGGCTATTACCTTCTTCACTTAAGTGTGCGTCAAGATCGTACTAACCACCATGAACCACAGACCTTTCGTCAATTTGCGGCTCACCCCTTAAGGCTGTACTGCGACCCTGCAGCTGAGTCCGGATGGTGACTCGAAAAAGAAAAAGAAAAATAGTCTCTTGTCTGAAAAAGGTGTAACTCACAACAAAAAAATTCAAGTTTTATTTGTCCATTTATTTTTCCTTTCTCGGCCTTATGTTGTAGCGCTCTTTGCCAGGCACAGTTTGCTCTTGAAAAAAGGTTTCCGCATCTGTTGTGTCCAATCTCAGATGACGTGGCACAGCAGCTTGAAGAATTTCATCATCCGCACGTTCTGACTGAGTCCATACCAAATGTGCATCACTAAAAGGTACGAATCTAGGAATTCTTTCACATTCAGAATCAGCTATGCCTGCCCTCACCCACTTCTCATACGGTAAGGGCAACGGAACTTTCTTACAATGGGTGGCATGCACCCAATTCTTTTTACCAGCTACTCTAACTGCAGTCCGAGTTACTAGCAAGACTAAATGCGGTCCAGTCCACCTTGGCTCCAAGTTCTTGGTTCATTGAAAATTCTTCGTCAAAATATATTTACCGGGTTGAACCGTGTGGCCTGGATCCGCAGTAGCGGTCGGCAAACTGTCATAGACCTGTTAGTGGAGAAGACGTAATTTAGCAGTCAAGTCATGTAAGTAATCCATCAACATAGGGTACTCGATGTCACTATATTTTCTGGGCCTTGGGACACCCCAAACATTGGCCGGACGACCAAACACAATTTCATATGGGCTAAGTCCCACACGAGAATGTACTGTCGTCCTTGTTGACAAAAGAGCCAATGGCAAGGCATCTGGCCATGTAAGACCAGAGCTCGCGTGTATCTTAGCTAATTTCAACTTCAGAGTGCCATTATAGCACTCAACAAGTCCAGCGGACTGGGGGTGATTCGCAGCACGGAATTTCTGATTGATACCCAAACCCGCACACACTTTCTTCATGATCTGGCCTACGAATTCACTCCCATTGTCGCTCCATACAATTCTCGGCAAACCATACCTAGGGAAGTACTCTTTGAGCAAAACCTTGGCTGTAGACCAGCCTCGGTCGGACCCGATCACTCCCCCCGCCACCGCTGCCAGGCCGAGTCTCTGCCCCGGTGTGGAGTGGCCCCCTGCTCTTGCCCGCTCTCTCGGGCCGCCAAGGTTGCCGTCTGGACTCGTGTCCTGCTTTGCTGCTTTGCCTCGTGTTGCTGTCTGCTCTGTCGATCCCCTGCCCCTTGTAACTTAGCTCTGCCTTTGTTTTTTGTGCCCTAAACTCTGTTGCTGTTCCTATTGTTTTTTGTGTTATCACTGTACTCACCCCCTGTTCCCCTGACCCAACCCGCTCCCTGCCGATGCTTCCCCGCGGCCCCACACTCGCTCCCTCCGCATCTCATTACCGCTCCCCCCCACTCGCCACCCCGCTCCCGCCTCCCAGCTGCCCCTCCCTCCCACTAAGTAGTACTTCAAGTTCAAGTTCAAGTTCAAAAATTTGTATAGCACACTACTCACCCAGAGGGTCTCAAGGCGCTTGAGGGAGGGGGGGTGCTCTACTTGTCGAATATCCAAGTTTTGAGTTGCTTTCTGAAGGAGAGGTGGTTCTGTGTAAGGCGGAGGTGGGTGGGGAGAGAATTCCAAGTCTTTGCCGCTAGGAGGGAGAAGGATCTGCCCCCCATGGTAGATCTGTGGATGCGCGGAATTGCGGCGAGGGCTTGATTGGATGACCGTAGTTGTCGGGTGGGGGTGTAAAAGGACAGGCGCGTGTTGAGGCATTCGGGTCCTAGGTCGTAGAGGGCTTTGTGTGCGTGGGTGAGGAGACGGAACGTTATTCTCTTATTGACGGGGAGCCAGTGGAGGTCTTTAAGGTGACCGGAAATGTGATCTCGGCGAGGGATGTCTAGTATGAGTCTGGCTGAGGCGTTTTGGATGCGTTGGAGTTTTTTCTGTAGTTTGGCTGTGGTTCCGGCGTAAAGGGTGTTTCCGTAATCCAGTCGGCTTGTGACCAGTGCGTGGGTGACTGTTTTTCTTGTTTCGGTGGGGATCCAACAGAAGATTTTTTTGAGCATGCATAGGTTGTTGAAGCATGATGATGAGACGGCGTTGACTTGTCTGGTCATCGAGAGGGAGGAGTCCAGGATGAAGCCCAGGTTACGTGCGTGGTCCGTTGGTATGGGTGCGGTTCCCAGGGCCGGTGGCCACCATGAGTCGTCCCAAGCGGAGGGGGATGATCCTAAAATGAGGACTTCCGTTTTGTCCGAGTTCAGTTTTAGACGGCTGTTCTTCATCCACTTGGCTACTTCTTTCATCCCTTCGTGAAGGTTTGTTTTGGCGGTGTTTGGGTCTTTGGTAAGGAAGAGGATCAGCTGGGTGTCGTCTGCATAGGAGATGATGTGAGGTTGTGTTGGCGCGCGATGGATGCGAGGGGACTCATGTATATGTTGAAGAGGGTGGGACTGAGTGATGAACTTTGTGGTACGCCGCAGATGACTTCAGTGGCCTCTGATCTAAAAGGGGGGAGGCGGACTCTCTGGGTTCTTCCGGTGAGGAACGAGATGATTCAGTTCAATGCTTTTCCTTGTATTCCAACGTTGCTGAGGCGTTGAATGAGGGTGCTATGACAGACAGTGTCGAAGGCTGCGGAGAGGTCAAGTAGGATGAGGGCAACTGTTTCTCCGTTGTCCAGTAATGTTCGAATGTCGTCTGTTGCTGCGATGAGGGCGGTTTCGGTGCTGTGTTTGGCTCGGAAGCCGGACCGTGAGGGGTCAAGAGATTTGTTGGATTCGAGGAAGGCGGCGAGTTGACTGTTGACTGCTTTCTCTATGACTTTGGCAGGGAATGGGAGGAGCGAGGTGGGGCGGTAGATCTTAAGTTCAGTGGGGTCTGCTGTGGGTTTCTTCAGAAGGGTGCTGAGTTCGGCATGTTTCCAGCTTTCCGGGAAGGTAGCGGAGTTGAGGGAGCAGTTGATGACGTCTCGGAGATGGGGTGCGATGATGGAGTCTGCTTTGTTGAAGATGTGGTGGGGGCATGGGTCGGTTGGCGATCCTGAGTGGATGGAGTTCATCAGGTGGATGGTGTCTTCAGTGGTGATTGGGTTCCAGGCGCACAGGTTGTTAGAAGGGGGTTTTGGTTCAGATGTGAGTGGAGTGGACTGGTCTCCGGACTGGTTTTCAAAGCTGTTGTGTATGTCAGCGATTTTGTTGTGGAAGAATGAGGCTAGGGAGTCGCAGAGGTCTTGGGAGGAAGTGATGTCGTTGGTGCCGGCGGTGGGGTTGGTAAATTCTTTGACGATGTTGAATAGTTCCTTGCTGTTGTGGGCGTTGTTGTCAAGTCGATCCTTGAATGCTGATTTCTTGGTGCATCGGATCAGTTGGTGGTGTTTGTGGGTGGTGTTCTTGAAGGTGGTCAGGTTATCAGTGGTGGGGTTTTTTCTCGAGGCTTTCTCGAGGGTGCGACAGAACTTCTTGGACTTCTTAAGGTCATCGTTGAACGAGGGGGCTTTTTTGTTACCTGCTTGATTTGATGGTTTTTCAAGGGAGCTAGTTCGTTGGCACTGTCGGTGATCCATTGTATGAGGTTGGTGGCTGCTTGGTCTGGGTCCAGTGATTTAGCAGGAGGGTTTTGGTGGAGCGATGTGAAGAGCTGGTCGGTGGTAATTTAGTTCCAGTTTCTTCGGGAGACTGGTTGTGGGAGGTTGTGGGTTGTGGTCTTTTTGTAGTTGCAGCTGTGGTCCCTCCAGTGGAGAGCTGTGGCGTGGTTGAAGGAGATGTGCTTGCTGGAGGTGAAGATTGGGCCGAGTGTGTGCCCGGCATAGTGGGTGGGGGTGTCAACTAGTTGTTTGAGTCCGAGATTGGCGAGGTTCCAGAAGGGTGGTGGTGTTGTTGTCGTTTTTCTTTTCCAGGTGGAAGTTGAGGTCTCCCAGTAGAATGTAGTCCTCGGAGGGGAGGGCGTGTGGGCTGATGAAGTCAGTGATGTCTTCGCTGAATTGTGTGCGGGGTCCTGGTGGCCTGTAGATGAGGGTGCCTCTGAGTGTGGTCTTGGGGTCGGTGTGGATCTGGAAGTGAAGGTGTTCGGCGGTAGCGAGGTTGTCCTCGGAGCTGGTCGTGATGCGGATGGTGTTCTTGTGGACGATGCCGTTGCCTCCTCCTATTTATTAGGTGCGGTCCTTTCGGATGATCTTGTAGTTGTCCGGGATGGCTCTGGCGATGTCGGGAGCTGATGAGGCGTTCATCCAGTATCCTTAAGGAAGGCGACGTCCGGCGAGGTAGTGTCGAGGAGGTTCCAAAGGTCAATGGCGTGTCTGTGGATCGAGCGGGTGTTGAGTAGGATGCATTTCAGATGGTTAGTGTCGGAGTTCTGTTTGGAGTTAGTGGATTTGGTGTGGGTTTTGATGCAGTCGAACTTGCAAGAGTGGCAGGTGAAGGGTCCATGGGAGTGTCCTGGGGCGGCTTGGTAGCAGTTTGGGAGTCGGCCGGGATTAAGTGCTGAGAGGGTAGCGGCGTCGTACGTTATGCGGGTGGAGAGGATTTTGCGGGGACCAGGGGGTCTGGCGCTGGGCGCGGTCCAGGCGCGGACGGGCGTAGACGGGCTTACCTTTGGCGCGCCTTCGGCGCGCATGGGGCGTGACCGCTGCGCGCAAATGCATCTGTCATAAGTGGATAGTGGAGGGGGGTGGGGCGAGGGAGGAGCAGCTGGGAGGCGGGAGCGGGGTGGAGAGGACGGGCTCCGAGGCACAACAACAACAAAAATGGCAGCAGAAGTGAAACCGGAACAGGATGGGGCACAAAGTGGGGATACGCTGTGGGAGACGAGCAATACAAATAATAATGAAAGGTCTAAGCTAAACAGGCGAGCGATACAGACTAGGACAGCAAAAATAATCGAGCAATGTTTAGGAGAGGCACAGCGGTATATCATAAGGCAAACAGCAGTTATTCAAGGCGCAGAGCAAAGAGCGCAGCTCAACGATACCACAGGCAGCAGGCAGCAGTTATTCAGGGCGTAAAGCAAGAAGCACAGCTCAGTGATACCACAGGGCAGCAGGGAGCGTGGGGAGCGACCGCTACTGAGAGCGTCAGGACGGTCACAGCGCTTCTGGGGACCTGGGCAAGCCTAAGCAGTCTGTGGGAGGGAGGAGCAGCTGGGAGGCGGGAGCGGGGTGGAGAGGACGGGCTCCGAGGCACAACAACAACAAAAATGGCAGCAGAAGTGAAACCGGAACAGGATGGGGCACAAAGTGGGGATATGCTGTGGGAGACGAGCAATACAAATAATAATGAAAGGTCTAAGCTAAACAGGGGAGCGATACAGACTAGGACAGCAAAAATAATCGAGCAATGTTTAGGAGAGGCACAGCGCTATATCATAAGGCAGGCAGCAGTTATTCAAGGCGCAGAGCAAAGAACGCAGCTCAACGATACCACAGGCAGCAGGCAGCAGTTATTCAGGGCGTAAAGCAAGGAGCACAGCTCAGCGATACCACAGGGCAGCAGGGAGCGTAGGGAGCGACTGCTACTGAGAGTGTCAGGACGGTCACAGCGCTTCTGGGGATGGGGCAAGCCTGAGCAGTCTGTGGGAGGGAGGAGCAGCTGGGAGGCAGGAGCGGGGTGGAGAGGACGGGCTCCGAGGCACAACAACAACAAAAATGGCAGCAGAAGTGAAACCGGAACAGGATGGGGCACAAAGTGGGGATACGCTGTGGGAGACGAGCAATACAAATAATAATGAAAGGTCTAAGCTAAACAGGCGAGCGATACAGACTAGGACAGCAAAAATAATCGAGCAATGTTTAGGAGAGGCACAGCGATATATCATAAGGCAGGCAGCAGTTATTCAAGGCGCAGAGCAAAGAGCGCAGCTCAACGATACCACAGGCAGCAGGCAGCAGTTATTCAGGGCGTAAAGCAAGGAGCACAGCTCAGCGATACCACAGGGCAGCAGGGAGCGTTGGGAGTGACCGCTACTGAGAGCGTCAGGACAGTTACTTATGCCCGGCGCGCGGGACGAGGAGCTGTGACCGACCGACGAGCCCTGGTCGGACCCGATCGCTCCCCCCACCACCGCTGCCAGGCCGAGTCTCTGCCCCGGTGTGGAGTGGCCCCCTGCTCTTGCCCGCTCTCTCGGGCTGCCAAGGTTGCCGTCTGGACTCGTGCCCTGCTTTGCTGCGTTGCCTCGTGTTGCTGTCTGCTCCGTCGATCCCCTGCCCCTTGTAACTTAGCTCTGCCTTTGTTTTTGTGCCCTAAACTCTGTTGCTGTTCCTATTGTTTTTTTGTGTTATCACTGTACTCATCCCCTGTTCCCCTGACCCACCCCGCTCCCTGCCGCTGCTTCCCCGTGGCCCCACCCTCGCTCCCTCCACATCTCATCACCGCCCCCCCCACTCGCCACCCCGCTCCCGCCTCCCAGCTGCCCCTCCCTCGCTCCGACCCCCCACTCTCCATTTATGGCAGAGTGCATGCGTACGCGCAGCGTTGACGCGCAGCGGCCGCGCCAAATGTGCGCCAAAGGCATGCCAAAGGTAAGCCCGTCTACGCCCGTCCGCGCCTGGACAGCGCCCAGTGCCAGAACCCCTATCCCCCACCGATGCAAGACGACCCGACAGACCTACGACGCCGCCGCCCTCAACACACTCAATGCCGGCCGGAACCCCGCCTGCTGCCGGGCCGCCCCGAAACGCACTCACGGACCCTTCACCTGCAGAACCTGCAAGTTCACCTGCCTCCGGACCTGCACCGCCCCGCCAAGCCAAACACCAGCAGCAACCTCAAGTGCATCCTGCTCAACACCCGCTCCGTCCACAGACACGCCGTGGAGCTCTGGAACCTGCTCGACACAACATCACCAGATGTCGCCTTCCTCACGGAAACCTGGATGAACGTCTCCTCAGCGCCCGACATCGCCATCGCCATCCCGGACGGGTACAAGATCACCAGGAGGGACCGCGTCAACCAGACCGGAGGAGGCATCGCCATCGTCCACAAGAACACCATCCGCTTCACGACCGACTCCAACGACACCTTTGCCGCCGCCGAGCACCTCCACTTCCAGATTCACACTGACCCTAATACGACCCTCAGAGGCACCCTCATCTACAGACCCCCGGGACCACGCACACAATTCAGCGAAGACATCACGGACTTCATCAGCCCACACGCCCTCCCCTCCACCGACTACATCCTCCTAGGGGACCTCAACTTCCACCTGGAGAACAACAAGGACTGCAACACCGCCGCCCTGCTGGACAACCTCGCCAACCTCGGACTCAAGCAACTGGTCAACACCCCCACCCACTACGCCGGCCACACGCTTGATCCCATCTTCTCATCCAGCAAGCACATCACCTTCAGCCACTCCACCGGACTCCACTGGACCGACCACAGCTGCGTCCACTTCAGCTTCAGAAGAACCACAACCCACCACCACCCGGAACAGGTTCCTCACAGAAGCTGGAGCAAGATCACCGCCGACCAGCTCAAAACCTCCCTCAGCCAGAACCCACCCACCAGCACAACGGACCCCAACGTAGCAGCCCTCAACCTCACCCAGTGGCTGACCGCCTGCGCCGATGAACTCGCACCACTGAAGAACCCTCCCAGCAGACCCAGAAGCAAGAAGGCCTCATGGTTCACCGACGAACTCAAGGACTCCAAGAAGACCTGCCGCACCCTCGAGAAGGCCTGGCTCCTCGACCGGACCACTGCCAACATGACCGCCCTCAAACACGCCACCCGCAAGCACCACCAGCTCATCCGCACCACCAAGAAGAAATCACTGAAGGAACGACTGGACAACAACGCCCACGACAGCAAGGAACTCTTCACCATCGTCAAGGAGTTCTCCAACCCCAGCACCGGCAACAACGACATCACTCCCTCACAAGATCTCTGCGACTCCCTCGCCTCGTTCTTCCACCACAAAATTGCCAACATCCACAACAGCTTCGGCGCACCACCCACGCACCCAACCACCGAACCAACGCCCCCCACCGCCACCCTCCGCACCTGGACCACGGTGACCACCGAAGACACAGCCCGCACGATGAATACCATCCACTCCGGATCTCCAACTGACCCCTGCCCCCACCACGTCTTCAACAAGGACAACTCCACCATCGCACCCCAACTCCGAGACGTCATCAACACCTCCTTCAACACCGCCACCTTCCCGGAGAGCTGGAAGCATGCCGAGCTCAGCGCCCTACTGAAGAAACCAACAGCGGACCCCACCGACCTCAAAAACTTCCGCCCCATCTCGCTCCTTCCTTTTCCTGCCAAAGCCATCGAGAAGATCGTCAACAGACAGCTTGCCGCCTTCCTCGAGACGAACGGATCCCTCGACCCCTCGCAGTCCGGTTTCAGAGCCAACCACAGCACCGAGACCGCCCTCATCGCTGCAACCGACGACATCCGAGCCCTGCTCGACAACGGGGAAACAGCGGCACTCATCCTCCTGGACCTCTCTGCTGCGTTCGACACTGTCTGCCACCGCACCCTAATACAGCGCCTCAGCAACATCGGCATCCAAGAGAAGGCACTGGAGTGGATCGTCTCGTTCCTCGCCAGAAGAACACAGAGAGTACGCCTCCCCCGTTTCAATCCGAGGCCACCGAAGTCATCTGCGGCGTTCCGCAAGGATCATCACTCAGCCCCTCCCTCTTCAACGTCTACATGAGACCTCTTGCCGCCATCGCACGCCATCACAACCTCAACATCATCTCCTACGCCGACGACACCCAGCTGATCCTCTCCCTCACCAGCGACCCCGACACCGCCAGAACCAGCCTACACGAAGGGATGAAAGATGTCGCCGATTGGATGAAGAACAGCCGCCTGAAACTGAACTCAGACAAGACGGAAGTCCTCATCCTGGGACCATCACCCTCTGCCTGGGACGACTCCTGGTGGCCCCCAGCCTTGGGCACCGCTCCCAAGCCAACAGACCACGCACGCAACCTGGGCTTCATCCTGGGCTCCTCCCTCTCGATGACCAGACAAGTCAACGCCGTCTCCTCATCATGCTTTCACACCCTTCGCATGCTTCGCAAGATCTTCCAATGGATCCCGACCGAAACCAGGAAGACGGTCACCCAGGCCCTCGTCACCAGCCGATTGGACTACGGAAACACCCTATACGCCGGAACCACAGCCAAGCTACAGAAAAGACTCCAGCGCATCCAGAACGCCTCCGCCCGACTCATCCTGGACATCCCCCGACGCAGCCACATCTCCGGCCACCTGAAGGACCTGCACTGGCTCCCCGTCAACAAGAGGATCACGTTCAGGCTCCTCACCCACGCACACAAGTCTCTCCACGACCTGGGCCCGCAGTACCTCAACGACCGCCTGACCTTCTACACGCCCACCCGCCAGCTACGGTCTACTAGCCTCGCCCTCACCGCCATACCACGCATCTGAAGAGCAACCGCCGGAGGCAGATCCTTCTCCTACCTGGCGGCCAAGACATGGAACTCCCTCCCCATCCACCTTCGGCTGACCCAGGACCATCTCGCCTTCAGGAGACAACTCAAGACCTGGCTGTTCGAGCAGTAGCGGACCCCCTCCCCCAAGCACCTTGAGACCCTCCCGGGTGAGTAGCGCGCTATACAAGTGGTATGATTGATTGAGTAGACAAGGCAGTATTTTCCTTTAGGGGGTAGGCCTCTATCCATCTGGAAAAAGCACAAACAACCACAAGGACATACTTCAAATTGTTGCATCTCTCCATGTGAATGTAATCTAGCTGTATCACTTCAAACGGATACGTTGGGGGTGCAAAATGACCAGCTGGAGTTGGGGTTCCCTTTCCAGGATTATGCATCAATCAAATCATACAATGCTTCACCACATTCTCAGCACATTTAGGAATTCCAGCATTCTGCCATACTGGAGCCAACAACTTGCATATCCCTTTCGAACTAATGTGAGCCATTCCATGAGCCATAGTAACCACTGGGAGCACATACGCATCAGGCAACAACCATCGCTGGTGCTCCTACAACTCAACCCAACAACCTGTCGAATCCAACATACCCGTAGTTTCTCTTCACACACTCACTTCTTTTTCAGTAGCTTCAGCCTGAATCAACTTCACACTTTCTATTGTGTCTTCACACATTCCACCAGCCATAACCCAATTAGCAGGGCCCGAACATACATTCGACTCGTCATGTCTTTCGCTGTTTCTTTCGCAACTTCATCTGCAAATGCATTCCCTCGACCCACATCATCTGTAACCTTCTTATGCGCACTACACTTCACAATTGCAATCTGCTTTGAGAGAGTAAGTGATTCAAGAAGTTCATTCACCAATTGTCCATGCTGAATTTTCGTACCATGGGAGGTAAGAAATCCTCTCTCTCTCCACAAACGGCCGAAACTATGGGTCACACCAAACACATACTGGCTATCAGTATAAACATTCACTCGCTTTCCTTCTGACAATACACACGCTCTAGTCAATGCTATTAACTCTGCTGCTTGCGCTGAATTCTGTGCTATAAGTGCTGTTTCAACAACTGTATGTAAAGTTGTGACGGCATATGCTGCAGTCGTCTCTCCATTCGAAAGCTTAAAACATGAACCATCTACCCATAGGGTACCATCAACATTCGAAAGAGGAGTATCTTTTAAATCAACTCTAGCCTTTGTTTCCTCCTCTGTCCGGAGAACACAATCATGCTGTTCCTGAACATCTGTCTCTACAGAAATCGGTAACAACGTAAGTGGATTCAACACATTGCACCTTTTAATGTGCACATGGCTAGCCAAAAGCGTCAACTCGTAACCTGACAAACGTGCACTAGTAAGGTGCTGTGTCTTAGTCCTATTCAATAAGGTATCCACTGCATGTGGGACCATCACAATCAATGTATTATCCAATACCAAACCAGCAGACTGTCGGATAGAAACAGCCGCTGCCGCTGTAGCTCTCAGGCAACTCGGCAATGCTCTAGCTACTGGATCTAACGTCGCTGAAAAATACGCACATGGGCGTTGCTTGTCTCCAAATCGTTGTGTCAACACTGACAATGCACAACCTTCTCTCTCATGTCCGTACAGTGTGAAAGGTTTACTGTAGACCGGAGTACCCAACACCGGAGCAGAACACAATGCATCACGTAATTCAGAAAAACTTTTCTGACAATCATCAGACCAAGGGAGAGGATACGGAGTATCTTTAAGAGTCAATGCCAACAGAGGTTTTGCTAGCAAGGAAAAATTGGGGATCCACTGTCTACAATACGAAGTTATACCTAAAAAAGCACGCACTTCTCTCTGCGTGGATGGTACAGTCATTTGGGCAATCGCTTGAATTCATTCTGGGGTCAATCGCCGTCCCTCCTTCGACAAGAGATGACCTAAATAGGTTACTTTTTGTCGGCAATACTGTAACTTTGAAGGTGACACTTTATGATGAAGGTCAGACAAATGTCGTAACAAGGAAAGAGTAGCTTCTTTACAAATCTCTTTGTCATCAGCAGCAACCAGTAGATCGTCAACATACTGGATAAGAGTAGCACCAGAAGGCAACACCAAATTATCAAGCTGAGTTTTCAATGCCTGACTATAGATTGAGGGACTTTCACCATAACCTTGAGGAGCTCTCTTAAACCGGAAGCTGCGGCCTCCTAAAGAGAAGCCGAAAATATCTCTACTTTCCTCAGCGATCGGAATGCTAAAGAAAGCATTCTTCAGATCGATAATTGAAAACCAAGCAGCTGAAGCAGGAATCAGAGTCAACAAAGCAGTAATGTCCGGTACAACAGGAAACTGTGGCACTACAATCTTATTCACTTCTCGAAGATCGATCACAAAGCGATACACAGGTGGCTGAGAAGCATCAGTACGCTTAAGGACAGGCAAAACAGGACTGTTACACACATTACCTCTCGTTTCTTCAACTACACCCTTCTCAACCAAATCATAAATAATCGCTAGAAGAGCTCTCTCGCCATCACTAGAGATTTTATGTTGAGGAATACGAGGTAGCCTAGCATTCGACTTAAGGGTAACAACATAGGGTGGAATCTGCAAGAGACCAACATCATTGGGACCTGTAGCCCAAAGTGTATCAGGAAGAGAACGCAATTCCAGTGGAAGACAATCTTTAGACAAATACATGGGGGGAAATCACTTTCTTACCCATCGTAAGATGTACTCCCGAAGGAGAACAATGCAATGTCGCATGCAGTCTTTTCAGCAAGTCCAAATCCAACAGATTCTCACCACAACCAGTCGTTAGAATAAGAGGAGCTTCCAATTCACAAGGACCAATAGAAAGGGACAAAGGACTAGAAACCGGATTACGTACTGGAGCACCAGAAAATCCTACTGAAACGTTGGTCAAGCCAGACAAAGGTGCGTCAGGAAGTTTGGAGTGCATAATAGAACTCTTCGTCGCACCAGTATCCAAAAGAAAACGTTCTGTCACACCTAATGTAATCACTTCAAAATAAGGTCCACTCTGGTCTACTGGAACTGACACTACTCCCTCTCTTTGCCCATGGCTGTCCTAACTATCATTATAACCAGCACTCTCACTCTCGACATAATAATCATCAACGTAGTACTGTGAAGACTGAACAGTCGGAAAATTCTGTCCGTCAAAACAATTTGTAGAATTCTGAGGGGGAAAGGAACACTCATTCCGGGGAAACACACAATGTCCCCTACTCCATGGAACTTGTTGGAAACCACCACGACCTCTCTGACCAGATACACCATTCGCAAGCTGTAACAGAATCGGACAACTATGCTTGAAGTGACCTTCTTCTCTGCAATAAGCACACTGATTAGGTCCTAGCGGCAATCGCGGAGCAAAAAACTCAGGTTTCTGTAATAATCTCTGAAACTGTGGAGGTTGCTGAAACTGAGGCTGATTCGAATGAGGCGGATAAGCTTGCTGCAAAAGAACTTTCGTCTTTGAGTCTTTAGTCTTCTTCTCTACTTTATCCTTCACATCTTTATCCCTATTCTCATAATATTGTGCAATAGCCAATATTTGGGCTGACGAAGAAACAGCCCATGAACTCTCAGAGTCCTTTAACTTATTAGAAAGTTCGGGAAGCATATTAAAGACAAATTTGTCCACGAACAACCTTTGACCACCTTCAGTGCTCATGGCCTGACCACTATGAGCGATAAACGTTTCTGCAAACCTCGTGAAGAAATCAGACACACTCTCGTCTTTCTTTTGTTTGCATGCTGCTAACTTATCCCAATTCACTCGTAAAGGAGGCATCATCGTTTTCATCAAATTAATAATCCTACCAGGTAATTCTGCAACTAAGGGTTCAGGTTTAGCACCTCCTACCTGCCGACCATCTGCAGCAACAATATTAGCCTACGTATCTCCTAATTCTTGCGCATGATTCTCATGACGAATCTTCGCCCACAAAGGTTGAGGAACTACATTACCCATCAACATATCTATGTCAGCTAAATTCATAATACACGCATCAACTGTCTGAGACAACTCCTTGTAATAACCAGCAGGATTTTTACGGGGGTCAGGTAAGGTCTGCTTAAGAGCCAAAACCTCTGCTCTTTTCCAAGGGACATGTACCCATACTCGCTGAAAATGAGCCGGTTCGGCCTGAATACCCTGATTAACATTAGCAGCAACTGCCTCTCTCCATACAGGAGGAACCTCTCTCATAGGATACTAGTCAAGTCAAGTCAAGTCAGAGAATTTATATAGCGCACTACCTACCCAGAGGGTCTCAAGGCGCTTAGAAATGGGAGGAGTATTACTTGTCAAATATCCATGTTTTAAGTTGCTTTCTGAATGCTAGGTGGTTCTGGGTGGGGATATTGCTTCACTTTCCTCCTAACAGAGGAATCAGGTTTGTACAATGTCTGAGGCGGTAATCTAGACCTAAAAACAAGTATCGTCTCTACGGCTTCCTCAACATCAGACTCCACTATCATCCCTTTAGCAAATTCTGACTGAATATCAAGCACTTCCTGCGGAAGCGGACCCAACTCATTATTTTCCCATTCCTGACGGAGAAACGTACACATTGCATCAAAAACATACCTTTGCTTTGGCGGTTCCCACTGAAAGAAAACATCCATAACCGCTTGTAAATTATACCTGGAAGCATTTAAAATCCATCTGCGAGCCAAAAGATCCAACACTGCCCGCTCTTCGGGACTAAGAAACTGACTACGACTCTGCCTATGTTCCAAAACAGGTGTCATATTCAATGACCCAAAGAGTGGAGACAAAAGATTAACAACAGTCTCAGTCATTCGTTTTCGAGCAAAAGGAGAAGAAGCAGACATAAGGACAGGAGAAAGAGTGTTTTGAGGCAAAAGAGGCGTAGGGACAAAAGTAACAGAAGTCGGAGATACAGGATTGGAAGGCAAAGGAGTTTGAGGCAAAGTTGGTGACAAAGCTGGCGGCCCTAGAGGGGGCTGCGCCATAGGAGGGAGAACTATCTGTGCAACGGGTGGCTGAACAACAGCAGGGGACTGAACAGCAAGGGGTGCAACAACCGGGGGTAATGGAGGTGCAGTAGCACCCTGCACATAAGGGGGTGGTAATCTCAGTAAATGAGAGTCAAAGGATCTTTTTCACGGTCTTCATTCACTTTTGAAAGGGAAGGCGGCAAGGCCGGATAACATTTATCAATGGCCATGCAACGTTGTCTATCTGAGACTTCACTCACTCGATCTTCTTCATCTACTTTAAACTGCCTAGCAGCTTGTAGTACTGACATATTCTTATCTTTCCTATCTCTCTTAGCTTGCTTAATTTCTCGCTGTTTGGCTTCCTTACACCAAAGGCGGAAAGAGTCAAACATTGCCGGCCGGGCTTTCTTCTTAAATAGCGCAACTTCCAGATTATCTAAAATATTTAATTCGAAACTACCATATTGGGGCCATCATAAAACACCATCTTTCTTCGTATAGCAAACCCACACTTCATTATAAGTAATAGGACCCACTCCGTGTTTTGAATAGAGCTCATAAGTCGGAGTTCCAACCGGAGGTATCGGACATGAATTCTCCAATCGGGAATCCCTGTTGCAACCACAACTAAACCATTTCCCAAATTTGCTAAGACCAGGCATCTTATAGCTCACTAGTCTAGCTTCAAACTTCAAGGGGTTATCAACTATCGATACACTCGTAAATATACGAGCCACTCCGCTTCGACTATTGCAATAAGCGAATCAAAACCAAGAACCAAAACAAAGGTCGTGGGAGCGACCCACTTATACTTAACCAAAGTATCTGTCACACCACCAGAAGACCGTCTAGCGTCTCGCTTTACAAAGGATCAATCAAGGGTCCAAAACAGGGTGACAGTCAGGGCAGCAGTCCTTCGTAGCCGTCGGAAAGCGGGAAGCCTCGCAGCAAAAACCTTCGGTCCACGTCGACATACAGGGGTCGATGAAGTGGTTGGCCTTCCTCCAGAATTTTCTCACGCGGCTCCTCACGATCCTCGGGCTTGGACCGGTACCGCTGAAGTCACCCCACCGTTGGGCGCCAACTGAAGAACCGGGTTTTAGAACCCAGCGGCGCCAGGGGCACGCCCAAAGTCTTCGGATTCTCCTGTCTTGGTATACAGAGACACGGAATACTTCTGGGTGGCGTCAGAGATCAAATTTATTAGCTGCAGCTAGTAACAGTAATCCCAGCAATACAACACGGTGTACAACTCAGGAAACTGCTCAATTTTCGTAGAGCAAGACATCACTTTTTATACATATTTTGCTCATTACAAATGCACACCCACTGCGACAAATACTGACGAATGAAATACATTTTTTCCCACACATTATCACATCATAAAAAGCTCACTTTACATTGTACCAACCCACAAGTTAATTATTAGGAATGTCCCAAATTCAATTTCCACAAGTCGGACAAACCCATAATTGAAAGCACTACCCATGTAATGAAAATAGGATAAGATATGTACAAGAACACTAAAGTTAACGATATCCTGAACATTGATTGGCAATCTCAGACAACGATCAGCCAGGGAAATTGGCTTCGCAAAGGGTCAGTTTCAGGTGACGGGGTCAGCGTCCTGCAGTTCACTCCCAAGTCAGAAAAGGCCTAGTTATTACGTACATGAACAACGAAGCCCATGCAACTTTGTTCGTTTGGTTGCCTCCATAGGCCTACGTGAGGGCAACACAAAATGGCGTCACGAACAACTCAAACAAAATGGAGTCGGTTCGAGAATCACAGAACCTCAAGGAGAGTGTTATAATTAGCTTGCTTGCTTGTGGAACATGGAGTGCATGACATCATAGATTGTGGTGTGGCATTGCAGCTGGAAAAGAATCAGTTGAAGAGTTGGACTTGTCAGTGGTTGTATCGAATAAATCTGCACCAAAAAGACTATATGGATCCTGTTATTTTATCACTGGCGACGAGGGAGGAGCTTGTAGCCACTCTTAGCTAAGGGTTGGGTACATAATAAGTGTGTATCCTGACTAGCAGAGCATTGTGTTCTACTTGTGAATGTTACCAAAAACGTGACTGGTATAGTTGTTCTTGGCATGTGAAGACTTTCATTCCTACAGCTGCAAGGTGGAAATGTTTGGCTGCTATGTGTAGGCCTTTCTTGATGGAGGCGATTGAGGTCGAATTAAAAAATATGCTCACATATTTGCTGGTTAGGTTATAATCCCGATTTGGAATGTTTTGCATGCATCATGTATCAAGTGCATCTCACTTTAAGTCCTTTTGAATTGTGTGATAGGTCTGCTTCCATTGAGACAAGGGGAATTGTCAGAATTAATTATATGCTCCGTAGCTCTACAAGTTGTGCTAAGGGGATAACTGGATGAGAGGTTATTGGTATAAAAACCTGGATTATCTGGAAAAGGCCTACATATTTCGTTGAGCACAGGACTAGGTGCATTTAAGTACATTGGTTGATAAGAGCTGTATGTAAGGATGTCACCTTTCTGAGAGAAAATAAACAGTCACTTGTTCATGTTTTTAAGATTCTGGAAAACCCTAGAGCTGACACTCTAATAAGAATTTTTTAGCCTAAGATTTCTATTTTTTTTACAGTGTAGCCAATTTGCCTCTGTGTGCTTAATTATGGCTTAGGAAAAGTTTAGAAAGAGCTACACCTATGAAGACATTTCTTCTTCAGTTTGTTGTTTTAAGTTTATACTTCAAAAGAAATAAAAGTAAGTTTCTATCCTTTTCCTTGTTATATATTTACAGGCCTTGGAATTAAAATATCGCCAATGTAGGTGAAATACTGGCTGGGTGGTAAAAATTTACTTGAATTATGGGCTTTCAGTTTCCTTGCAAGTGTAATTATGGATTCAATGACAACTTTATGCAGTGGTGTAGCTAATTTTCCATGTCCTTAGTGCTTCGCGTAGAAATACAGTAGTGACTAGAGCAGTACCTTCCCATTTAAAGCACTGTCTGCCCTCAAGTTGGGATGTAAAACTCAGGCATAATTGAGGCGAAATGGCCAGGGCCCTAGTGTCACTGCACCTGTTTCTCTAATGAGTAGGGGTAAAATTTAGCAGAATAGCTCAAAGATATTGCAGTTCTGGAGTGAAACTACAAAAGGCTGAAGCATCGCAAGAGCGTTCTAGTAATGAGCAGCAAAGGTTAGGAGAAAAAAATGCACCTGACAGGGTAATAATGCCCCAAGTCACGGCCCAGGCTGTTCCTTAATATGCATGTCTTTGTAGTCATAAGACTGCCAGGCACACAGTAATGAGAACAATAGGCCAGCCTTGGGTCCCTCGAGGGCGCCAGAAAAAGCTCCCTTTTATTGCTAGCGCGTTTGATCCATTAGAAATGCAAAACAAGTACCGCTTTGTCGCGCCCCCTCTCCCTCTGTTTTTGCATGTTTGTTTTAAACACAGAAAATTGCCAGGTAGGCAGAAGTCCCGCGTTATGAATTATTAAGGCAGAGGCAGGGGATCTGGCGCTGCTTTCTCGCTGCCTCGTGCCTGCACGCTCAGCGTCGGCGGCGCCTTGCGTGAGTGACGTGTAACATGTCGTGGCCGTTCTTCCTTTCCTTGCATCTGTCTGTCAGGCCACGAGCCCGAATCACGTTACAAATATCTCTGACAACTTATGGACATTTCTTTTCTTCCTGCATCAACCGTCTATCAACTGACTACATGGACTGAGACACCCCGCCATCTGGCGAGACGTCAGGAAGGTGTCTCAGATTTCTCGCTTGGTTAAGAACCCGTCCTTCCCCTGTAAATATGACAAAAGGAAATAGGGCATAGACCTTCACATTAATTCGTTTAGTGATTTTTCTGTAGTGCACTTTTCGAAGTATTTATTTTATCGCTGTTATAAAAGTCAACCCTTCGGTGGCGAAATTTAAAACGATGCTACTCCCGACTCTCCGAAAAATTTTTTACTGATTGAACCCTGAAATTCACATCTCACAGATATTTACAGGGCACAAGTCCTAAAAGAAGACGAGGGGGGACCGGCCTAGTTTGGCAGTATGCAAGTGACATCACGGTGCACAAAATCACAGCACGTGACATCACGACGCACGACATCACGGCGCACAACTTCACACATGGCATTACAGGAATTTACATCATAGAAAGTTGCATCACAAGCCACGACTTTACAGGAAGTGGCATCACAAGAAGTGACATCAGATCTAAAGCCCTCACATATACATTGAACAGGTCTACCATGTGTACGTTTGAGCGCATTTCGAGGATAATTGCACAGTGAGCTATGAAAGATGACATGTGACTTCTACACCTTGCAATCCCCCAGTTTTATGCAACACATCCTGTACATTCATTTTCAAATTTATATAATTTATTGTGCATGCGTGTTGATGTGAAGCGCTGTGACGCCCTTCATTGGAATGAGTAGGGCTATACAAGAAAAAATAGTTGTACTTAAATTATTTAATCTGAAAGAGATTATTAGTTATGGATTCCTTACCTTATAATTACCCCCAGGCGTCTTCAGACTGGATTCGGAGAATTTTTCGTCAGCAGTACCCTTGCTCGTCGGTAGGTGGTGTCGGTCCACTCCGCGTTCGTCTTTGGCGTCGCGATCGCCGGAATGACATCACAGTCTCTACTTAGACGCCGCCCCTGCACGCTGATGTCAGTTCTTTCTTTTTCCGCGCCAACCAGCGCAGATCCCGAGTTGCGGAGTCACCACCATCACTCCTCTTCGAAGTCTTCGTGTTTGAGTAAGTCGAAGCGCAAGAAGAAGATGAAGAAGCACCGTCGCTCTTTGCCTTCCCCCCGTCCGTCGGCTGACGCGATGCGGGAGGCGGAAGGTAGTCATCCGGCTCCGTCCGCAGAACCCGTTGGGTCGGCTCTGAGTCTTCCTCCCTTTCCGGGAGCCGGGGCGACCCCTGCCCAACTTCGTAGCTTTTACAAAGCCCTCCACTCCATCTTTGGGCAGACCGACTCCGCTGGCGTGACTTCAGGCCCCGCGGACTTGGCTAGGGGTTCAAGGCCTTTGATGGTGGTGGCTTCAGCGCTTCAGTGCCCCCCAGGGATCCAGGCTTGGATCCGGATCGGCACCTGTCGACCTTTCAACACCTCCCCTGGCGTCCAATCCATTGGCGACACCTCTGCTCCTTCCGACAATGGTTGTGTGCCCAGCCGGCGTTGACCCCGGCATCCCCATCGACATGGACACAGAGCCGGACACGCATCAACCGGCGCAGATACCGGCGCTGACCTGTACTTTTGTACCTCTGTTCTATCCTGGCATTCCTTATCGCCCTGAGGGGCAGCCAGAGGAGGGTGAGGAGGACTGGGAGGGGTCTATTGGCCCTCTAGCAGACCAGCTGGAAGAGCTGGAATGGAGAGAGGAACTGGGTGAGGCTAGTGGTCTGCATACATTTCCAGACCTTGAAATGCTTTCTCCCCATACCATGGCAACAAAGGAGGGAGCTGCCTACGTAGTGGTGTTGTGTAGAGCGGCTGAGGCCTTGAGCCTTGTGTTACTTACAGAGCAGTCAGGACTAACCTTCTGACTGAGGTGCTTCAACCAGCAGAAGCCTCTTTTGAGCCCCTGCTGCCGTTCAATGAGGCCCTCACAGACATCCTTCTGGGCACCTCGCCCAAGCCCAGCACAGGGGTTCCTGTGGATAGGATGATTGCCCATGCCACCGACCGGCCCTGGGCAACCCCACTTTCCTCTCCCAACACCCTACCCCTGAGACCTTGGTTTTCCAAGCCTCAAGGTTCAAAGGCGCGTTTCGCCCCTACTGCTCCCCCAGATAGGGAATCCAAGAAGCGGGATCATTTTGGGACAAAGTTTTCTTCCGCCAGCTTAGGACTGCAGACGGTGAACACCGCATATCTCTTGGGCGGTAACAACCAATCTGTGTGGGACATGGTTGGGCAGGTGCTGCCACAGTGATCGGAGGAGGCCTGGGCCGTATTCTCCTGTGCGATCGGTGAAAGGAGGGTCGCAGCAAAGTTCACCATTTGCTGTGGGCTGGACCCTGCCAACTCGCTAGGGAGGATGATTTTAACACCTGTAGCCCTGAGACGCTACGCCTGGCTGAGGTCCACTGGCTTCTCAGGCGATGTCCAATCAGCTCTTTTTTTTAACATGCCATTTGAGAGCTGTTACTTGTTTTGTGACAAGGCAGACAATGCGCTCGAGCGCTTCAAGAATTCTAGGGCTACTGCCAGATCCTTGGGCCTCACTACCACCTCCTGCCCCGCACAGTCTGCTTCTCACCCTTTTTGTGGCTACTGAAGGGGTGCTCTACCACATTCTGCCCAGAGCCACAGGCCCGCACAAGCTGTCCAGCCTTTACGGGTGAGGGACGTGAGACCCACGGCCATGGGTCTGGGGGCCAGGGGGCGGGCCAGTACACCTGTGCCTGTGTCAGGAGGCCCTTCATCTCTGAGGTGGCTGGAACATCAGGGCATGTCCTTGGTGGTTCAACACCTGGCAGGTTCCCTGAATGCCAGGGCGGATGAACTCAGCCACCGGTGCTTGATTGATCACGAATGGCGTCTTTACCCAGAGGGGGTGGAAGGTCTCTTTCAGCATTGGGGAGAGCCTTGGTTAGATCTATTTGCCACAGAAGAGAACGGGGAATGTCAGCAGTTCTGCGTGTCGAAATTTCCAAGGCGGCACTCGGTAGGCAACGCTTTTCGTCGAGACTGGAGTTGCAGTATTCTATATGCCTTTCCGCCTATACCACTTCTGCCCAGAGTTCTGAAGAAGATCAAGCATGACCAGGCCCAAGTAATTTATGTGGCTCCGGACTGGGCATGAAGGGTCTGGTATCCCGAGCTCTTGAGCATGGCCTTCGATCCTCCGATCAGACTGTCACTTTGGGAGGATCTTCTGTCGCAGCAGCAGGGGACGATCCTCCACCCAACCCTGTCCAGCCCCCACCTCCTTGAGTGGAGATTGAGCGGCGACAGTTGACAGCTTTCGACCTTCCTCCTGAAGTCTGTAACTTTATCTTGGCAGCCAGGCGTTCCTTCATCTAAACAGTATACGCCTGTAGATGGAACAAATTTGTGGCAGGGTGCACAGCAAAGGCTGTGGATCCCCTTCCTGCCCCCCTTTCAGAGGTTCTCCTCTTCATTCTTTCTTTGGCCCAGCAGGGCTCTGCTCTGTTCACTCTTAAAGACTATCTTTCGGCCATTTTGGCCTCTCTTCGCCTTCCTGACCAGCCTTATCTTTTCAAGTCCCCTATTGTAAATTGTTTCTTTAAGGGCATTACTCACCTTTTTCCTCCTATTCTTTCACAATGCCCTAGTGGGACTTGAACCTTGTTCTGACTTACCTTATGTGCTCTCCCTTCGAGACGCTACATAATTGTCCTCTCAGACTCTTGACCTTAAAGACGGCTTTTCTGGTTGCCATCACCTCTACTCGCAGGGTGAGTGAGCTTCATGCTCTTTCTTCCAAAGCTCCTTTCCTTGCTGTTCATCCGGACATGGTTGTCCTTTGAACTCGACCTTCTTTTCTTTCCAAAGTGGTTACCTCTTTCCATATAGGACAGATATCACTTTGCTCACCTTCTTCCAGCTCCCGCATCCTTCTAAAGAGGAGGAGAGGCTCTACCATCTGGATCCAAAACGTGCGCTTTCATTTTATCTGTATCGCTCAAAGCAATTCCGAGTGGATGATCAGCATTTTGTTGGCTATGTGGGCGCCACAAAAGGTCAGTGCATGCAAAAATGAACCATCTCTCGATGGGTTGTTCTTTGCATTAAAATTTGTTATTCCTTGGCAAAAAAGGAACCTCCAGTAGGTTTGCCCACCCATTCCACCAGGGTGACGGCAGCCACAGAGACGTGGTGTCTCCCTTCATGACTTCTGCCAGGCAGCCACGTGGGCTTCATTGCACATGTCGACTAAGCATTACTGCCTGGACAGCCAAGTCCGGAGAGACAACTTCTTTGGCCGCTCTGTTCTTCATTACTTCCTGGTGTGAACTTAGTTTGCAGACCCACCTCTGGGGTTGGTACTGCTGGGGTATCTATTCTAAGGTAAGGAATCCATAACTAAAAGTCACTTTCAGATGAGCAAGGTACTTGACTTTGGTAACAATATATTTGTAAGAGACATATATTAGTTATGGATTCCTTACCGCCCCACTCATACTCCCCATTCTGTGAACTGACTTCTAGAGTAAGGGACTCCCTTTCAGGGCCCTAGTTTTATACACCAGTGGCCAGTGGTCAACGCGCCTTGACGCCCCCCGGGCTTAGTTGCGCGTTAAAAATTGTTTTTCATTTCATTCATTCAGTGTCTTGCATGGCTCTGCGCTTCTGGCGTTGAATGTCGTGTAAAGAACTGACATCAGCGCCCAGTGGCAACGTCTAAGTAGATACTGCGACGTCATTCCTGCGATCAACCACAAACGCCATCTACCAACGTGCAGGGCTGCTGCTGAAGGAAAATTCTCCGGATCCAGTCTGAAGCCTGGGGGTAATTCTTAGGTAAAGGAATCCATAACTAATATATATCTCTTACAGATATATCATTACCAAAGGTAAGTAACTTGTTCAACGCCTCCTCAGGAGAAGGAAGCTCTATATAAATGCAATTTGCTTCGTGTAAATACTGGGAAAGACCAACACATCTGATATTCTTACAGTGTATGCATATCTCCTAAACAGGGGCTGAACAAAGTGAAAAGCTGTCTCTCTTAAGTATGTGTGAAGTACTAATAAGGTGTGAGCCTTTGTTTCCCCTCCGCTATTTGCATCAGGTGTAAGGATTCTGACTGCTCCCAGCCAAGAGACTTGAACAAAAGGCGGACTGAGGACCCCCCAAATTCGGCCTTTGTTGTGGGCCCAGAAGGTGTCTTAAATAAGAAAGCCCTGTCCCTGCCTGCACATTGTTGCTTGTTGCAGATGGAAAGCAGATAACATGCAGGCGCTGCTGAAAGTGTCCCGGTGTTTGGAAATTATACTGGAACGAGTTCAGCACATTATTCAGTGGGGCCCAAGTTCTTGGCAGGGTGGATGGTGTTAACCCTGTCAAAAAAGTGGGGGGACGCCCTCCACCCGCGTGTACCCCAACTCATGCCCTGGATATTTACTTGTTACAGGCTGCATGAGGGGCCATCTGAAGCGTTGGACCCCATTCAGCTCAAGGCCTATGATTATCTGTGGAATATCGTGTTTTGATCCCTTAGCTCCCTTTGAGTAGCTCAGCTGTGTGTAACCCAGCTTATTGAATCAGAAAGCTTTTGCTTGGTTGAATTAATATAGATTAAAAAAAATGGAGATTATAAAATACTAATACTATTAGTAGCTCTCAGTGCGTTTCATTCAACATAGGTAGCTCTCAGTACGAAAACGTTTGGAGACCCCTGCCCTAAATTCTTCAACAGAGGCCCACTCCTCTGTGGGTCCACTTTCAGAAGATGGTGAGTAGACCCTGAGACTTGTATACCTCACAGCTATTCATGGGCTTTGGGCTGAATGCAGAGCCCCTTGCTTCAAAGTAACTGCAGGGATCCGCTGGTTCCCTTACTCATTCATATATATGTAACAGACATTAAGATCAAACTTCTACGAGTCAATGCACATACCTCAATCATTTTACTAAGGAATAGACAAAAGCACAATGCCAATTAAGTGAGACTCTTGCCTAACGGAATCCAAAGAAACAAGAAGGCAGAGGAAGTGTGCAGGTTTTATTACACAAGCAGCTCTTCCATAAATCCTGATTATTGGGCTGTCCTTCGTTTGATGGTTTTATGGTTTTTCTGCATCGATTGTAGGCATAGTTTGCCTATGCAAGCTGGAAATATTCCTGTGCACTTGCTGGTTGGTGTTGCAGATAGATGTGTTTTTTTTTCACAAGGCAAGTTAAAAAAAATATCTCCCAACTGTGAAACTGGCTGGAGGTTGGCATTTTTGATTTCTTGAAAACTAAAAGGGGTGCTAGAGTTCTGACTTTACTGTGGAAACTCATGGGTAGTCACTGAATAATTGATGAGAACCACTGGAAATTTGCAAGAATGTTTTTCATCTTTGCATCCCCCTAAAAGATGCTCAACCCCTGTTATGCTGCTGGATGTGATTCCCATGGTGGCTGGACTTCACCAGGAGTTAATTGTTTGCATTACTACAACCTAAGTTTTTTGAGATTTCACCACTCATCTGCATCAACCATTTGAGGGGGTCTGTGGTCTGTCTGAGCCCAGAAGTGAGTCCCAAATTTAGTATGCAGGAGACACAAGTTTATTTGTCGTCCAACTCCTCAGCTCCCTGGAGACTAACTGTCCCAACCACCACTCTACTGTTAAACATGTACAGATCAAATTTGAACCGATCATGTCACAATAGATGGCATAGATCTGATCCTAAGTATAGGTATAACATACTACAACATCTCCTTGCTATATAATACCATGAAATATACATTTGTATAATACACACAGAGTGTTCGAATGAAATCTAAAAGGTATAAGAACAAATTGGATGTTGACATTAAGCAGCTAAGCATAAAGTATCTCACAGTTCACTTTAAGAATAAAAGAAATGCACTTTAAAAATGAAGAACAGAAACAGAGAAATAAATACAGCTTTACAAAAGAAATATAAAATAAAATGCTAAGCAGTTTATTAAGCAAACGTTCATCTAAAAACAATAGCTGATGAAATGGACCAAACTCCCAAGCCTTTCTGCCAAGCAAAATGTTAGGAGGATTAAACTTTCTGTCACTTCTGCTTGGTTAATTCATTTGCACCACCTCTTTGACATCTGTCTTCTCCTGACCATTAATCTTTGAAACTACTTGTTTGGTCTATTTGTAGATTCTTAAAAATTCCACCATTTTTTATTAGCTCTCACTGCTTACAGTGATAATGCATCCACTCTTACAGGTGAACCCAACATGGACAAACCCTTGGCCACTTTATGGAGATCAGGGATTCTAACCGAATCACCTACTTGTCGTTTAGGTGCTTTCTCCTGGATCCCAGTTCTTTCCCGTTCCATTCTTTTATTATCCACCTTTACTTTGGTTTCAATGTCCAATTCATTCTCGCCAGCGGGCAACATGCGTTAACCCTACTTCCTCATCCAAGCAGGACGCCTTTCAAATGTAACTACGCTCCCACTCAAAATATCAAACAGTCTCTTCCCAGAGGATTTGGTGTAGTGCAGTGTGCCCATAGTATACTTTGTATTGCTTTTAAAAGGTCCACCCTCTTACTCACAGTCAATTGTGTACATCCCACTAAGATATGGTTTATATGCTCATTAAAACAGTTTGCCTGCTGGTGATAAAGAGCTACTCTATGATACAGGTTTTTTGATTGTTGCAAAAATTCTCTAATTTCCTTGATTGTACCTCATTGTCCAATACAATTTATCTGGGAAATCTCTCTCTTTCAAAAATACTCAGATTTGTTTAATAACACCCTCTGTGATAGATTATTTATATTTGTTGGGTACCACGTGAAATGGGCCAATAAAAACGACAGCTAGTTTCATTTATGGTCTATCGGGTAACTCCACAGCTTGACATGGTGGGGGGAATATTTTAGCCCTTTTATCACTCCTTAACAACATCAGGGCCCGGGCATGCATCATGCTGGTGGTGGTGGACGTGGTGGTGGTGGACGTGGTGGATGTGGTGGTGGACATGGTGGTGGACATGGTGGTGGTGGACATGGTGATGGTGGTGGATGTGGTGGTGGTGGACGTGGTGGTGGTGGACCTAGTGGTGGTGGACGTGGACATGGTGGTGGTAGAAGTGGTGGTGGAGTGGACATGGTGGTGGTGGATGTGGTGGTGGTGAACGTGGTGGTGGTGCACTTGGTGGTGGTGGACGTGGTGGTGGTGGTGGACGTGGTGGTGGTGGACGTGGTGGTGGTGGTGGATGTGGTGGACATGGTTGTGGACGACTATTGGGTAGGAGGGTGCTTGCAGAATGCAGAAGAAGAGGAGGATCTTGAAGGGGGCACATGGGAGGGCAGAAAGAGGCAGAATATTAGAAACAAACAAGCGCTGAAGAAAAAAAAAATGTATGGCTGCCATTGTTCTCTATTTGGCTTAGCAAGTGCAGCTGTTGCGCTGGTTTAATAAACCTTAAAAAGCAGTGACGGAAGAGAGGCAGTGACGGGTGGCAGTGCTTCATGACGTAAACAAGCGGACTTCACTGTCTTCACTTTTCAAGCACTTTTCAAGCATGGGCGCTGCCTAGGCGAGACCTAAAAAAAGGACTTCCTATGACCCAGGGCTTGCAGGATGGACATTTCTATATCTTGATAAGATAAGGGACAAAAGGGAGCATTTTCTGAGGGTTGTTATTCAAGTGCACAATTTCCAGTTTAGAGCGCTCCTCTTCAGGCTGTCTTTGAACCTAGGGGATCACAAAATTACTTGCTTCAGGTTTTTATTTTATTTTTTTACACTTACAAGGTATTCAGTTGTTTCTGTATCTCATCAACTGGCTGATTTCTAGTTCTTCTTTTTTTGAATGTGGAGTCCAGTGTGACAAATTTGTGCTCCTGAATGGAGGATGTGGGGTTAATTGTGAAATATCAGAAGTCCAATCTGACCCCAGAAAAGGTATCAGCATATATTGGCTCATTCTTAGACACACATAAGGGGCAGGTGTTCTTGTCCTAAATGAGGGTTCCATCCCTTCAGACAAAGGTGGCCCAGATAGTGTAATTACCAAACGTGAAGGCCGGTTAGTGATTGGGAATCCTGGGTGTAATATAGGCTGTGGTTCCTTGATCATGCCACCACTTGAACTCAGTGGTTTATCACATGTTAGAGAATAGATCCCAAGATACACAAGAATACAAGGCACTGGTTCCAGTGTTAAGGGAGATAAGGTATCATTTACAGAGGTGGTTGGATCTGCGGAACTTGAGAAAGGATGTGTACTATCATTATCCTCGGCCAAAAAACGTAACATCCAAAGCAAGTGTTTGAAGTTAGGGGAACCTCTTGAGGTTTGGAAGTGAAAAGAGAGTGTTCAGGAGCAGAAAAGTTAAAAGTCTCGAAATAAAAGGAGTTAATGACAGTATGATATGCCTTTCAGAAATATGCTCTCCATATAGACAATGTCTTGGTAGGGACCAATGTTCAAGTGGTGAAAGCGTATCTGGACAGACAGGGTGGCATGAGCAACAGAGAGTTAGCAATGGCAGCCTTGAAAATGTTAACTTGGTTGTGTATGCGGGGCCCCGCTGATACATCCCCTGGTGAGGCACACCAATTAGGATCACACACAAGTGCTTCTTTAGTATTGTATTCTTCGTTTATTTCATTTCAGTAATTTATATTCATTTTGATCATAGATGACTTGAATATTAAACAGCATATCCAACAGTCGTTATCCATAACATTTAAACATTGGCCTCCAATGCATTTCGGGCTTGAGGGCCCTTGGTCACGGAGAGCTGAGGAGGAAGCACAGGGGGGGGCGGTAGTGAGAAACTATATCACAATAAAGAGAGTAAGGGGGTCTACTAGGGTGATAAGGTGTCTGGGCTCATTCGTTGTCTCTAGTGCACGAGGCTGTAGTGAGGGGTGGGGAATGTGAGGGGAAATTACCGTCGGTGAGTCAAACTAAAGCAAACATGTTAAAAATGGTGAAGACAAAACGTCTTTGCATCTTACTTTAAAGTTACGCGTAGCGTCTGCAGACGTTCTCCATCGGTCATCCGTTCGCTGTTCCTAACGCGTGTAGGTCAGCCTGCTAAATATTTACATGAACAGTGATGACGGACTAGCGCCCGATGGTTACGGGGGCCATCTTGGAGTGGTGTGTTTGAAGAAAAAGATGCTAGAAAGGCAGGGGCCATCTATGAATGGTAGATGCTGAGGGAAAGTGTCAAGGGAAAAGCCACAGTGTGCTATGTATATGAAAGGGTACAATTAATAGACAATAAAGACAAACATGTGTGGTTCAGACAGGAATAGAGAGGCAGGTGAAGCAGCAACATGGTATGATACAAATGGTCCTACAGGTAACAGCTAAATTCTGTCCGATCATTGAGCCCGTGGGGCTTAAGAGTTTGCAGAAGGTAGGTCCATTCAAGTTCTCTCTTGAGTAGCAGTTTAGAGTTGTCTATGCCTTCTTTTTTGGACACTATCTCTAGGACCAAAAATTTTAATTGGGCGATGGTGTGGCGTGCTTCCACGAAGTGACAGGCAATGTTGGATTTCTCACTTTTTAGTCTAATGTTAGACTTATGTTCGTTTAGTCTGGTTTTAATCTTTCGTTCGGTCTTCCCTATGTATAGCTTGCCACATGGGCATTTGATGGCATAAATCAGATTGGTAGAATCGCAGGTGGCATCTACGTGGAGTTTGATGTTGTGTCCTTTCATAGGATGTTGTATTTCATTGCCCCTGATTACACTGTTGCAGTGACCGCAATTCAGGCAAGGTTGAGTGCCACGGTGTCGTTTGGTTAGCTCAGTGGGTTTAGCTAGTATTTCCTTAATGTTTCGGCTCCTGGTGTGAGCGAAAATTGGCGGCTCGTTGAAGATGCCTTGGAAGTCGGGTTCATTTTGTAGTATAGGCCAATGTTTCCAGATAATTCTTTTGTATGTTGCACTGGCGGTAGAGAATTTAGACACAAGGACCATTCGTTGTTCTGTGTTCTTATGTGTCTTTGTTAGACAGTCCTGTCTTGATGTGTTGGCGACGCGGGATTGCGCGTCTTGTAAAATGGTCTCAGGGTAGCCACGTGCTCGAAATCTGTTTGACATTTCCAACATTCTTTTGTCAACCATTGTTTCATCTGATACAATGCGCTTGACGCGCAGCATTTGGGAGTACGGAAGGTGTTTTTTCAGGGAACCTTGATGAAAGCTGGTAAAGTGGAGAGCATTATTCCGGTCTGTACTCTTTCTGTGGAGATCTGTGACGATTCCGTCAGTTGTGTTCTTGATGTGCACATCTAAGAAGGCGATGTCCGTTTCGCTAATTTGCCACGTGAGTTTGATCCGTGGGTCTTTTGTGTTGGTCTCCATGAGGAGATTGTGTAAGGATTCTTTTGTGTCTGCCCACAAGAAGAATAGGTCATCAATGTACCGTAAGAATAGTTTCGTGTGTCTTATGAAACTTGGATGAGTGTATAAATATTTAGTTTCGAAATTCTCCATGTAGGTATTGGCGTAGGACGGGGCAGCGCAGTTTCCCATAGCCATTCCTGAAAGTTGCAAAAACCATTGATTATTGACTGTAAAGTAACTATGATATAAGGTGAAAATCATTAGTTCCATGAGGAACGTTTGCATATCAGGGTGGATGGTGCTTTTGAGCAAGGCCTGTTCTATAGCTTCAATACCTCCCGCGTGGGGTATTGATGTATATAGAGAGCTCACATCGGCTGTACAAAACACTAGAGGCTCATTACTGGAAGTTTGAATGTGTGATAATTTGGTGAGAAACTCTGTTGTATCTCTGATATAACTACATGATTGGGTGACCAGTGGTTGTAGATATTTGTCGAGGAATTTGCCGATGGTTTCATGGATTGACCGTTTGGTGGATACGATTGGTCTGAATGGGGGGTCCATTAGGTTTTTATGGATTTTCGGGCACATATGGATCGTGGGACTTTTTGGATATTCCACTATCAGGTATTTCTTGGTGCGTTCTTCTATGATTCCTGATTGGTATGCTTTGTTTACAATCTCTTTGAGTTGGTTGTGATACTCATTGGTAGGGTTGTAATCCAACGCCATGTACGTGTCATTATCTTGAATATGTTCCAACAGTTTGTTCGTGTACATTTCACTATCCAGTATAACCAGGGCTCCACCTTTGTCTGCTTTGGTGATTTTTATACTTGGATTATTGGCTAAAGCTTTAAGCGTGTCCCGATCCTTGTTGGTTAAGTTGTGGGTTTTTCTGGGTGCCTTGAAATTGATGTTTGCTAAGTCTTTACGGACCAGTGCTTCAAACAAGTCAATACATTTGTGACTGGTTGGTGCTTGGTAAGTGCTGGGAGGTCGTAGGCCCATGAGTTCGTCCGTTTTTTCTGTGGTAGATGAGGGTAATACGTTGTCAAAGAAATGTCTCAATCGCAATTTGCGGGTGAACTTGAAGGTACTGACCTCGAGTTCCAAAAGGTTAGTGGATGTCGTAGGAATGAATGAAGTGCCTTTTTCTAAAAGGTTCATTTGGTGTTGGTTTATTTGAGTTTTTAAAATGTTGATTACGAGACTTGTTTCTTTGGTTTCTGGTCTTTCTTGGCTACCGTGCTTCTTGTAGCCGGTGGACTTATGTCTCGCTCTTTTGATCTTGCTCCAAAATGTTCACATGGGCAGGAGGGCACCTCTTGGATTTGAGAGCAATGTATATAAATGGAGGATTTACCAGAGGACAGGCTGAGTCGCAATCTGCCAACCTCACTGTCGTGTCATCTGAGGAAGGAGTCTTTTCAATTGATAGGGAGGAGGTTCAGGAGACCTTGATTGAACCTATTTGCCTCCCCAAGCAGGGACCTTCTACCTCACTTTTAGCTCAGAGACTGGCATCAGCATGTGTGGGAAGTAGATGTGATGTCATTACTGGGACCACCTGAAGTGCTGTTGTGTTTCCTCCAATACCTCTCCTTCTAAGAGTAATACAGACGTTTGGATTTCCTCCAATACCTCTCCTTCCAAGAGTATTGCAGAAGGTTCAAAGCGAAAAGGTACATGTGATTCTAGCAGCTCTGTTTTAGTCAAGGTGGCCTAGATTTCCCATGCTGAACCAGTTGGCAGAGGGGAATTATAACAAGCTTCATCTTCAACCCTCACCACTTCAGTCTCCATTGTTTTTGCCAACTGTCAGGACCCAGACTCTGGGTTCCATTTATTGCTGTCCAACAGCGACGCTGACAGGACGGTCTGCTGCTGGTGACATGTGGGCAAAGAGAGTGCGAATCTGGAGAGACAAGATGGCCGCCGTTGTTGCCAAAGGAGGTGACAGTGGGCGTTCTAGTCTTTCTGTTCACAGCAGCGGTGATTTCAATGTGTAGCGCGAGCAGCCTGTGGAATGCGCACTTCACCGAGAAGCATCCGTGAGTGAAGTTCGTTCCTGAGTAACCCTGTTATCGTTTAAGTCGAACCGCTAAGCGGAACTCTTTTAGAACTGAATCTAGTCGGAATTCGGCGCACTAGTCAAGCGCGAGTTCCGAGTTCATAAGTACGTCAGAAGAATTTCTCCACGCGTTCAGAGCACAAGCCTTTCGAGTGGTAAACGGTGAAGAGTAACCAACTTGTCTCACAAGGTGTAGCATCATTTTCGAGCCTCGAGTCCAGTGAAGAGTGACAGTGACATAGCGCCGCTCGTCTGAGGAGGAGTTATCGAGTGTTGGACTGAAGAGAGTTCTGAGGCGCAGAACTACAGAGACATAAGAAGGCAAAAGCTAAGTGAATATTTAACAACCTTGAGCAAGAGTGATTATCTTGAATTTATCTGGCAAGAAGTCGTGTCTAGCTAAAACGTGAATTTACAAAGAAGGAAAAAGACTAAAAAACAAGAACAGCATGAATGATACAGCAATATGTGAACTATATATATGTATATAAACACTTACCTAAAGACTGTGAAACAGCAATCCTGCAAAAAACAGAATAGGACATTGTAAGAAAAGACTGATAGCATATCAGATTACACAGTAAACAGAACCCCATTAGAGAGAGAGACTCCACTATTAGTGAAGTAAGTGTCTACTACAAGTAAAATAATAACATAATTCTAGTAGAGAATCGTTAAGGGCAAGAATTAATACATTGTGTCTTCTTTCTCACTAGTGACAACTACTAGAGGAGAATAAGTTACAATACTTACCAGAAGAGGAGCTAAGGTCCAGCAGTATAAGGGTGGGTAGTGAGAAGGTTACAGAGCAGTTTTTTAGTTAGATGCTGTAGGTTAGGATGATAATAATGTAATGTCATTTTAGGTTTCCTTCAGAAGAAAATAGCAGCACAGAAGACAGCTGACTGAAGAACCCTACTCAGGACCAGTCTCTTCTCTGTTTGTTGTTTTATCCAATTTCCCCCTTCCCTTGAGGTAATGATGGAGGGTTCTGCGTAAGACCCACTAGCATTGTCCAAAGGGATTTGGGACCTAGCATCTCTGTTCCTGTGCAAGAATCGGTGAGCCAAGAGCAAGGTATTATTAGAGTTCCTGACACCAGCGCAGTTCAAGACTTTAATTCTCAAGACTTGGAGTTTGCACAATAAGCCCTACAGGAACTAGAGTGTTAAAAGTAGGTAGCTATTGACATAGATGCCTGTAGAAAGCCCTCAAATCTGCTTTGTTTGCAAGCCACTGCAATAATTTTGAGAACTGGTGCCAAAGGATGAGGTGTATGTACGGTCTTGAGAGAAGGTTTTTTTTTTCATTTTGTGTGTGATGTTTTAGTTGTTGGTTTATCTCCTTCAACTTTTCATCATGTTCCTCAGCAATTAGAGGTTAAATACAACCATCTGGTGATGTTGCTAACATTATTTCTTTAGTTTTCAAACTTTTGAAGACTTTTAGTTAAAAATTACTAGAAGCCCATTCACTTACAGCTACAAGCGATTTGTCTTTGGTTCTTATGGGGTTACAGGAGAAGCCATTTGAACATTTGGAGTCTCTGGCCATGACTAGGGTCTCAGCAAAAGTGACGTCTGTATTGTTGACAACATCAGCCAAAAGATTGGGGGAGTTAAGGGCACTGGTTATTAATTACTCATAGAGAAATTTATTTTGTATCAAACAGTGTTGAGACTATACCTTAAGATCAGGCCCAAGATTAAGAAATCCTGAGCCGTTGGACATCAAAAGAACGTTGGCGATCTATTTCAGACAGAACAAATAGTTTTGTTCCTCAAATGCCTTATTAGTGGCTCATTATGCTAAAGGCAAAAAGTTGCTCCTGCAACACTGAGTAGATGAGTTAAATAGGCCATCGTTCAGGTGTATATTTATGCGGGGTGTGTGGTCCCAAAAGGTTTGCAAGAAAGACTTATCAGGCAGTTTCCACATCCTGGGAAGAGTCAGCCAATGTGCAAATACAGGAGATATGTAGGGGAGCCACGTGGTCCATTCCTAATACTTTCGTGTAACATTATAGGTTGGAGGTGAATAAAGATGATTCATTACATTTTGCTACAGAGATACTGAAAGCTGCAATAAAGTAATTGTGGTACATTTCTGTAATGTGTTGGAACAGCTATATTTGATTAATAAAGTTGGTATAAAACGTTATGGTGTTTAAGAGTCTTTTTATATCCTCAAGTATTAGGGTTGGGAAGATGAAGAGGTAATGAACTATTATTGACCTGCAATCTTCATTACTACAAAGGAGGAGGTCTCAGTCCCATTCTCAGACCACCCACCAACCTCTATCTTTTTAGAAACACATGCTTCATTGAAATGGGTGGCAATATATCGGCACATGCTCCATAGAAGGGATCGAGTTCAATATGTTTTCATAGTTAGGTTACGATATGTGTAATTGACCTATAAAAAAGAATCTTAGATTACGCGAAAATGTTGACATGATTAACTAAGATGAGACACATGGTTTTTTACATCATGCCTACCTGAGGTAGATATCAGAATAATTTGTGCCAACTTAAATTATAGAATGATTAGTTGGATTTTGGACTACAAATAGGAGTGAGATGAAATACTGGCAACAACACATTGATATTGGTGAGATATGAGGAATAATTATTCTGACCTATAAATGCTGGACAGTCGATGGGATGGCAATGATGGGTATGGTTTATATGTTTAATATAGGTCCTTTGATGATATTCTTAATTCAGACTGGTTGAGGGCTATAGGACATATTGTGGTGGTACATATGAAGAGGTGAGCTGGATGGAGATAACTTTATGTAAAGAGACACAATGGGTTTAAGGTAGCACGAGGGTGTTACATCAACTAACAGGATGATATTTTCTCAATTGCATGAGTTGGAATTATACATTATTTTAAGTATCATTGGTTGAAACATGTTATATTTACACGGACACGTGCACTTAAATTGACTCATTCTGTTAGGGTTTGGGTATCTCCTGAGGTGTGTGAATAGGAAGTTTTTGGAATTAACACACACATAGATGTTGTTTATTGCACTAGAATTTATGTTAATAGAGTAAGGGTATTAAATGGACGATGTGTTCGTAATTTATTTTTGTAGCCCTGATGAAGTCAATGGTTGATTTTCCAGATGACGAGATATGTGTTGGCTATGAGTTTAGCTACAAATTTTTACTGAAGACATTTGGATACATGTGAAGATGAAGGAATACAAAGAAAAGAAGACTAACTAACTTTGAAGTGACTTTTTGAAAAACGGATTTCAGTATAGAGGGGTTGCACTGGAGACTCTCACTTTTGTCAGATGTTCTCTGTGGCATTCTCCAAAACATTGTGGAGTGATGTGAATGGCTGGTTGGTGACCAATGACATAGAAGACACTAACTGAATAGGGAGGGCACAGGCCACTTTGTAAGGGGGCCAGGCAAGCAGTCGTGTATGGCTGAGAGCCCAAGAACCAGCAACTACTTCAGAAGATATAAATCAGACAACAAAAGACATGAAAAAATATGATAACACCTTAAAATGAAACACAATTTATTTTTCAACATTTGTCAGTGTCTTGCTTAACTACATACAATTAAATCATTGAACTGACTGACATTTATTGAAAGCAATATTTATTAAACAAGAAATATTCAAAACCTACATGCCCTGACAGCGTTGCCACGATTCACCCAAAATGTGTCAGTTTGTCATGTTCTCTATTTATATAGCCTATATAGTTATTGATTGTAAAGCAATATTATGTTATGTTAACCATGTAAAAGTGTGTTTATTTGTAGAGAACAGATCCTGAACTGAATACTTCAATGTGTTCTAAAGCTATAACGTTTTTTTTAAGTTGATTGTCATATAAAACACTACATTGAAGAAGCAGGGTTTGACAACAAAGATCCCATTTCGTAAATTAATGAAGCACATCAGTATCCCCGTCATGGGAAGCAGTGGAGTCATATCATCAATGAAACTTGTACATCGCAGGCCATATAGTTACCAGTTTTATAAGAAGTATACATATATTTGATATCGAGACTGGTAAATTGGTCAGGTCTAGCATCTTAACTGTCATTAGTATTATCTGCTTTTCAAGCCAAGTTGAGCCTAAGGGCTGGCTTGCGGATGTTGTAGCTCTGCATAGTCCTCAGCTAACTCCCTTGAATGGGTCTCATCTTTCAGTCAGTTCACAATCTTAGATCGATGGCCTCTCATCCAAGGACAGGCCATCTGCTTCTAAGCCAACAACAGTAATACTCCCACTGATTTTATAGTCAATTTCGATATGCATTTTGTGTATTCGAATAAGGCTAGCAGTGGAGTGAATTCAATAGTGGGTCCTGCTATCTTGGTTATAGTCTTAAATATTTCCCAGTATAGATGGACTGGCAGGCATTCCCACACAAGGTGGAAGAAGCCCGCAGGGTCGCAAAGGGAGCTGGGATATTGATTCAATCTCTCCATGTTAAATCTGTGTAAGTGCTGTGAGGTCCAATATAATAATTTGAAAAACTTAAAGTGGAGTAGTTTGTGCCTGTAATTATTCAACATAAGTTTAGTTTGAGAGGAGCAATAGCTCCATACACCAGAACCCATATCTTGCTCAACATCTACCATCCTCTCCTGGTGCTTGTACATATATCCATGCATAATGCATATAAGGAGTAGACCATTCCTGTTCGGTCTGCGTTTTGAATAAGATAGGAAAGTGGGGTTAGTCAGGCAGTTTGGCAGTGAAAGTGGGCCAGGTACAATAGAATGCATTACATTTTTAAAGTGCACAGCTACCTCATAAGGCATCCCTGCGTTATTCGATAGCCTTGGCTGCATGCCTTGTGTGCAGATAATTGAATATATCTAATACTGTAGTATTGCTGTCTGTGTGAAATTGATCCATGGTGAGGAACATGCTATCTCAATCTACATATTACTTTGTTATCCAGCACTGGGGAGAGGGTTGGGTTATTAATGAGAGGCAGATGTGGTGAATATATATACAGTCATGCCCAGCCCTCGCCACCATGTGCCATATTGAGCATTTAGTGCATTGGATCATCTGTATGTTCCAAGTCGGTCTCAATTCTTTGATAGCAATGCAGGTGTGGAGTTTACCTGTTGATATCTGATATTTCTCTAAGGGGACATAAGGAACAGCACCATTCTGGCAGTACTATATTGCCTTGTGATTGTGCGGTATGGTAGTATATCTCTAAATCTGGCAGTGCAAATTCTACCCGGTCGTATGGTGACATAAATGTCTCCTATTGCAGCTCTGGCTAGTGTCCTGCCCAGACCAATCTGATCAGTATTGTTTTTAGTTGAGCGAAGAAGGTTTGTTGTAGCAGTATTTGGATATTTTGAAAGAGAGGTAAGAATTTGGGAAGTACCAACATTCTGATCAATGCATTTCACCCTATTATAGACAATGGAAGTGTAATCCATCTATTGACTTGCTCCCAGGCACGGCCCGTGCAGGGCGTAATACCGGGGCGGTGACGTCAGGCGGGGGAGGGTCAGGGTGGGGGGTTGTAAAATGTGGGATATGGACCATTACAGGTAAGTACCGGAAAAAAAACAAAAAACGAATTTCGTTACCTGTGCTGCATCGCCAAATGTGATGCAGCGCGGGCAACAATTTTTTTTTTCCGGTACTTACCTGTAATGGTCCATATCCCGCATTTTACAACGCCCCAGCCTGACCCTCCCCCGCCTGACGTCACTGCCCCGGTATAACGCCCTGCACGGGCCGGGCCTGCTTGCTCCATCAGTTTAGCTAGTGCAGGGCCATAGTTGTTCAGCACTATTCACTGCATGTCTCTGATGAGTTTAATTCCTAAGGTGCTGACAGTGTCATCTCGCTAATGCCACCAATGTACTCTATGCCACTCTACTCTGAACCACTATATTCTATGCCACCGCACTCTATGTCACTCTTCTCTACTATGCACCACTCTCCTCTATGCCACTGCACTCCCCTTTGCACCACTTTACTCTATGCCACTGCACTCTCCTCCAGTCCACTCTACTCTACTGTATGCCACTTCACTCCACTGTATGCTACTCCACACCTCGTCACTCTATGGCACACCACTGTATGCCACTCTAAGCCAATCCACTCCATTCCACTCTATAAAATACCACGCTACGCCACTCAACCCCACTCCACTCCACTTCACACAATGCCACTCTATTCTATGTCAGTCTACTCTACTATACACCACTCTACTCCATGTCACTTCACTCTACTCTACTCCACTTTGCTCCACTCCACTTCACTCTACACCACTTCCATTTACCTCTCCATTCTACTCTACCTTAAACCACTCCACTCTACTCTGTGCTAGTCCACTCAGTCTACTCTGTGCACATTTCACCCTATGCCACTCAAATCTATGCCACTTCACTCCTCTATTCGTCACTCTACGCCACTCCACACCATTCTACGACATGCCACTCCTCTCTATTTCACTCCGCTGTACAACATGGCTCAGATACATTGGCAAAGCCAATAGCTCTAGCATAGGCAAAACCTATAGGCTTTCTATGCCAATGCTTCCTTTTGCTCCATTTGTATATACAGGCTTTTTCCACTTTTTCAAAGTTTTGATGATGTTAGTATTCCTCTCGTATTTCTATAGACTGATGAAGAAATACGACCGACAATGGATCCGAGAGCCATACATCTTTGGGGTGTGCTTCTCAGCCCCCCTTCTCTTGCTACTGTTGTTCCACCTTGTGCGCTAGAGCGGAAGCGAGGAGCGCACCTGCTGATTTTCCAATCTGCATATCCCGCACACGTGCCCTTGCAGAATGAGAGTCAGCAAGATGGAAGCGGCCTTTGATTGTGTTGTCTGCTCGGCAGAGGATACGCACAAACCGCGGGAAGTCAGGGGCTTCGTTTGATCCGCTCCTCCCACCCTGCCCCTTCGCCATCCCCCTGCATTGTGAGAAGGCGGTACCACAAAGGCAATCAGTGATGGCCGCCGCGCCCCCTGCTGCCAGGGCCTGCAGGAGAGGGGCTGCACCGAACGCAATAACTATGATAGATTCCGCCACTGCTCCGCTCTGACTAATGCAGCCACTAAACCCCGCCATGAATATCCGCCTTTGAAACGTGTCATATTTTCGGGAGGCCAATCAATCTCCAGCCCTCAGAGGGCCGCATTAAGATGCATTTGTCACTGTGAGTTTCTGAAATATTGATGGTATTATTGAGAGGGACCTGGCGTGAGCCTGCTGATGAAGAGGTGGGGGATAAAAAACACAGGGCGGCTCTGAAGGATTACCCCGAGGCGCAGGGACAGTATCCCGGGGCCAGGCCGCCGCCCTCACTCCATACGTCCGAAAACAGTCAAACTGGAGGAGGGTGTGGGAGCTGGGGGTGTAGGTAATGAGAAAAGAGAAATATAGAAATAGAAAAGAGAAAGTCTGCACATCACAGTAGCCTTATCCCCTGACTACTGAAGTTTTTCCTGTAACGTGGGAAGTATTTTTCACGTTTACCCAGGTCTACATCGGTCGAATGGTAGGTCTCTGATTCGATTTGTCTGGCAAGCTGTACGTATGGTAGTTTCTATATATCCATCCACCTATTGCTTCCATGCACCCATAAGCTGCATTCATACACCCATCGTTTATTCATACCTTTGTCTCATTCTCTGTCTGTCAGTCTCTGTATGCTGCCATCCATCCATCCATCCACCCATCCACCCACCCACTCCCCCACTCACTCACTCACTCACCCACCCATCCATCCGTCCATCCATCCATCCATCCATCCATCCATCCAACCATCCATCCATCCACCCATCCATCCATCCATCCATCCATCTTTTCTACTGCAGATTGGCAGATGCACTCCTTCTGCTTAGGCCTGAATACTTTGACTCACCTTCTAATGTGTTTGTAAAACTAATTAAGGCAGAAACAGGGATTTGAGCCTGACTAAGCATTACCAATAGAGAGCAAATTTCTTACTGATCAGGCCTTTTATCCTTGCACAAATGTCGCAAAGGCAAACCGAGCAAAATTTCTGCGATTAAAGATTCTGGGCTGAATCACAAAATATTTTTGACTGTTGCCATTACATTGTCCCCTTTTTGTAAAATCAAGAATCCAAAGTCTCGCACGGGTTGTGTAGCACTAGATCATCTGACTTTCTACACGATTCAAACTCAAGAAGAGTTTTAAAGATGTTCATGCTGTTGCTAAAGCAATAATGATCATGGTTTGCTGTGACAGCTATAATGTTATACTCAGTCCTTTGAGTGAAGTAAAACCTTTATCAGTCAATACGTGTTTCATTCTCAGGTGGTTGGCCCTGGGCTTAATCAAGGCTTTCAAGGATTATATTTAAAATGACATTTTTGGTAAATGCATTATAATAGCAAACACAGTACATTACTGACATAACATTTTTTGCTCTGATTCAGAGTTTGTCAGTTGGAAGGTGCAATTTAATGCACCCGATAAATTCCGATACGACATGGTGCTGAATTCATCAGATGAAATAAATAGCACAGACTCTGAATTTTAGGGGAGTAACATGGGGATTTTGGTGCTTTCTACTCCAAAATTTGCATGTTTTAGTAAATACCGTATTGTTTTTTCCCCTGATAAATTTTGGCTGTTTTGACCCGATAAAATATAATGAAGGGTGATATATTTAACACATCTGATAATTAACAGTTGCAGTAAATACCTCCCAAGTCGGAATTCCCATCCATGCAAAAACAGTGGTGTAGGCGGGCATCTCAGAATCAGGGCCTATGTCACTTAAAAACCTCAGTTGAAAGCATGTTATAGTTACCACTCAAGACAAAAAACCACTGAGAGTAGACCGTTACGGTGAGCTACAAAACAATAATTCCCGTCCCCAACTCACTGATCATGACATGTATGAAAAGGGGGGGCCCTCGGCCCCCCCGCACGCATGGCGGCGCGGCGACCGCCTCACCTCCTCTCCCCTCGGGTCCTTCGACGGTGGGGGCGTGCCCTGGGGGCGCGGCCCACCGCCGATTGGCCGGCGCCCCTCCTGACCCGGATTCAATGGACTGGTTCCGGGTCGGGGGGGGGCGGGCGATAGGAGGGGCCACCCGGCCCCTCGGGAATAAGAGGTAGGGAGCGCCCAGGAGACCCCCTTGTCCCTGGACGCTCCCTCGCTGAACGTTGTGCCCCGCGTTCGGGGCTTCTTTGTTTTGTAATTGCTTTCTGCTTTCTTTTTCAGGCACTCCGGAGCGGGAATTCGCTGGAAGTCGAGTTTGTACCGGAACGTGGTGATTCTCCCTTTTCTGCTTGCAGGTTTGGACGTCCGGAGTTCCAGCCGCGTGGGGGGCCAGGCGCATCAGAGCAGCGGAGAGCCTTGCCCGGGAGCATCGCCGAGGAGCAGGGAGCCGTCGTGAACAGCGCCTCGCCGATCACGGACTAGCAAGGGCGCGGAGTCGACGGGGAGAGCGCGGTACGGGTCGTTTTAAGGCCCCGTAAGGTATTGTGTGGGGCAGGGGACTTCGGTGGCGGGCCCCCCCCTTTTGAGAGCGGGGGTATTTTCTTATGTCCGGCTGAGGGCCTGTGAGCTCCCCCTCTGCCGCCGAGTCCTGGAAAACATAAACCGCACAATTATTTAAGTACGCCGCTGAGATACACGCGAGCGGCGGTAGCGATACGGGTCATTGTGTACCTTGCCACAGTGGATTATTATTATTATTATAGGAGCGTCGTTGAAAAAACGGGTTTGAGCGCGCTTTCTTAAACGGCAATCAGGCCGGGGAGGGCAATTTGAAACTGATTAGAAGGCAGCGAGGCAGGGTCGACCAGGGCAGCACCTGGATGGGAGACCCTATGAGAAGTGTACAAACCGGGGGGGCATTTATGTAACTGTTTTCACGCTGCATTCCAGTATTAAGTATAATTGATTAGGGAGGCTGCATCTGAGTGTTTAGTATAACCCATTGTACTGATTGTGACGCAGAGTGTGCAAGTTTTAAGAAAACGAGGCGGCATCTCTTCAAGTGTTTTTTCACTACTGTAGGGTATCAAATAGGGTGTGATTCTTTGTTCAAATATACAGAAGAGGTGTCATTTCATAAAGTGTTTTCCTACTGTGGTAATAACCATTAAGTGCCTTGTTGTTCAAGTAGTGGCACAAAACCGGAATAATTACAAGTCTTTGCTCAATAGTGTACCGGCCATGGGCTTAAGTGTTATGTGGAAGGTCGGTATTTAAGTTGGGTCTCCTACAACCTGTTCCTGTTTTGATTGCACAGTATTGATATTTTTTCAATTACAGGTTACCTTAACAACATTATCGGCACGTTTCACTCGCGACGTGGTAGGGGCTGTGACCACAGACCGTCATCGCCGGCGAGGACACAGGAGGGGTCGGTAAGAGGGGTACAGGGGGCTAGCACTCATCGCTCCTGGTGGCCGCCGGGTGGGTCTACATTAGGTTTACTCACCCCTTACATAAGCGGACAAGCCGCTGGTGTTGCGGTCGCCGTTGCATGGTGCTGAAAGCCCCCTGGTGACCCTCCATCTGCAAGGTACACACAGTTGACCTGTTGGGAACTAAGAGAGTAGGCAGCGGGTGTTTTTTTGGGCTAAGCGTCATGCCAGGCCCAAGGGGTGGTAAAAGGGGGTCCAACATGGAGGCTATGATGCGGGCTATGATGCGGGAGATGACCGACATTAAGCAACAGCTAGGACAAATTAAGGAGCGGGAAGCTCGGTTGGATGACAGGGAGAGTGAGGCACCGGGCCCGTCCGGGCGACCGATCCGCAAGAGGGTGGCACCAGTGCCAAGAGGGGAATTTGTCACTCCACAAGGGAAACCTAGATCCAAAAGACCCAAGGAGGCGGTTCCCACCACAGGCCCAGTGGATCCGTTACCTGCCGCACCGCCCACGGTGGTCCCACCCCCGCATGTGCCTACACCCATTGCCCCTGTGGTGCCGGTGCCGGCAGGTCAACCAGTAGACGCTGGGTCTGCTCCCGCACCGGTGCCCACAATCCCGGGTACAGGCTGGCCACACCCGGCGCCCGCCCTGCCAGCTGTGCCAGGACCACTGGGCATAACCCCAGTGGTACCTGTGGTCCCGGGGGGTAATGTAGACTCAATGCCACCCGAATTGTTATCTCAGTTAACGGCCATGATGCCATGGCTCCAAAAAGGGGGAGCCTTCCCGAATTCTGCAGACCATGCGGCAGAGGCGGCAAGGTTTGTAGAAAAAATCAGATCGGCACCGGTCGCCGACAGTGTTGCATTGCCAATTTCTTCTCCCCTTGCAGGTCCAAGTGTTCCCCAGCTGGACGGAGTTAAAGGGCAGCCGCCCCCGGTGCCCGCACTTGGTAAGGAAGTGGCATTGCCGCTCTTGGGGGACGGTGTGATACCTTCCAGGAGCGAAAATCTAGCTCAGCATGTGTCATTAGCTGTGAAAGAAATGATTTGGGCTGATAAATACGTGTACATTTATTCTTTATTGTTGGATAATAGGGAAATGGAGCAGGCAAAAGCACTGAAAGAGTGGATGCTCCCAAGTGAATGGAGGGCGCAGTGTACTAGATTCAGGGTTGAGGAAAATCTCAATAATTGGATGCAAGCATGGGCTGTTTTCACTGCAATTAAGGCTGAGCGTCCCCCAGATCTGCAGGCCGCATTGGCTTGCTACTCGAGCAGGATTGTGGGGTGGAGTCAACAGTATTCTGGGGAAGCATGGAAGGGTTATGATGTCAATTTTAGGAAGGCATTGGAATTCAATAGATCGTTGCCATGGGACTCGGTAGATTCCATGGCTTGGCACAAACAGTTCTCTGACACTGCACCTCCCCCTCAGTTCGGTGCGGTCAAGGTGTTCACTAGACCGCAGCAGCCCTTTCGGCCCCCCCCAAACGAGTGAAATACCTGGGAAATTTAGGGCAGGTGGGCCAGAGAAGAAAGGGGTGTGCTGGGATTTTAATAGGCGCACCTGCACAAGGGCCGCGTGTAAGTTTAGGCATGCATGTTCCTCCTGTGGGCACCCCTCTCATCCAGAAACTACCTGTAGGTCCAAGCAAGGTAACACAGGACAGAGGGGTAGGGGAAAGCCACTATAAGTCAGACAGGTTACGCCCCCCCACTCCAGTGGATGTGGTGGCAATGATTCCATTGTTGAACAGATACCCTGACCACAAAGCGGCCACCCTACTCCAGGAAGGTTTTTCTAAAGGTTTTAGGATCCCGGCCGGGGGATACACAGGCAGTGCGCACTGTAGAAATCAATTATCAGTCAAACACAATCCGGCTGTTGTGGCCGCCAAAATTGACAAGGAGCTTTCCTTAGGCAGGATAACTGGCCCTTTTCCCGCAGTGCCAGTACCCAATTTTGTGTGTTCCCCACTGGGAGTTGTCCCCAAGAAAGAGAAGGGACAATTCAGATTGATTCATAACCTGTCAGCGCCAAAGGGGGCGTCACTGAATGATGCCATTGACGAAGGTATCTGTAGTGTTAAGTACGCCTCTTTTGATCAGGCTGTTACCTTATTGCAGGCCACTGGACCCGGGGCGCTGATGGCGAAATCAGACATAGAATCCGCCTTCCGCCTCCTCCCAGTCCACCCGGCGGACCAGCATCTTTTAGGTTTCACCTTTAGGGATAGGTTCTACATGGATAAATGCATGCCTATGGGTTGTTCTATTTCTTGCGCCTACTTTGAGATGTTTAGTTCATTTCTTGAATGGGCCATGAGACAAGTGACGGGCCATCAAAGGGTCATGCATTACTTAGATGATTTCCTCTTCCTCGGTACAGCGGGTTCTCAGGAGTGCGCACTGGCATTGCAGGAATTTTGCGTGCTCATGCGGGCTTTTGGGGTCCCGCTTGCGCCTGGGAAGACGGTGGGCCCGACCACCTGCTTGGAATTTCTGGGCATCGAGATTGACTCAATGGAGAGATGTTTTAGACTACCTAGGGACAAGGTGTGCAAATTCAAGACATCGCTACAGTTATGCCTCCGGAAGGAGAAGGTCACTTTGCAGCAATTACAGGAGGTGGTAGGGCAATTGAATTTCGCACTAAGAATCATCCCAATGGCTCGCCCTTCTCTCGCTCCATCGCGCACGCGATGAAGGGGCTGAAGGAAAAGCACCACCGCACGCGCCTATCGTCTGAAATTCGCCAGGATATGCTCATTTGGATGGCATTCCTGGAGGATTTTAACGGTAGGGTGGTCTGGCCCGGCCCGCTCACGACATCGGCGGAGTTGGGACTATGGACTGATGCGGCCGGTAGTGTGGGTTTTGGTGCCATCCTAGGGAATAGGTGGGTCGCTCAACAATGGCCAGAAGAATGGAACACATGGGGTTTGCTCAGCAACATTGGCTTCCTGGAACTTTTTCCAATATGGGTGGCACTGATGGTTTGGCCCGAACACCTATGTAACCAATCAGTGGTGTTTTGGTCAGATAACATGACAGTGGTGGAATGTATCAATCAGCAGGGGGCGCGGTGTCCTTTCATACTTCGTCTGATCAAAGAAATTGTTCTGCGGTGCCTTAAACTGAATGCTAACTTTAGAGCCAAACATGTCCCTGGTGTTTTAAACAATGCTGCTGACTCCCTTTCTCGCTTCAAAATGCAGGTTTTCAGGGAACATCTCCCCACAGCAGACCCCTCGCCAGCACACTTCCCAGCAGTACTTTGGCAGATTGGTGCCCCAGATTACAGGACCTCGTGGTCGCTAGCCTAGCCCCCAGGACCAAGACGGCTTACGAAGGGGCGTTTCTGTCTTATTGTTCTTTCTTGGGGCCACAGTGGGAAGTGCTTTGGGCGAAGGAGGATGGGTTTGCAGCCTATTTAGAATGGATGCACAAAGAGGGGCGCTCAGTGGCAGCGGCGACCAGACATAGGGCAGCAGTGTCATTCTTCGCTCAGGCTAGGGGCTTCCGGGATCCCACTAATACCTTTATGATACGCAAGGCTTTAAGGGGATGGCGCCGTATTCAGGGACACCAGAAGGATAAGAGGAAGCCCATGGGGTTGGCCCGGCTAACAGCCTTACTGGGCACGCTGGAGATTGTTTGTAACTCGGAGTGGGAAGTGCTTCTATTTAAGGCGGCATTCTCCCTGGCATTTTATGGGGCGCTGAGAATTAGTGAACTTGTGGCAGGATCCAAGTCTGACATATTAGGTGGCTTGCAGAAGGCTGGGGTGACGATAAGGGGTGACACCATGTGGGTGATTATCCAGAAATCAAAGACCGATCAAGAAGCTAGGGGTCACACCATAGTTCTGCAACGGGCCCCCGCCAACCCGTGCTGCCCGGTGAGGCACGTAGAATCACTCATGGGACTGATGGTCGGTTCAGCAGGCAGGGCGTTGCTCTGTCACGCCGACGGGAGCCCCTTGACCAGGTATCAATTCAGGAGAGTGTTCGAAATAGGGGTTACAAAAGCAGGTCTTGATCCTAGAGATTTTGGATCTCATTCCTTCAGGATTGGGGCAGCAACTGAGGCGGTGGCGGGGGGCCTCCCGGTGGAAAGAGTGAAGACAATTGGGAGGTGGTCATCAGACTGCTATAAACGTTATGTTCGGATTGACATGCTATGATTACTTGTCACTCACGCTTGGTCTCTTTCCGCTCTCTTACAGTTTCTCAGACCTGTTACGCAGGGGAGGAATTTGTCGTCAGGCACCGCCAATATTCATCAGCACGGAGCGGCGAACAGGAAACAACAAAGAACAATGTCTGGATTGTCGGTCATTCATATGTGAAGCGAGCGGAATGTGTCTTCCTGTCAGGTGACAAGAAAGAAAGGGCGGCACAACTAGGGTTGAATATCACGTTCTTTGGCAGAGGAGGGTTGTGTCTTCACGAGTTTAGGGGATTCTTCCATGGGCTGTTAGCACGCCAGCGGTCTCCACCGTCAGTGGTGATACTTCACCTTGGGGAGAACGACTTGGCAACACTGGGCAGGCGCATCTTGATTGAAGAGATTATCTCAACAGCGGGTTGGATAGCTAGGACCTGCCCCGGGTGCACGCTAGTATGGTCACAACTCATACCTCGACTTCAGTGGCGGGGGGGTCATTCGGTCAGGGCGTTGAATCACTCGGTAAAGAGGATCAACACACGGTTGGATAGGTTGTTTCGAACCCCCGTGTTACAGTCAATACCTCATGGGTGCATCTGGGGTCACAAGTATTACTTGAAGGACGGGGTTCATTTGACAGAAGAGGGTAATGTCCTATGGTCTGACAATATCTGGGCTTGGCTAGAGGGCTGGGATAAGAGGAGTGTGTCCTTAGGCAGGGGCTAGAGGGGGAGGCCAGATCGTCGGTTAACAATACTGGCCTGTGGCGGTAAGGTCATTATCGGTGAGCACATATTTGAGGTCTGAGGGGGCGGGCATCATCCTATGGAGGTTCCCGCCCGGGGGGAGGGGCCTGCGGGCCACTCCCAGTACTCCAGGGGCAAGGTAATATGCAAAGGAGCGCGGGTAGGAGTAGTTCACGCTTTCCTTAGGCTGGTAGCCACCCCGCGCGCGTGGACTCATGACGCCACCGGCGCAGAGTAAGGGCCCTCCTTTAGTGGGTAAATGGAGTTTGGGGCGTAGACCGGGCAATTCCCGGGGTAACACTGCGCATGCGCACTTCTAGGGGGGAGGCGCAGCTTGTAGGACCTGACACCGGTAGTGACCCTGCCATATGGCCAGAAATGTACAAAAATCAAGGTAGGATGTTTAGTTTAAGCTAGGAACAACTTGTATTAGAGTTTTGTTAAGGTCAGGCTCTCAAACTTGTTGATAACAATTGTATAACTGAATGTCCTGCTGATTTTTGTATTCATTGTTGATTATGCAATTAAAACCTTTTTTAATTTCATACTTTAATAAATACGTCCGGGCGACTAGCGCCCGCCTTCCAAAAAGTAAAACACGTCTCGTGTCCACGTTCCTGGGTGTTGGGTGCCGGATTGGGGGGGAGGCGGCAGCTAGTCGCTGACCATGTGAAAAGGGGGGGCCCTCGGCCCCCCCGCACGCATGGCGGCGCGGCGACCGCCTCACCTCCTCTCCCCTCGGGTCCTTCGACGGTGGGGGCGTGCCCTGGGGGCGCGGCCCACCGCCGATTGGCCGGCGCCCCTCCTGACCCGGATTCAATGGACTGGTTCCGGGTCGGGGGGGGCGGGCGATAGGAGGGGCCACCCGGCCCCTCGGGAATAAGAGGTAGGGAGCGCCCAGGAGACCCCCTTGTCCCTGGACGCTCCCTCGCTGAACGTTGTGCCCCGCGTTCGGGGCTTCTTTGTTTCCCACCCACCATCCCTTGGTACAAAGTTTAAGCAGCGTTATGTCCGGTTTAATGGTAAGTTTCAAAGGTATGGACCGCGGGAGAGAGTAGGCTGTTGTTGTATTCTGTGATCTGTTGTTAGGACTTTTTCCCCTTTGTAGAGAAGTGATGTGTGAAGTGAACTGTATTTGAAGATATGTGTCTTTAGGCCTTTTTTCCCTTTGTAGCTATACGTTGATATTGTAATTTTGAGTAACATGAGTGAACCGAATTGTAATGTTATGCCATGTGTCGTTAGGCCTTTTTTCCCCTTTTAGCTATGCGTGGATACTGTTATTTATTAGCCAGTGTAGTTGTCCTTTAGAATTTTTCCATAGGTCGTCGTATTTATTAGGTATGGGACATGCGGTAAGGTCATTATCGGTGAGCACATATTTGAGGTCTGAGTCAAGTCAAGTCAAGTCAAGTCATAAAATTTATATAGCGCACTACATACCCGGAGGGTTTCAAGGCGCTTGGGGAGGGGAGGGGGGCTAGATATCCTTAGGGAGGGGGATTATTTGTCAAATACCCACGTTTTAAGTTGTTTTCTGAACGCTAGGTGATTCTGGGTGAGGCGAAGGTAAGCGGGGAGTGAGTTCCATGTTTTGGCAGCCAGGTATGAGAAGGATCTGCCTCCCATGGTGGTTTTGTTGATGCGAGGGACAGTGGCGAGTGCTTGGCTGGAAGAGCGAAGTTGGCGGGAGGGGGTGTAGAAGGACAGTCGAGAGTTGAGGCAATCTGGTCCGATGTCGTAGAGTGATTTGTGTGCGTGGGTAAGCAGTCGGAAAGTAATCCTCTTATTGACGGGTAGCCAGTGGAGGTCTTTAAGGTGGCCAGAGATGTGTTCATTGCGTGGGATGTCTAGTATGAGCCTGGCTGAGGCGTTTTGGATTCGTTGTAGTTTCTTCTGGAGTTTGGCGGTGGTACCTGCGTAGAGGGTGTTTCCGTAGTCCAGTCGGCTCGTGACCAGGGCATGGGTGACTGTTTTCCTGGTTTCGGTGGGGATCCAGCGAAATGTTTTTCTGAGCATGCGAAGGATGTTGAAGCAGGATGAGGATACGGCGCTGACTTGTTTGTTCATTGAAAGTGAAGAGTCCAGGATGACGCCAAGGTTCCGTGCGTGGTCTGTCGGGATGGGTGCTTTTCCGAGGGCTTCCGGCCACCAGGAGTCGTCCCATGCAGAGGGGGATTTACCTAAGATGAGGACTTCTGTTTTGTCTGAGTTCAGTTTCAGACGGCTTTGTTTCATCCATTCGGCGACTTCTTTCATTCCTTCGTGTAGGTTAGTTTTGGCGGTGCTGGGGTCCTTGGTGAGAGAAAGGATCAGTTGAGTGTCATCCGCGTAAGAGATGATGTTGAGGTTGTGTTGGCGGGCGATGGTCGCGAGGGGGCTCATGTATACGTTGAAAAGGGTGGGGCTAAGTGAGGATCCTTGTGGTACGCCGCAGATGATTTCAGAGGCCTCGGACTTGAATGGTGGGAGGCGGACTCTCTGGGTTCTTCCGGAGAGGAACGAGGTGATCCATTCCAGTGCCTTTCCTTGGATTCCGATGTTTCTGAGGCGCTGTAAAAGGGTGCTGTGGCAGACTGTGTCGAAGGCTGCAGAGAGGTCGAGGAGGATGAGGGCGACTGTGTCTCCATTGTCCAGTAGAGTTCGAATGTCGTCTGTTGCTGCGATGAGGGCGGTCTCAGTGCTGTGTTTTGCTCGGAAGCCAGATTGTGAAGAGTCGAGGGATTTGTTGGCTTCGAGGAAGGCGGCGAGCTGGTTGTTGACAGCTTTCTCGATGACTTTGGCCGGGAATGGAAGAAGTGAGATGGGGCGGTAGTTTTTGAGTTCGGTGGGGTCTGCTGTTGGTTTTTTCAGAAGGGCGGTGAGTTCAGCGTGTTTCCAGTCTTCTGGGAAGGTAGCGGAGTTGAAGGAGCAGTTGATGACGTCTCGGAGGTGCGGAGCTATGACGGAGTCTACTTTGTTGAAGATGTGGTGAGGGCATGGGTCTGTGGGGGATCCAGAGTGGATGGAATTCATCAGGCGGATGGTGTCCTCAGTGGTGATTGGGTTCCAGGCGTTAAGGGTGTTAACGGGGGGAAGAGAGTCAGCTGATGGTGGGGTGGGTTGGCTTCCGGGTTGGTTGTCAAAGCTGTTGTGGATGTCAGCAATCTTGTTGTGGAAAAAAGAGGCTAGGGAGTCGCAGAGGGTTTGAGAGGGGGTGATGTCGTTGGAGTTGGCCGAGGGGTTGGAGAATTCCTTGACGATGTTGAAAAGTTCCTTGCTGTTGTGGGCGTTGTTGTCGAGTCGATCCTTGAATGCTGTTTTTTTGGCTTTTCGGATCAGTTGGTGGTGAGTACGGATGGCGTTTTTGAAGGTGACTTTGTTGCTGGTGGATGAGTCTTTTTTCCAGGCCTTTTCAAGGGAGCGGCATAGTTTCTTGGATTTCTTGAGGTCCTCGTTGAACCATGAGGCCTTCTTGCTTTTGTGTTGGCGTTTTTTCAGTGGTGCTAAGGTGTCTGCGGTGTTGGATAACCAAAGGGTGAGGTTGGAGGCGGCCTCGTTGGCGTTAGAAGAGAGGGCTGGGGAGGTTTGAAGGAGCGATGAGGAGATCTGTTCCGTGGTGATTTTGTTCCAGTTTCTTTGTAGAGTTGGTTGGAGGTGGATGATGGGTTTCGGCTTGTTGTAGGTGAAGTGGACGCAGCTGTGGTCAGTCCAGAGGAGCTCCGTAGTGTGGTTGAAAGAGACATGGTTGCTAGAGGTGAAGATGGGGTCGAGTGTGTGACCTGCGATGTGGGTGGGGGAGGTGACCAGTTGTTTAAGTCCGAGGTTGGCGAGGTTGTCTAAGAGGGTGGCGGTGTTGTGGTCGTTGATCTTCTCAAGGTGGAAGTTCAGATCTCCCAGGAGGATGTATTCTTTGGAGGGGAGCGCGTGTGGAGTGATGAAGTCCGTGATGTCTTCACTGAATTTTGCGCGTGGTCCTGGTGGTCTGTAGAGGAGGGTGCCTCTGAGTGTGGTCTTGGGGTCGATGTGGATCTGGAAGTGGAGGTGTTCGGAGTTGGCGAGGTTGGCGTCAGAGCTGGTTGAGATGCGGATTGATTTCTTGTGGACGATAGCGATTCCTCCTCCTGTTTGGTCGGTGCGGTCTTTGCGTGTAATCTTATAGTCGTCAGGGATAGCGATGGCGATGTCGGGTGCGGAGGAGGCGTTCATCCATGTTTCCGTTAGGAAGGCGACGTCTGGAGAGATGGTGTCTAGTAGGTTCCAAAGGTCAATGGCGTGTCTGTGGACCGAGCGGGTGTTGAGAAGGATGCATTCTAGGTGGTTGGGGTCGGGAATCTGTGGTGTGGTCGGAGCGGGGACGTTGACGGTGCCGCTGAATTTGCAGGAGAGGCAGGAGAACGATCCATGGGTGCGTCCTGGAGCGGCTTGGATGCAGTTGGGGGCGCGACCGGGGTTAAGGGCTAGGAGGGCGGCGGCATCGTAGGTAATGCGGGGGGGCTGGGGAGCGCGAGGGGCAGGGGGTCTGGCGCTGGGCGCGGTCCAGGCGCGGACGGGCGTAGACGGGCTTACCTTTGGCGCACCTCCGGCGTGTCCGAAGCGCGTGGACGCTGCGCGTGGGGGCATTGGCCATAAATGGAAGGTGGGGGGGAGGGGCGAGGGCGCTTCAGCTGGGAGGCGGGGCGGGCAAAGGACGACGACAACAACAACAAAATGGAGGTGGGGGGGTCAGGGGGGCAGGAGCGCTAGGGCAAACGAATGCTGAAGAGAAAAAGCGGCGAGGTGAACACACAATGAGTCACGCTAGCACAAATGCACAATGAGTCACGCTAGCACAAATGCACTTACAATCGGCAAATCAGTAAATACAATGATTAAAATGCCAAAGCGGCAGTTCCAGCAAGCAGCGTAATGGGGGCACACAGCAGGCAGTAATTGTGAATGCAGACCAGGTCAGGGCTTAAGCGCTGCAGAAACGATACCTGAGCAGCATCAGCAGGGGAGCGACCACTCAGCTTGGAAGCAGAGAGTGAGTCACGGCGCTTCCTGGTGTGGGCGCGCTGTTTGTTGTCTGTGGGAGGGCGCTTCAGCTGGGAGGCGGGGCGGGCAAAGGACGACGACAACAACAACAAAATGGAGGTGGGGGGGTCAGGGGGGCAGGAGCGCTAGGGCAAACGAATGCTGAAGAGAAAAAGCGGCGAGGTGAACACACAATGAGTCACGCTAGCACAAATGCACAATGAGTCACGCTAGCACAAATGCACTTACAATCGGCAAATCAGTAAATACAATGATTAAAATGCCAAAGCGGCAGTTCCAGCAAGCAGCGTAATGGGGGCACACAGCAGGCAGTAATTGTGAATGCAGACCAGGTCAGGGCTTAAGCGCTGCAGAAACGATACCTGAGCAGCATCAGCAGGGGAGCGACCACTCAGCTTGGAAGCAGAGAGTGAGTCATCGGGGCGGGCATCATCCTATGGAGGTTCCCGCCCGGGGGGAGGGGCCTGCGGGCCACTCCCAGTACTCCAGGGGCAAGGTAATATGCAAAGGAGCGCGGGTAGGAGTAGTTCACGCTTTCCTTAGGCTGGTAGCCACCCCGCGCGCGTGGACTCATGACGCCACCGGCGCAGAGTAAGGGCCCTCCTTTAGTGGGTAAATGGAGTTTGGGGCGTAGACCGGGCAATTCCCGGGGTAACACTGCGCATGCGCACTTCTAGGGGGGAGGCGCAGCTTGTAGGACCTGACACCGGTAGTGACCCTGCCATATGGCCAGAAATGTACAAAAATCAAGGTAGGATGTTTAGTTTAAGCTAGGAACAACTTGTATTAGAGTTTTGTTAAGGTCAGGCTCTCAAACTTGTTGATAACAATTGTATAACTGAATGTCCTGCTGATTTTTGTATTCATTGTTGATTATGCAATTAAAACCTTTTTTAATTTCATACTTTAATAAATACGGCCGGGCGACTAGCGCCCGCCTTCCAAAAAGTAAAACACGTCTCGTGTCCACGTTCCTGGGTGTTGGGTGCCGGATTGGGGGGGAGGCGGCAGCTAGTCGCTGACCATGTGATGTCTGAACTGATATCATCGATCACATCAGTGATCAGTGACGAAATATGTGACCAGTAACATCATACATATAGTTACTGACATTACAATATGTATGACAAGGCATGCAGCGGGTGTAACACTTTTGGCGATGTGGAGTATCAAGGCTGATACACCAGTGATTTTTATTTAACCCCATTTTAGCCACTTGGTTGAGGTGGAAAAACTCCTCTCAAAGAAGTATTTTCTATATTTTCAGTTTTTCAAGAATTTGTAGAAAATAGTTATTGTATTTTTTTTTAACATATCTTAGCTTTGAATTTCACGTTCTATATTTCTTTAACTAAACTGTTGTTTGTTGTGTTGTTACACCACATACCCTATGCATGAAGTGCCCAGACTTCTGGTAATGGCTGAGGGACAGAGGTGGTTGGTGGTTGCGGGCAACAGCAGATATGGAGCACAGCCTATCAACCAGCCGAGGCCGCTGCAGGTAAGAGCAGTGGGGAGGTGGGGCCAGGTGAGGGGGGATTTCGAGAGGCGACCATGAGGGAAAATTATTTATTTATTTAATTTTCCCTTGTAGTCATCTCTCGAAATTCACCTCACCTGGCCCCACAGCCCCACCGTTCTTACCTGCAGCGGCCGCTTCGAGGTCTTTGCAAAAGTTCATCGTTCCAGTGGAGAAGAACATATGTACATTGCCCTATGATAGTGATTGAGGTGGTCTGATTTTTCCACTTCTAGGGCAACTAAAAGCTACTGCATGTGACTGCCAAGCTGGGATTGGCCATCAAGCTTTGACCGCTAGATTTAATTGGGTATATGTAAGGTCTGCTAAGTAAGTCAGACTTGAACAAGGCACAAAATTCATCAAAAAGAAAACGATCACCCAAAGCGTAACAGCAACTGTCAGCATCCACCAGCGATCATTGTAGATGCTGTGCTGCTTTCACACCTGACTTACTCAGCCGGCCTCGCATATGTCCAATTAAACTACTCGTCTCAGCATCATCGCAGCACTACAAGCTTCATTAATTGATCTATGGCCTAAAATACATGACCTCCACTGGACCACCTTTTCTCTTGCTTCAGATGCCTTAAATCCTTTCTCGTCCTGATGATGACCCACTAATTTGTTCTCATGGGTCAAAACACTGACAACATATAAGTGCCATAACATTCTTATTTGGACTTATTTGCATTGCCTGCTAAAGTCCTATGCCTCAATGCAACTTTTCAACGTATATATTCATTACCTTTTGGGTAAAAAAACGTTCATGTTAACATTTGTTTCTACAATATTTGTATATGTAGGACCTTTCACTTCACTGAGTACTGTCATGCCCATATTTACTAATTATCTGTAATTAGATTTTCCTGTTTACAATAAATTTTCTTGTGATTTACCTTTGAATTGTTTGTGTCCCTTGTCTTTAGTTGTATTGGAAATAGATGTATTGCAATTAATATCCTCGCTCTTAGAAGTGTATATATATCGAAGAACAACCCTTGTTGTTGTCTGTGTTATGTATTCATGATCCCAGGGCTTGAAGTAGGATGAAAAAACAGGAGGGGGGTCTCTCATAGGGGTGTGGCCGCTGTAATTAAGGGTGTGGCTTAAAACACTTAAGCTAAAAATCTGTGCTTAGCATAGTGTGCTGCCCGACTGGTATTTTGCAAGATTCTGCCCATTCATCCCGATACATAAGACAACAAGTAACATTACACCTACAACAAGTCCCGACTATTGGCTTTGTCCATGATTGTAAGTTGCATACGATAAATAAGCAACACCTATCACTTCGTTGTATATAGTACTGAAAATGCTACTGGCTTTTGTGGATGAACTTGTGAGGTAAGGCTAGAGCAGCCACCTTCGAGCTGAGGAAACAGGTTCAAGACGTCCTGAGTTTCAATAAGTGAATAATATGCCCTTGTGCAATGTAACTGCTGCTCATGTGAAGTGCCCCAAGTTTGCGCTATATAAAACTGAAAACGTGTCTCTTTGAAGTTACATCAAAGGTAGTGACGGGTTGTACTATTGCAGAGTTAAGGTTTTTTTTTCCCACCCAGACGGTAAAAATGGAGAGCCTGATAGGGACCCGTCTCGGCACCTGCTTTTAAAAACTGCCGGTGCTGAGCACTGGCAGGGCCTGGCCCACTTAAAGCCCTGCATGGTCCTCTTAACCTTTTGGTTGTCCTATTCTGACTCCTATTATGTTTGATTCAGAGCTCTGTTTTAAATGGTGTGGAAAGGGAGGGATGGTTAGGGAAGCAGAGATGTGAGGCAGTAACCCGCAAGATGAAAGGTAGTGAGCGCTGTGCTTATCACACTAGTGTGAAATTTGTGTTATGTTAGTTAAATCTCATGTAATTCGTTATTTCTGGGTTTCAACTTTTTCGTCTTTTATTTTCTGACTTCAGTTATGCCTTTTCTTGTATTTTTCGAGTGTTAAATATCTAATGGGTGCTGGAAAACGGAAGTGCATGGCTGCCTTAAGGCATCTCCAACTTAAACCCGTCTCCCACTGGTATCTGCATTAATTTTTGTAAGAGATATGTATTTTGTATAATGCACACAGTGTTGCAGTTTTGCCTATCCGCAGTCTATAAGCCTATTGAAATATAATTTCATAAAAATCTACTAGCAGCATAGGCACTGGAAGGGAGACTATAATCCAGAAACATTAGGAGTGTGTGGTTTATGCCTATTTATTTGTATATAGGTGAGAGAGAGAAAGCCTTTTTTGCCATATTAACCCTAGGCTTCAGATTGGCTAGTTAAACAGCATTAATTTAAACAGTTGGTCAGGAAGCTGCCTATGGCGCTCTTTGTGTACAAGGCATATACACCCTTATTCCAACAGCAATAGATGATCGATGCACCATTAGTTGAAGATTGGACGTAATGTTATCAATGGCGGCTGTTCCAGGGAAGCAACAGTGAGGAAGGGCGGGGGTTAAAAAAAATTCACTTACTTGCCGGCCGGCCGACTAGCCGGCCGCCGCCTCTCCTCCATCCTCTTCCTGGCTTCTTCTGGTCAAATAGGAAGCACCAGGGCTCCCAGCTTCCCCAGAGCCAATCACAGTGCTGCAATGCAGCGTTGTGATTGGTTTGAGTGACATAGTTCAGCGCTCAGCCAGGGAATGGGAGCCTGGGCATGTTCTCCACTCAGGCTGTAATGCAGCCTGCGTGGAGAACATGCACAGTACGCATGACTCTTTGGCAATCAGTCATTGCGCACCCACAGAGTGCCCACCACTCACCCCCTGCTCTGAGAGCAGAGCAGATCCGCCCTGCCACTACATGTTGCCACAGCAGGAACAAATTAAATAATAATAACGTCAAATTATTATCATTTTATTTTTCCTTTTTTTACACTGCGAGAAGCAGTGGAGCAATGCTCCCCCGCCTTAGCAGAGGAGCCATCACTGAATGTTATTCTATGTTATCTTTTAGTGTTTTTTGCCATTAGTATGGCTTCACTGCCCTGTCAGAGTTCACAGAACTTTGCGATCTTGACGATTCCATCACAGACTGGACAGTTGGATATCTAGTTGTTTGAGTTTGATTATCAATAGTATCTGTGTGGATAATGTGCTGTTTTCATCTGTATAGATGGTTGTAAGTGTGTGAATAGCCAGAACCTGAACTTTGATGGTGACGTTCTCCCAAGAAGACATGCCACAGGCAGTGAGGACCGATGATTACATTTTATTTGAGAGGAGGCATCATTCTCAGCCTTCTTCCTACCAAGCTATTTACTCAGACATAGGATATGGAGATATTATATGTTAATGAGAATAGATCAGTTCACTGTATCTTCTGCCAGATGTAGACAACAGATGTACGATCAGCTCATGCCTGCACCTGGTTTATTGGATAATAAAGCAAGGTGGAACATTTGTTTTGTCTGGGGAGCTACTCCAGTCAATGAAAAGCGGACCGAGGAGTGGATTGGGAATTAACAAACAAGGATAAGTGGGAGAACTGAGCAGCAACAAATGCAGATCTTAAAAGAAGAACACACAAAGTTAACCCAGCACACTTCAAAGAACAAGTAATAAGCAATAAACAGTTTTCAAATGCCAATTTTTTACAAAGAAGAGTCAATGTTATGTAGTCGTATCAAACTTCATCCTTTATTTTTCTGTTTTAAAACGTTTTGCAACCGCCAACGCGTTTCGTCCACCAACTGACTTCTTCAGGGCTCACAGTATGTATTTGTTGCACTGTCATATGAGTATTGCCAACATATTTTGACCAATTAGTTTTGAGAACAGTTAGCACCATGAGAATATAATATATTTCACTTCAGGTAATATTCCATGTTGAATTTGTATCAAGATAAAATGTAGTTCGGGCAGCACGGGCATCCACTTTAAAAGGCAGCTGCATTTGAAAACTGTTTATTGCATATTACATGATCTTTGACGTGCGCTAGGCTAACTTTGTTTGTTGTTGTTTTTGGGAAAGCCGGTTGGGTGACGACTGGCTCCCCAGTTATTGGAGGTATAGGGGATTGTGCCTCAAGCCCCTTTGCACCTTTTGTATCTGATAACTAGGGATGTTACGACATGTGCGGTGCTTTGATCCTCAAAAACCCTTGTAATTTAGATCTTAAAAGAAGGTTTGGAAAGAGAGTAGCAAAGACTTAACTTAGAGGTATTATGAAATGACAACCTTACCCCATACCATCATAGACATTGTTTTCAGTACTTGCCTTTTAACCCTCAAATCATTGATATCAGGTGTGTCAGTCTAATTAACTTAATAGAATTAAAACAAGGGTACGACACCAAAAATGCATTAAGTTGGGTTACCGTGATACACCTGAGGGTTTATTTTCGAGGTAATTTGCAAGGTTGTGGTTGTGTTTTTCATGACAAACAAGGATGTAAACTTGCTTCACTTCTGCACACTATTAGAGGTGGGTGCAGCAACAAATTTACAAGGAGAGTCGAGCCGAGGCAAGGGAATGGCTCCGATGTTTGGGCCCGTGCACAAGTTTATAAAATATTTGCTATTTAAAACATACAACAAACATCATGTAAATAGGATAAAGTCTCTTCAAAATTCAAAAAGGCGCATTTCTTTAACACGTGGAAGATTTGATATTCACAGGGTACAGTGCAACACTGCAATGAGAACTACTTATTAAAAATGAAAGTTTGTGCAACTGGTTGTCTGAACTCCCAAATTTGAAAGTGCTTTTATACGTGATAATGAAGAGAAAAGAGTTTTGGTGAAACAAAATATTTGCTTAATTTAAATGGGAAGCCGCAATTTAACCAGGGTTCCAGGTTTCATTTTGTACCGATCAGCCAGTTAAAGGGTATCTATTTGTTTTCCCTTATGTTAAAGTTTTATTTGTACCTCTTAGTGCATTTTTTGAACAATAGAGTGAGTTCGACCGGAAGGTATTGGATCACTGTACATGAGCACCAGTTACAGTACAGAAGGTCACATGCATTTTTAGTATGGAGAAATTAAGTGATTTGCCAAGAATCACAGGATGTTGATCTGATGCCTAGATTCGAACCTGGTTCTCCAGTTTCATAGTCTGCAGCTCTGGTCATAACATGACATCTTGGGCATAGGGGGAAGGCAGGCAGAAGCCACATTAAAGCTTGGCTTGTTATGGGCTCGAGGATCCAACAGTACCTCGAGCTGAGCCAGAGCCAGGCCTCAGACTCGAGTTTGGCTCGCGCTTTCAGTAGCTCACCCACATCTACACAACTTGGCACCCATCTCTTGCTCTTGTCCATCTATGGTGCCTTTCATGCAGCTGGGCAGGGCAGCAAGGTCCACTACACTGACACTGTAGGGTTGTATCATAGGATATCTTTTCCGTATAATAACATTGGTCACAGCAATCAAGTACATATTTCCATGTTATACCATACAGAGGGGGCCCTTTGATCTTAAATGCCACATCTGTTTCATGGTCTATTTTTACATGCACCGGGCTGGCCTTTCTTTCAGCTCTTGCCAAGTGACTATTTATTTTCAGTTGACATGAAGCTTGCTTTCCAGGACGGGTACAAATCAGTAAGCAGTGTTGAGTCTTTTATCCCTAAATGAGTTTTCAGCAGCCAGTGCCTGCTGGATTGATTTACCCACGAACGAGGTCATGAACGCGTGTTACTCTCACACATGATCACCTGTTCCATGACCCACGATAGAGCAGATTAATACAAAACTAGGAAAAACACAGCAGTAAAATAAAATATGGTTGTAACCTGTAACTAATGTTCACAATAGGTGCAAAGAGCACAGAATAAGTCGAAAAAGTGCAGTTTATTTGTTGTAGTGACATCATATATGCCACTGTAGGTAGGGTTGAGATGCACGTTTCAAGAAAAAGTACCTTGGCAGAGGAGAAAACAGACAACCTTTTTTTTGTTCCAAAGGCCACTTGCAACTGGGAGCAAGTTGAGTTCATATGTTTCAAATTTGGTTAAACCGTACACAGCGGTATGGGCTGGGGTGGGATTTATAACCCCTGCCCATGTCCCCAAGGTACACCAAGCAAGCAGAAAACATTTTTCTGTGACCCTTGGCATGCGTTTTACATAATCCGTTTTTTATGTCTTTTGTTAGACTTTCACCTGTTATTGGGTAAGCAGTGTGGTGCTTAGACCTGTTATCCATTTTCTGGTGCTGGAAGTAATCTCATTGTTTACATACTCACTAACTTACATGTCCTTACCCATTCACTAGTGAAACATTTTAAATTGCCGCAGAGATTGTTCAGCTAGACCACCACTGAGACTCTGACTATATCATTTACATCATCTATATATATAAAAACGAATGTCTGTCTGTCTGTCGGTTTGTCCTTTATGCAATACTACACCATTCATCTGATCACCATGAAACTTTGGGAAGTTGTTGAGTACACTTCCCCAAAGGTTTCTCGCACAATTTTTTTTTAAAATATCGGCCCCCCAGGGCCCTCATAATCTTTCGAATACTGATGTACGCACAAGACGGAAAAACAAAAAATCGCCATGAAACTTTGGGAAGTTGTTGAGTACACTCCTGCGAAGGTTTCTGGCATAAATATTTTTTAAATATCGACCCCCAGGGCCCTCATAATCTTTCAAATACTGATGTACGCACCAGACGGAAACACAAAAAATCGTGTATCCACAAGCACTCGAATAAATAAATAGAATTAAAACACCATTCATCCGATCACCAGGAAACTTTGGGAAGTTGTTGAGTACACCCCCGTGAAGGTTTCTGGCAGAATTGTTTTTGAAATATCGGCCCCCCAGGGCCCTCATAATCTTTCGAATACTGATGTATGCACAAGACGGAAAAACAAAAAAACGGGTATCCACAAGCACTGGAATAAATAAATATAATTAAAACACCATTCATCCAATCGCCAGGAAACTTTGGGAAGTTGTTGAGTACACTCCCGCGAAGGTTTCTGGCATAATTCTTTTTTAAATATCGGCCCCCAGGGCCCTCATAAACCTTCGAATACTGATGTACGCACCAAACGGAAAAACAAAAAATTGTGTATCCACAAGCACTCGAATAAATAAATAGAATTAAAATGACACTTTGAAATGTTTTCCATATTAAAATGCCCCTCTCTCCTCCGAACGCTACTCCCGAGTTTTTGCGCCCCCTGAGCTGCCCGTCCTGCGTGCTTGCACTGGTTTCTGTTTTGCACTGTGCCCACTGTTCCGATTTCTGTGCCACATTTTACCCCTTTTGCTTCCTCCTTTTGCCCTTTTGCCGTTTCTGCTTCCTCTTGTCGCCCACTATCTCCTGTCCCCCTCGTCATCTCCTGCCGCTGCTCCCCTGCAGCCCCACCCCCTCGACAGCCCATTGGCCGCCCCGCTCCCGCCTCCCAGCTGCTCCTCCCTCCCTTCCCACCTCATTTGACGACCACTGCGCGACTGCACAGCGGGCGCGCTGCTGGCGTGCCGGAGGCGCGCCAGAGGCAAGTCTGTCTGCGCCCGTCTGCGCCTGGACTGCCCCCAGCGCCAGGACCCCTGGACCCCTCAACTGGTGGACCAGACTCCGCTACGATGCCAGTGCCCTCCACGCTCTCAACACCGGCTGAGACCACCGCTGCTACCAGGCCACCCCGAAAGGCACCCATGGACCATTCTCCTGCCACACCTGCAGCTTCTCCTGCAACAGAGCCACCAAACCCACCAGGACAGGTGCCAACTACCTCCGGTGCATACTCCTCAACACCCACTCTGCACGCAAACACGCCGTCAAGCTCTGGGACCTGCTCGATTCCCTCGCCTCAGACGTCGCCTTCCTGACCGAGACCTGGTGGAACGACTCCTCGGCACCCGACATCGCCATAGCCATCCTGGACGGCTACAAGGTCACCCGCAGAGACCGGTCTGGAGGAGGAATAGCCATCGTCCACAAGTCCACCCTCAAGGTCTCCTCCCACTCAGATGACACCCTCAGTACCGCCGAACACCTGCAATTCCGGATCCACACCGACCCAAACACCACCCTCAGAGGAACACTCATCTACAGACTACCTGGACCCCGGCCTCAGTTCAGCTACTCCCTCGCCGACCTCGCCAGCACCCACGCACTCGCCTACACGGACTACATCCTCATCGGGGACTTGAACTTCCACCTCGAGAACAACAACAACACCAATTCCACCACCCTAATTGACAACCTCGCCAACCTCAGCCTCAGACAACTCGTCACGGCTCCAACGCACGCCGCTGGCCACACACTTGACCCTATATTCTCCACAAGCCCACACATCACCTTCAACACACCAACGAACTCCACTGGACCGACCACCGATGCGTCCATTTCACCTACAAGAAACTCACCATGCACCACTGCACCCAACAGCTGCCCCACCGGTGCTGGAGCAAAGTCACCAAGGACCAGCTGTCTGCCTCCCTCGCCCAGAACCCTCCCATCGACATCACGGACCCAGATGCCGCCGCACGCAACCTCAGCCAATGGATCAACAACTGCGCCAACACCCTCGCCCCACTCAAGAAACCACCCAACAGCCGCACCAGCAAGAAAGCAACCTGGTTCACCGAAGAACGCCAGACCTCCAAACGGACGTGTCGTAAACTGGAAAAGAAATGGCTACATGAACAAACACCAGACAACCGCGCAGCCCACAAAGACGCCTCTCGCAGACATCACCACCTCATCAGACTAGCCAGGAGAGCGACCTTCAAAAGCCGACTAGAAAACAACACTCACAACAGTAAAGAGCTCTTCAGCATTGTGAAGGAACTTTCCAACCCCAGCGCCAACGCAAACGACATCCCGCCCTCTCAAGAACTGTGCGACTCACTGGCCACCTTCTTCTACCGGAAAATTGCTGACATCCACGCCGTCTTCCACAATGCAACTGCCCCTACCACACTGGACTCCACCACCCCAGCGAACACCACCCACGGCAACCACCTGACCTCCTGGACCAAAGTCACCATCAACGAAACATGCAAGACCATGAACTCCATCCACTCAGGATCACCAGCAGACCCCTGCCCACACCACATCTTCAACAAAGCTGACACTGCCATCGCCCCCAACTACGGAACGTTATCAACATCTCCCTGGAGAATGCCACCTTCCCGGAGAGCTGGAAGCACACCAAAATCAACGCCCTCCTGAAGAAACCCAAGGCGGATCCCAAGGACCTCAAGAACTTCCAGTCCATCTCCCTGCTCCCGTTCCCGGCAAAGGTCATCGAGAAAGTCATCAACGGGCAGCTGACCCACTACCTTGAGAACAACATCCTTGACCCACCCAGTCCGGATTCCTAAGAAACCACAGCACCGAGACAGCCCTCATCGCAGCCACAGATGACATCAGGACTCAACTAGACAACGGAGAAACTTCAGCCCTCATCCTCCTGGACCTATCAGCTGCCTTCAACACAGTCTGCCACCGCACACTAAAAACACGCCTCCAAGAAGCAGGTATCCAAGAAAAGGCCCTGGACTGGATTACATCCTTCCTCGCCGGAAGAACACAGAGCGTGCGCCTCCCCCTTCCACTCCCAAGCCATCATCTGCGGCGTACCCCTGGGATCTTCCCTCAGCCCGACGGTGTTCAACATCTACATGGCCCGCCTCGCACAAGTCATCCGCCAACACGACCTCAACATTATCTCCTACACAGACGACACCCAACTGATCCTTTCCCTCACCAAGGACTCGACCACCGCCAAAACCAACCTCCACGAGGGATTGAAAGCAGTCGCCGAATGGATGAGGAACAGCCGACTGAAGCTGAACTCGGACAAGACGGAGGTCCTCATCCTCAGCCCCACACCCTCAGCCTGGGACGACACCTGGTGGCCAACCACGCTAGGAACAGCACCTACTCCCACCGACCATGCACGCAACCTGGGAATCATCCTCGACTCCTCCCTCACCATGGCAAAGCAGGTCAACGCCGTCTCCTCCTCCTGCTTCAACACACGCCACATGCTCCACAGAATCTACAAGTTGATCCCCACTGGAACAAGAAAGACTTTGACCCAGGCCCTAGTCAGCAGCAAGCTAGACTACGGCAACGCACTCTACGCAGGCATCCCGGCCAAACACCTGCGATGACTGCAACGCATCCGGAACGCCTCCGCCCGACTGATCCTCAACATCCCTCGCCGCACACACATCACCCCCCACCTGAGAGATCTTCACTGGCTCCGCGTCCAAAAGAGGATCACCTTCAAACTACTCACCCATGCACACAAAGCCCTCCACAACACCGGACCAGCCTACCTCAACGACCGACTCAGCTTCTACACCCCTACCCGCCAGCTCCGCTCAGCCAACCTCGCTCTCGCCGCAGTCCCCCGCATTCACCGGGCGACTTCCGGTGGCAGATCAATCTCCTTCCTTGTAGCCAAGACCTGGAACACCCTCCCCACCCACCTACGGCAGACCCAGGACCTCCTCACCTTCAGAAGAATTCTCAAGACCTGGCTCTTTGAGCAGTAGCAGCCCCCCCTCACACTCAGCGCTTTGAGACCCTTGCGGGTATATAGCGCGCTTTACAAATATAGTGATTGATTGATTGAATATTCATAGGAAAGGGCAAAAAGGGAACACCTATCTAGAAGATCTCTACTGTAGCACTGCCCAGCTAACTCCCGACTGACTGTACCCTATCCTGCCAGTACTTTTATGCAAAGTAAATTCAAGAATTCACACTTTTGTTTTCCAACATAAGCCTGCTAAAATGAATGTGTGCCATTTTATCCAGGTCTTTCATCACACATACTCCTAGGGCGTTTATTTATGAGCCCTTGCGTAACTTTTGCGCCGCCGCTGCGTCCCTTTTTGTGACGCACCAGTGGCGTAAAAGATGCACCATGCTTCGTCATATTTACAAAGTGACGCATCTAGATAGATGCATCACTTTGTAAACCCATGTGCACATTATACCTGCGCCAGATTTAATGTATGCAGGGTGGGCATTCTGACACAAGTAAGCCTCGTAGAAGTGATGCAGTGAAATCTATGAGATTTCACTGCGCCACTTCTGGGACACGAATGCATCAATATCTTACGCCTGCCTTACAGCAGGCGTAAGATTGATGCAGGCACATTGAAATGGGACTTGCCCCTGTTAAATGACCCATTGCTGAAGTTGCATCACTTTGTGACACACTCTGGCAATGCGGCATTTTTGCGCCTACAGATATGTCAGAAATACTGACGTATCTGTAACTCCTTGCGACATGATGCGTCGTATTGTAAATATGACGCATTCAGTATGTCGCAAGGAGGGCGCAATGAAAAGTGACGCATCGCTGTTTTCACACAGCGATGCGTCACTTTTCATAAATGAGGCCTCTAATTTCTGTCTTTTCCAGTGGATTATCCATTGGGCTGTTCCAGGTCATGGTCCTAGTTTTTACCTTATTGACTAAATATCTTGAAACTCTCCCAAAGTCATTTAATAGGTCTAATATTATTGAGAAGGAAGTTGTGCAAATTAAATCAAAAAATGTACAGTAGTGGGGCAAGCAAAATTTGACAACAATCTTAAAAGTTATAACAATGTCAAAATACATTGGGGCAGATTTATGACGACTGGCCCATCCCTGCAAACCAGCAGAGATGTGCCAGATAAGATGTGTCATGCAAGTTTACCCTTGTACCACCACAGATGCACCGCATTTACAATGCGATGCACCATGGCGCAAGGATAAACAGACGCGTGACGCAACTCCCGTCGGAAGGGTTGCGCATTGCTGGAGTCGTGTCGCAAGCACGAAGCAACTCCAGCAATGCTCTTGGCCTGCCCATACACAACGTGTGTGTGAAGCCTTACGCCTGCTTCAAGCAGGCGCAAGGTATTGACGCAGTGGAGTCGGAAAAGTGACTGAGTGAAATCTTGTAGATTTCACTCAGGCACTTTCCCGAGGCTTTCCTGCGCCGGAATGCCCACCCTGCGCTGGAACGCCCACATGAAACCCGACACAGATTTCATGAGGCGCAGGGCTTTACAACGTGACGCATCCCCTAGATGCGTCACATTGTAAATCTGTTGCAGCATGGCGCTAGCTTTACGCCGCCACTGTGTCACAGAAGTGACGCAACGGCAGCGCAAAAGTGGCGTACAGGGCTTGTAAATCTGCCCCATTATTTCTTGTAACTCAATTAAACAATTAAGTATATAAAAGATTAGAAGGTTCACAATATGAATGCTAAACATATGCCATTCCCAGGCTAGTTTAAGACTAATAAAAATAGTCCCAAAAAGAGTGGTTCTCCTCTGGTCATTCACTAACCCATAGCTCATAATCAACCTTGCAAGAAGTACTTGGTATGTTACCATACAGTGGGCCTTATTTATGAAGGCCTTGCGCCGCCGGTGCGTCACTTTTAACATGGGAAACAGTGACGCACCGGCGGCGCAAGGCCTTCATAAATAAGGCCCCATATATATTATGGGTTGGGCTCTAAGTAGTCTGCAGACTGTTTGGTCAACAGGAATTGAGTCTTGGTTCCTCACATGATTAAGGTTACAGCCAGTCAACAATTGTTTCGGACGAGGATTATCTCGCTTCCTCAGGACTGATGTAAAATAATATTTTTTTTGCATATTGGGCGTTGTAGAGTTGGTTAAAAACGAAGCTTCTAGAGAGAACATAAAGTAAGGATAGGATTTACAGCAGGGCTTGAAATGGGAATATAGAAAGGCAGGTACTCACTATACCTCTCTTTATAGGTATTGCACTTCTACTTAGAAGTGCCGGAACGCGCCTTTTGAAATGAAAGAAGTGCAGGTACCCCGTACCTGACAGCATCTCCTCATTTAAAGCACTTATTTACACATAGACTAGAGGATTTCCACGTAGGCTTCTCTGCCCCTCTGCACGCGGCAGGTTCTCTGATGGATGCCTAAGATCATTTTAATGAGCGGCGCGCGGGGGGAGAGCTCAGTGTTATTGAAACATTCAGCCCGAAAAGTTCATTAGCCGAGACAGTGAGGCCGCTTAGAACCTGTGCTTTAAAACTAGCCCCAGGCTGTTCCTTCCTCGCCTGCTGTTAGTGGCTTTATCAGTTAATTGTTGTTGAAGGTTTCATCACTTTCCTTTAACACGGCCGCCCTCCCCCCTCCTTCTGCCCATCAGCCTTTCCGTGGGTTTCTGAGGCACGCAGCAGAGAATGGATGATGGAGGCCTCGTGCACTGTTTAAGTGATGCTAAACTGCACCTGGGGGATGGGAGGGTCAACATGCTACGGGCGCGAGCTCTGCTTCAGGTGGTGCTGAAGACAGGTGGTGGAGTTAATGTGAGACAGATAGGAGTGGCGGACCAAAGCTCTTACGTGGATAAATGCCTCTGCTGAGAGATGTGTGTGTAACCTGCAGGCCAGAGGTTTGTATCTGTGAGCACCAACATGGCGGGAATGTAGAAGTAGTGCTTCAAACTTTGAAACGTTCATGGACTTTAAAAGGACAGTTGAGCAGTCCAGAAGTCCAATTCTTCTTCTTCTTCTTCTTCTTCTCCTTCTTATTATTATTATTATTATTATTATTGTCATTATACTTTGTAGTAGTAGCAGTAGTAGAAATTATTACCTGAATACTCTGTCTTGAATGTAAAAATACACTAAAGCCATTCTAGAATGTACGCTCAGTGGGTAAACAATATGCTACAGAAAACAATGTGCAACCAGTAAATATAGAGTTCATATCTCAGACAAGTAGTATTTGCCAGTGTATTATCTGGCAGCCATTTTCCAATTTTATTCACTTTTAGGTCTGGCTTAGAAACTCACCAGCCTTATGTAATCAAATATAACCATAAATTAAAAAAAAAGATACAAACAGGGTTTTTGGTCATCCCCCTTCATCCATTAATCTTTTTACCTGTCATTTACATTTTGTCTGCACCCATCACAGCACACTGCATGCAACAATGGCTCAACACAAAACATTCACCGTCTATCTTACATTTTGAGTGGCAGCACTTAGCCCAATCATATGTGGAAGCCTGTCTAAAAAGAAGTACCCCCAAAATGACACAGCTGGTATGCATGATTTATATGGCCAATTCGCTTTTTCTTTCTATTTTCTATCTTTTTTTTAAAGGTTTTTAGCCATCCTTATCAGTTTAAAGTATGTCCTCAGTTTTCAGTGATTAAAATCCAATAGTACCTTTTCTCTGTGCTAGTAAGAATCACATTTTTCTGTAATATTCATTAAAACTGAGAAGGGCTTCTATGACTATCCTAAGTCTTTCTAGGAAGCACCTGTGCTGTTATAGTAAAACGATATGCATTTTTTTAATTTAGTATTCTTTTTGTAAACACATTGCTACCTCTTTAGGTTGCCAGCATATTGATTTTTTTTCTTTTTCTATTTTTGTGGCAAAGGCTTGCAATAAGATTTAAAAAGTAATAATCTAAACAAGGTTTTGACAACGACTGACCTATTTAGCTTTGTATTTGCTTGATAGTTATGGTTTTGAGTGGTCCACTTACTTGACCCCTAACAGAGGTAAAATTGCATTATGGAGGTGAAAAAAAAGTTGCTTGGCAAGGTGACTTACTGCGCTGCATGATTTGTAGTGTTGTTTTTTTATAAATATGCCCCTCAATCACCACACAATCAATAGCGGGGTGCATTAAGATTTATTTACCTCTTTTTAGTCACAAATACAAACTGTCACCAGAACCTCTTTCTCATATAACCAATAGAGTGGTATGTTCCCCTGCAATTTTATGTTTGTGATAATTATGTTTGTCTTCTCTTTAGCAATTTGCAGAAAACTTATCTGCGGTAAACATTTTGGATAACAAAATAGGCAAAAAGCATCCTGAGACCAGAGTCATATCTAATTTTAGTTCAACGCAGTCTCAAAGTCAAGAATATGGAATATAATGGAAGGGATTTAAGGGGACTGCCTAATCACAGCATTATTCTCAGGTACAAAGTTGTGTCTTTAATAAAGATCTAAATCGACCGTGGCCGCTTTCTCTTCCTCTCAGCCAAACTGCAGAAATAAAACTAATGTAATGAAACATATCTGACCTCAATAGGCAATTTCCTCCCTCATCCCAGGATCTCTATTTTAATGCTTTTTATAATTTGTATTCAAGAATCCTGGTGTACAGGCACACCCATACTCTTAACCTTTGCTTAATACAAAAGAAAGCGCACAAAAACCTAATCATGAATGTGACTACATTGATACTAATTCAGATTTTATATTGCCACCAGAGCTGGTTCTGAGCAAAGTGAGTTACCCAAATAGGGAACTGGTTTACCTAAATGTTTGTTTTCTGCCACAAATGTTGCCCGTGCAAAACAAGCCTTTAACTGCTAAATCTTTGACACTTCCTTTGTTTTTGTTCACTTTCAGTCCCTATTTTAACCATTTTTCCCCCTTTTTCTTTCCTAAGTCATTTTCTGTGATTTCTTATGCGTGTTGAAAGGCTCACATTTTTTATTATCTGGGAAACTGTTTTAGATATTTTCTTCCAGTCGCCTTTAGGTATAACTTTATAAGGAGGTAGTTTGTTTACAATGTGTTCAAGCTACGTTAAAGTTATTTGTATGTGCCAAAAATGCTCTATATGTGAGCAGTATCTTGGCACTTTCCCCCTGCTAACCAGTTGCAAAGTGCTTGTGCTCTCTTTGTTAAACATGGTAAAAGTGGCAAATACCCAATTGGCACATTTAATTAACATATAAGTCACAATTAAAGTGTACTACCTGTACCCAGTACTTGTCTATTAAATGCTAGAAGTGGGTATTAGCACTCATTGTCCCACTCACTAAAGTAGACTTCTTAAACATGTCTCAGACCTGCCATTGCAGCCTGTGTGCTGTTTTAAAGTGCAATTTCGACCTGGCAACATAAACCATTTGCCAGGCCTAACCCTTTCTTTTTAATACTTGTAAGTCAAGTCTAAGGTAGGTCCTCAAGACTTAGAGGGCATTGTGTATGATATTTAAAAACAGCCGCGGTCGGTAGTGGAGTACCTGCCGTGGCGGCGACGTGGGGAGGGGGAGGGGCAGGGTGGGGATTAGTATTGTATGGATAATGGAGGTTTGCAGGTAAGTAAACATTTAAATAAATCAAATGAATTTCATTGCACGCACTGCATCCCCAAATGCAATGCAGTGCGTGCAACGAAATTCGTTTGATTTATTTAAATGTTTACTTACCTGCAAACCTCCATTATCCATACATTACTAACCCCCACCCTGCCCCTACCCCTCCCCACGTCACCGCCCCGGCAGGTACTCCCCTACCGACCGCGGCTGTTTAAAAACTAGGACATGTTGGTTTAAGTTTTACATGTCATGACATTGAAAAACTCCTGGAGTAATTCCTCACTGCTGTAATGCTATCTCTCCCATAGACTAACACGGGGTTATCTTATTGCACTCAATATGTTCTGATTCAGTTTAAGACCACCAGGTAGAAAAAATTTCTTTCCACTAACATTGATTGTAATTTAAAATCCTCTTTAATTATAAAGTCAGATTTTAAGTTACCATTTTTTAAAATGGCACTTTTAAAAAGTTGTCTGTACATTCCCCATCCAGGGCTAGTGTCCTCCCTAGTTGTACTCCTTTACTTTGTGTTGTATTATACAAAGTAAAGGAGTGTAACCATGGAGGACGCTAATTCTGGTTTAGGAATGTGCATATTATTTTGAAGCTAATCGCCTGCTATTCAGAGGGTAGACCCATTTTAGCACACAGAAACAAAAGAAAGGAGGATACAAATTGAATACATTGTATAACAAGAATTGCTGTGGCTATCATATAAAATGTATATTTTACAGACTTTTAGAAAATTAGCATTTTTCTGCACAAACCAACTGTGCCTTTTTGCCAGTGGTGTGGGACACATGACCTGGGATTGCGACAAAATGCTATGCCTTCCCCAGGGAGGTGTGTCGAAGAGAAATATCTTTGTTTCTCCTCATTACTCCCAATTTCCATGTGTGTGGCATTCTGCAGCACACATAGAAAGAGGAACATGCCTCTAAGGTTTGTTTTTGTGCAGGATGGTGTCTCTTCCTGCACAAAAACAATCCTGGCTGTAACGCAGGAAAATGCTGTTTTAGCGTTTCAGGGTGAAATCTTAAATAATGAAGACAATTGTTCTTATCTGTTGATTTCTTGTAGATGTTTGTCAATGCTTATTCAGCATACTATTGTGAACTGGGTACTTGACCAAAAATCTTGGATATTTGACAAAAAATCATGCTCTCACTTAAAGATTTCACATAGGCAAACTGGACTGAGGGTATTGCATTCAACAAGAGAACACAGGTGCGTTTGCACTAAAAGGATATGTTTGAATGGAGAAAAATAGCTGATGTTACTGTAGTCATTCACCATTATTTAACAACAGTTTGCTTGTGGTTTACACGTTGTTTTATTTTTAACTTAAAGCATGATTGAGGTCTATCTTTGATTTCACAGGAATTTGTGGTTTAAGGAGCACGGACTATAGTTTAGTGCTATACCTGTGTGTGTAACACATACACGAGATGGTGACTGGATAGATAAAATAACATGGGCACAGCATGCATTTTACACCAGCCATTTCAGCGGAATGTATTTTTAAAATAGTCATACATCAGACTTTCAGTGCTTCATTTATTAAAAAAAAAAAAGTGAGTACCAGTGCCCAAGGCTCTGCTCTAAAGTCCGTGGCCAGGGCAAAAAAATGTAACCGCCTGAATACCAAGGCTGTGTAGCCTCAAATCCACCTCAAGTCACTTTAATCCACCGACAGACACTTACTGCCCCTTTATAGCTCTCTCACAGATTCTTGATTTCTCCATTCATGATGTGTTTTCCCTCTTTTTCTTTTCTCTTTTCCCTCTTTCTCTTCCACCATCTTTCCCTTTTTTTTGTTTTTCTGTCTGTTGCTCTTGGTAAATGTCTGATGCTGAAAAATAAGTGCCAGTCCCCAAAAATGAGTGCTGGTAGCCCCCAAAGCAACCACAAGCTCAAATTAAGCTTTGGGCTTCCTTAGTTGCAGGTATGTTTTGTGTTTCAGAAATAATAACATTAACAGCCCTGCAGAAGGTCAAATTGTCCACAATGGATTGGGATTTATTTGACAACAATAAATAATTTTAAGTGATTCAGGGAATATGAAATATGTTTGAAAAACAGTTTGTTACAGTGTATTTCAAACTAACACATTTTGAATAAACGAATAATTGGAAGAAATAAGATTCACAGATACATTTTTTTAATTGAGCTCTGCCCATCTCATACAGAGAAGTCTGGGACTGGTTGGTCTTTTATAATAATAATAATAATCCACATTTGTAAGGCGCACAATCACCCGTAAGGGTCTCTAGGCGCTGGGGGCCGTCGGGAAGATTAAGCGAGCTATTGCCCAGAGTCACATGGTGCTGGGCTAACCTGCCGCCGGAGCCAGGGATCGAACCCTGATCCCCAGATTCCAGCGTCAGTCGCCCTGGCCGCGGCGCCACACCTCTCCCTGGATAGCATCTGGCACATTCTTTGTTTGTGCCACTCATTCTTCTCTTGAACGTTTTGGAGTTCTCCATTACTGTGTTGCTGCCTGAAAACCACTATCCCTATAGCAAGCACATGCAGCTTTTTAAATTTTTTTTTATTTAGGGCGAGCTTGACTTGAAGGTATCAGAGCACTTTACATGAACACCAGTTGCATTACAGAGGCACATGTTCCTTTTTAGGCACGGGGAGATTAAATGATTTGCTCAGAATCATGGGATGTACCTGGTGCCCCACCTTCAAAGTTGACCGCTCTGGCCATTAAGCCACACCTTCTTTGCTATCACAGTTCCGAGGGCTTGACACAATTATGGTGCTGCTGCCCTTCTCACTACAGTGGCATTCAGATGCCCTTATAGCACCAACAGTTACCACCAGTTTCTGCAGATGCTCCTCAGGTTGGCAGAAACAGGTGATGCAGCAATAGATAGGGCAATGTGGGAGTACCCAAGTAAGGCACACATTTATTCAACAGACCGTTGTGCAGGCAACTTCCTCCCATGGGTAACGAAGCGGAGAGTGAAAAGCAATGACCCTTCCAACAGGTGGCAGATGACCAAGCAGGGGCAAGACTGTGACACTGCCCCTTTCGTCCTTAGGCTACATAATTGTAGCAATGCAAGCGTTTCCTCTCTCGCCTCTAACCATGGTCACTGGAATTATGCAGCAGGGGAGGACCAACTTATACGTTAGGATAGACTAAACAATGCAGCACGGAAAGGCAAATTATGTAGCATTATGCAGCACATTTTGTGATATTATTATTTAATGATTTGATCTTCTGACACATTGCAGTACTGCCTGGGCAACGATTTCATCTTACTTGTACCAGTTAGACACCAACTTACAGCAATAAGGAACCGAAAGATGACCAGTCAAACTTTGCAAAGGGACTTCCAAAGCGCAGGAACATGTCACCTGAGGGCATATTACCAAGGCAGGCGAAATGAAATTATCGCCGCTATTGCGGCTGTTTTTGGCCACAAAGCGGTGATAATTTCATCGCCTTATTAGCAAGCTGTCGCTAACATCAGTTAGTGACAGCTTTTAGGTGATAGCGAGCAGTTTGGGGCCCGCTTTGCATGTCAGCGATATTTATCGCTAATGACATGCAAAGTGGGCGTACCCAATCTGTTAGTGACTGAAAGCAGTCGCTAACATCGCTATCGCCTATTATCAACGCAGGTTTAGCGATTAAAATATTTGCGCTAAGTGCGAATATCTCCAAATCCTAACGCCTGCTCATCCCACTTCTTAGCCTGTATATCCAATGGGAGGTGGATATTCAGGTTAAGTCCCTATTAGCGATAATGCCTGAATATCGCTGAATTTCCAGCGATATTCATGCATGTTTCCCCTATCGCCGGATATTTTATCGCTTTGGAGATAAACGTTGCTAAGAGCACGTTATCTCTGTGATAAAATCCGGCGATGCGCGGCAATACATTTTTTGTTCGCTAAGCTTAGTGATAAATATCGCTAGTTGTTGATAATATACCCCCACGTTTTTAGTAACTTCAGCCGCAGCCCAAACCCCCCCCCCTAACCCGGCCCTACCTCCCCACCACTCTTACCTGCATGGGCCACGGCTGAGTAACTTTGGACCTGTTTGAGCTAGAAACAAAACTTTGTTGTTTACAAATCTGCTGACTATGCAGTTGATTATGGATTATGGGGCTCATGTTGCAAATCTATACTTTTGCTGTAAATGCAGTGGCCCTAGAACCGGATAATTCCACTGGCCCTCCCTATAACCTGAATGCACGTGTCCTGCTGTGCTTAAGTTCCATTTCTATATTGCTTCACACCCCTGATTAATCACTTACCCTCCTTTTGCAGTGTGCCGGGCTGTGAGAGTGATTGGATGGAAGGCTGTATGTCTCATGTGGTTTATGTCAGCAGTGCTTTGATGTTGTGTGTGAAGACCAGAGATGGAGAGAAAGTGTGTGACTAGAGCGTTCCCTATGTGGTAAGTGTTCTGACAGTGATTGTGTGTGGCTGGGGGTGCTCGTGTGGTGTTGCTGCAAACATGTTGGTACATTTAAACAGGGAGTGGGGCGAAAGAGGGTGAAAGATAGTTAGCTGCACATGTGATCGTGCCTACCATCACAGGGACCCATAGGGTGATTTGTTCCAGTTCCTTTGTGTAACATGCTTCTAGTAATGTCTTGCAGTATTTTTTAGAGGAAGGAGGACAGACTCCCACAAAATGATGCCAAGAAGTGGTATTTGTACAAACAGGGCAATGTCACGTAAATAAGCAGTTATCCGGGTGTCAAAGTGCAAGCAACCTCTTTTGCTTCAAACTCTGACCTCTGACCTGCAGGATACCAGACTAGGACCAATGGTTGTGTGTCAGAATATCGATAGCACATGTATTGTCTGATAGAAAGATTATTTTCGAAATATATTTACTAACATCTCGTCCAATTGGGTGTAGATTTTCTATTATTAATTACAATTGGGTGATCATTTTGTAAATGTTATTTAGATGATATTATGGTTAGGTATTTTGGTTCTAATCGATACAAAAATCCATGCCTCTGGTAGGACATAGCGCTTTCACCAACCAGGTTTCACTGCGCTGTATAGCATAAAAGGGTGCAGGTGCATACGTTACGGAGGGTTCACACTGGGAACACCCGATTACCTTTTATTTGGAAGAACTTGTCCATTGAGAACGGCAATGCTCAACAACTAGACCGACACTAGCCTGAGGTGAGGCCTGGAAGTACAGTACACGCTTAGCCTGAAAATATCACAAAAAAAGCGAGTCACGTTACAATAACGCGAGCGACAAAATACATTTCTAGACAAAGGTTAAACTAATATTAAGACAACAAGCACAGGCTGTTAAAGTCATCCAGCGAAATCGTTTAAAGTCTCTCTGGGGTGCACACTTTGACAAGGCAAGGCGTGCGCGAGCCTTGGGTTTCAGTCTGTGAGATTCTGCAGAAGTCTTGAAAGCAGGAATTTGAAAGTCCACACCAACCCAAACATTTCTCGGAGTGCCTGCCTCCCGCCCACCCTTTCCTACGGCATCCTTGGAATTTCCTCTCCCTGCATCTCTGGGCGTGAGGAAAATGCAAGCCGGAACCGTGAAAGCCGGCACCGTAGGTTCCACATAAATATTCCCCTCGGACCTCATTACACATATGAGCGAGCATTGCCTTCACTCACAGCTAAATTTCCTGTTTGCTTGGCTGATCAATTCCTCATCAAATTTTAATGTAGGGTTCAGGCCGTCTGTAGCCTTTTAATTAGAGCTAAGATTGCACCATGTCAGAGGCAGATCTACAGCACATCTAAATCTCCCATGCGTATGAGAGAGAGAGAGAGAGAGAGAGAGAGAGAGAATATGCATGTGTGAGAGTGTGAGTTAAAACCCACTAACAACATGAAGTAGGAAGGTGCTTCTGAGATTGAGTGAAGAGTGAATGCATTGGTCGAAGAGAGTCAAGACTTTGGAAATACTATTTCTAGAGAAGGAGATGAATATTTTAGAAATATGTACCCATAAATCCTGAAAATATGTGATCGAGAGATCGCTAGATGATTGTTAGATAGAAAGATAGCTAGATAGAAAGCTAGCTATATGATAGATAGATAGATAGATAGCTAGATGATTGATAGATATATGATAGACAGATAGCTAGATAGATAGAAAGATAGATATATAGATAGATAACTAGATGAATGATAGATGGATATATGATAGATAGATAGATAGATAGATAGATAGATAGATAGATAGATAGATAGATAGATAGATAGATAGATAGATAGATAGATAGATAGATAGATAGATAGATAGATAGATCGATCGATTGATCACTGGAACGTGGATCCATAGATGTCTAGGTAGAGGGATACCCAGTTGGAGAGACGGACACGGAGATAGGCTGGTAGACTCATAAATATATAATGTTATGTTGGTCATTTGCATAAGGCTCCCTTAGGAAAAGTATATAGGATTATACAAGAACAGCAGAGGTGGGACGCAACAGAGGAGCTGGTGGGTTGAGAAGGTGGAGAGGGGGGAGGAATGGGGAGTGGGTTTGAGGATAAATACAGGGAAGGAGAGAGCACACAGGGATAAAGCAACATGGAGCATAGGGGACAGTGGCACAAGAACACAGGGGGTGTGGGAATAAGCACACAAGGGTGCGGGGAAAATCCCATGTGAGAGCACAACACAGAGCTTGCAGTGGAGATGGGAGAGAAGCAAAAGATAGAGAGAGGTGGAAAACACTAGGATTCTAATGGAGTGTTTCATAAAAAAGAAAGAACTAAATTCCCCAAAAGTGAGCGGTAGAAGGTCATTAGCCATTCTGTCAAGAGGAGTGTAAGGAGGCTATGCTCCAGGGTAAGAACAAACACAAGATAGAACAAGATGGACAAGGAAAGTCATCGAATTAGAAGCAACGATATAAGTGACATTAAAGCCAACCAATAGTAAGAAATGGGTGGCTCAAGAGACACCGGGCCAGTCCAGAGGGAGCGCCTGAAAGGAAGAAAACACCCTCTTTTCTCCAGTGCCCCACAATTTCACAATCAAATCTCTCACGTGGCTTTTACCTAATTAATACATTTACCTGTGGATTTACAGCTGAAGAGGTGATTGAAGGGTGGAAGAACATTGGGAGCTGTGCACATTTTCATAAATGATTGAGCTTCTGGTTAGACAAAAGTGTTTTGACCTCTGTTTATGTGCATGTAGGCTCTAGTGGCCCTGACAGACTCTTTACTAGGCCTGGGCGGAGCTCCCAAAGTTTAACTCTGTGGAATTCCGTGGATTTGCTGGAGAACGCTGCCGAAATCTGCAGAGTTCCGCGAGCTTCGCAATTCCATCAATACCATGCATGTTTCACTGTCAATGCAACAGAACCATACAGCCTTCAGGTAAAAAGCTTTCTTACCTTGGCGATGAAGGCTGCAAGTTTGTTGTTGAGTGCCTGCAGCTCCTCCTTTCTCCTGTTGCCAGGTCACCTGCACCATGCCCATGGATGGCAGAGAAAGGACATATTGAAGGGTGCCGAAAGTCCCCATGGCACTCCAGACCCTCCCACCTTCAAGACCAGGAAGCTGAAGATGGGGCCGTCGCATTCTGAGTCGGTGTTGGCTCCGGGGAAGGAATTAGGGACAGCAGGAGTATATGGGTTCGGTGTGGTGGAAAGGGGGCTTGATCTTCGGGGGGGGGGGGGTCCTGCATTTGCATGGTTCTGGGTACAGCTGGTGGTGGTCATGGTGCCGGGGTGCGGCTGGCAGGGCAGGGGTGGCGCCTGCCACCCTGCTAAGGGGTTGGCCAGGCAGGCGAATGACCAGGGTGCGTGAAGGAGCTGGCTTTCTTTCTAATGAGACTGCTTCTTGGTGTGCTAGCGGGGAGGAGAAAATGTAACAACCCAAAAGAAAATCCCCTGGTGCCAGTGCGAGCCTCTTATAGACTGCCACCCTGCAGGGGGACACCAAAGCCAACAATGCCATTAGCCTGCGGGCCGGGCCTTTGCTGAGTGTGTTTGTGGGGGAAGAGAGGTTCAGTGCCCAGCCTGAACTCTGCCCAGAGCTGTCGTACTCTGTGCGGGCCCTCGAGTCACTGCCCTCCAGATTGGCAGTTCGGAATCACACCAGCTGCAGACAAACTGCCCTGCAGTACCAACTGGAAAACATGCCGCCACCGCCGCTAGCTTCAGCAGATCCGTGGGATAAAACCAGATGATTGGCTGTAGCGCTATAGTCAAGCCCCATCTCCTTCAAACTGGAATAGAATGGTTCGGACAAAGGCACGTTTGGACCCAGCAACCAATCAACAGTTCTAAATTCAGTTGTGTAGCATGAGGATTGGCAAAAGTGCCCCCTCCCAGAGATCTTATCCCAGGTCCCAATGTTAGGGGTGATGACTGAGGGAGGAACATGCCAGTAAACTACGCTCCGTCAGTGGCTACGAGAGTTTTTCCTCCCCCCGCGCTCTATGCGGAGTGCAGAGTGTGCAACAATTCCCAAACTGCGCTGGTGGAGCGGAGTACACCGCCCACTGCTATTCCTTACAAGTATTAAGTAATCGGATGGGTGTGACTGAGTGTGGTTGATAACGTTTGGGATGCAGCTCGTTCAGTTAACGGTTGCATTCTGAAGAATAAAGACGTGCACCACAGAGCTCTGTATGTGGTGTGGTCATTTGCATGCTACTGGGCGGGGAGGACACTACAAATGGCTATGAGATAGGGGATATATAACCCAAAGAAACAAGAGTGCTCTCAATGACAGTTTGCCGAGATCTAGCAAACTGCTCAAGCGTGCCGCGTGCACCGCAGGAGAAGTGAAGCAGTAGACAGTTGACGTATGTGGAGCCAGAGTGCCACTCCAACCAGTGAAAGGCTTTTGAAGAAGACAAAGACACGCCTAAAGTTCAGTCAATGTCGGCCCAAGCTTGCTGGGAAGGCCAAAAGAAGAGACAGCCAGGTACAGAGAAGCACAGAAGGCATGATAGCCAGATGCACAAGTGCACCAAAAAAAACATCCAGGCATCCAGACACCAAAAAACTCTAAAGGCAGTGAAAAACAGGTATGATGCAGAAGGTTGAGAATGACGATGACCATTTACACGAGACAAAACAGCTATTGACAGCCAACAATGAAAAAGAGGCCATACAACATCAGATTAGCCATGACAACACTGATGCAAGCACAGATCCTGCTGGAGAGGGCCCTACTCTCAACATCAGTGTGATCCACAACTAGCTATTACACTGCCATTTCACTGAAAAAGCTGCTTTCATTTGATACCACCGAAAAAGCACAATATTGGCACCAGATGAACTGCAAAGTTTTAAGCATTTGATGATTTCATCGACCAGCTAGAAGAAACAGATCACAAAAAGTCAACAAATACTTAAAGAACCTTGCAGGTGACAGAGTAAAAGAGGTGATAAAGAATTTACCACAAGCTGGTGAAATATCATACCATCAGATCAAGACGAAGTTGGAGGCCAAGTTCAATAGAATGCCTAAGTCGACTATGAAAGGTATACATTTTCAGTCAAGAAAGACAGCAACCTGGTGAAATAATGGATGAGTTTGTTGAGAGACTTGATACGCTTATAAAGCACCACAAATTCAAGAAGTCATGCATCTTAGAGTTGTTGATGGTTGCCTCACCAACTTATTCCAATGACGCATGTTGAGAGAAACGCTCAGTTTGGAGAAAATGCTCATGGCTGCAAGAGTGGAGGAATGTGCTGAATGACAAGCTACCAACGTGGAAGCTGGAACAAACCAAAATCAATCAGCATTGAGCATAAAAAGTAAGCAGAATACAAGGCAGTGGCCCACCGAGTGAAGTCTCAGAAGAAAAAGTAATTGTGTTTCCTATGTGGATTCTCCTTTCTGCACAAAGGTAAATGTCTTGCCAGTGGACAAACAATCAAAGACTACGGGTAGGAAAACCATTTAGCAGTAGTTTGCAAAGCGAAAGAGAAACTAAGCGCATCACGAAAAGATGAGCAGATGGATGACAGAAAGTTCCAGAAGCATTCTAGCCACTGGAGATAACGCAGATGAGATGAGGAGGGAGGAGAGCGCCCCACCCCGGCAGAGACGCGGTACCACGACCTGGAGTCGAGGCGTGAAGGGGACCCTCAAGGGTCACCCGGAATAACCCTCACTGGGAAGTCCTCTTGGGAGCCTCATGCGCCGCACACTCGACCGCTGGACGATGTCCCAGCCGATGGTCTGTAAGGGAATGTAGAGGTAGAGCCCCAGGCCTGAACAACTCTAGTGGGTCGCAGGGACAGGACAGCAAACCCCGTGAGGCCCCCCGCCGAAGCAGTTGCACCGCTATAAGTGGGAACAGTTTGCTGTGGATGGCGCATGTCCAGGTCTCACCCCTCTGTAGAACACCACTGGTAGTGTGTCTCACCTACCGGGAGCGCAGCGGTCTGTGCTTGACGCTATGCCAAGGATACAGATCACTGAAGGGGCCACAGCAGGTAGCACCGCAAGCAGAACGCTCACCGGGGGGAGTGTACGAATGGCCTCAAAGATGTGTTGGTAATGGCTCGGCAGGAGTTAGGTTATTTCGCGATCCTTTGGTCCACATCTGGTGAGGGGCCCCAGGCCCAACTGACCCCTGTGGCCTCCCTCTGCACAGCCGATGCCACGGTCCCTGTGTATATGCAGGTCCCCAGTCAGCCTAGAGAAATCCATGTGGGGGCCCTAGGCCCGACTGACCCCCGAGGCCCCCACAGGAGAGATGACAGAGGCCTCTGCCCTACCCACTGTGTCTCGGTGAGAGCCCTAGGCCCGATCTACCCTCGTGGCCGCCCACCGCAGGAGCAAATCTCACAGCCTCTGCCCAGGAGCTCACCCCCAGCAGCCGCCCAGAAACTGCCACTCAATGCCCAGGCGGGGGGCCGTAGGCCCGACCGACCCAAGTGGCCCCCCACCACGGAGCAGGCAACGCAATTGCACCACGTTGGCCTATCTCACCAGCCAAGGCCACCCAGCCACTCCCATGGTATGTCCAGGCGGGTCGCCCAGTGGTCCCCCTCTGCTGGGCAGGTGCTGTAATCAGAACTTGTGGGCCTACCTTGGCAGCGAAGGCCTCACTGGGTACCTCCAGACGATCTCTGCAGCCGCGGCCTGGATCTTGCAGGTAGCAGGCCAGCCCACGGCTAGGTCCAAGCTCCCCCAGAGCAACTGGCCGCATCACCCAGGGCCTCGGTAAATCGTTGCCAGGGTACAAATGACCCCCCTCAGGTAGCGCGGCCCCGGCAGGTATGGCAAACGTGCACTGGGGCAGGAAAAACTGCTGTTGAAGTAGGATGCTAAGGATAATTAGGGGATTAGGCGCGGAGCGTTAGCAAGACGCGTCCACGATCTTCGGCATCAGGCCACGCCCCCCAAGAAATAGAAACACTGTTAATGCATGATATCATTGAGCACTCTACTGGTCCAATACCGTGGATTTTACCCATTTTTCCTGGTTCCAAAAAGGACAATGGAGGTTCAGTGCGCATTTGTGTTAATATACGAGAGGCCAACAAAGCAATTGAAAGAGTTGCGCATCAAGGTCCACACATTGTCGACTTGATCACACAGCTAAACAGCGCCAAAGTCTTCTTACGTCTTGATCTGAATGTAGATGTAAATGTGTGTATACTTGTAAAGCGCACTGTCGCCCCATCTCGGGACATCCTGGCACTGTATACCGCTGTGGAACCCTTCCTGGCTTTCCCTGTGAGATGTCCCCTCCTGGGTACCCCCAAGGTGAAGCCAGGCATCCCAGCACTGTTGGGGATGTTGTGGAGATTAAGCAAGCTATTGCTAGTTGCAGAGTGGGACCCATGATTAGAGTAAGCACCGAGGCGAGAATTATCGAGTCCGCGGACATTGAGCCCAAGACCCTGCCGCGTCGGGAATTGAACCCTGGTCCCGGACCTGACCTCTGCATCAGGGTCTGCCGCTTCTAACCAGTGAGCCACACTTCTCCACTGAACCACTGAACAAGGGTTACCATCAACTTGAACTGGAAGAAAACTGTATGTACATTACTTTTTCATATTGGTTTGTTCAGATGAAAAGCCTCAGTTTTGGTGTGTTGTCAGCAGCAGAATTCTTTGAAGATGTCATTCATCAAGTAATTTAGACTGTCACACATTCTCTTGCAGCAATGTTTAGAAAGTTTATGGCTCTGCAGGACAATGGGATGGATGAGCCCCTGAGACATTGAATTACTGCTGCTCTGCAAGCTCTTATTTGTTCCTTCCTGAGGACTCCCTAAGGCCATTTTGCGTGTATCTATTAGAACAGGGCAAATGCATAGTAGATGCAGTAAGGACTCATCCCAAGCTCCACAAATGTAGTATTCCTTTGATTGCCATGCGTATTTCCATTTCGGGGTGAGGTCCTTTGATGGATAAGACCCAAGCCTTAATAGCAATAAAAAGTGTTTTTTCTGATGCGGAAAATAATCTAGCAAGTAGGATTGAGTTTGCAACCTTTGGTATGTCTGTATCACGGTCCAGGCGTGTTTTTTTTTTGCTAGGGCAGTTTTGTCTAAACGTAAAGAGTGCTGTTTTATGGCTTTGTTGACCACAGATTTAAAGCCGCAGTAGGTAGGAGCTGTAAGCCATGCCTCCTCTAACTTTAGTGCTGAAAGCGAGGCCTTCAGAGCTTCGAAGATTGAATTTTTGAGGCTGGCTTGCTTTTCAATTTCTACCCAACAATGGTGGGAAAGTGTGTTTTCCTCTGCATCCCTTATCCTCTAATAGTACTTGACTAGTGCGCCTTGTCTGTCAGGGATCTGATTTCTTTGACCATACTCAAGTCGAATTTGAGCTTGCGAAATATTATTATTTTTTTTTTCTGTGTGCCCAGACAACAACCTCGTGTGACCACCTTGATTGCGTCCCACTCAATCTGCGGGGAGGATGCAGTGTCAGTGTTATCTTCAAAGTATCGAAAAATGTGAGACAAGAGTGTTTCCCGGAAAGGGGCGTCTAGAAGACATCCGGCTGAAGTCTCCACGTGGGGATCGGTGGGTGTGGGCGTTCCCAAGCAAAATCAAGTGTGTGAGGGTTGTGGTCTGAGTGAGTGCGGCCTTGGTAGCAGGTGTCCGTAACATGAGGTAATAGGCCCCTAGACAACATGTATCTGTCCAGTCTGACATGTAGAGTGTGCGCACCCGAATAATAGGAGTACATTCTCACGTTGGGATTGCGAGTACGCCAAGCATCATGGAGATCCCACTGAACCGCCCAGTCAGCAAATGTTCTCGAAGTACCGGTTACCGGTGCGCTCGCCAGTGGGGGGAATGAGCGGTCCAGGTGGACATCAAGCACGCAATTATAGTCACCCCGAGTAAGAGGGGGACGCCCGGCCATGCCGCCAGCGCCGTCGATAACTGCGTTAGAAACCGTCCCTGTTCAGTGTTAGGGGCGTATACAGAAGCAATGACTATCTGTTGACCGTCCAGCCTACCCTGCAATATCACATATCTGCCCTCAGGGTCCAGTGTGCTGTGAGTGAGAGCAAAGGGGACTCCTGGGCGAATCCATATCATAGTACCACGCGCACAGGCCGAGAAATCAGTGGCATGCAGTTGCCCCCGCCACCTGCGACGCAGTGTGCGTGACTCAGGTTCTGTCAAGTGTTCTCCTGCAGTAGTGCCATCTGTACGTGATGTCGTTTGAGATATGAATATACCTGATAACGCCGCGAGGGGGTATGCATGCCCCGCACGTTCCAGGTGCAAAACTTAACAGGAGACATTACATTGACATTCCCTCCCCCCCCGCCCCCGCCACCCACCCCCAACACCCCACCCAACAGCACAAAAGATCAGTGTGTCACACCATGGCCACCACAGCGCTCGCGCAGTCCCGCCGCCCCGCCAGCACACAGCAAAGGGGAAGGGAAAAAATACCAGTTTCAGAAACAAGAAAAACATGAACAGAATACCAAAAGGACAACAGCCAAACATGTCGCCGTCCAAACGCTCTAGGGAGCACTAACAGTTCGTGTCTTCAGGGGGGAGTGTACTGAGGTTGTAGTATTAAATATAGCAAGGTTTCATGCAAACAGGGTGAGGGTGTAGGCTCCCCAACACAGGCAGTCATTGTGTCAATGCCCATAATCAGGGAACGCCATCAGTACATGGTGGAGGAAGTCCGAATGGGCCAAGCGCCAGGGCAAGGACAGTGGGAGTTAGCGGGGCGCATATAGGCACTCACCTCTGGGGAGGCACGTCCACCTCGCCATACAAACCCAGGAGACGCCACCAATCAGAGCAGGCAGGGGGTTCCAGTAGTATTAGTTACTACGCACAGGTGCCCAGGAGGCAGAGTCAGTCCCCGCTGCTGCAACAGGGCACCATCCCCAGAGGTGCAGCAGCAAGTCTAGTGCCGTGTAGACCAGCCACTGGAAAGGTGAGATCACCATTTATGCGTAAGTCGATGAGTCGTAAAACAGTGTCAGTGTAGTAAATCAGCAGTTTGCGGTGTAACGTCGGGAAGGTCTCCCGATATCTGGGAGTCTGGCAGTCCGTAAAGGTATTCATCATCACTCAGCTGACGTTCGGGGCTAGCATCCGGGGCAGGGTCCTCCGAAAGTGATCCGCTGATCTCCGCAACCATGCGGAGAGCCTCTTGTTGTTCAGTCTGCTGATGTTCAGGGGTAGGTCCCACATCCGTGTCTGTATGCGTCGAGGTTGTCGCCGATGGTCTCCTGCGCCGGCGCCGTCGGGCTCCCCTGTCGCGGCGCATCCTCGGAGGCATCCCACCAGGCCCGGTATCAACACCCGAGTCGAGCCAGGTTTCGACCGCCTCAGGGATGTTGAAAAAATGTGTCTTGTCCTGAGCCACGACTCGTAGGCGGGCAGGGAACAGCAAGGAATATTGGAGAGCCAGGCGACGGAGGCGCTGTTTCACTCCCAGGAATGAGTGTCGTTGACGCTGTACTTGTATCGTGTAATCCGGGAAGAACATGATTCTCACGTTATCAACCCTGACTTCAGTGAGCTTCCGCACTTCACGGAGGATAGCGTCGCGATCACGATAGTTCAACACACGAATCAGTAGTGACCTCGGGTTAGAGCCCTCAGGGGGAGGTCGGGTCGGCACTCGATGGGCTCGTTCTACAACAAAGTGCTGCGAGAGGGTACCTTCCGGGAGAATGTCTCTCAGCCAGCGCTCCACATGCTCAGGTGCCGCTCTAGGTTCCCATCTCTCTGGAAGGCCCACTATGAGAATATTATTCCTCCGGGCCCGGCCTTCCGCATCCTCCGTGCGGTCCTCCAGAAATTCCACCCTGTTAAGGAGGTCCCGGACATGTGTATCCAGCTGGGCAACCTTAGGATTCAGGTCTGTCACTGTGGATTCCAGGGTAGTTGTGCGCTCAGAGAGCTTCTTGTGGTCAGCCCGGAGGTGGGTCAAATCTATGGCCACACTGTCAATTTTAGTTTCTAGAGAGGTGCGGGTCAATTGCAGTGATTCCTCCAGCCTTTCCATCGCCGCCAGCATTGTATCCAGCTTGGAAGTTGTGTGATCCTGCTCAGACTGCTTCATTGTCTTGCCTCTCATCTGTACGACACTGGTCACAGCTCTCGTTTTGGGCCCCGTAGACATGGAAGGTGTCGCTCCGTACAGCCAAGCGCAAGTTGCAAGATGTTATGTGGCTGGGTAGCAGCTCTCCGCAGGGGGGCAGCGTTATATGAGTGCAAGGAAATGGAATCACTTGCGTACTAGAGGCACGCCGCTAACAGGAGCGCGACGGGAGCAGGATCCGTCGAGAAACGACACAAGCCCAGGGTAGGTGCGACACAGCCCAGGCGCAAGCAAGAAGCCACAGTGTCAGCGGGCACCTGGGATGAGAGATCTCGTGTGGGAGGGGGGACTCTATCCCTCAAATGCCCATTCGTCCGCCTTTCCAGGTGGTAGATGCCACACATCAGGTCGCAAGCTCCTGCGGACCCTCCCCCGTCGCTGGGCGGTCGTCGGTCTCTTCAGGCGCCCCACCGTCTCATCCACGCACAGTGCACAGGCCTCAGCGACGTAGTGGGGATCACAAAGGGTGCGAGGCTGTTTCCACCAGTCAGAATGGGGCGGTTGGAGGGCACAGGACACGAGGCACAGTCCCTCAACGGCGTCACTCACCACAGCACCGGGGGGGGGAGGAGGCGGCAGGCGCAACTCACTGCGTTTTCCGCCGTCTCCGGGCCAGGCATCTGGTGGCTCTGGGTCGCAGCCGTGGGGCAGAAGCCAGCGATCACCGCCCGTCGAGTGCAGCCCTAGGCAGGATCTTGGTCAAGGCGCCGCAGCTTCCCGCGACTGCTGGTGTCCTGCTCCTCTGCAGCGTCAAGGAGATAGGCCTCAGGTGCCAGTCGGAAGTGATCGCAGCCGGGGGGGGGCCGCGTCCAGGTTTCCGGGCCGTAGGGTGAGTCAGACAGCCAATCGCGGCCTCTGGTAAACAAGCGAGACCCACCGCTAGGCCCTCCGCGGCAGTCCACAGTTTAAGTCCATCCAAGCGACGGGGAATTTCGCGGGCAGTAGCCTCGTCCTGTGGGCCCCTCCACGCAGTAAATCAATTGGGAGGGCGATGTCGCCCTGCTGCAGCAAGCCCTCCGTTAGCCCTTAGGCACAAGCTCCGGTGGTGGAGTCGGTGGGTGGTCCAAGGCGACACTCCTCCGCACAGGGCCCAGGCGACCAGTTGGATCCCCGGCCTCGAGTGCCGCACCACGCCGGTCAGGAGCGCTCGTATGTAGGGCGGGCAGTAGTCGCCTCCGTTGGAGCAGTTCCACGAGGATCAGCAGCCCCAAACTTCGTCAGGGGGAAGATGGGTGCTTCATGCAGACTCGCTGATGATTGCAGAGCAAAGCGGGGAATAGTGGCGGAGAAATGGCCCGTGGTAGGGGAGCCTCTTACGGAGCTCTACCCAGGCACGTCGTCCACCATTGCTTGCTCAGCCACGCCTCCTTGAGCTTGCGAAATATGGCGGGGAATTGTAAACAGTTTCTTGAAGAAAATTAATTGTTCCAAGTTCAGGCCTGTACCGTCCTTCCCGTTCAAGATTTCTGTGCCATATGAGATGGAAGGCAGGAATTTTGCTGCTATAACCTTTAGTAGGTGACCAATGGAGCCGCCTGCAAGCTTGTTTTTTTAATTTTTGAAGGCAAACTGCAGCTGTTTAGATTTCCTATGACCTTGGGACAGATGTATCTTGAAGGTAAGTTTGCAATCAATTTGAAAGCCTAAGTATTTGTATGAGTACACCTCGGTCAAAGGTTACTAGTCCAAGGTCCAAGTGAATTTGTGATCAGCTTGTTGGTGTTTGTTAAAGCGCATCACCTTAGTTTTTTGGTGATTGATGGTTAGTTGGACCGAGGTGGTATAAGCCTCAAGTTCAGTAATTAGTTGTTGCAAACCAATTGGTGTTTGCACTAGTAAAACAATGTAATCCGCATATTGAAGGCTGGATGTGGGCTTTGTGCCAAGTTTCGGAGGGTCGGATTGAATTGACCGAAGGTGCTCATCCAGATCAGCTGTGAAAATGTTGAAGAGGCAGGGTCCCTGCACGCACCCTTGTTTTGGCCCATTGAATGTGTAGATCTTCTGAGTAATGCTGAGCCCATCTCCTTTCCTGATCTGGACCCAGGTCTGAGAGTACAGTTTGATTATGGCCTCCAGCAACTTAGCTGGGGCCCCCCATTTGTGCATTTTTGTCCATAGCTTGGCTCTAGTAACCTTGTCAACGGCCGCTTTAAGGTCGATGAAGCATGCATAAACTGGCCTTGATTTTGCGAGGGCTTGATTGGCCAAAAGGGTTACAGCGGAAATGTTTGTCAAGGTGCCAATCCCGGCACCATATACGATTTGCGTATGAGGGATGAGGTTTGTTCGCGCCGCCCAATCCTCTAAGTCTGCCAGCAGGTTTGATGCGTAGATTTTATCCTCCACATCTATTAACGCGATCAATCTGTAGTTTGAAGGATCGGAACGAGAACCCGATTTCTGTATTGGGCTTAAAATGCTTCCCCCCCAAGAGTCAGGGTTGGTGTTGGAGGTTAAAATATTCTTAAAAAGAGGAGACAAGTAGTCTGCCCAGAATGATGGGTTGTGCCGAAACAAGGCTTTTGGGAGGCCGTTGGGCCTAGGGGCACCCTCGGATCTTAATTTTTTGTTTTGTTTTTACGACTTGTTCTTTAGGGAACTGCGGAAGGAAATCTGGATCGGAGGGGGGGGGGGGGGTCGTTTTTTACTAGGTCTCTGACAATAGAACCGTTACTTGGTTGGAAACCACAGTCGACGATGCCTGGGGGTAACATTTTGTTATATAGTGATTCAATATGGGCTCTCCATGTTTCCTCCATAATGTCCGAGTTATGGTGTCGGTTCCTGCCGTTTGTTAACTGGTTGATGATTTCCCAGAATTGTTAGGGTCTCTTTGTTTGCAGGAGTAATGGAGTTTCGCCCAGAGGTGTTCCCGGAATCCTTTCTTGGCAACCATGATGTCCCTTTTAAGGTCTTTTCTGGCTTTGGAGATTAGAAGAAATTGGTCTTGGGTGGCAGGTGAGCCCTGAGTTCTTAGTTGTCGTAAATGTTTGTTCAGTTGTTGCTTTTAAGATCTAAGGCTTTTGGTGAACCATGCTGCCCCCAACGATTTTCCTGCTTTTCTGCCAGTTACATGTTTAGACTTTTTTTGATTTAACTCCATGGTAAATGACTCCCAGGCCCGAATGCTAGAAGGTTCGATTTTGGATTTTTCCAGGATACTGATGCATGTTTCCATAAAGTCACATATATTATCCCTTTTCCAAATGAGGCGTTTGAGGTTATGACAGTGGAGTTGTTGCGGCGTTGAATTAATGAAAATTGGAATTATCTTGTTACTTAAGAGCGTGAAGGATTGCGGTTGATAGTCGCTCTCTGCTCTGTCTAAGATTTGAATGTTTGTGATCTGGGAAACAAGGTTATGGCCAGTGAAAGAGTAGTCAGTAATTGAGGCTGACTTTTGAGTGACCCTTGTGCAAGCTGCTGGGGTATCTGTCGGGCTGTGACCATTACGCATTCGCATTGAAAGATCGTACAGGTGAGCTGCGCATTTCTTGCCAAAGGTGTCATGTCGAGTTTTGGCCTGAGTGTGCCCCCTGGTGCCGTTCGTTTCTTGCAGTAATGTCATATTGAAGTCCCCTGACAGAATGATGTTGGCATCAGGGTAGGCAAGTTTTAGAGTGGCAAGTGAGGCTAATAAATGGTCAATACTTGCCTGTTTTTGTTTGAGCACAGGGTGAATGTAAATGTTCATGATCAAAAGACTGGGGCAAGGCGGGATGTCAAGTTTGACACATAGAAACCAGGGGGAATCAAGGTCTATGGCAACAGCGAGTCCGGAAGTGTCGGTTGAAATAAAGGTGGAGTGGCCCCCTTTTGCTCTCCCTTGGTTAGTCCCCTTTATGGCATTGTTCTGGAATTCCTTGTAACCTACTACGGGGGTGGATTTTGTTAGCCAAGTTTCCTGAAAGAGGAGTATATTATGCTGTGTAACAAACTCCATGAAGTCCGGGTCTTCTAGTTCCACGCCAAGGCCAAACACGTTCCAGGAGCAGATTTTGTATCCTTTGGGTGAACTTGTGGCAAGATGTGGGTTTTTTCATGCCTCGGCTTGGGAAATTCCATGCATGTCTGAGTGCCGGGGTCCAGTGGACTGACTGGCTTCAGGGTGAGGAAAGATGATTGTAATTGTCCTGGCCTTGGAATCTTTGCCTGCGAGAGGGCTTCGGTTATCTGGGCCTTTGGTGCCTTGTACCAAACCAGCTGGATGTGTAGGCATGTGTAATGGGCTGGGGTAACATGAGGGCTCGATCTTTTTTAACTCAATGCCCCATTTTTCAAAGGGGACCCTCTGCTGCCAGATTTGCTCGGTAAGGAGGGAGTCGGTGAATGTAGCAGTGGTTGATTCTTGGAAGTCCACGGAATCCCGGTTCTGATGGAACTCTATACTTTCAATGTCCCTCGAGTTGATGTGGCTCAAAGAAGGGAGCGCCTTGAGTAGTTTTGACAGAACGCTTCTGTTGAGGAAGTCGTGGTTGCCTCTTAAGACATAATGGGGAATAAATTCCAATTTTTTATTGTTTGGAAAAGTCTCATGCTGCTGCGTGTAATCAGCACCGTATTTCTTTGAAATTGCTCCCCCTGTGAACCCTGAGAACATCAAGGACAAGTGCGGAGACACGTTAGTATTGTTTTGTGTGGGAGTTTTGTTGACCTTTATGTTGGTGATAACGTTGCATCCTGGACTTGGCTTGTCGATTTTTTCTGGGTTGCAGCAGTCTTTCCAGGGATTGTCCTTTAGCATATTGACCTCTCTGGGGCACGTTGTGGTTAAATCTTTCGTTTCAATCCTGGACGGAGATCCGGGTTTTGCTATTTGCTTAACCGAGGTATTAGGGTGTTGGTTCTCTTTCCTGGTTGGAGGTTTAAATAGACTGTACAGATTGTCTGGCAACGTTTGTTTGTTTTGATGTGGTTTGGGCTGCTAAGTGTAGTGAGGGAGTCAAGTGGGGTGGTTAGGGATTCCTTGTTGCTTAATGCTTCCAAAGTATTTGGGACTTCGTCTTTTATGCTTTGTTTCCTTCCCTGATCAGGTTGGACAGCAGTTACGTTAATTGACTGACTTGGTAGTTTGCTTTTTCTCGCTTTTCTGAGGCGTTTTTTTCTCCCGCTTAGTTAATGGCTTAATTGATTTGGTCGGCCTTCCTGGAGACTGTTCGTAGTTGTCGAAGGATTGGCAGGCCGAAGTATTAGGGTTGTCATGGGCGTTTGTAACCATAGGTGCAGATGTGTATTCAATGATTGAAGTTGGGGAAGTGCCCATGCTGCCGATAGTCTGTCCTTCCATAAGCCTGAGGTTTGCCGTATCCTTTTCCCGTGGGGCCTCTTGAACATTCCCTGCCTTGAGAGATTTGTTTGAAAGGACTTCCCTGGTGGTGCCCAGGAGGTCTGTCAGTAAGATTGGAACCGCCTCTAGTTTGTCAATGATTTGAGTGCAATGGCAATGGGACGATTGGTATGTTGTTTCTTGGTCTCGCTGTACCTTCGCGATCATCTCATTGATGCCATGTATATTTTGTTTGATCCTCTGGACGTGAGTGGCTAGAATATTTAGCAGATCTACTTGGGTATCAAGCTTGTCTGCGTTGAGGGTCATAGCTTTGCTGATTGTGTCTAAAGTGTTGAGCAGGAGTGGCCAGACAAAAGATGTGGGGGAACAGCTGGATTTTCCAGTGGGAGCCTGAGCGAGATGTTCCATATTGCTGGTAAGGGCTGGGAGCAGATCGCTCGGACTCTGGCTTCTAGGGGGCGTACAAAGTAAGTCCCTTATGCCTGTGTCCTTTGTTTGAAGGAGTGGCAGCGCTGGGGTGGATCTGTATGTTTCGAACTGAAAGAATGACTCCTCCAGTGATTCAGATTGGCTGAGGTGTTGGCTTTTATGTTGTGTAGCTTCCAGCTGCTGCGTGGATTGTGCGAGCCTGTCTCTGCTGTTTGTGTTAAGAATGGCAGGCATTTTTGTATTGAGGTGGCAGCCTCCTGATAGTTTGATCAAATTGCCAAGTGGACTCATAGTGTTTGAGGTTGATTTAAGAGTGGCGGTGCCATCATTGTGGCTTTTGGGGTCATTGAAGCCAAATAAGAGTAAGGGTGAAGGTGGTGGCGGCAAGCAGGGGGGTGCAGAGAGAGGCTGAAAAGGCTGAAAGTGATGATGAATTTGTGCCTCAATTACTACAGGGTTTAGCCTTTGGTGCAGGTCCGGGAAATGAACTGCTTTCAATGATAGAGTTTGAAGGCTTGGGACTACGGTGGTTGTTTTGGGTGTGGCTACCCAGCTGTTGGTCTGACAGCCGCTCCTGTTGTCCTCACTTCTTTTGGTGGTTCCGTCACGTGAGGAGCCCGTAGGGGCCTCACTTGTAGGGGTTGTGGTAGATTGAGTTAGTTTATTTGCATTCAGAGTCTTGTGGTCGTTGAGATGTCGATTTTCCGAGGTAGTTTTGATAGCGATTTTTAAAAAGTCAGTAATCAGGCCCCGTTTGCTACTGTTTTGGCCCGAGTGGGGCCTAGTATGAGACATATGAGAAGCTGTGGTGCCTCTTTTCCAATTGGCATCCAAGGCTGATGCTATGGATTTACTCAGAGTTGCTGTTATCTCAACACTTGCCTCAGATTGGGTTGTGCCGGCTGAGGCTGTTAGGAGTTTCAAGGAAGCTGGCTCACACAGCAGGTCCGGATCTCTACTGTGAGGTGAGTCGGAGGCTGATGATGGTCTGCTAAGAGGGGCTGTGGTGGATGCAGTAAGTTCCTCTTTAGCCTTATGCTTTGATTTGGGTGGAGGCCCTCCTCTAGTTTTTCCTGAACGCATTTTCGGCTGCTGAGTTGTGGTGCTTGGTGCTTGATGCTTTAGTTTGCTTGCTTAATGCTATGTTTGCTGTGTGTTTTGATAGGCTTTCCTTTGCCTTGCTTTCCTTTGCCTTGCCTTGCCTTGCTTTGCTTTGTTTGCTCTGATTGCTTGGCTTTTGCCTCCGGGCCTATTACAAGCCACATGTCTGGTCTCTTGAGGCCTGCCAGGTGGAGTGATCTTACGAAATCAACGGAGATAAGATGCAATCAGGCAGTCAGGCAGTGGAGACGGGTTGAATGCCCTGAGGTCGGTTACCGGCGATGTGATGTGGTTGAATCGTAATTTAAATCGTGGTGTTTTTGGTTCCTGCCGGCTCCGCACGCTTTGATTTGGTTCACCGGGTCGATTTGGCACTTGGGGCTAGATGTAAGGGTGCGGAAATGCGAGGAAACCAGCAATGTTAGAGCCACAGGAGGGAGAAGCAAGAAGGGAGGGGGAGCGGGGAAAATAGTGTGACCCTGCTCGACCCAACCCAACCCTGCCCAATTTAGCGCTCCTCGGCTTGCTCAACTCACAGTACCTCTGGCCACTGGATCATCGCCTCTGGTTGATCTGCACTGCTCCGCTGACTCCCTGCAGACTATGGGAAGCACCTCCACTGGATTGGTCACACACAGGAGCACACAGGATCAACAGGGGGGGCAGTGAAGCAATGGCAGTGAAGCAACGGTCGAGCTAGCCGCTTTGACTTCAGCTTCAGGTTTTTTACAGAGGGTGCGCCCGCACACGCCACTTGCTGCCTGCGAAAGAAAAAGCTGTGAGAAGATAGGACGCAGAAACTGACCTGTGTTGGAGTTGGGTGCCAGGACCGGGGCCGTAGGCTGTGGGCTGAGGAGTAAACTGTTTTTCGGGATTGCCTCCTCGCGTCCTCCTCGCGCTAGCCCTGCTGCTGCTGCTACGGTACGATCGAAGACACGGAAACTGGATTCAGGAAAACCTAAAGCTTGTAATCTGTGCAATTGCCTGTCTCCGAACACAACTTAGCACCCATTGAATATGTCTGATCTACCTAAGCAAGCTTGGGAGAGGATTTCTGTTGATTTATTGAAACCTCTCAACAACTGACTTCATCTCATGGTAGTTGTCGATGAGTACTAACGTTTTTCTCTAGTGGAAGACTTATCATCAGCCACGCATGACAAAGACAATGAAATTCACAACATGTGGTATTCCCTCCATTCTCAAATCTGACAATGGTTCACCCTTCAATTGCAGAGAGTTCAAAGACTTTCTTAATAATTTAAACATAAAACATCAGAAAAGTGCACCTCTATGGCCACAGGCAAATGGTGTAATTGAACGATTTATGAGTACAGTAAAAGGGATGGTTCAATATGCTGCACTGAAAGGCATCAATCTCAAGTGTGCTCTGTGCCCAGCTCTTCGTACCTGCTGTTCCACCCTTCATTCCATGCCTGGGAAAAGTCCTATCACCTTGTTGTCTGGGAGACATCTTGGAACGAAGATACCTCAATAGATCACCAGCCGGTCAATAGACCCTGATAAGATCTATGTCTCTGACACCTCTTGCAAATGCAAAATGAAGGCCTATGCCGCCAAGCGCTGACACGCTTGTGCCACAGTTTTGAGAAAGGAGACCAAGTTCTTGTTAAGCAAAAGTGGACATGCAAGGCGGACATTCCGTTTGATGCTGAACGACTGAGAGTTGTGGTTAGCAAAGGACATATGGTAACTGCCCAATGACTGGGGAAGTCCATAACCAAGAACTTGTCACACTTTAGCCTTTACCTCAATGTTCTTCAGCTCCAGACCTCGCAATTGAGGCAAGTCCACCTGAGTGCCCAAGTCAGGCATCCAACTCTTCTCTAGAGAAGCCATATGAGAGCGCTTCTCCACGATTTCATACACACTACATCTGGAAGGCTTGTGCAAGCCCCTTGATTACTCATTGAGGAATTTTAATGTGTATCTGTGTGTATATATTAGTTTGTACTTTTTACGTAACTAAGGGGAAGATATTGTGTCCTGTGTTTATGTGCAGGAAGTCTTATAGTGGCTCTTGACAGACTCCTTACAATGTTATGTAATTGGAAGTGTGTGTCTGGGAGTGGGTAATAACGTTTGTGACGCAGTGCATTCAGTTAACGGTTTCACTCTGAAGAATAAAAAATGCACTAAAGAGCTCTGTACTGGCATGGTCATTTGCGTGCTACTGGGCTGGGAGGGATCAGATAAAGAAAGAGTCACCACCAAGGGATTCTGAAGGCCTGGTGGTCTAATCACCGCCAGTAGAGTGTAGTGTATACCGGGTTTTTCAGTGATTGGGTTCAACCCTCATTTGCCTAGGTGTCACTTGATTGAGACTCCATCCTCTTGTCTGACAATGGCTTGAGCCTAGACAGAGTTACAGTTCATGAATTGTACACAGAGATTTGGATATGTATAGAAACAAATATACATGTGAATTTGTTATCCATTTCTGAAGGAGGGGAAAGCAGGTTGATCCTATCCCATTCTTTATTTTGTGCCATCCTAATGATTAATTGCAAAGTATATGGCAACCTTCTATAATTTCTAGTTACAGATCCTTTCTTTTCTTACGATTTTTTGCCTCTCATTCACAAAGCTTCCCAGCTTAGTTACAATACATTGATTAATATTTAGACGTTTTTCTGTGTGTTAGCAAATAAATGTTTCATTCTGAAATCCGCTAACTCAAGTTTCATGACTTTTTGGCTTGGCATAGTTTCTATTTATAAAATGTGTCCTTGTCATCCTACAGGCAAGCACTAAGAAAGTAATTTTACAATACATGTTCTACTGACTTTTCTTAGATGTATACATAACGATCACACAGGTGCTACCACATATCAAATTTATTGTCAAGACGTTTGATTGAACTATTAAATTCCAGCCAATCACCTACGAGGCACTCCTTGTCCAACTCATTGGAGACAAGCCTTCATCCATCTCTCCACTTTCTTTGAAGAAAACAACATACGTTCGTTCAAATATATTTCTAACATACCAGGACATGGAATCCTACATAAATTCCAAATGAGGATACCTCAGGCCCGATGATTGAAACTCGGGCCCAGACTTACTAAGCTTTTGCGTTGGCCTTGCGTCACATAAATAAGATTTACAAAGCCACACAAGGGGTGATATTTGCCCCCTTTTAGGTCTTTGTATGCGATGTAACACAACACAGTTCAAGCCTCGTTTCGTAATGGTAGGCATTCCAAGGGAGGAGCATGGGTATTCTTGTGCATCCACCCATGGAATTTGACGCAATCTCAGATTTACTGAATTGAGTAAACCTGAGATAGTGCCAGAATGGTGCATCACCCTGATCTTGACGTAACAATGAGAAATCTCCTTGTTACTTCCTTTTTCTATGCATGATGCATTCTGTACCATGTATAGAAAGAGGTAATTGCCTCTTAGGATTGTTTTGTGCAGGAAGGTGCCTCATATAATATATTGATCTAAACTTTAGGGGACTTGTGGGTTCCAAGCATACCATCAAAGATATTGCTGACAATTACTAGTCCCGAAGGAAAACTATCTAAATCATATTTGGAAGTCGTATTTTTCCGAGATTATTTGAAGTTTTTTTGGAGGCTCTACCTTGTACAAAGAACAAAGCAGAATTTGATTTAATCTAAATGTTGCAGTAGTGTCAGGATTAGACAGTGTCCATATGCCCAGGTGTGATTAAGAACCTGATTACAATATCGGCAGATGGAATATTCTGTCACAAATGAGATGGATGTCCCATCCGCTGTATTACAAGTTCTATAGGATATAATGAAATTGTAATTTGGCAGATGGGATATAAGTCATGTTTGGGATGAAGTAACCCTGTTCGCCAAGACCATAATCGGGCCCTAAGTCTGTAAAAGTGGTGCAAAAATGTGCATGTTGAAAAGAAATTAAATCAGCTAAGGAAGACTATTACCATAGATGTGAAAAGTTTAACAAAAGTTATTATGCTATTAAGCAAGCATTTGCAGTATGACATCCACTCCCTGTACCTTGCAGTTATGGCATGCTTCTTCAATGGATTTTGTAATGACCATATTGCCATCTTAAGGACATTTTTTGTTTTCAATGAGAACAAACTAGGATGATGCAATTAGTTCCTGTAGGAAAGCACCCCTTTTTCCATGGTTGCCCCCACTTTTTGCCTGATGTTAATGTACTTTGATTGAGTGTGCCCTGGGTTCCTGCCAACCAGGTACCCAGGGCCTCTGTTCTTTCCCCAAACTGTACTGCTGGAAACCCCAATTGGCAACTCCCTGGCCACATGTAAGTCCCTTGTAAAAGGTACCATTGGTACCAAGGGCACTGTGACCAGGGAAGGCCTCTAAGGGCTGCAGCACTTATTGTGCCACCCTTAGAGGTCCTGTACCTTTAACACACACACTACCATTGCAGGCTGTGTGTTTTGGTACAGAACAAAGTGAAGAGTCGACATGGCACACCTCCCTGTGTGCCATGCCTACAATCCACTGCCCTTGCATAGGTAAGCCACCCCTCTAGCTGGGTGCACTATGCCAGTGATGAGGGTACAGGTGCATGAGCCCAGTACCCCTACAGTGTCTTAGTAAATTCTTAGACATTGTAAGTGCAGTAATGCCATAAAGAGTATATTGTCTGGGAGTTTGCCATTACGAACTCCACAGCACCATAATGGCTTTACTAATTACTGGGAAGTTTGGTATCAAACGTCTCAGCAATTTAAACCCACACTGATGCCAGTGTGGGATCTAATGAAAAATGCACTCAGAGGGAATCCTAGAGATGCCTCCTGAATAACGACCTAACTCTAGTGACTGACTGATTGGCTGTTCACCAGCTGCCACCACCAGACATGTTTCTGGACCCCTGGGTTGAGAGCCCCCTGCTCTCGGGGTCCTGAAACAAAGCACATCCTGGGACAAAATGCCAAACCTCCTCCCCCAGGATGGGCAGGGTCCAAGAAGGGGAAGCTTCAAAGGCTTGCCGCCTTTGTGAGCTACCTCAGCCATTTGCTGCTGCCAGCAATTGGCTCCCAGAGGTTTTGACCCCCACTTTTGGGTGGAGAATCGGCAGTACAACCAAGTTAGGAAGAGAGCTGTGCCCACCTTTGTCAGCCCCACCCCTCAGGTGGGAGAGGTGAGGTGAAGCACAACTTTCAGTCGCTGCCATCTTGAAGATGGTAAGACCCAGCCAACCAGAGTGAGGCTTATGCACCCTCCCACTAGACGGTGGCATAATAGGGGGTGTACTCACCCCAAGGAAAATCCATTGGTCCAGACCTGTACCGACTTGTAACGCCCCTAACCTTGCCTCCTCAGATAAGAAGAAACAAGAAGAAGAAGGACCGAAGAGCCGTGCTGAGGAAGAAGATGAGGACACCTACTGACTTGGCCCCAGCCCTACCAGCCTGTCCTGACCTCAACCTGCTTCAGCGAAATTCCGATGTGTCCTGCAGCCAGCAGCCCCACAGAACCCAGGGGACCTGCCTTGCTTTCCAAAACCAGACTTTGTCTCCTGTGAGCACCGGATTTGCTCACCCACAGACTCTGGCCATATCCACAAGTCTGCACCACTCTGCACCCGACGTCCATGACCTAGGTTCGAGTAGACCAACGGCACGAGGATGTCTACCCGGCGATCCTGACCTGGTATCTGGTGATCCCTGACCTATCTCATGTCTCCAACCGATGCCTGCAGCCCCTTTTTGGAGGATCCCACGACCCCGACCGGAGCAGGTAAGAAGAATCCAACGTCAAAAGACACCCCTGCACCTGACGTCCACCAGTCTTAGGTGGCCCAACCAATGTTTTTTCTTTTTGTTAGTGCAAACATACAACATGCATGCATCTCTGGTTTAGGCACCAATGTTTTCCCAGCATCCCAAGACATCCAACTTACCTCTCCAATAAGCATGGGCGTAAAATTCGTTCCGCTCGCGGATTTTGTGGATTTTGCGCAATTTTGCAAAATCGCGGCAAAATCCGCGAATCCACGAGCGGGACAAATTTTGCTCAGGAAGCACTTACAGGGTTAAAGCAGGTGCCCAAGTTGAAGCTAATTTCTTTGTAACCATTTACAAAATGGTTACAAAGAAATTACCTTCAACTTGGGCACCTGCTTCCTGAGCGGCGCCTCGTTGCCTACTTGCAACTATTCTCTGACCCTGCTCTGACCCTCGAAGCAGGGTCAGAGAATAGTTACAATTAGGCAACAAGGCTCCTGTCACTAAAATTAAACCTCAGCAGGAAGCACTTACAGATAAATAAAGCAGGTGCCCGAGTTGAAGCTCAAATTCAGTAACGCATTATAATCAGCCCAAGAATCTAGTGAGCACGGTTGATGCAAGGCAGGTGTGCTTTCTCCCCAGATCTACCGTCTACAATTAGCTGTAATCCATGATGGGGGTCTAGGCATCCACGAGTTTCTCGAGCGCAATCCCCCTGTACTTCTAGTGGCCAGCACTTACTGCTTTCTCCTCATTTGCTGCTCTGATCGGTTTCTGACCCTTCATAAACAAGAGGCATGTGAACTCGCACAGAAGCCCGGCCCCACACACACTAGGTGTTGGAACGGGAAGTCTCCAGCATGTCTCTGGAGAGAGTGCTTCCCCTGCCTTATGCTAATCTCCAGGCAAGTCACTCAAAAGCTACTGTATAGTTTCTAGATCTCTACCTCAGTGAGCATGACAATCATACATGTCCACTGAGGGTCTCCCTGTTTACATGGATTGAGACCCTAGAGCTTGGCTCTGAGGTCGAGGGGGCATGCCTAGTGCACCCCTATTTTTCAGAGAGTGGCTACTGCCCTCTCTATTAAGGCTGTGGTAGACTGACAGTGGAGGCAGCAATAAATCTATAGTCAGAAGGGGTGAGTCCCTAGGCACCCTCCTGACCAAGTCTGTGCAGTTTGCCATGCCTGTGGGCCTGTTGCCTTTGTCTGACTGATGTGTGTTTGAGAGCCCGTGGGTATACAGGGGAAGAATGGGGATTTGAGCCAGTGTGAGGAATGCAAGCTGTTCTGCTGGACATCCCAGCTCCCTCGTCCCCCTCCCTATTTCCTTGGAAAGGCCTGGTGGGCTGGGGTAGACACTCTGCTCTTATCTGGGTTTAGCTGCACTAACTTTGTGGAGAGGACCCTCCCCCACTGGTCAGGGCCTCCTGGGCTGGAGTTAATTAAAATTCCTCTCTAGGGAGTTGCACAGCCTAATACCAGAAAGGGACCTGGTACATGCTTTACCCATGCATTGAACACGCGGTGAATGGTTTGTGATTGGAGGTGTATTCAGGATGCAAAAGTAGCAGACCCTCTGATTGGATGAGCCTATCAATCAGAGGTGAGAAAAGTCTGGCCTGAGTGGTCAGCTGTTGTTCAAGACTGGTCTATGACTGACGAGGCAGTCACACCAGAGCCCTCTGACAGTAGCCAGCCGCGACCCCGCAGTGTGAAGGCAGGAGATAAGACTCGGTTCACTGCGGTCTGGAAGGAAGGCATCAGCAACATTAAGGACCAGCTGTTTCTGTGAGGCTTGGAGGAGCGTTCGCTTTGGACCAAGGAAATTACAGACAGCTGCCCAAGGTGTGGAAAGGAAGCTTGCGGCACATCACCCAAGGTGTGGAAAGGAAGCTTACAGCACATCACAGAGGGCGGTGGAAAGAAGCTTGCAGCCCATGAAGGGAGCCAGAAAGGAGGAATCTTGATTCTAGTCTTTGAAGGTGAGATCAAATCCCCTCTAAGCTCCTCCCCTGCGCTGTCGGAGCCTGTACAAGCAGTAACTGGGAATAGAGGCCAGTGAAGCAGGCCCCCACCTTTCTTTTTGTGATCTCTGAGGGTATCAGGGTGAACTGGCGCTCTGTCCAGCCACTACCCTCCTACAGCTAGCCAGTGGCTACTGGACTAGTGGGACTCCAGTAAACTGTGCGAAGACATCCGGCACCTGGGATCAGATCCCTGACACCACTAGAGCGGTGTCCTCACTCCCAATGGGAGGGCACTTCTGTTGCTTTGGGTGGGGGGTTATGGGACTGATCACGACATTTGACTTCACATCATATGCTGAAACTATATCCTTTCAATACAACGTTTGGTATCAAGGCTCTAGTGAATGAGAGCAGCCCTGTGTAACATGATCTGTAATATGCAATGCTTACTGTGTGTTTTCATGTTAACTGTGTTTTTATAGTGCTTGGCGTCTAGGCGCTATAATACTGTTTGGGGTCAGAACTCTGTCCCAGAGGGTTGTAGAGACTTCTGGTTTTCACTGTTTATCCTACTTTTATGTGTAGTATAATTATCTTATGTATATTAAAGTACTTTTCTTTTATAAAAAGTAAAGCACTAACTGGACATTGAGTTTATCAGCTGGTGGTACGGTTTACACTGTATTTTCAATGTCTAACCCCACCTCACCTCCTTGAGTAAGCCTTGGACTGCTCTGTCTCGCCACCCTGAGAGAGTCAAGTGCTGGAGAGGAGTACTTGGTTATCCAGTTTTGGGTCCCTTAGTACTGAGGCCCCAGGACACCAGTGAGGGAGCACTCCAGTTGATGCGATTGGAGCGCAGTTACCCCTGAATGCCCTGGTGCCCAGGAAGCCGGGTCTAACACTAGGCTATGCAACCTCTTCCCACCCTTTCCCCCACTGTGATGGACAGCTCACTCGAGGGACCTCGGCGCCTATGGGCGCGGTGGCAAAGTCACAGACACACGTGGTGACTTGCCACTCTTCTGGGCCTTTACGCAGCTGTAGTGTAGGAAAAGCAGGATAGATTTACCCAACGAGGTAGCACTTACTCCTTTCTCCTAATCTGCTGCTCTGATCAGACTCTGACCCTTTATAAACTTGAGGCATATGAACTCGCACAGAAGCCCGGCCCCACACACACTAGGCTATGCAACCTCTTCCCGCCCTTTCCCCCACTGTGATGGACAGCTCACTCGAGGGACCTCGGCGCCTATGGGCACGGTGGCAAAGTAACAGACACACATGGTGACTTGCCACTCTTCTGGGCCTTTACGCAGCTGTAGCTGTAGGGGGTTCATCACCACCCCCTTTTCTGTATCGTTTTTGGCCACTATAGGTGTGGCAGGGTATACTCAGACATGAGTCCCTTTCTCACTGCTCCATCAGGATTCAAGCAAGCCGGGCCGAAGAGGCTGAAATGCCAGAAACCGGTCCCCGGTAGCTTGTCTCCTTTCTGGTGAAGAATTGGCTTGGTAGTTTGGTCTGCCCTGTTCCCATGATGCACTGGGCCAGGGACAGACTAATTTGCATATAGCCAGGTTCTGAGCTGGGATGGGGCAGTGAGATAAATAACGGTGATGGATCAAGCCCTGATCTTTGGACTGGGTAAGAGTGGTCTGCTTAATTCAGACACTCTGTTCATCACCACCCCCTTTTCTGTATCGTAGTGTAGGAAAAGCATGATACATTTACCCAACGAGGTAGCACTTACTGATTAGCCAGTAGAAAGTACTCCAGTTAAGTATGGTGCAAATCGCAAAAAAATCCGCGAATTCGCGCGAAAATCCGCGAAAATCCGCGAATTCGTGGATTTTTTTTCAATTTTCCACGAATTCGCGGACCGCTGATTCGCAAAATTTGCCCATACTTACTCTCCAACTGGTGGTCGCCTCCAGAAGATCTTCGTCCCTGTGCCTGCAGTGTCTATTGCAACCGGAAAATACCCATTGGAAACAACCGGGCACCCGACGCCAAAACAGCACCCTGCACCCAGCCGCCCCTGTTCCACTGTGTGTGCACTGTGTGTGCTAATTCGGATCCCCCTTTGTCCTGAGCCTAAGTCCAGGAGCTTTGCTCCCATAACTTTGTGGCCTTCTTGTGAGCAGCCACCAACAGGAGGCCCCCTGTCCTCCATTAGATAACATTAGGCCTCAGCGCTCTGCACCGGCCGCCCTAGTGTCACTGAGGGTGCTTTGAGTGCATTCTTGACCCTGGGCATACCCTGGTTCTAACCCCAGAAAACCAACTCCCAAATCTAAGTACTTACTGTTAAGTCAATAACATTGCTTTCCCCCATAGGACTGCATTGAACTGCTTTCATGTGAAAATTGTTCCAAGTGTGGAGTTGGTTTGTATGAAACCTCCAAAAACTTCAAATGTACCAAAACTGATTTACTTACCATTCCTCTAGGAAATTTCCCAGTGTGATATCTAGGCATATCACACTGAGTAGACAAAGTAACTTAAAATGTAATCTGAAAAGTAACTTGAAAAGTAATCTGAAAATTAACTGAAAAGTATTCAAACTGTTTTACAAACAAATGACTTACCTGTAACCAATCCAATTGCATTCAACTGCATTTAAACTGTATATAGACTGCATAATTTCTCCAAAGTGTTATTATACTTACCTGCACCATGCCTGGCTTGGTTCTAGAAAATAAAATATAGCTAAATAATATTTTTATACAAACAAATTGGTCTGAGGTCAATAAATGCTTAACACTACCTTCTGATAAAGCCTTACTGCTTGCCACACCACCACAAATAGAGAGTAAGGTACTATCTATGTTTACTTCTGCCTACCTTTGGGGTTCAACTGGACTCTGTGCACACTATACCTTACTTTGGTATAGTATAAACAGAGCCAGCTTCATACAGCTCCATATCATACTTTGCCAGAAGTAATCCAGTTTTCTAGTACATTTGAAAATAATGTACTTGATTATACAGATGAGCTTCTAACATTACATATATCAGTGTATGCATTTCAGCTTCTCATTTGTGTTTTCAGAAAGCATTCCATGTTAAATGTATACCCATATGTTAATTGATTATCAGCTTCAAAGTGAAAGCCAGATGTCAGAAGTCAGCAAACTTTGTACCCAATGATTTTGGCGCCAGAGATACTAGACCGAGACTATCAGTGGAGCATAGGTGGGTATGGGAAGATAATTGTTACCTTAACTTGGAAAATGGTTAGATCAATTGGAAAAAGCTTGTTTTTTCACATGAGATTTTTAGAGGACTTTATCATTTAGTAAGCATCCATGGAGATAAGCATAATTTCAAACAAGATCTGTACATCTAATGCATAAGCAAAAATGTAAAACAAAAGGGCAGATTTACTATGATTTTATCTCTGGTTGCATTATGTTTGTTGTGCAGCCCAGATGCAAAATCATTTTTGGCATTTACTAAGTCAAACAAAGCCACTTTGTGTGGCTTAGTAAGTTCAAAGTAACGCAAGGCAGCACATAGCCTGTCTTGCTTTAGTTTGCTTTGGGTAGGTGTTACATGGATGGAGGATGGGCATTCCCATGATTCCACCCATGCCTTTTTATTGGAAACCCAGATTTACAAAGGTTTATAAGCCTAGGTTTGCAGCAAAAGGGTACACCTACCCGGTAAAGGCATAACGAGGAGAAATAGGTTTATTTCTCCATGTTACTTTCTCTTTCCATAGGTGCTGCGTCCTGCACACATAAAGGAATATGTGGAGTTAATTAGGGGATAACCATAGAAGCAGGTTCCCACATGTATCCACAGTGTCAGGACATACATAGCTAAAAGCTGATCTTCCCTGTATTGCCCGGAAAAATAGCACTGACCACCTGATACTGCTATGTGATCTCAGCTAGCAACAGCAGCTGGGTGGGGTTCAGCAGCTGTGCCTCCTTGGCCAGATTCTTGTATTTGGCTTTGGGAGTAATAGAGCAGAGAAAAGGGTTGGAAAATCAGGGGAGAAGAGACAATTAGGAGGGAAGGTGGTCCAGGGTAGTATGGGCCAGGGAGAGGACGAGCACAGCAGGCAATAAGTGGGCCTGGGGAAATTGAAGATGGAGTCTGGAGTGAAGGGATGAAGGCAAGTGGAGTGGTCGAATGGAATGTACCCAAGGATCAGATTGATTCGTTAATTTCCATCTATCATGTTTTTGATAAATCAGTGAATCTATTTGAGTGGCATATGTGTGCCAAGACCTGATGATGTAGGTTGCTATGCCCTATGAGCTCAAACGTCACTTCAATGATTGGAACGAAAGAGTGTAAAGTGTATATGGGATTGCTTTTGTTCACCATATATATGTATAAGCATGCATGTATGATGTATGTATGTATATGAGTGGATAAGAGATTTGGGCTTTGGCAGAGTTACCTGCACCCATCATGTACACAGCACTGAAGTAATCTAACTGCCTAAACTCTACCACTTCAGCTGCACATTAATTTTCTCTCACCAACCCTTCAGAAAAAGTTAACTTAAACAAACCACAGCCATAGGCACAAAAAACTCAATCACAGCCAAATAATCTGGAAAGAAATGTCAGAACCCCATTCAAGGGCCACAGGGCAAGCAGGAGCTACTCTACCAGGCTCAACTGTGGGGATTGATGCCCTTTATTCCTGATGTCTCAGGCCCCAACCTACTATGGGTCCTGAGTAACTGAGCCAAGTACTCCTTCAGCTCTTGACTCTCAGTGGTAGTGCAGATCAAGCCGTCCAAGGCTTCTTGGCTCACACCTCAAAATTCGTTCAGCAGCTGCTATAAATGATTGTTTGATCAAATATTGTTTTTATGAAAAAGGAGTATTTATATATGAGCTCAAAGTAAGATATAGCATTCACAAACAATACACACAGTCTTCTGAGGCCAGGACTCTAGTGGTTTCAGAGACAGATTCCTGAGTCTCACTTCCTCTCGCTAGTGATAGTGTTAGTCCTCATTCACTATAGGGGACGTTAAGGTTAAGCCCCACTAGTAGTCCGAGTCTCAGAAGTCCCCTCCTTATTAAATTAAAAGATGTTCCACAGCCGAAGCGCTAAATGGAAGGCAAGCTTCCCCGGGGACATCTGGCCTGTAAAACAGTTGTATCTGTACCAGGAGGACCTGCATAACTAGAGTCTTGAGTGTTGTCCTTTGCGGGCTCTGAAGCTGCAGCAGCTGTCTCCAGTAAGTTCTTCACATGCTGCCCGGGAGGGACAGTGGTCAGTAGTCCTTGAGTTCCTCACATATGGTCCTGCTGAGGTAGGATCCGGGGAATCTTCGATTCTCCTCTGATGCTGGTAAGTTTTGTAGAATCCTGTCCACAGGTGGGGTGGATGCAAAGCTCCTGGTACTCATCTTCAGGCAGAGCTTAGGTCCGCTCAGCACCACAGCGTCCTCCTCCTCACAACGATGGTCTTGACCAGACCATGCTCTTTGCCTTGCCCCAATGACCCCTCTGGCACACGGGGTCACCATCCTTATTCTGCTTCACAGTGGCCCCACTTGGCATAGGGCATCACTGAATTCACTCTGCATATGGGCTTTGGCCCAACAGGCTTTGCAGCAATCTTCATGGTGTTCTTACCAGGCATACGAGGTCACTGACTTCACTCTGCACATGGGCTACGGCCCAATCAGCACCGTAGCAGTATTCGCGGCTGCCCCACCTGGCACATGGGGTCGCTGACTTCACTCTACTCATGGGGTATGGCCCAATTAGTGCAGCAGTAATTTTAATTGTGGCCTAACCTGGTATACGGGATACAGGGTCTCCAACTTCACTTTGCACACAGGCTTTGAATAGATCAGTACAGCAGCAATGTTCACAGCAGCCTCCTCTGGCATATGGGGTCGTCGACTTCAAAACTGCTGACGGGCAATAACATGATTGGTGCAGTAAAGTTAATGGCTCACTGCACAGTGGCCCTACTCTGGTATACTATGATCATCGACTTTAACCAGCACATGGGCAACAACCCAATCAGTGCAACAGCCATCTCCTCACACCTTGCTACAGGGGTCTAACCACCTGGATCACCCACCTGTTTTCGCTCCCTACTACACTCTTCTATTCATCACAGAGCGTACTGATCTTGGCAAGCAGGCAGGTGCTGCAGTGGTGTAGCTAGACCTACTGCCACCAGGAGCGGACCCCTCATTTGCGCCCAGTGGAGGTAAGAGCTGGGGGGTAGTGGCAGACGGACGACTTGTTCGGGGGGGGCTCTGGTGGCTGATGGACAACTTGGGGGCGGAGGGATGGTGGTAGTCGACAGAGATGGCTTGTTCACCTCTGCTGCCCCCAAAATCAGTACTGCCCGGGGCAGACCACCCCCCCTCCTCCCTAGCTACGCCACTGATGTGCTGGTGCTCCAGGCGCAGGTGGTATCGGATTCCCTGGGTGATGTTCCCTCACCCAGCTGGGAGATTGGCAAGCCTTGGCCCTATCCTAATAACAGGCGGGAGGTCTGCAGAGCTTCTTCTCTTCGTACAGCCCGACTGGCTGCTTCACATTTGACAATTATGGGCTCCTTAGCTCCTCTTCTCATAGCCCAATTCCAGGCACCCAATGTGATCTATAGTCTGAGTCTTCGAAGTTTATGTTGGGAGTCTGCTACATTTTTCAAGTACACTCTCCCCTGCCCTGCCCTTCCTCCAGAAACAGTTGTCACAGCAGGAACAATTATAGCCCCACAACACAGACCATGGCAGTGCTATGTGCATCAAAAGGTTACCACAGGGCCTTAGCCCTACTCTTCATGATTCTCTTATCAGTCCCATCTCCTTCCTGGGATGTGCCCAGGTCCCTTCCCAGTGACCTCTCTCTGAATCAAAGAGCACCCTTTGAAGTATATTGAAGTACCTGGCTCTCCCTTCCGCTGTCCAATCCAGCTCACAGGGCTGCTGCAATCTACACATTTGGCTGTGTTGATTCCTCTACCTCCTCATGTTCTTCCAATTAGCACTGGGTCTCTCAAAATAGAACCCTGAATTTTCAAAGTATTATGCCATTCACAGACACACATACACCCATCAGATGTATAACACACATGCACTGTGCAGCAAAACACACCAACTCGATGGAAGTAAGGGTGAGTTAGGCTCACAGCAGAACAACTTTGAATAAGTGAGCCTATGTGCATCACTCCAATATCATCGGTAAAAATGATAGTCACTCCTACAGATCACTACATGGTATGCTGCCACCAGTTTGCTTAACTTCTGGTGAAGGCAGTAGCCTTTCACAACCATGTGGGCTGTACTGTGGGCGCCACTCCCAGTACTAGAAGGCCTTAATTTGTGAGAAAGGTATATGTGATGGTACACATGCATGATCTCTGTTCAGCCATAACAAAAAAAATCACCATCAGGGTCCATACAAAATTACAGTTGAGGCACTCAGGGCAGGGGTGCACGTCTGTCACTATGACAGGGACTTTTCCATCTCAACAGATGCCTCCAAATTGAAGAGCTACCATAATCTTAGAACTGGGCACTCATACTCACCAGAAGTATGAAATAAATTACCAAGCTCTTCAGCTCACACATCAATACACCTAGTGACCAACTGCTTTATAATGATCCATAACAGGATCTAGTGAGCCACTATCAAAGATAACGCATCACTAAATTATATAGTAGTCCATGGGCCAGATGAAATCCCACTTTAGGAGAAGGGGAGAGGAAAATCTCTACGTAAGATCACCCAGAATGGTTCACAGGCGAGTGCAGAGCTGCTAAGGCAGCTGTTCTTGCTGCCGTTAAAAAAGGCTAACTTAAAGGTATAGTTACAGCAAGGAGACAATGTAAGGCAGCCCTCGCTAAATGCAAGAGTAGCTGGGAGATAGCCTAATGGAATGATCTCACAGAATCCCTTGCTATAGGAAATTCAAAGGGATTCTGGAAACTTATAGCTAATGGAAATCGCATCATCAACAATCACTTAGAAGCACTGGTCAAAACAGACGCATGGGTTGCCCACTTCTCTGGTTTGTATAGCAAGTTGTCTAGAAACATCCTGCACCTTGGTGAATGTTCTACAGCATACAGTGTTCCACCTTATGATGAGGCAGGGGTTAATACCCCTGGGGGATTCGAGTTAGCTGAAACAGCACAGGCCCTTCAGCAATTGAGCAGGGAAAAAGCCCCCGGCCCAGATGGCATTCTAGGGAATCTATTTTTATCTCAACCACAATTGTGGGTCCAGTAATTAATCACGCTGCCACTATGAGTGGGAGGGGGGTATATCACCATCCTGGTATGGTGCTACTATTGTCCCCATTTGTAAGAAAGGCAAGAGCGATGCCCCCTCCAACTATAGGCTGATTTGCCATATTGACAATAGCCAAAAGATCTATTGCTGACAGGTGTTGGCTAGACTACACTCATGGATTACTGACAACCATGCCCTTTTGGACAGCCAGGCATGGTTTTGGCATTGGATCAGCACGGTTGACCAGGTCTTCCTCTTCACGAGCTGTGTTGGAAATACATCATCCTGAAGTGGGACCATCTTTACGTGGCCTTCATGGACTTGAGGCCCGCATTCAATCTGGACTCTAGGAATGGCGTACGGAGGGTCCTGGAGGAATACGGCATCCCAAGAGATCTTCTGAGCATTCTGAGGATCCTGCACCAATACACATATGCACAAGTCAGGTGGAATATGGGAGGCAACCTCACCAAAAGGATACTGGTAAGCCGTGGGGTAGGGCAAGGTTATGTCTTAGCTCCCACACTGTGCAGTCTGTATATTAATGGCATGGCTGAATGGCTCAATGATTGTAGGCATGACACCCCTAAATTACCAAATAAAAGCACCCCAATTCTGATGTTTGCAGATGACATTGCTACTTTCCAGAACCCCGATGGGCCTTCAGTCATTACTAGACCACTTTTTCTCCTTCTGCATGATGCGGGGGTTGGAAATCAACTCCACTAAGTCTAAATTTACAGCTCTGAACCCCCATCATTCATTCAGAGTCAGGATGGATGTGAAGGGGACCTCACTGGAGCAAGTTAACCATTCAGATTATTTGGGAGAAGGTTAGCTGACAATTTATCATGGGCCCCACAAATAGCAAAAGACAGAGCCATTCTACACCAAAGAGGAACTGTGATGGTGAGGAAACATAAGGCCACCCATAGTAGTGCAATCACACTGGCCCTAGAAATCAACAGGGCACTGCAGTAGTGGGGGCTTTACCCAGAGCAGAGTTTTGTGGCTAAGCTTATCTGACCCCCTTAATTCAAACTGAAAATAAGTTCATTCAGTCACAACTCTCTTTTCCAACAGGTCCTCCCTTGCTATCCCTGCGCATTGATCTGGCAATGAGCAAGGCGGATCTGTCAGCTCTTTTGAAACCTCTACTTTATTGGGTACGTCGATAGACCACACCAGAGCAGGCACCCTACAGGGACGCATTAGCAGAATTAATTTCCGCATATAAAAGCATATGTACTCCATGGCTTAGATAGATCAAGCACCAATGTGTTACCATCAAAATGGAGGATATATGGCATTTGCCATCTGAAATGACTAAGACCACTGCCACTAAAATAAAGTATCTCTTCTGGGAGGCAACACTGGTGTGGTACCTGAGTCATGGATGGTGATGTCATGCCTAGGGAGACCTTGGAAAGGTGCATATGTCAGACTAGAATCTTGTGGGGTGGAGAGGAACCGTTGGCCAGAGAAGCTGTTTGGAGCTGGATGGAAATTCTCTCCATATGCTGGAATAAACTACCTTTTCCTACAACAATCCTGCTGTGGACTATTTCATTTCATCTCTGCCTGAGGAGATTCCAAATTGAAACGAGAAGGTGATTCTGCCACAACACACTTTACAGAACTGCATCGAATTCAGTGTTTTGTATCCCTTACTACTAAGTTAGGACGCTTAATCAGAAGCTTGTACATTCCATTTTGATCTGCAAAAATGATTAGGAGTAATGTCTAGGTCATTTTGAAAAAGAGTACCTTTCTCTGTGTCTTTATTGTTTCTTATTGCTTTATTGTTAATGTTGTTTATATAGGTATACAAAAGGGAATGATGGACGGAGCGTTTGAGCAAATCAAACACTCACCCCCAGTCAACTGATCTGGGTTTAATCCATCACCATTCTTTAGCCCACTCAGCCACCCCATTTCAGACATGGCCATATGCAAATCAGTCTGACCCTGTGCCTCATGGGTACAGTCCAGCCCGAACTGCCAAGCTATGTCTTCCATGGACCGGAAACAAGCATCCTGGGACCGGTTTCGGATTCATAATCCTCATCAGCCAGGCTATCTTGAATCCAGTGGCCAAGTGAGCAAGGGACTCACGTCTGAGCATACCCTGCCACACTTAGGGCGAACAAAGCGATACAAAAGGGGATGATGGACGGAGCATTTGAGCAAATCAAACACTCACCCCCAGTCAACTGATCTGGGTTTAATCCATCACCATTCTTTAGCCCACTCAGCCACCCCATTTCAGACATGGCCATATGCAAATCAGTCTGACCCTGTGCCTCATGGGTACAGTCCAGCCCGAACTGCCAAGCCATGTCTTCCATGGACCGGAAACAAGCATCCTGGGACCGGTTTCGGATTCATAATCCTCATCAGCCAGGCTATCTTGAATCCAGTGGCAGAGTGAGCAAGGGACTCACGTCTGAGCATACCCCGTATAGCTTTGTTCGCCCTAAGTGTGGCAGGGTATGCTCAGACGTGAGTCCCTTGTTCACTTGGCCACTGGATTCAAGATAGCCTGGCTGATGAGGATTATGAATCCGAAACCGGTCCCAGGATGCTTGTTTCCGGTCCAGGGAAGACATGGCTTGGCAGTTCGGGCTGGACTGTTCCCATGAGGCACAGGGTCAGACTGATTTGCATATAGCCATGTCTGAAATGGGGTGGCTGAGTGAACTAAAGAATGGTGATGGATTAAACCCAGATCAGCTGACTGGGGGTGAGTGTTTGATTTGTTCAAACGCTCCGTCCATCATCCCCTTTTGTATCGCTTTGTTCGCCCTAAGTGTGGCAGGGTATGCTCAGACGTGAGTCCCTTGTTCACTTGGCCACTGGATTCAAGATAGCCTGGCTGATGAGGATTATGAATCCGAAACCGGTCCCAGGATGCTTGTTTCCGGTCCAGGGAAGACATGGCTTGGCAGTTCGGGCTGGACTGTTCCCATGAGGCACAGGGTCAGACTGATTTGCATATAGCCATGTCTGAACTGGGGTGGCTGAGGGAACTAAAGAATGGTGATGGATTAAACTCAGATCAGTTGACTGGGAGTGAGTGTTTGATTTGTTCAAACGCTCCGTCCATCATCCCCTTTTGTATCGGTTTATATAGGTATGTCATGAATTTGATACACTTTATTTCACTTTGCTTCACCTTTTACACTAGACCAATAGGTGTGTATGATCTGTTTTTGTACAAATTCCTTGTGTGCGCAAAATAAATTATTAAATGACATAATTATTTTGTGCTATTTCACCCTGGCTAGGTGTTTAGACTGCCAGATGTATCATTGATTCATGTCCTACCTCAGTAAGGGATAAGAAACACTGAATTCGATGTAGTTCTGTATAGTGTGTTGTGGCAGAAGCACTTTCTCTTTTCATGTAATTGTCCCCAGGTTCTGCACTATACTGGGTATCCCCATTGGTTAATATTGAGGAGATTCCTACACCTTTGGAATGATGTAAAAGCGGGAAGCTTCTCAGAAAAATTCCTCCAAATCAAATGTTTATCTATGTTTGAGCCATATTTGGACAGTATCAAACCCTCTCAAGCCAAGAGCCTGTACATCAAGTTTAGGATAGGCACCCTGCCGCTAAGCACATTGACGGACCGATGGGGCAAAAGTACATTTCCAACTCATAACTACCCCTTCTGCCCGTTGATTCCTGAGTGGGCAGAACACTTTCTTTTCTTCTGTCCAGGTTACGTCCGTCCACGTAGAAAGTGGATGAAGTCGGTGTGCAAGACCATGGGTACAATGCACTACAGGGAGGCATACAGGCTTCTAAGGTGCGACACGATGGATCAGGTTGAGTTGGCCACCTCTAGGTTCCTCCTTTAGGCGTGGAGACCTAGAGGTAACAGGATAGCCGGTGAGCCTTGACTCCCAGGTGGGGGCTGAGTGCCTCACCCTGAATGGAGCTCTCTGGGCTACCTCTCCCGAAAAGTCTTATACGCCCCTGCCGGACCTTACCGCCTCTATACTAAAGTGTAGCATAATCAATGCCTTCCTTGAATTGTAGTTGTTATTTGGCCCACAGATTGTATATGCTGAGCACATATTAAGACCCCTCTCCCAATTTTGTGATGACTGGGAATGATAGTGAAACAGCTGAACAAGAAACTAATTGAGACTGATAGCATAGGGTATTTGTGGTTCCCCCTCTTAGGCGAGTAATTTATAATTTACATGTTCGTGTCTCAGCTCTGTTCGTAGTGATTGATTCAACCCTTGCATTATTTTACGAATGGAAATCAGTGCAAATCACTTGTATATGTTTTTAAATAGCATTTGGCAGTGTTATACTGTGAATTTTCAGAACTGGTTATGGTTTTACTTTTTAATCTCTAGCATGGTAATTGTGGTCCCAAAATATTGCTTAGATTTCAACGTAGGACATGGCGGACCTTAATAGCTTTTAGACTATGGTTTTGTCTTGCTTCATTCAGCACTTTACACTGTTAGAAAAACATTCCTTAGAATGCTCCGAAAATGTTCTTTGGTTTAAATATGATGTATGAAAATGTGACATATTTTATCTATGTTTCACGGGTAACTTTTATGATCGTATGGCCGCAATAAAGTTGTGTACTACTATATACTAGTCTATTTCAACCATGGTAGTCAATGTCCAGAAGGATGCACTATTAAGCAATCAGAAACGCAAACTACAAAAATGTCAAAAGACATTTTTGAATCCAGTCAACAAGAATACCGAATTTCTAGATACCTATATTTGGTAACATTTTGGCAAGATAAGTTACTAAAGTTCGAATTATCTGCATGCCAGTCAGAAATGAGGTCCTTACGCGACAATCACAAAAATCTCTGAAATACCTTTTTCTGTCAACTTCGATGAACCAAGACCAGAAGCCTTGATTCTCCTGGACATTTTATCTATGTGTGATCGTGGGGTGGGAGCGGACCGGAATAACAAGCGTGGAGGCCGTATGTAGTAGGCTATCTCGTAGCCGAAGTTTATTATGGTACAGTATATGGATGATAGTGTACAGGGATAAAGAGAGTCTCAGTGAAGTGTAGGTTCCCGAGTTCGAGTTGTGAGGTCTTCTTGTTCCGGTTGTCCAGGGGGAGCTGTGGGTCTTGACTGGAGTCGGGGTTGGTCGTGGAGGCAGCAGTCGGCTCGGCTCCTTGATGGTGGTTCCTCGGAGGGGGGGGAAAGGAGAGATAGAATGACGGCCGTTAGTACTGTCGGTCACAATGAGGGTGTGAGACCGTTTCCTTCACCAGAGTGTTGGGGCTGAAACGAAGGTGAGGAAAGGGAGGGGAAGGTAGGAGAGGAGCAGAAACAGCAGGGTCCGGGTGTAGGGTGATTCCGGGTAAGGACGTGGGGGAGGGGTTCTTATTTACAGTCGTGATAGTGCAGCTCTCACACGTCTATATACAGTGCTCGGTGAAATGTGGAAGTTAGGGACTCTTATTATACAAGGGCAGTCTGTACACGCTATTATTTACACAACACTCGTACCACCTCCTATCTACACACCCGCAACACTGGTACTCACTTGGCCCGCCGCAACTCCGTCCTTGAGTTGCGGCCGCTCTCCAGCGTCCTCCTCTGGAATCCACCAGTCCTCCGTCCAGACCTCGTCTCCTGGTTCGGGTTCCTCTCTCTTCTCCGGGGGTTCTTCGCACGCCGTCTCCTGCCACGAGTCTTCCTGCTTGAACGCGGTGTTGTTCGTTCTTCCTGCTTTTCTGTGGTCCGCCTCCGGAAAGGGGGATGGACTTCCGGGGTCGCGGGGATGTTCTTCCGGTGGTTTCTGCGTCGGGATTGGTTCCTGCAGAAAAAAAGAAAGGGGTGGAGTCCTGGGTGTTTTGGTTGTCCGGGCAACAGGGAACGGTGGGGGTGACCGGCCGGCGAGCCGTGGGCTCGGCGCGGGCGGGGCCGTGGTCCCATCACACTATGTTAGGGTAGACTGTAATATTCTGTAACTGAGACTCGAGGTTTGGGCTGGTGCTTCAGGACTGGTCTTCATTTGGATCTGATCATTCCTCTACATTAGGAGTCAAGAAATGTGCATAGGGTCTTCTGAACCATTTACCAGCAAAGAGAAGTGTGAATGACAAGTTGCTCATCCCTTTCAACTCTTCTCGTCAGTATCTATATACCACTTCTAATGCAAATAATGTACCTATAGTGGGTGTAATTCCAAGTGTACGTTGGTGATATCCGGATTTAGATCCATTTGGAGAATGACACTGAGGATCATGGGTCTGTTGTTAAGTGCCTAGACCATGTCAATCCCTCAATGAAGAACAGCTTCCTTTGCTCAGTGCAAAGGGTCTAAAATATGGAGAAATATTTTAAGGAGTCTGTGGTGCAAAACTTTTTTTTTAAACCTTGTTAGCTGAAAGAACTATCTCCAATTCATGAACCCCTGAAAAGCAAACTTGTTTATGAAGTGTTCAAGTTTACATCCATTCAAGAGGTGGTTCAATAAATTCTGAATCTAGGGCCACCGCTTACATCTGACTAGAGAATTCTGTCTACTTTATTCTCTTGTGTGAACAAGATGGCATTTCAATATTTTATAACATTTTATAAATCAATAACTAGTCCTTGTTTCTAGGAAGCTCTATAAGACCATGCAAATGGCACAACTATACCACACAAATGAACAACATAACATGATGTAGTGTGACATAATATTAGGGCCACGGAAAATATGCAATTTTGCGGTCACGGTGTTTACCACTCAATTATTGATTAGCTTCATGTGACATTTTAACCGAACATCTAGATCGCTATCCTACTGGAGTCAGGTGGCATCACACATAGCCATGGCATCCATTTTAAATGCAGCATGTTACCAGGGTACATTTTTACAATGGGGGGTTAATGACTGCACACCATTGCATAACATTTAACATGGCGTCTCACACCACACATGTCCTATACAGTTTTCTACCATGGGGGAGACATCCTAAAACAGGGGGGTGAAAAGCGAAACATTTTGGGAAAATGGGCCAAGTCCAACAGCAGCTCAACTGGATCAAAACGTACTAGAAAACTGAGACACGTGTAACCACGAGGGTAATGCCCTTTCTAATAGTTGACTGGTCCCTTTTCTGTTGCTTATTGTGTATTTGGGTGCTAAACTGGTGCTATTAAGGAGAAACCTTTGCCCAGGCTGTTAAACTGTGAAGAATTACAAAATAAAGAAGTAATACTGTCACAAAATGTGCTGCATTATTGCTGCTTATTTTGCCTTTTATTGCCTCATAATTTAGTCAGCCCTGCAGCATATTTTGATCCTCACCTGCTGCTTAAATTCACTGGCCCTGCTTAACATACACCATAACATAGATGTGGTTGGTTTCCACTGATGTGTTGCAAATTACCTCAGATAAATAAAATATCTGTTGTATTTGATGTCCCATGGTATCCGGATGTGGAAAAATCCACGTTGTTGGCCTTTATCCAGCTCCAATATTATGTCCTGATGTGTCTGCCCATGAGTGCACACTTCTATGGTGATCCTGTGGAGCAGCTGTGGCGGGTGAGAGGAATTATGGCGTAGTCACAAATAAAATACCCTTCCACAGCATGATCCCATCTCCTTACGGCTCTGACTCCACCTCCTTCACCTACCTGATTGCTGTGCTCTCCTCTCTCATTCAGAGGGCAGAGAGTGGGTATCGTGCTGACAGCGGCTGTCAGTCAGCTATGTCAGTACGGATTGAGCTTGTCCTGTCAGACATAGGTCTGCACAGATCTGTGGCCAGTGGTGGCTTCAGGGTTTTTCATCCTGCTCAAGCGGAAGGGCCCCAGCTCCCTGGGGACCGCTTTCCCAGTATGAAGAGAGCTTGGAGCATGCTGCTTTACCTAAAGGCATCTTGGGAGCAGTCACATTTTACTTCCCTCCCCACTCCAGGTGAGCACGCTGTACTAGTAATGACAGAAGAAATGGGACGGGGGCTTACAGACAGCTTATCTTGCTGCTTGCAGTGTGCTCAGAAGAGGTGATGGGGGAGGGATCACAGGGGATTCACAACATCCAGGACAAAAAACCCACAGTGGATATTCTAATTGTGCAAGGCAGTGTGCTTTACTGATCACCCTTTTAACACTGGTATGTAAGACTGCACCTGCACTTTAAAGGCAATCTTTTCCATCTTCCTTGGGTAAATAAAAGCTGCAAAGTGAAGTAAAAGGTTTTTAGTTTTTTTTAATCCAATGACCATCCAACAGTCCAGACTGTTCTGTCAATAGCAAACGGGAATGGGGGGAATTTATGGTTTTGGCTCTAAAAGTGCCAACTGCTGACTAAAATGTAAGGGTAATAGCAACAAGGGGTTTGGCCCTAGGAGGCTGGACAGGGCCATAGTAAACTAAGAAAAAGAGGTGTCCTAGCCATCACATTCAAATGCTGCTAAACAAATTTAACAGACTAAAGGCCATCAATTCAATTGAGTTCGACTAAAATATAAGGACATGCAACATGATGTTGGCAAAATAGGGGTGGATGGAAAACTAAAAGGGTCAGTGAGTAGCAATCCCAATCCTCTGGGCAAAATGCTCCTGGCTACCTCAAGTTTTTTATTTGTGCAGTTTTATATACAGCAAAGCCAGACTAAGGGCGTCAGGGTGCTTTACATGGGCACCAGATTACATTACAACAAATCAGATTTCAAATTTTAGGCATGGGGAGATTAAATGATTTGCCCAGGATGACAGGATGTTGAGCTGACGCTGGGATTCCAACCCTCGTTCCCCACTTTCTAAGTTGAAAGCTCAGGCTGTTGGCCACATCTCGTCAAATTCATATTGGCATCAGAGGCGGCTTGTGAACTTTGAAAGTAGTGAGATGTACTATGTCCCAGGAGTTTAACCCACTACTTTCAAATTTGCCTCACTCAAACTCATTCCCGCTCACATTTGGACACAGATTAACAACAAATTTGCATTGAGTTTGGCATCACAAAGGGTGACGCAAACCTATGCAAAATGTTTTTTTTTATTTACTCTCTAGTGATTTACTTTTCAGTTTGCACTGGAAAGATACCTGAAAGTAAGACAAAGCAGTGCTAATCGCTGCTATGTGTCACTCTGGGTCAAGGGGGCATTCCATGGGTCGTACACGGGCGTTCTCATGAAACCACTCATAATTTGTGACGTAAAATCTTATCTACTTACAATAGCAGACAGCGCTTTGAGACAAAAAATAAACGCTACTTGAAAGCAGGCATTTAAAAGGAGAAAGGTTTAATGTCTCCTAGCTTTTGACTTTTGCATGTGTACTGAAGCACACATCTGAAGTACGAAAAGTGTTGCAGTCAGTATTTTGTCGCACTAGAACCAAGTGGCAGTGGTAATAAGGAAATGGTTGGCACCTCTGTTATGTTTGCAATTCGTTTAATTCTTATGTATATAGGCGTGCTCAATGTAAACACTGTGCCACCCAACCAGTGTTGTCCGGTATAGGAAAATAGGATTTTTCATATACTCGTAAAATGAAAAAATTACAATACACAGCACAGCATTAAAGTAATTTTAAAACTGACCCTGTCCTCAATTAGATTTAATTACAAGTACAACACCAAGGAAAACAAGACAGACAAGATGATACAGTCAAAATGCACAAATAGAATGATATATAACCCTGGTCGTAGTTTGCGTAGTAGCGCTACGCGTAGCTAAGCGAAGTGTAACTACGCGAACTGCCTAGTGCGGTAGGGAAAATGCTGTTCGCACTGATTGCACAGTGCCGTATGATTGTCTGAACTGTGCAATCATTGCAAACGGCATCTTGCACAGTGCAAGCGGTCGTTTTCTGCCGCTCGAGTAGAATTGTACTCGAGCGGCAGCTTTTTCAAAGCGGACTGGTAGATTCTCATCGCGAGCGGTCACAAGCATGCGCGACCACTCGCAATGAGAAACCTGACCTCCCCGTATTGAGAATCTCGCCGGGAGGTTTATTTTCCACGCTCGCGATTGGCAACTTGATGTTGCTGATTGCGAACGAGGAAAAAGTATTGCCGGGATATTGATTTTGCTCGCTCGCGGTCACCAACTTGACGTTGAGGACCGCAAGCAAGCACAAAATGCCTGCTACGCTACGTGTTTTTGCACTGTGCTACGTGCAATTCAGGTAGTGTGTAGTAGCGCAAACAATGCACGCTCTGCGAAGGTAGCGTAGTCCTACACCCAGGGTTAATTATATAACCTCTTGATATTGTTTCTCACGTAGTTGTAGCATGGATGCAGACAGCAACGTTTACACCAGTATGTCGTCCATAATAGTGGCGGGGGGTAACACGTGTAGTTGGATGCTTCCTGCTTCTTAAGGAGACACTTCAGCAGTGAAAAGCATTTTGTATTTTTCACTACTGTTGTGTTACAGCATGGATTCCAAATTCACTGGAAACCTTTTAAAGCGTAAAATCACGCAAGGTTACTTTGCCCGTGGCCCCCACCTTTCAAAGGACCCCCTCAGTCTCACCTCTCTGTTCCTTTGCATGCAAACCTCTCTACCTAACCTTACATCTGTCGCATTTTATTAGAGACGGCTTAAGGATTTTTGAGGCTATAGGAAAAGGCATTGTTTTTCATAAACATTTTTATTGGACGCTTTTTCATCCTTAAACGGACAAGGCCGATTTCAAATGACCCCATTTTTAAAATGTTGGTAGGCATTACACGGGCCTGACTTAACAGAAAATAAAATTAAAAGATGTTCCGAATAAGGAACCCAAAAAGATGTCTTGCCAGAGTCCACAAAAGTAATTTAAACGACACTGACTGGGTCCCGGGGTAAGGCTCTTTTCTTTCTATAGACATCTTAGCGGTCACCTGGCACTGCTGAAGGTTGCAGCACCATTAAATAAATGGGGTATGACCCAGAAAGAGTCCAAGGACCTGGGTAACGTATAATATAAAAAACAAAGTGGTCCTAGACACAATTTATCTAGTGCATTTCAATGCATTATTCATTTCTACATATAGGTAATCTTTAAAGGATTCAATCCTAGAAAATGGAAGAAACAACAGAAAGCCAAATGTGTAAGCAGTCACAGCGCAAAGTTATACATATGTACCCTAAAGAATTATTACCACACTGACAGCCTGATTCATGAAGGTAAATGCGCTCGCAAAAGGGCCAGATTCTCAGAATCTGGCCCTTTGCGAGTGCAATTTTTGCATTTGGGATTCATCATCCCAAATGCAAAAATCGCTAATAAAGAATTAGCAAATATGCGAGGATTAGCATTTAAGGAATCTCTATTAGAGATTCCTTAAATGCTATTCATGACACATTTAAAAATTGCGAATTAGCAATTTTGGGCCGCTATTTACCGAGAGGTCAGACCTCTCGGTAAATAGCAAAAACTTAGAAAAATGCTTTTAAAAGCATTTTTCTAAGTTGCATGTTGCACACACACATGTCCCTTGGACATGTGTGTGCGCAACACCTGTTTCAATTAGCATTTCAGGGGTGCTACAGGGTGTCCTTTGGACACCCCTGGCACCCTTAAAATCGCTATCTTATTTGCGAGTAGCAAATTGCTACTCGCAAATAAGGGATACTCTCCATTCATTCCCATGGGCCTTTTGGCCCATAGGAATGAATGGGGAGTTATTCCTTATTTGCGAGTAGCAATTTGCTACTCGCAAATAGAGAATATGTAGGAATCGCTATTTATTTAGCAATTCCTACATGAATACCGTTTTGCGAGTCCTCAATAGCGATTCGCTATGAATCGCTATTAGAGACTCGCAAAACGGTACCTTCATGAATCAGGCTGCGAGTTTTTTATGAAAAAATAAATTCACATTTTATTTCATATTAATATATACATATTTCTAAATGACAGGAATAGGGAAAACGAATTTCGTTGCGCACACTGCATCACATTTTGGGATGCAGCGTACTCATCAAAATTCGTCTTATTTATTTAAATGTTTACTTACCTGTAAAACTCCGAAATCCATACATTACTACCCCACCCTGCCCCTCCCCCTCCCCACGTCTCCACCCTGCATTTACTCCCACTTCCGGCTGTGGCTGGGTAAACTGGCACCCAGGCCCAGAGGCCTGGGCTGCCCCCTGAACACTGATTATAGGTGTAATGTATAACCCAAACAGCAGCCTAGGTTGTACATATTCCTTCCTTACACTAGGCCTATCACACACGGGCTACACTACTGCCAGTGCATGTGGCCGGTGGGCAGGAGAGGCAGACCCGGGGACAGAAAAGATGGGGATGTAGAGGTAGGTGAGCCACTTAAAGCTCGAGCCAGAGGCCTAGCTCGGGCTCAGCTCGAGGTCTTTATGGATCCTTGAGCCTAAAATGAGCTGAGCTTTAATGTGGGCCCCTGTCTTCCACCACGCTCTACCATCAAGCACATGAAATTAAAATCAAAGCTTAAACATTTGGGACATATTTATCATATTTTCATGCAACAAGGCAAGCCACCTTCATGCTTCAAATGGAGAGGGCATAAATGCACCGTATTTAACATTATAAGGTGCATTCCAGCTCTCTGCCTCCATTGGCACACAATGTGCTGCCTAGCACCAATGCAGGCATCCTTGCACCATTGTGCAAGGGAGCCTGCGTCGTTGCTAGGATTGTTTTTTTTTTCAAGAAGGGACACCTTTCAGCACAAAAATAATCCTCAGAGGCATTTTCCCCTCTCTATGTATGCTGCACAATGAAGCACATGTAGAAAGAGGAAAAGAAGAGAAATAACTATATTTCTCCTCATTATACCTTGACTGGGGAGGCATAGCATTTTGACACATTCGCAGGTCTACCACTAATGATAAATCTGGGAATGCGCCATAATTCATGGGTTGATGCGCAAGAGCACCCACGCTCCACCCATGTAACGCCTCCCTGGGGTAGAATAACGTTCCACATTTATATGAAGCCACGCAGGGCCACACAAGGTGGCTTTGGTCGCTTGGTAAATATCATTCAAGGTTTTGCGTCCCCCTTGTGAGGTGCAAGGGCGACGCAAATCCATGATAAATATGATACTTGGTGTTGAAAGGCAAGAAAAGGTAGCCATCGAATGGGTGAATTGCATAATGTGAAACCAGAAAACCAATCCTGGCATCCCCGCTTGACCAAATTGTCTGATCCTAGGCAAATATTTTATTTTACAAAGCCTCCTTTTTTCCTTCTTTATTACATATCAGATGACCTTTAAAACGTGCGTTCATGCTCGGCAATGTACAATAAAAACCTGATGTTTTAAATTGAAACATGTCTGCATGTTATGCCTATTTTACACTATCATATTTTCACATGATGTCTGTTGCATAATTTAGTTCGGCAACTATTTTCAGGGCTCGGTCTGTGCACCGGCTCTATCCCCCAGATTCATCATTGTCCCGTTTTGCGAGTCCTTAATAGCGATTATTAAGGAATCGCTATTAAAGACTCGCAAAACGGGATTCATGTAGAAATCGCAATTATATTTGCGATTTCTACAGCTTCCTTATTTGCGATTAGCGATTTCAAGGGTGTCAGGGGGACACCCTGTAGCACCCCTGAAATGTAAATGCAGACTGATGTTGCGTGTGTGTAACATACAACTTAGAAAAATGCACTAAAGTGCATTTTTCTAAGTTTTCGCTATTTACCACGAAGTCAGACTTCGCGGTAAATAGCGGCCAAAAATTGCGATTTCGCAATTCAAAATTGGTTCATGAATTGCATTTAAGGAATCTCAAATAGAGATTCCTTAAATGCAATTCCTCGCAATTTAGCGAATTTGCAATTTGCGATTTTTGCATTTGGGATGATGAATCCCAAATGCAAAAAAAGCGCTTGCAAAGGGCCAGATTCGCCGATTTTACCTTCATGAATCTGGCTGTTAGAACCAGAGTCTTGGCTCGGCTCTGGCTCAGTTCTCCTTGTTAATGTGTTGGCTCGCTCACCTCTACGGGACACTTGAAGTAGGCCAGGTGAAAGGTGAGTTGGGTCAGGTAAAAAAAGAGAGGGGATTATGAGAAAAGGACATGAGGGGGGCTGTTCGTTGAGCAGTCATGTGGGTGAAGGAGGGATTTGAAAGCTGGTTTTAGATGGTGTTTGGAGGAGATGAGTGCTTGGCTTTGACGTCTTGCGTGCGACGGAGAACCCGATTAATAGAAATGAGCGGATAATGGGTGGCTGAGGTGAAGTTAACAGAAAAACGACAAGAAGTCACCCGACAAGATATTAAAATGGGAGGAACTAGGTTAAACAAGGGAAAGATTGTTAGCAAAAATGCAAGGGGGGTTACGTGGAAACGCGGGAAATGTAGGGGCTTAAAAGTAGAGCATAAAAGATTAAAGCATCTGATTTTTTTTTTTTTTAAAGAAGGCGAAAGGGTAAAAGCGCATAGAACCAGGAGTACAGGACAGTACGAGCAGAAGCGCCTCCACTTTTACCTTTCCATTTCAAGCACTAGATAAACAGGAAACGAAACTAAGAGAACAGGGCGTATGGTAAGGTGTGGAGTGAGGGGGCAGGGACGAGGGTGACGAAACGAGAAATGAGGGGGATGTGTGAAGAAAGAGCGCTTTTGAAATTACATGTAAAATTATGTTTCTAATTGGCTCTGTTTGCCAAGCTAAGTTTGCCCTCTAGCGGTGAAATTCCAAAAGTGCTCTTTGAAAATCCGCCTTTATTCACACAGAAGCCAAGTAATGCCGTAGCTGGCCCATGTTGGCACCTCTGACATGGAACAAACCTTGCCCTTATCTCATTGACCTCAGGATGAAGCAGCCAAGGCAGCACCATGGATCTAAAGCCCGGGTCGGAAAGCTGGACCATATCTACACGCTGGATGGTACAAGACAAAGGTCTTCTACGGTGCGTTTTTACATGTATCTTATTTGCACCGGTGTTAAAGGTTTCTGTAAATTTCATTAAAACTGCACCTGGAATTGGCAAACATTTTGCAACTGAGTTTAATATTTGTAATTAAAGTAGAAATAGAATTTCTCATGTGATCAACATTAACAGCTCTTTTAGGACCGGCTGAAAATATTTTCAATACCTTGTAATTTGTAATCGCTTGGCTTTTCTTATGATATTAACGTATTTATATAGTGCTTGCTACCACAGTCTTGTTTGAAAGAGCTTTAAACAAGAGTTGTCCTGTTATCCAACTCAGGGACACTTATTCATCTACCTCACAAGTATTGGAAGCAAGAATTGGACTTCGGGAGTGAACAGGCCAACCACCACATAAAAACACTAATCTTCAGAGTAGGTGCATGACTCCACTTAGCTATCTCGTTACGTTTGATAGTTATTTTATATGTTAAACGCTTCTTTGCTATTCTGATAATAAACACGGAAACTTTGAATTAAAGCAAGAACTATCGGAAATTGTTTCTTACGCAAACCCTGTTAATTGACAGTTTTTATACTTTTTCACCTTCTACTTTTCGGTTCAACACATGCTACCTCTCACCTTCACACTTGATCAGGTGACATAACACTTCACTTCGGAGAGTTCCAAAGAAAATTAAAATTCTATAATGGTTTTTCCTTTTTTTCAGAATGATGACCTTCATATGGTAATGCTGAGTCACAACGAAGCTAAAAATAAGAATATTACAAACAATATATAGTAATAATACCAATCATTGTTATTATCATAATAGTAACATGAAAACCGATGTTGATGCAAAGGGTGAACATTTCACGGTTAGTGTTGGTTTTCACCAAACATAATCTTCTGACCTTGTATTCTGGAAAACAAAAATCTCTTACCCAGAGTTATTATACTTGCAGTTTCTTTCTTTCTTACTTTCTTACTTTCTTTCTTTCTTTCTTTCTTTCTTTCTTTCTCGATTTTGAAGGTGACTGTTTGCTCAGGGGCAAACATGAGCCTTTCCCACGCGGCCCTCCAGGGATAACCGAGGCCCAGAGGGATAGAAAAACCCTGAGTTTTGGAGAAATGAACAAACAGAAAGAAAATTGTCCCCTGGGGAGCTTCTTCGGGCTTTCCTATACTGGTGCTGGGTGTATTGGGAGCGTAAACAACACTCGCACAGAGAGAGGAAGTAGCTGGGGGGAAATTTCAAGCAGGTATCTGAGAGAGAAAACACGCGCGGAACAAAGACGATTTATTGTCTCCAGGTGTGGGAACCAAAGTTTGGAGCCACAATGGAGCAAACTCTTTTAGGAGGCTGCCATGGGTTCCTAGATACCCCGCTCTCTCCCAGGCGAGGCATGCACCAGTCTCCATGCATGTTATGTGCACAGTTTGTGACCTTGTATTAAAGGGGTATGAAGTGGATCCGAGGTAGGTTGTGCACTTTAGGGCCACCAGCAGTGTCTGAGAAGATGGAAATCTGTGATGGGTGAGAGAAGCAGCCCTATTGGAGCGAGTAATGGACTATAAGGTGTGAGCTCCGTCAGCTGTGAGGGGCCTGGATAGCTAGAGAGGGGCCGGGATAGCTGCATACGAGGAAGAAGCTAATGGGATCCTTCCAGGATGGGCCCCAGCAGTAACGACCCACATAAACACTCTGGGCCTAATTTATGAGGCCGTGCATCAATTTTACGCCGCCGGTGTGTCACCTTTGTGACGGACCAGCCGTGTAAAAAATGTGCCTTTCTGCACCATATTTACAAAGTGACGCATCTAGGTAGATGTGTCACTTTGTAAATCCCTGCGCCACATTATACCTACGCCAGGTATAATGTATGCAAGAGGGCGTTCTGACACAAGAAAGGGTCATAGAAGTGACGCAGTGAAATCTATAAGATTTTACTGCGCCACTTCTAGGACACAAATGCGTCAATTTCTTACACCTGCCTCACAGCAGGCGTAAGACTGATGCAGGCCCTTTCACATGGGGGTTGCCCCATGTGAAAGGACACATTGCTGGAGTTGCGTCACTTTTGTGACACACTCCAGCAATGCGTCACTTTTGCGCCATACAGATACTTCATGACGTATCTGCAACTCCTTGCGCCATGATGCGGCATACTGTAAATATGACGCATCATTGGTGTCGCAAGGAGGGCGCAGTGAAAAGTGACACATCGCTGTTTTCACACAGCTATGCGTCACTTTTCACAAATGAGGCCCTCTGGGTGTCAGAGCAGAGTCTGCTGAAACTGTGACCCTTCGACAGTGGTCAGTGGGTGCCTCTACTGTTATGCCATTGAGCTTGGGTGTTCAACATCAGATGCAGTGATTCTCTTTCCTAGTCTTTCTGCATGCAGTTCCAACATTGACTGGGATTTATTGCTCTGTAACACGTACTATACATACGGTAAATCAGTCATTTTTAATGGGCATGACTTTATAATAATAACAATCATAATTGTAACAATATTAAAAATAAAAGTAACATATTGATACTGCATAGTGCTTCATACCAGAATTCTGCCGTTTTAGGCACTGTAATAAAGGGCTTCTGCTGCTCAATTTAATGGCACTCATTCCTGAATTAAAATAATGTAACATTTATGGTAATATAAATTATACATTCAGAAGTTGCCTTCGTGACTTTTTCGTAAACATTTGAGAACGTTAAATCTTTTGGGTGCAGTTAAATAATGCAAATCACAAGCACGATACAGAAAGGATGAAGTTAGAGGGAGTGAAAACAAAGGAGTCACATTATCAGTCACCACAGCAACTGGCTGCATTGTAAGGCAGCAGACACATATGTTGTTTTTAGCTGATTCTAGAGCTACATGAAAATGTTGTTTTCGCTGATGCACATCTAAAGTTCTGACACAGAGTGATGCGCACTGCTGACCGCCCTCTTAGTGCTGTATTTACGAGTGTGCACACAATAAATGCAGCAAGCTGTAAAATCACATTACAGTGCTGCATAAATACTGCTTGGGGGAACCAGAAATGTAGTGGAAGGATTCCCCATGTATGGTTCCCTTTGATCAATCTCAAACCTTTCCAAAGGTACTGCGTGGTGAAATCGTCAATGCTCTTGGGTTCTTAGGAGTGCATCAAGATTTTATGATAATTTTTCGAATTATGGCTTTCAGAAAACAAAATGGTCACACAAAATGGATCAAATATAATAGGTTTTAAAAAGTACATTTGATTGTAAATGTGTTTTTGTATTTTGTGTCGATATTAACTACATATTTGGATTGATGTTTTTCTTAAACTGGATCTAATGTTATTGTAGCCTCTGACTCTTGTTCATCTTTACCCTCCTCCTTTCGTGCTGTCACTCATTCTCTTGGTCATCTTTCTATACCATTCTTTCTTCACCCTTACTAACTTTTCAGAAAGCACCTCCTTGTGATGGTGACACTGTATCTCTGTTCATGCCTTCCAACCACTCTTCAATCAACCCTAACCTTTCAACTCCCAATCCCTTCCCAGCTCATTCCTTACACTTTAATTATTTAGGTCTTCTGTGGTAAATAAATAATTAATTACCGGTACTATTTTTCTATGCATTAACTGAAACAGATAGCTCAATAAATAAGAGGCAGGATCCGTGATATCTGAGTCAGAATGGGCTTTAATCAGATGGCTCGAGCCAATGGACCATCGGGTTCCATCACCTGCAAAGGTTCAGGAAGGGACAGACACAAGGAAAAGGGGAATGGCAGCTGCAACGTCTCATTAACATCATACAGTATATATAGCAAAACAGTATAATTGCATTGCATACAGTAGGCGTAACAAGTGACAAAACGAAAGATAAGAACATATGGGCGTACAAAGAAGGCGTGCACAAGGCGTGCACGGAGACATGTGATGTAAACGTCACAGAAGTGTCATAAATGGGTGGATACATGGAGGGGGGCTACCTGGGCAGCTGGAACCTTTAACCTACTAGTGCGCGCAAACGGGCCATGACGTGTAACTGGGGAGAGCTGGGGGCTCTGACTTCTGCACTAGAAGAGGAGACTAAAGTCTGGGATGTCAGGACGACATGTACCTATAGCATATCTGATATCTTGTGTTTGGAGTACATGTTGATAGAATCTAAATGTCATCAGAGCAAAGGCTACTTGACACTAAGGCTGGTGCATGCATATATTCTACATGTATGGCGTGTGCTATGAATCTTCTATGGATACTAATTCAGTAATTCTCTTGCATGGAGACAGGAAGACTAGACTATAGCTGAAGATGTTTATGCGGTTCGTTAGCTTAGGAATGTGAAGCCGGGGAGCTGAACTGATAACTAGAGACATAACATATTCTTGGCAGACAGGCAGGCAGGCCAGGCCGGGCACCGCACTGCTTGGCAGAGAGGAAGTGAAGGGTCAGGGATGCGGGAGGGGCTACATCGCTCCTCGGAGTGGTTTCAGGAGACTTGAGCTTGAATCTGGTGTCCGGGCCCCATGAGGCCTAGAAACGGGGACAACTCAATGAATTAACGTGCACAATGTAAAACGTTGGCAACATAGGCCTAATACTCGTTGCTTTCACGAGGACTGGATAACTGGCATACTAACGTTGGACACAACTATAATTGCGTCTTTATTCGGTCAAGGGGGAACATATGCATATCGATCATGCACATATAACATATAATGGGGAACACGTAGGGACACATGACAAGGCAAAATTCGATTTTCCTCATTCCCTCCTTGTTCCCTACGTTTCCTTCAGGAAACATCAATATTCATGATACCATCTATCTGTTCATATAGCATCATTTGCTCGTCTCTTATCTTCTTGGAACGGGACTTAGGACTTGGAATACAAGAGGTAGCGCACAAGCCGCAAATCGCAGGGCCACATTGTAAACAGAGACAGCAACTGAATATGATCATTAATACTATTCCTAGGAATGACAATACTTTCCATCCCCAGGCAGATATTACACTCCAGAGCCAACCGGACCATTTCCAGGTGCCTGGATTCTGATGTAACTGATGGGCTATCTTATGAAGTCTTGTTATAGCTGAATAAACAGACGGTGCGTTATAAGGAATGAAAATGCAACAACTAGATCCGATGACTCTACAAGCTCCGCCCCTATCGGCCAGTATGACGTCAAGAACAAGGCGGTTCTGAAGAACAACAAATCTCATAGCAGATTGTTCTTCGGTTAAGTTACCTAGAGCGGAAGTAGTCTCATTCACTACTGCTTCAAGGGTTCTGGTTAGCCTACGTATTAGCTTACTATTCTGGACAGGACCTATGAAGAAAAAGAAACCTTTATTGAAGTCTGTATACTGTTCTAAGGCACTTTCAGTTTGATCGACAATTGGGGACTCGATCTCCCTTCTATGTCTGACGTGTACTAGATGTGTATTTCTGTGATAATCGGATGGGGCTAGGAAAACTGGTGGCAGTAGGAAGGCAATGTAACATGTTCCATCCCAATCTAGGGGCAGACGTACATATGCGGTCTGACCACATACAAAATACGAATGACGTGAGGCTTTGAAAGTAGACTTCCCACTGTCACTATACTCGACCACAGTAGTACAATCACTGTGTCCTAGATGTACTGAACCATTCTTTCTGACACATAATTCGCCTTTCACTGGTAAAACTGTAATAGCAGGCAAGTCTGGAGTAGTCTCGGACTGAACATTCAAAACCATGAAATTCGAGGAATAATTACCTAGATCATATACTTCATTTTCTAGATCTAACCCTGTCCTATGGGAAAGACCTTCCTTGTCTGGGAAACATGTTCTATTCAGAAGGGACTTATCGTCAGAGGATGATGTTAACGTAAACCATGCTCCACACGACCCATTGTGTGAAAACGGATAGGGAAAGAGTGGCAGAACTCCCTTCGGTGTCTGGAAAGGGGGGAGTCGACCACACACCCAACAATTAGTGGCATTGCTAGTCTGGTGTGAATAGTGTAACATTCGGATAAAAGTATTGTTGCGCATGGCAAGTCGATAGGATAACTCGTGAGGAGGTAGTTCACTAAAAGTGTGCTCTACTGTATCATTAGAGGAAAGATGTACATGTGAATCGATAGGAGGAAAATATACATGTAAAACATAACTTATGCATGTAATCGTAAGACTCAGAAATAACATAAACAATAAAGTGACGATACATCTGCTGCGCAGATTTTTACAGTAACGTATTTTCTTGGAGTTTCGTCTAACTCTCTCACTATGGGGGTCTATCTCATACATGTCAGGAACCTGTCTAACCGCTTCACCCGAGAGGGACTTAAACAATTAAACTGTCTGACTTGCTAGACCGGAGCTTAAGTTTATACTCCTGCTGCGGAGTTTTCTCTAACAGGGGGAGTTTAGAGTCAGTATCGGGGCAGTCCTTGAAAAAGGTCTTTGGACGGAGTCCATGAAAACGCTTGATGTGGCTGGAGTGGAGCCATCCCTTGCGGCCCTCCACTTTTACGGCGGTCCTTGTGGTCATCAGAACGAGTTTCGGCTCTTTCCAGCGGGGCTCCAGCGGACTTGAACGATCAAAGTTCCTCACTAGCACGAAGTCGCCTGGTATGACCTCGTGCGGTTTCACTTGAGTGTTGTCTGGAAAGGCAGCCGCAACCTGTGAACGACAAGAGAGTAGTGCAGACATCAAGGAAGCTAGGTAATCTGTCAGCATATTACTGTCTACATCAGTTATTTTATGTGGCATCGGTGTGCCCCACATGTTCGGGGGACGGCCGAATACAACCTCGAAAGGTGACAGACCTGAACGGGAGTGAGCGACCATTCTCATGTAAAAAAGGGCGACTGGCAGGGCTACCATCCAATCTACGCCTTTTTCTGCGCAAACCTTTGCAATGCGGATTTTCAGAGTCTGATTATGTCTCTCGACGAGGCCAGCTGCCTCGGGATGTCGCACACAGTGGAACTTCCACTGGTACCCTAACAGAAGAGATACTTGTTTCATGAGTTCAGATGAGAATGGCTGGCCGTTGTCTGAATACACGACCCTGGGCAAACCATAGCGGGGGAAATACTCACGAACCAACTGCCTGGCAGTGGTCGCAGCAGTGTAATCTGGGACTGGATATGCTTCTGTCCATCTGGACAAAGCGCATACAACTACGAGGACATACTTGAAACCTCGACATCGATCCATCTGAATATAATCCATCTGGAGGACTTCAAAAGGGTGGTCAGGAGGATGGAATCCACCTTGTTCCACCGGAACACCTTTACCTGGATTGAACTGACAACATATCATGCAGGTACGTACTTTCTGTTTGGCTGCTGCTCGTAAATGCTTGTTAAACCAAATATTCTGGATACTGTCTAACATGGCTTTCTCTCCTAAATGTGCTGGACTATGTGCGGTGTTAATAATGACTTGGACCATAGAGTCGGGGAGAAACCATGTGGCTTTTCCCTTCGTCAACCATCCCTGATCTGTCTGGACCCCTCCTTGTTCAGACCATTTCTTGATTTCATCTGGGGTAGCATGTGTCTGTATGTCTAGTACATCTCGTGTAGGGTCCTTAACTGTCATACAAGTAGTCTGATCTGGAATATCTATCTTTGTCGTGTTAACTGGAACGTCTGGAGTCTGAGCTGTAAGCTTGGCTGTTCGATCTGCTAGATCGTTACCTTGGGAAATGGTGTCAGTGGCTTTCGTATGTGCTTTGCACTTCATAATGGCAATGGCTTTCGGCAAATGTATTGCTTCTAACAGAGCTTGAATGAGGGGGCCATGCTGAATCTTGGCTCCATGAGAGGTCAGGAAACCTCTTTCTTGCCAGAGTACTCCAAAGTCGTGGACGACTCCGAATGCATAACGTGAATCTGTATATATGTTTACTTTCAGGTTCTTGGCTCGTATGCAGGCTTGGGTCAGAGCAATGAGCTCTGCTGCTTGAGCAGACAGGGTGTCAATACGATGTGTTTCTATAACTTCAGTTTCAGTAGTCACTGCATACGCGGCTACTAGTTCTCCTGTACTTGTTCTCATACATGAACCATCCACATAAAGTGTCAGGTCGGGATCAGGTAATGCAATGTCCGTCAAGTCTTGTCTTGGCTTTGTCATGGTGTTAATAACTTCCACGCAGTCATGTGTGGCAGGGTTTGACATAAAATGTATCAGCGCCTGATTTCTATGTGTGGCTGAAACAGTGTCAGTTCATATCCTGTTAAACGTGCAATTGTCAAGTGCTGAGTCTGTGTTCGGTTTAAAAGAACTTCCACAGAGTGTGGAACTTGTACTGTCAGGGAGTGTCCTAACACTATGGAATCACTTGGTCTGATAGCTAGAGCTGTGGCTGCAACTGACTTGAGGCACGCAGGCAGAGCCTGGGCTACTGGATCTAATGTGCTAGAAAAATAAGCACAAGGCTTGTGTTGTCCTGCTTGATCTTGCGTGAGAACAGACAATGCTGTACCATCACGTTCAGTAACAAAAAGTGTAAAAGGCTTACTGTAGTTTGGTGTCGCTAACACAGGTGCATTACATAAAGCTTTCTTTAACTCATTAAAAACAAGTGTATGTTCCTGGGTCCAAGGGAGGACAGTCGATGTGGCTGCCTCCTGTGTCGTTAACTGTATCAGTGGTTTAGCTAGATATGCGTACTGAGGAATCCATTGTCTGCAGTAAGAAGTGAGGCCGATAAAAGCTCGTACCTCCTTCTGTGTCTTGGGCTGTGGAAGATGTGCTATTAACTGGATACGGTCAGGTGTCAACTGTCTACCCCTCTTGGACAGTAAGTGTCCAAGGTATACCACTTGCTGGACACAGAATTGCAGTTTCGAAGGGGACACCTTGTGCCCCATGTCTGCCAGAAAATACAAGACTGTCAGTGACGCACGTTCGCAGTCACGTTCTGTACGGGCAGTGATCAATAGATCATCGACATACTGGAGCAGGGCAGTGTCAGTTGGCATGTGAATACTGTCTAGTTGTCTCTTAAGTGCTTGACTGTAAATACTAGGACTTTCTGTGAAACCTTGAGTAGCTCGTGTGAATTTATAGCTTCTTCCATTTAAACAGAATCCAAAAAGAAACTGGCTGTCTGGATGAATGGGGACACTAAAGAATGCGTTCTTGAGATCAATAACTGTAAAGAACGTAGCTTCAGAATCAATGGCAGTCAATAGGGAAGAGATATCTGGGACCACAGGGTACTGGGGTATGATACATTTATTAAGTTCTCGGAGATCAATCACTAATCGATATACTGGAGGTGCATTTGGATCAGTACGTTTAAGAATCGGAATGATAGGAGAATTACATACATTGGAGTCAGTTTCTACAACCACTCCTTGAGCAATGAGCTCGTCAATAATTTTCGATAAGGCTGCTACAGCCTCAGGTGGCAATTTGTACTGTCGGATTCGTGGTAATACAACACCTTGTTTCAGAGTGACACGATATGGTGTAATGTGCATACAACCTACATCAGTTGGACCTTGCGCCCATAAATGCTGTGGTACATTCAGTAATCTTGGATCAAAATCACGTAACACATAATGACCTTTAAAATCACGTAAAAATAATCTTACTCCTTCTGGGGAGCAGCATATTACCGCTCCTAATTCTTTCAATGTTTTAATACCAAGTAAATTTTCAGGACAGGATTTCGTAAGTAACAAGTCTGTAGTTCGGGACAATGGACCAACTTCTAGGGAAACTGGTTTCGATATTTCATTAACAATAGGCTTTCCTGAAAATCCCAGGGAAACATTTCTTGAGCCTGAGAGTGGAGCCCCTGGAACCTCGTCATGACTAATGGTAGTCCTACTTGCCCCTGTATCAATCAGAAACTTTCTGTCTTTCCCTAATACTTGACTGTGTACATAGGGACCCTCTTGATCTACAGGAATCTCGATGAGAGGCAAGCCAGCCTCCCTCTCTAGGCTGTTTCATGAATACTGCTGATATTCTGGATACTCTGACTGTGCGTACTGGTACATCTGTTGTGTAACGTGTTGTGTGGCAGCTATAGGCTGCGGTACTGTAACTGTCTGTTGTGCATTCTGCGGTGGCTGGGCATTCTGCGGAACATGTTCTTGTCTAGGAGGACGTGGTCTCTCTTTCGTCTTACCTGTAGCTATGTTGTGTTTCAGAACTGCACATTCGTTTATATAATGACCTGGCTGTTTACAGTAATTGCATGTCCCTTTAACAGGAGCTGTAGAATGACTAGTCTGACTCGGACCCCTCTTCTGACTATCTGGTGGAACGGACTGTGCAACTAGTACTTTCATTTTCGTGTCTTTCATACGTCTCCTTTCGTGTTCTTGCTCTTCCCTGATTCTATTCTGGTGATACTGTAACATCTGTAGCATTTGAGACGGGGTATTAGCTTGCCAAGTACTCTCGACTTTCAATACTCTATTTTTAACTTGCGGTAAAGAATTCTCAACTAGTTTGGTAACAAAAAGGATGTGGATACGATTCACTACTTGTTTTCAGACCGCTATTAATAATGAAGCATTTCTCAAATCTGGAATAAAAATCACTAGTGTCTTCGTCTTGTTTCTGTTTACAGGCTGAGATGGCATCCCAATCTTCCTTTTTCGTGGCTAGTAATCTTGGCAAGACTTGTATTAACAGTTCGGGCAACTCTTTGGCTCTATCCCCAAGACCAGTACCTGGGACTCGTGCATTATCTTCGTTCTCTAACGCGGTCCAGTCTATCTTTTTCTCTCCCACCTCCCATTCTTTCTCTTTAAGTTTCTCATATATGCCCGCAGGCAACAGGACCTTTAACATTTTGATGATATCAGGATACGTGTATTCTCCCATACGGAGCATGTCTTTTAATTCTCGGTGGAACCCTGCTGGATCTTTATCGTGACAGGGTATTAACTTTTTCATTTCAAGTAGTTCTATTTTCGTTATAGGGGTGTAAACAAATACTCGTTCGAGATTACCCCCGCTCCCTTAACAGGATGCACTTCTCGTAATGGATTCTGTCTGTCTATGTAGAACGGAGGTGAAACAGGAACAAAATGCGGAGTCAGGAACGTTCTGTATTTGTGGCGCTGTTCTAAAATGACGCTAATTAGATCGGTACCTAGACCTTTCCATCTGTTTAGTAGTAATTCGTTCAATACATTATATAAGGGACCTGGATCAGAATGCTGATCCTCATACAGTGTAATGAGGTGCTGGATCATGTACATACCCACCAGTCGCTGCTCGGCTGGGGGCAGCTTCAGAAACATTTGGGCCACTACTTCGTCTGAAAACGTGGTAGAATCACTAGTCCATCGGACTGCTGATCGGGCTAGTTCTTGTTCATGCATGGTACTAAGCTCACTGTAACCTATTCGTAATTTCAGAATTTTATCGGTAGCCTGGAATACTTGTTCAAGAGAACACTGTTCTGGTACGGGAGGAGGAAAAGCTTTCTTGTAATCTAGGCGTGTGTGTCTATCTGAAGATCTCGTTCTGCCTACATACGCTATTCTGGTGGGATTCTCGTTGTCTACCTCTTCGCCTGAAGAGTCATTCTCTTTCTCGGCTCCTCTCTTTTCTTCCTCCTTTTGGTGCATACTTATAATTTCCTTTCAAATCTTTTTGTACATGGTTTCTATACAATTTTGTGTTCTGTGTTTTCCTTCTGCTATATTGTCACTCCATCTTGTCAGGACTTTCATATCTTCTTTGTTTTTGTCAGGATAATCCTGTTCTCTTATTAAACAATTTATTAAAAATTGCAATATCATGCCTTGAATCTCGACTTTCCTGTGTGCCATAGCTTCGTGAATACTTTCTGGATTCTCCCCTGTTTGGATAAAGTGATATATTCTGTCTAGATGTTGTTCCATATTCGATATGGTAACCAAGAAGCTTGCAACTCGACGTAAACGTATGGAATATATTAACATGCTATCTTCACCTGGCACTGGGTCATATCTACAATCAGGTCCACACTCAGTAAGATACTTTCTGAGGGCGTCATACGTAGTTAGTTTTGGCGTACGCTGTAACGCTACATCTCTCAGCGTCCGTCGCCTTGTTTGAGGCGGGGTGATAGGAGTACCTCCCCCTGCTCCTCCTGAACTGGAATCGTCAGTTAATACTGAATGTGCGGCTGCTGGTAACGTGACTGGTACAGTAGGAGTACGTAATGTGGGTTGGTCCTGGGGGACTGGCGCATGGACAGGACCAACGACTGGAGGCACAGTAATTACATTATTAACAGGGGGCTGGACTTGAACTTGGACTGGCGGGGTAGGATCTGTATTAGCATATTCGGGGACAGTGTCGTCTAAATAGGAAGAAAGAAAAATTTCGGCTGCAGTCGGTTTATGACGTAGCTTAGTCTGGACCAAGGGTGGCGGTAAATTACAGAGTGCTTCCGGGGTCGCCTTCGGCAAACCCTCGGCGAGAAGGGGATACATACCTTTAATAAGGGCATTTCTCTGTCTGTCTGACTGTTCTGCTGTAACTCGTTCACCTTCTTCGATTAATTCCCTTTCTTGGGCTTTTTCTGAGGATTCCCTACTTATTTCTGCTTTTCTGAATTCTTTCTCGGTTCTTTTATAGGATTCTTTACGCCATAATTCTATGGCATCTTTCTGGGACTGTCTGGCTTTCTTTTTCCATAATGCTTCTTCTACTCTCATGATGCACTCGGCATCCCATGTTCCTGAAACAGGCCATCTATATTTCTCTTCGAGATGTTTAGTATAGTCAGCCCATAAATCTAGATACAGTATGGCATCTAAGCCATGCTTATGATACATGAAATGTCCAGGACTGTCCCTGGGAGGGACAGGAACTGATTCTTCGAGTAACCCTTTACTCGTTTTTATCTGACGTAACTTCGAAAACAGAGGCATATTTGAACCGTACTTGAACTTGAACACAATACACAATGAACACAGTAATGAATAGCGAAACAATCATTCATACCACGACATCAAGAACACATTAATAACAGTTCGAACAGAATACTACCTGATACATTGAAAACATAATACTTGAACTTCTCGAGAACAGACTTACTGGATGCACTGCTAAAACAGTACAGAACATACCGGTCTCCTAAAGAGACGCGTCATACCGTATCCACCTAGGTGAACACGTCGGACCGGATCTGTGTACCCAAACCCGTCGGACCGGGCACAAATTAATGAACACCCGTCTAGATACCCCCAGCAACGGTACTCACCGGGAAGCAAAACTGAAGGCCTCGGACTGGACTGGACTGCTACGACGTCTAGTTACTGCTACGCACTACGCATGTGCTTCGGGCTTCGGGCTTCGGTTACAGGTGGGCCTCCGGATACCTCGGACCTTGCTCTCTCGGCTTGGGCTCTGGTCGGGACGAACCGCCTTCCTCACCGCCTCGTCTGGATGCCGGACCGCAGTCTCCGTCTCCTCCGTGGGCCTGAGGGAGACTTGAAGCAGAAATATCGGCACGTGCACTGTAGGGTTCCGTCACGGCTGTAGAAGGGTCAGGGGGCCTGCGTTACATCGCCGGCGCGTGGGGAAGGGGCTCGTCCCTATTCGGGCACCATTTATGTGGTAAATAAATAATTAATTACCGGTACTATTTTTCTATGCATTAACTGAAACAGATAGCTCAATAAATAAGAGGCAGGATCCGTGATATCTGAGTCAGAATGGGCTTTAATCAGATGGCTCGAGCCAATGGACCATCGGGTTCCATCACCTGCAAAGGTTCAGGAAGGGACAGACACAAGGAAAAGGGGAATGGCAGCTGCAACGTCTCATTAACATCATACAGTATATATAGTAAAACAGTATAATTGCATTGCATACAGTAGGCGTAACAAGTGACAAAACGAAAGATAAGAACATATGGGCGTACAAAGAAGGCGTGCACAAGGCGTGCACGGAGACATGTGATGTAAACGTCACAGAAGTGTCATAAATGGGTGGATACATGGAGGGGGGCTACCTGGGCAGCTGGAACCTTTAACCTACTAGTGCACGCAAACGGGCCATGACGTGTAACTGGGGAGAGCTGGGGGCTCTGACTTCTGCACTAGAAGAGGAGACTAAAGTCTGGGATGTCAGGACGACATGTACCTATAGCATATCTGATATCTTGTGTTTGGAGTACATGTTGATAGAATCTAAATGTCATCAGAGCAAAGGCTACTTGACACTAAGGCTGGTGCATGCATATATTCTACATGTATGGCGTGTGCTATGAATCTTCTATGGATACTAATTCAGTAATTCTCTTGCATGGAGACAGGAAGACTAGACTATAGCTGAAGATGTTTATGCGGTTCGTTAGCTTAGGAATGTGAAGCCGGGGAGCTGAACTGATAACTAGAGGCATAACATATTCTTGGCAGACAGGCAGGCAGGCCAGGCCGGGCACCGCACTGCTTGGCAGAGAGGAAGTGAAGGGTCAGGGATGCGGGAGGGGCTACATCGCTCCTCGGAGTGGTTTCAGGAGACTTGAGCTTGAATCTGGTGTCCGGGCCCCATGAGGCCTAGAAACGGGGACAACTCAATGAATTAACGTGCACAATGTAAAACGTTGGCAACATAGGCCTAATACTCGTTGCTTTCACGAGGACTGGATAACTGGCATACTAACGTTGGACACAACTATAATTGCGTCTTTATTCGGTCAAGGGGGAACATATGCATATCGATCATGCACATATAACATATAATGGGGAACACGTAGGGACACATGACAAGGCAAAATTCGATTTTCCTCATTCCCTCCTTGTTCCCTACGTTTCCTTCAGGAACCATCAATATTCACGATACCATCTATCTGTTCATATAGCATCATTTGCTCGTCTCTTATCTTCTTGGAACGGGACTTAGGACTTGGAATACAAGAGGTAGCGCACAAGCCGCAAATCGCAGGGCCACATTGTAAACAGAGACAGCAACTGAATATGATCTTTACTACTATTCCTAGGCATGACAATACTTTCCATCCCCAGGCAGATATTACACTCCAGAGCCAACCGGACCATGTCCAGGTGCCTGGATTCTGATGTAACTGATGGGCTATCTTATGAAGTCTTGTTATAGCTGAATAAACAGACGGTGCATTATTAGGAATGAAAATGCAACAACTAGATCCGATGACTCTACAAGCTCCGCCCCTATCGGCCAGTATGACGTCAAGAACAAGGCGGTTCTGAAGAACAACAAATCTCATAGCAGATTGTTCTTCGGTTAAGTTACCTAGAGCGGAAGTAGTCTCATTCACTACTGCTTCAAGGGTTCTGGTTAGCCTACGTATTAGCTTACTATTCTGGACAGGACCTATGAAGAAAAAGAAACCTTTATTGAAGTCTGTATACTGTTCTAAGGCAGTTTCAGTTTGATCGACAATTGGGGACTCGATCTCCCTTCTATGTCTGACGTGTACTAGATGTGTATTTCTGTGATAATCGGATGGGGCTAGGAAAACTGGTGGCAGTAGGAAGGCAATGTAACATGTTCCATCCCAATCTAGGGGCAGACGTACATGTGCGGTCTGACCACATACAAAATACGAATGACGTGAGGCTTTGAAAGTAGACTTCCCACTGTCACTATACTCGACCACAGTAGTACAATCACTGTGTCCTAGATGTACTGAACCATTCTTTCTGACACATAATTCGCCTTTCACTGGTAAAACTGTAATAGCAGGCAAGTCTGGAGTAGTCTCGGACTGAACATTCAAAACCATGAAATTCGAGGAATAATTACCTAGATCATATACTTCATTTTCTAGATCTAACCCTGTCCTATGGGAAAGACCTTCCTTGTCTGGGAAACATGTTCTATTCAGAAGGGACTTATCGTCTGAGGATGATGTTAACGTAAACCATGCTCCACACGACCCATTGTGTGAAAACGGATAGGGAAAGAGTGGCAGAACTCCCTTCGGTGTCTGGAAAGGGGGGAGTCGACCACACACCCAACAATTAGTGGCATTGCTAGTCTGGTGTGAATAGTGTAACATTCGGATAAAAGTATTGTTGCGCATGGCAAGTCGATAGGATAACTCGTGAGGAGGTAGTTCACTAAAAGTGTGCTCTACTGTATCATTAGAGGAAAGATGTACATGTGAATCGATAGGAGGAAAATATACATGTAAAACATAACTTATGCATGTAATCGTAAGACTCAGAAATAACATAAACAATAAAGTGACGATACATCTGCTGCGCAGATTTTTACAGTAACGTATTTTCTTGGAGTTTCGTCTAACTCTCTCACTATGGGGGTCTATCTCATACATGTCAGGAACCTGTCTAACCGCTTCACCCGAGAGGGACTTAAACAATTAAACTGTCTGACTTGCTAGACCGGAGCTTAAGTTTATACTCCTGCTGCGGAGTTTTCTCTAACAGGGGGAGTTTAGAGTCAGTATCGGGGCAGTCCTTGAAAAAGGTCTTTGGACGGAGTCCATGAAAACGCTTGATGTGGCTGGAGTGGAGCCATCCCTTGCGGCCCTCCACTTTTACGGCGGTCCTTGTGGTCATCAGAACGAGTTTCGGCTCTTTCCAGCGGGGCTCCAGCGGACTTGAACGATCAAAGTTCCTCACTAGCACGAGGTCGCCTGGTATGACCTCGTGCGGTTTCACTTGAGTGTTGTCTGGAAAGGCAGCCGCAACCTGTGAACGACAAGAGAGTAGTGCATACATCAAGGAAGCTAGGTAATCTGTCAGCATATTACTGTCTACATCAGTTATTTTACGTGGCATCGGTGTGCCCCACATGTTCGGGGGACGGCCGAATACAACCTCGAAAGGTGACAGACCTGAACGGGAGTGAGCGACCATTCTCATGTAAAAAAGGGCGACTGGCAGGGCTACCATCCAATCTACGCCTTTTTCTGCGCAAACCTTTGCAATGCGGATTTTCAGAGTCTGATTATGTCTCTCGACGAGGCCAGCTGCCTCGGGATGTCGCACACAGTGGAACTTCCACTGGTACCCTAACAGAAGAGATACTTGTTTCATGAGTTCAGATGAGAATGGCTGGCCGTTGTCTGAATACACGACCCTGGGCAAACCATAGCGGGGGAAATACTCACGAACCAACTGCCTGGCAGTGGTCGCAGCAGTGTAATCTGGGACTGGATATGCTTCTGTCCATCTGGACAAAGCGCATACAACTACGAGGACATACTTGAAACCTCGACATCGATCCATCTGAATATAATCCATCTGGAGGACTTCAAAAGGGTGGTCAGGAGGATGGAATCCACCTTGTTCCACCGGAACACCTTTACCTGGATTGAACTGACAACATATCATGCAGGTACGTACTTTCTGTTTGGCTGCTGCTCGTAAATGCTTGTTAAACCAAATATTCTGGATACTGTCTAACATGGCTTTCTCTCCTAAATGTGCTGGACTATGTGCGGTGTTAATAATGACTTGGACCATAGAGTCGGGGAGAAACCATGTGGCTTTTCCCTTCGTCAACCATCCCTGATCTGTCTGGACCCCTCCTTGTTCAGACCATTTCTTGATTTCATCTGGGGTAGCATGTGTCTGTATGTCTAGTACATCTCGTGTAGGGTCCTTAACTGTCATACAAGTAGTCTGATCTGGAATATCTATCTTTGTCGTGTTAACCGGAACGTCTGGAGTCTGAGCTGTAAGCTTGGCTGTTCGATCTGCTAGATCGTTACCTTGGGAAATGGTGTCAGTGGCTTTCGTATGTGCTTTGCACTTCATAATGGCAATGGCTTTCGGCAAATGTATTGCTTCTAACAGAGCTTGAATGAGGGGGCCATGCTGAATCTTGGCTCCATGAGAGGTCAGGAAACCTCTTTCTTGCCAGAGTACTCCAAAGTCGTGGACGACTCCGAATGCATAACGTGAATCTGTATATATGTTTACTTTCAGGTTCTTGGCTCGTATGCAGGCTTGGGTCAGAGCAATGAGCTCTGCTGCTTGAGCAGACAGGGTGTCAATACGATGTGTTTCTATAACTTCAGTTTCAGTAGTCACTGCATACGCGGCTACTAGTTCTCCTGTACTTGTTCTCATACATGAACCATCCACATAAAGTGTCAGGTCGGGATCAGGTAATGCAATGTCCGTCAAGTCTTGTCTTGGCTTTGTCATGGTGTTAATAACTTCCACGCAGTCATGTGTGGCAGGGTTTGACGTAAAATGTTGCAGCGTCTGATTTCTATGTGTGGCTGAAACAGTGTCAGTTCATATCCTGTTAAACGTGCAATTGTCAAGTGCTGAGTCTGTGTTCGGTTTAAAAGAACTTCCACAGAGTGTGGAACTTGTACTGTCAGGGAGTGTCCTAACACTATGGAATCACTTGGTCTGATAGCTAGAGCTGTGGCTGCAACTGACTTGAGGCACGCAGGCAGAGCCTGGGCTACTGGATCTAATGTGCTAGAAAAATAAGCACAAGGCTTGTGTTGTCCTGCTTGATCTTGCGTGAGAACAGACAATGCTGTACCATCACGTTCAGTAACAAAAAGTGTAAAAGGCTTACTGTAGTTTGGTGTCGCTAACACAGGTGCATTACATAAAGCTTTCTTTAACTCATTAAAAACAAGTGTATGTTCCTGGGTCCAAGGGAGGACAGTCGATGTGGCTGCCTCCTGTGTCGTTAACTGTATCAGTGGTTTAGCTAAATATGCGTACTGAGGAATCCATTGTCTGCAGTAAGAAGTGAGGCCGATAAAAGCTCGTACCTCCTTCTGTGTCTTGGGCTGTGGAAGATGTGCTATTAACTGGATACTGTCAGGTGTCAACTGTCTACCCCTCTTGGACAGTAAGTGTCCAAGGTATACCACTTGCTGGACACAGAATTGCAGTTTCGAAGGGGACACCTTGTGCCCCATGTCTGCCAGAAAATACAAGACTGTCAGTGACGCACGTTCGCAGTCACGTTCTGTACGGGCAGTGATCAATAGATCATCGACATACTGGAGCAGGGCAGTGTCAGTTGGCATGTGAATACTGTCTAGTTGTCTCTTAAGTGCTTGACTGTAAATACTAGGACTTTCTGTGAAACCTTGAGGAGCTCGTGTGAATTTATAGCTTCTTCCATTTAAACAGAATCCGAAAAGAAACTGGCTGTCTGGATGAATGGGGACACTAAAGAATGCGTTCTTGAGATCAATAACTGTAAAGAACGTAGCTTCAGAATCAATGGCAGTCAATAGGGAAGAGATATCTGGGACCACAGGGTACTGGGGTATGATACATTTATTAAGTTCTCGGAGATCAATCACTAATCGATATACTGGAGGTGCATTTGGATCAGTACGTTTAAGAATCGGAATGATAGGAGAATTACATACATTGGAGTCAGTTTCTACAACCACTCCTTGAGCAATGAGCTCGTCAATAATTTTCGATAAGGCTGCTACAGCCTCAGGTGGCAATTTGTACTGTCGGATTCGTGGTAATACAACACCTTGTTTCAGAGTGACACGATATGGTGTAATGTGCATACAACCTACATCAGTTGGACCTTGCGCCCATAAATGCTGTGGTACATTCAGTAATCTTGGATCAAAATCACGTAACACATAATGACCTTTAAAATCACGTAAAAACAATCTCACTCCTTCTGGGGAGCAGCATATTACCGCTCCTAATTCTTTCAATGTTTTAATACCAAGTAAATTTTCAGGACAGGATTTCGTAAGTAACAAGTCTGTAGTTCGGGACAATGGACCAACTTCTAGGGAAACTGGTTTCGATATTTCATTAACAATAGGCTTTCCTGAAAATCCCAGGGAAACATTTCTTGAGCCTGAGAGTGGAGCCCCTGCAACCTCGTCATGACTAATGGTAGTCCTACTTGCCCCTGTATCAATCAGAAACTTTCTGTCTTTCCCTAATACTTGACTGTGTACATAGGGACCCTCTTGATCTACAGGAATCTCGATGAGAGGCAAGCCAACCTCCCTCTCTAGGCTGTTTCATGAATACTGCTGATATTCTGGATACTCTGACTGTGCGTACTGGTACATCTGTTGTGTAACGTGTTGTGTGGCAGCTATAGGCTGCGGTACTGTAACTGTCTGTTGTGCATTCTGCGGTGGCTGGGCATTCTGCGGAACATGTTCTTGTCTAGGAGGACGTGGTCTCTCTTTCGTCTTACCTGTAGCTATGTTGTGTTTCAGAACTGCACATTCGTTTATATAATGACCTGGCTGTTTACAGTAATTGCATGTCCCTTTAACAGGAGCTGTAGAATGACTAGTCTGACTCGGACCCCTCTTCTGACTATCTGGTGGAACGGACTGTGCAACTAGTACTTTCATTTTCGTGTCTTTCATACGTCTCCTTTCGTGTTCTTGCTCTTCCCTGATTCTATTCTGGTGATACTGTAACATCTGTAGCATTTGAGACGGGGTATTAGCTTGCCAAGTACTCTCGACTTTCAATACTCTATTTTTAACTTGCGGTAAAGAATTCTCAACTAGTTTGGTAACAAAAAGATGTGGATACGATTCACTACTTGTTTTCAGACCGCTATTAATAATGAAGCATTTCTCAAATCTGGAATAAAAATCACTAGTGTCTTCGTCTTGTTTCTGTTTACAGGCTGAGATGGCATCCCAATCTTCCTTTTTCGTGGCTAGTAATCGTGGCAAGACTTGTATTAACAGTTCGGGCAACTCTTTGGCTCTATCCCCAAGACCAGTACCTGGGACTCGTGCATTATCTTCGTTCTCTAACGCGGTCCAGTCTATCTTTTTCTCTCCCACCTCCCATTCTTTCTCTTTAAGTTTCTCATATATGCCCGCAGGCAACAGGACCTTTAACATTTTGATGATATCAGGATACGTGTATTCTCCCATACGGAGCATGTCTTTTAATTCTCGGTGGAACCCTGCTGGATCTTTATCGTGACAGGGTATTAACTTTTTCATTTCAAGTAGTTCTATTTTCGTTATAGGGGTGTAAACAAATACTCGTTCGAGATTACCCCCCGCTCCCTTAACAGGATGCACTTCTCGTAATGGATTCTGTCTGTCTATGTAGAACGGAGGTGAAACAGGAACAAAATGCGGAGTCAGGAACGTTCTGTATTTGTGGCGCTGTTCTAAAATGACGCTAATTAGATCGGTACCTAGACCTTTCCATCTGTTTAGTAGTAATTCGTTCAATACATTATATAAGGGACCTGGATCAGAATGCTGATCCTCATACAGTGTAATGAGGTGCTGGATCATGTACATACCCACCAGTCGCTGCTCGGCTGGGGGCAGCTTCAGAAACATTTGGGCCACTACTTCGTCTGAAAACGTGGTAGAATCACTAGTCCATCGGACTGCTGATCGGGCTAGTTCTTGTTCATGCATGGTACTAAGCTCACTGTAACCTATTCGTAATTTCAGAATTTTATTGGTAGCCTGGAATACTTGTTCAAGAGAACACTGTTCTGGTACGGGAGGAGGAAAAGCTTTCTTGTAATCTAGGCGTGTGTGTCTATCTGAAGATCTCGTTCTGCCTACATACGCTATTCTGGTGGGATTCTCGTTGTCTACCTCTTCGCCTGAAGAGTCATTCTCTTTCTCGGCTACTCTCTTTTCTTCCTCCTTTTGGTGCATACTTATAATTTCCTTTCGAATCTTTTTGTACATGGTTTCTATACAATTTTGTGTTCTGTGTTTTCCTTCTGCTATATTGTCACTCCATCTTGTCAGGACTTTCATATCTTCTTTGTTTTTGTCAGGATAATCCTGTTCTCTTATTAAACAATTTATTAAAAATTGCAATATCATGCCTTGAATCTCGACTTTCCTGTGTGCCATAGCTTCGTGAATACTTTCTGGATTCTCCCCTGTTTGGATAAAGTGATATATTCTGTCTAGATGTTGTTCCATATTCGATATGGTAACCAAGAAGCTTGCAACTCGACGTAAACGTATGGAATATATTAACATGCTATCTTCACCTGGCACTGGGTCATATCTACAATCAGGTCCACACTCAGTAAGATACTTTCTGAGGGCGTCATACGTAGTTAGTTTTGGCGTACGCTGTAACGCTACATCTCTCAGCGTCCTTCGCCTTGTTTGAGGCGGGGTGATAGGAGTACCTCCCCCTGCTCCTCCTGAACTGGAATCGTCAGTTAATACTGAATGTGCGGCTGCTGGTAACGTGACTGGTACAGTAGGAGTACGTAATGTGGGTTGGTCCTGGGGGACTGGCGCATGGACAGGACCAACGACTGGAGGCACAGTAATTACATTATTAACAGGGGGCTGGACTTGAACTTGGACTGGCGGGGTAGGATCTGTATTAGCATATTCGGGGACAGTGTCGTCTAAATAGGAAGAAAGAAAAATTTCGGCTGCAGTCGGTTTATGACGTAGCTTAGTCGGGACCAAGGATGGCGGTAAATTACAGAGTGCTCCCGGGGTCGCCTTCGGCAAACCCTCGGCGAGAAGGGGATACATACCTTTAATAAGGGCATTTCTCTGTCTGTCTGACTGTTCTGCTCTAACTCGTTCACCTTCTTCGATTAATTCCCTTTCTTGGGCTTTTTCTGAGGATTCCCTACTTATTTCTGCTTTTCTGAATTCTTTCTCGGTTCTTTTATGGGATTCTTTACGCCATAATTCTATGGCATCTTTCTGGGACTGTCTGGCTTTCTTTTTCCATAATGCTTCTTCTACTCTCATGATGCACACGGCATCCCATGTTCCTGAAACAGGCCATCTATATTTCTCTTTGAGATGTTTAGTATAGTCAACCCATAAATCTAGATACAGTATGGCATCTAAGCCATGCTTATGATACATGAAATGTCCAGGACTGTCCCTGGGAGGGACAGGAACTGATTCTTCGAGTAACCCTTTTCTCGTTTTTATCTGACGTAACTTCGAAAACAGAGGCATATTTGAACCGTACTTGAACTTGAACACAATACACAATGAACTCAGTAATGAATAGCGAAACAATCATTCATACCACGACATCAAGAACACATTAATAACAGTTCGAACAGAATACTACCTGATACATTGAAAACATAATACTTGAACTTCTCGAGAACAGACTTACTGGATGCACTGCTAAAACAGTACAGAACATACCGGTCTCCTAAAGAGACGCGTCATACCGTATCCACCTAGGTGAACACGTCGGACCGGATCTGTGTACCCAAACCCGTCGGACCGGGCACAAATTAATGAACACCCGTCTAGATACCCCCAGCAACGGTACTCACCGGGAAGCAAAACTGAAGGCCTCGGACTGGACTGGACTGCTACGACGTCTAGTTACTGCTACGCACTACGCATGTGCTTCGGGCTTCGGGCTTCGGTTACAGGTGGGCCTCCGGATACCTCGGACCTTGCTCTCTCGGCTTGGGCTCTGGTCGGGACGAACCGCCTTCCTCACCGCCTCGTCTGGATGCCGGACCGCAGTCTCCGTCTCCTCCGTGGGCCTGAGGGAGACTTGAAGCAGAAATATCTGCACGTGCACTGTAGGGTTCCGTCACGGCTGTAGAAGGGTCAGGGGGCCTGTGTTACATCGCCGGCGCGTGGGGAAGAGGCTCGTCCCTATTCGGGCGCCATTTATGTGGTAAATAAATAATTAATTACCGGTACTATTTTTCTATGCATTAACTGAAACAGATAGCTCAATAAATAAGAGGCAGGATCCGTGATATCTGAGTCAGAATGGGCTTTAATCAGATGGCTCGAGCCAATGGACCATCGGGTTCCATCACCTGCAAAGGTTCAGGAAGGGACAGACACAAGGAAAAGGGGAATGGCAGCTGCAACGTCTCATTAACATCATACAGTATATATAGTAAAACAGTATAATTGCATTGCATACAGTAGGCGTAACAAGTGACAAAACGAAAGATAAGAACATATGGGCGTACAAAGAAGGCGTGCACAAGGCGTGCACGGAGACATGTGATGTAAACGTCACAGAAGTGTCATAAATGGGTGGATACATGGAGGGGGGCTACCTGGGCAGCTGGAACCTTTAACCTACTAGTGCGCGCAAACGGGCCATGACGTGTAACTGGGGAGAGCTGGGAGCTCTGACTTCTGCACTAGAAGAGGAGACTAAAGTCTGGGATGTCAGGACGACATGTACCTATAGCATATCTGATATCTTGTGTTTGGAGTACATGTTGATAGAATCTAAATGTCATCAGAGCAAAGGCTACTTGACACTAAGGCTGGTGCATGCATATATTCTACATGTATGGCGTGTGCTATGAATCTTCTATGGATACTAATTCAGTAATTCTCTTGCATGGAGACAGGAAGACTAGACTATAGCTGAAGATGTTTATGCGGTTCGTTAGCTTAGGAATGTGAAGCCGGGGAGCTGAACTGATAACTAGAGGCATAACATATTCTTGGCAGACAGGCAGGCAGGCCAGGCCGGGCACCGCACTGCTTGGCAGAGAGGAAGTGAAGGGTCAGGGATGCGGGAGGGGCTACATCGCTCCTCGGAGTGGTTTCAGGAGACTTGAGCTTGAATCTGGTGTCCGGGCCCCATGAGGCCTAGAAACGGGGACAACTCAATGAATTAACGTGCACAATGTAAAACGTTGGCAACATAGGCCTAATACTCGTTGCTTTCACGAGGACTGGATAACTGGCATACTAACGTTGGACACAACTATAATTGCGTCTTTATTCGGTCAAGGGGGAACATATGCATATCGATCATGCACATATAACATATAATGGGGAACACGTAGGGACACATGACAAGGCAAAATTCGATTTTCCTCATTCCCTCCTTGTTCCCTACGTTTCCTTCAGGAAACATCAATATTCATGATACCATCTATCTGTTCATATAGCATCATTTGCTCGTCTCTTATCTTCTTGGAACGGGACTTAGGACTTGGAATACAAGAGGTAGCGCACAAGCCGCAAATCGCAGGGCCACATTGTAAACAGAGACAGCAACTGAATATGATCATTACTACTATTCCTAGGAATGACAATACTTTCCATCCCCAGGCAGATATTACACTCCAGAGCCAACCGGACCATGTCCAGGTGCCTGGATTCTGATGTAACTGATGGGCTATCTTATGAAGTCTTGTTATAGCTGAATAAACAGACGGTGCGTTATTAGGAATGAAAATGCAACAACTAGATCCGATGACTCTACAAGCTCCGCCCCTATCGGCCAGTATGACGTCAAGAACAAGGCGGTTCTGAAGAACAACAAATCTCATAGCAGATTGTTCTTCGGTTAAGTTACCTAGAGCGGAAGTAGTCTCATTCACTACTGCTTCAAGGGTTCTGGTTAGCCTACGTATTAGCTTACTATTCTGGACAGGACCTATGAAGAAAAAGAAACCTTTATTGAAGTCTGTATACTGTTCTAAGGCAGTTTCAGTTTGATCGACAATTGGGGACTCGATCTCCCTTCTATGTCTGACGTGTACTAGATGTGTATTTCTGTGATAATCGGATGGGGCTAGGAAAACTGGTGGCAGTAGGAAGGCAATGTAACATGTTCCATCCCAATCTAGGGGCAGACGTACATATGCGGTCTGACCACATACAAAATACGAATGACGTGAGGCTTTGAAAGTAGACTTCCCACTGTCACTATACTCGACCACAGTAGTACAATCACTGTGTCCTAGATGTACTGAACCATTCTTTCTGACACATAATTCGCCTTTCACTGGTAAAACTGTAATAGCAGGCAAGTCTGGAGTAGTCTCAGACTGAACATTCAAAACCATGAAATTCGAGGAATAATTACCTAGATCATATACTTCATTTTCTAGATCTAACCCTGTCCTATGGGAAAGACCTTCCTTGTCTGGGAAACATGTTCTATTCAGAAGGGACTTATCGTCTGAGGATGATGTTAACGTAAACCATGCTCCACACGACCCATTGTGTGAAAACGGATAGGGAAAGAGTGGCAGAACTCCCTTCGGTGTCTGGAAAGGGGGGAGTCGACCACACACCCAACAATTAGTGGCATTGCTAGTCTGGTGTGAATAGTGTAACATTCGGATAAAAGTATTGTTGCGCATGGCAAGTCGATAGGATAACTCGTGAGGAGGTAGTTCACTAAAAGTGTGCTCTACTGTATCATTAGAGGAAAGATGTACATGTGAATCGATAGGAGGAAAATATACATGTAAAACATAACTTATGCATGTAATCGTAAGACTCAGAAATAACATAAACAATAAAGTGACGATACATCTGCTGCGCAGATTTTTACAGTAACGTATTTTCTTGGAGTTTCGTCTAACTCTCTCACTATGGGGGTCTATCTCATACCTGTCAGGAACCTGTCTAACCGCTTCACCCGAGAGGGACTTAAACAATTAAACTGTCTGACTTGCTAGACCGGAGCTTAAGTTTATACTCCTGCTGCGGAGTTTTCTCTAACAGGGGGAGTTTAGAGTCAGTATCGGGGCAGTCCTTGAAAAAGGTCTTTGGACGGAGTCCATGAAAACGCTTGATGTGGCTGGAGTGGAGCCATCCCTTGCGGCCCTCCACTTTTACGGCGGTCCTTGTGGTCATCAGAACGAGTTTCGGCTCTTTCCAGCGAGGCTCCAGCGGACTTGAACGATCAAAGTTCCTCACTAGCACGAGGTCGCCTGGTATGACCTCGTGCGGTTTCACTTGAGTGTTGTCTGGAAAGGCAGCCGCAACCTGTGAACGACAAGAGAGTAGTGCAGACATCAAGGAAGCTAGGTAATCTGTCAGCACATTACTGTCTACATCAGTTATTTTACGTGGCATCGGTGTGCCCCACATGTTCGGGGGACGGCCGAATACAACCTCGAAAGGTGACAGACCTGAACGGGAGTGAGCGACCATTCTCATGTAAAAAAGGGCGACTGGCAGGGCTACCATCCAATCTACGCCCTTTTCTGCGCAAACCTTTGCAATGCGAATTTTCAGAGTCTGATTATGTCTCTAGACGAGGCCAGCTGCCTCGGGATGTCGCACACAGTGGAACTTCCACTGGTACCCTAACAGAAGAGATACTTGTTTCATGAGTTCAGATGAGAATGGCTGGCCGTTGTCTGAATACACGACCCTGGGCAAACCATAGCGGGGGAAATACTCACGAACCAACTGCCTGGCAGTGGTCGCAGCAGTGTAATCTGGGACTGGATATGCTTCTGTCCATCTGGACAAAGCGCATACAACTACGAGGACATACTTGAAACCTCGACATCGATCCATCTGAATATAATCCATCTGGAGGACTTCAAAAGGGTGGTCAGGAGGATGGAAACCACCTTGTTCCACCGGAACACCTTTACCTGGATTGAACTGACAACATATCATGCAGGTACGTACTTTCTGTTTGGCTGCTGCTCGTAAATGCTTGTTAAACCAAATATTCTGGATACTGTCTAACATGGCTTTCTCTCCTAAATGTGCTGGACTATGTGCGGTGTTAATAATGACTTGGACCATAGAGTCGGGGAGAAACCATGTGGCTTTTCCCTTCGTCAACCATCCCTGATCTGTCTGGACCCCTCCTTGTTCAGACCATTTCTTGATTTCATCTGGGGTAGCATGTGTCTGTATGTCTAGTACATCTCGTGTAGGGTCCTTAACTGTCATACAAGTAGTCTGATCTGGAATATCTATCTTTGTCGTGTTAACTGGAACGTCTGGAGTCTGAGCTGTAAGCTTGGCTGTTCGATCTGCTAGATCGTTACCTTGGGAAATGGTGTCAGTGGCTTTCGTATGTGCTTTGCACTTCATAATGGCAATGGCTTTCGGCAAATGTATTGCTTCTAACAGAGCTTGAATGAGGGGGCCATGCTGAATCTTGGCTCCATGAGAGGTCAGGAAACCTCTTTCTTGCCAGAGTACTCCAAAGTCATGGACGACTCCGAATGCATAACGTGAATCTGTATATATGTTTACTTTCAGGTTCTTGGCTCGTATGCAGGCTTGGGTCAGAGCAATGAGCTCTGCTGCTTGAGCAGACAGGGTGTCAATACGATGTGTTTCTATAACTTCAGTTTCAGTAGTCACTGCATACGCGGCTACTAGTTCTCCTGTACTTGTTCTCATACATGAACCATCCACATAAAGTGTCAGGTCGGGATCAGGTAATGCAATGTCCGTCAAGTCTTGTCTTGGCTTTGTCATGGTGTTAATAACTTCCACGCAGTAATGTGTGGCAGGGTTTGACGTAAAATGTTGCAGCGTCTGATTTCTATGTGTGGCTGAAACAGTGTCAGTTCATATCCTGTTAAACGTGCAATTGTCAAGTGCTGAGTCTGTGTTCGGTTTAAAAGAACTTCCACAGAGTGTGGAACTTGTACTGTCAGGGAGTGTCCTAACACTATGGAATCACTTGGTCTGATAGCTAGAGCTGTGGCTGCAACTGACTTGAGGCACGCAGGCAGAGCCTGGGCTACTGGATCTAATGTGCTAGAAAAATAAGCACAAGGCTTGTGTTGTCCTGCTTGATCTTGCGTGAGAACAGACAATGCTGTACCATCACGTTCAGTAACAAAAAGTGTAAAAGGCTTACTGTAGTTTGGTGTCGCTAACACAGGTGCATTACATAAAGCTTTCTTTAACTCATTAAAAACAAGTGTATGTTCCTGGGTCCAAGGGAGGACAGTCGATGTGGCTGCCTCCTGTGTCGTTAACTGTATCAGTGGTTTAGCTAGATATGCGTACTGAGGAATCCATTGTCTGCAGTAAGAAGTGAGGCCGATAAAAGCTCGTACCTCCTTCTGTGTCTTGGGCTGTGGAAGATGTGCTATTAACTGGATACGGTCAGGTGTCAACTGTCTACCCCTCTTGGACAGTAAGTGTCCAAGGTATACCACTTGCTGGACACAGAATTGCAGTTTCGAAGGGGACACCTTGTGCCCCATGTCTGCCAGAAAATACAAGACTGTCAGTGACGCACGTTCGCAGTCACGTTCTGTACGGGCAGTGATCAATAGATCATCGACATACTGGAGCAGGGCAGTGTCAGTTGGCATGTGAATACTGTCTAGTTGTCTCTTAAGTGCTTGACTGTAAATACTAGGACTTTCTGTGAAACCTTGAGGAGCTCGTGTGAATTTATAGCTTCTTCCATTTAAACAGAATCCGAAAAGAAACTGGCTGTCTGGATGAATGGGGACACTAAAGAATGCGTTCTTGAGATCAATAACTGTAAAGAACGTAGCTTCAGAATCAATGGCAGTCAATAGGGAAGAGATATCTGGGACCACAGGGTACTGGGGTATGATACATTTATTAAGTTCTCGGAGATCAATCACTAATCGATATACTGGAGGTGCATTTGGATCAGTACGTTTAAGAATCGGAATGATAGGAGAATTACATACATTGGAGTCAGTTTCTACAACCACTCCTTGAGCAATGAGCTCGTCAATAATTTTCGATAAGGCTGCTACAGCCTCAGGTGGCAATTTGTACTGTCGGATTCGTGGTAATACAACACCTTGTTTCAGAGTGACACGATATGGTGTAATGTGCATACAACCTACATCAGTTGGACCTTGCGCCCATAAATGCTGTGGTACATTCAGTAATCTTGGATCAAAATCACGTAACACATAATGACCTTTAAAATCACGTAAAAACAATCTCACTCCTTCTGGGGAGCAGCATATTACCGCTCCTAATTCTTTCAATGTTTTAATACCAAGTAAATTTTCAGGACAGGATTTCGTAAGTAACAAGTCTGTAGTTCGGGACAATGGACCAACTTCTAGGGAAACTGGTTTCGATATTTCATTAACAATAGGCTTTCCTGAAAATCCCAGGGAAACATTTCTTGAGCCTGAGAGTGGAGCCCCTGCAACCTCGTCATGACTAATGGTAGTCCTACTTGCCCCTGTATCAATCAGAAACTTTCTGTCTTTCCCTAATACTTGACTGTGTACATAGGGACCCTCTTGATCTACAGGAATCTCGATGAGAGGCAAGCCAACCTCCCTCTCTAGGCTGTTTCATGAATACTGCTGATATTCTGGATACTCTGACTGTGCGTACTGGTACATCTGTTGTGTAACGTGTTGTGTGGCAGCTATAGGCTGCGGTACTGTAACTGTCTGTTGTGCATTCTGCGGTGGCTGGGCATTCTGCGGAACATGTTCTTGTCTAGGAGGACGTGGTCTCTCTTTCGTCTTACCTGTAGCTATGTTGTGTTTCAGAACTGCACATTCGTTTATATAATGACCTGGCTGTTTACAGTAATTGCATGTCCCTTTAACAGGAGCTGTAGAATGACTAGTCTGACTCGGACCCCTCTTCTGACTATCTGGTGGAACGGACTGTGCAACTAGTACTTTCATTTTCGTGTCTTTCATACGTCTCCTTTCGTGTTCTTGCTCTTCCCTGATTCTATTCTGGTGATACTGTAACATCTGTAGCATTTGAGACGGGGTATTAGCTTGCCAAGTACTCTCGACTTTCAATACTCTATTTTTAACTTGCGGTAAAGAATTCTCAACTAGTTTAGTAACAAAAAGATGTGGATACGATTCACTACTTGTTTTCAGACCGCTATTAATAATGAAGCATTTCTCAAATCTGGAATAAAAATCACTAGTGTCTTCGTCTTGTTTCTGTTTACAGGCTGAGATGGCATCCCAATCTTCCTTTTTCGTGGCTAGTAATCTTGGCAAGACTTGTATTAACAGTTCGGGCAACTCTTTGGCTCTATCCCCAAGACCAGTACCTGGGACTCGTGCATTATCTTCGTTCTCTAACGCGGTCCAGTCTATCTTTTTCTCTCCCACCTCCCATTCTTTCTCTTTAAGTTTCTCATATATGCCCGCAGGCAACAGGACCTTTAACATTTTGATGATATCAGGATACGTGTATTCTCCCATACGGAGCATGTCTTTTAATTCTCGGTGGAACCCTGCTGGATCTTTATCGTGACAGGGTATTAACTTTTTCATTTCAAGTAGTTCTATTTTCGTTATAGGGGTGTAAACAAATACTCGTTCGAGATTACCCCCCGCTCCCTTAACAGGATGCACTTCTCGTAATGGATTCTGTCTGTCTATGTAGAACGGAGGTGAAACAGGAACAAAATGCGGAGTCAGGAACGTTCTGTATTTGTGGCGCTGTTCTAAAATGACGCTAATTAGATCGGTACCTAGACCTTTCCATCTGTTTAGTAGTAATTCGTTCAATACATTATATAAGGGACCTGGATCAGAATGCTGATCCTCATACAGTGTAATGAGGTGCTGGATCATGTACATACCCACCAGTCGCTGCTCGGCTGGGGGCAGCTTCAGAAACATTTGGGCCACTACTTCGTCTGAAAACGTGGTAGAATCACTAGTCCATCGGACTGCTGATCGGGCTAGTTCTTGTTCATGCATGGTACTAAGCTCACTGTAACCTATTTGTAATTTCAGAATTTTATCGGTAGCCTGGAATACTTGTTCAAGAGAACACTGTTCTGGTACGGGAGGAGGAAAAGCTTTCTTGTAATCTAGGCGTGTGTGTCTATCTGAAGATCTCGTTCTGCCTACATACGCTATTCTGGTGGGATTCTCGTTGTCTACCTCTTCGCCTGAAGAGTCATTCTCTTTCTCGGCTACTCTCTTTTCTTCCTCCTTTTGGTGCATACTTATAATTTCCTTTCGAATCTTTTTGTACATGGTTTCTATACAATTTTGTGTTCTGTGTTTTCCTTCTGCTATATTGTCACTCCATCTTGTCAGGACTTTCATATCTTCTTTGTTTTTGTCAGGATAATCCTGTTCTCTTATTAAACAATTTATTAAAAATTGCAATATCATGCCTTGAATCTCGACTTTCCTGTGTGCCATAGCTTCGTGAATACTTTCTGGATTCTCCCCTGTTTGGATAAAGTGATATATTCTGTCTAGATGTTGTTCCATATTCGATATGGTAACCAAGAAGCTTGCAACTCGACGTAAACGTATGGAATATATTAACATGCTATCTTCACCTGGCACTGGGTCATATCTACAATCAGGTCCACACTCAGTAAGATACTTTCTGAGGGCGTCATACGTAGTTAGTTTTGGCGTACGCTGTAACGCTACATCTCTCAGCGTCCGTCGCCTTGTTTGAGGCGGGGTGATAGGAGTACCTCCCCCTGCTCCTCCTGAACTGGAATCGTCAGTTAATACTGAATGTGCGGCTGCTGGTAACGTGACTGGTACAGTAGGAGTACGTAATGTGGGTTGGTCCTGGGGGACTGGCGCATGGACAGGACCAACGACTGGAGGCACAGTAATTACATTATTAACAGGGGGCTGGACTTGAACTTGGACTGGCGGGGTAGGATCTGTATTAGCATATTCGGGGACAGTGTCGTCTAAATAGGAAGAATGAAAAATTTCGGCTGCAGTCGGTTTATGACGTAGCTTAGTCGGGACCAAGGGTGGCGGTAAATTACAGAGTGCTTCCGGGGTCGCCTTCGGCAAACCCTCGGCGAGAAGGGGATACATACCTTTAATAAGGGCATTTCTCTGTCTGTCTGACTGTTCTGCTCTAACTCGTTCACCTTCTTCGATTAATTCCCTTTCTTGGGATTTTTCTGAGGATTCCCTACTTATTTCTGCTTTTCTGAATTCTTTCTCGGTTCTTTTATGGGATTCTTTACGCCATAATTCTATGGCATCTTTCTGGGACTGTCTGGCTTTCTTTTTCCATAATGCTTCTTCTACTCTCATGATGCACTCGGCATCCCATGTTCCTGAAACAGGCCATCTATATTTCTCTTCGAGATGTTTAGTATAGTCAACCCATAAATCTAGATACAGTATGGCATCTAAGCCATGCTTATGATACATGAAATGTCCAGGACTGTCCCTGGGAGGGACAGGAACTGATTCTTCGAGTAACCCTTTTCTCGTTTTTATCTGACGTAACTTCGAAAACAGAGGCATATTTGAACCGTACTTGAACACAATACACAATGAACACAGTAATGAATAGCGAAACAATCATTCATACCACGACATCAAGAACACATTAATAACAGTTCGAACAGAATACTACCTGATACATTGAAAACATAATACTTGAACTTCTCGAGAACAGACTTACTGGATGCACTGCTAAAACAGTACAGAACATACCGGTCTCCTAAAGAGACGCGTCATACCGTATCCACCTAGGTGAACACGTCGGACCGGATCTGTGTACCCAAACCCGTCGGACCGGGCACAAATTAATGAACACCCGTCTAGATACCCCCAGCAACGGTACTCACCGGGAAGCAAAACTGAAGGCCTCGGACTGGACTGGACTGCTACGACGTCTAGTTACTGCTACGCACTACGCATGTGCTTCGGGCTTCGGGCTTCGGTTACAGGTGGGCCTCCGGATACCTCGGACCTTGCTCTCTCGGCTTGGGCTCTGGTCGGGACGAACCGCCTTCCTCACCGCCTCGTCTGGATGCCGGACCGCAGTCTTCGTCTCCTCCGTGGGCCTGAGGGAGACTTGAAGCAGAAATATCTGCACGTGCACTGTAGGGTTCCGTCACGGCTGTAGAAGGGTCAGGGGCCTGCGTTACATCGCCGGCGCGTGGGGAAGGGGCTCGCCCCTATTCGGGCGCCATTTATGTGGTAAATAAATAATTAATTACCGGTACTATTTTTCTATGCATTAACTGAAACAGATAGCTCAATAAATAAGAGGCAGGATCCGTGATATCTGAGTCAGAATGGGCTTTAATCAGATGGCTCGAGCCAATGGACCATCGGGTTCCATCACCTGCAAAGGTTCAGGAAGGGACAGACACAAGGAAAAGGGGAATGGCAGCTGCAACGTCTCATTAACATCATACAGTATATATAGTAAAACAGTATAATTACATTGCATACAGTAGGCGTAACAAGTGACAAAACGAAAGATAAGAACATATGGGCGTACAAAGAAGGCGTGCACAAGGCGTGCACGGAGACATGTGATGTAAACGTCACAGAAGTGTCATAAATGGGTGGATACATGGAGGGGGGCTACCTGGGCAGCTGGAACCTTTAACCTACTAGTGCGCGCAAACGGGCCATGACGTGTAACTGGGGAGAGCTGGGGGCTCTGACTTCTGCACTAGAAGAGGAGACTAAAGTCTGGGATGTCAGGACGACATGTACCTATAGCATATCTGATATCTTGTGTTTGGAGTACATGTTGATAGAATCTAAATGTCATCAGAGCAAAGGCTACTTGACACTAAGGCTGGTGCATGCATATATTCTACATGTATGGCGTGTGCTATGAATCTTCTATGGATACTAATTCAGTAATTCTCTTGCATGGAGACAGGAAGACTAGACTATAGCTGAAGATGTTTATGCGGTTCGTTAGCTTAGGAATGTGAAGCCGGGGAGCTGAACTGATAACTAGAGGCATAACATATTCTTGGCAGACAGGCAGGCAGGCCAGGCCGGGCACCGCACTGCTTGGCAGAGAGGAAGTGAAGGGTCAGGGATGCGGGAGGGGCTACATCGCTCCTCGGAGTGGTTTCAGGAGACTTGAGCTTGAATCTGGTGTCCGGGCCCCATGAGGCCTAGAAACGGGGACAACTCAATGAATCAATCCCGCCTGACTATAACATCTTCAGGAAGGATAGGGCCAAGGGAAGGGGTGGCGGAGTGGCATTGCTGGTCAGGAAAGGCACCCCGTGCGCGATTCTGCCAGTAATGGACATCCGAGGCTCGGAGACCCTAGCCTTTTCTATTACTCTTTCGCCACATCAATCCTTCAAGGGACTGCTCTTGTATAGGCCACCTGGTGCACCCGGCACTTTCTTTGAAGATCTGGATTCGGTGCTGGTGGGGCTGGCCCTGAAAGCTGAACATTGTATCGTGGCAGGGGACTTTAACTTCCGGATGGATGATCCGTCCAACCCTGATGCCATCAGACTTTCTGAGGCGCTGACCCCCCTGGGTCTGATCCCTTATGTACAGGAGCCTACGCACGAGAAGGGGCACACTCTTGACCAGATATTCTCGTCTTCCCCTCTTGAGGACATAGTAATTACTCCCGTCTTATGGTCAGACCATTTTCTTGCCAAATTTGTGATCAAGGGCATAGTCAAATCATTGCCCATTCTGGCACATCAACAGGGTCGTGTCCATAGGGCATATCACCGAGTAACCCCAGAGATGCTGGCTCAGGCAGTAGTGGTCCACCCTTGCCCCCTCTCCGGCGATCTGGACAGGGATCTGCAGACCCTGCAGGACTGGCTTTTTGACAGGCTAAATGATCTCGCCCCGGAACTGACATCTCGCCCGGCACCGAAACGGGTCTCTGCGCCTTGGTTCACCGCTGCACTGTCGGCTACGCGGCAGCAGTGCAAGGTAGCGGAAAGAGCCTGGCGGGCACAATATGATACTGTTGCCAAGCAGACCTACAAAACGGTAGTTAAGGCTTATCACCGGGATATTCGCCTGGAAAAAAAAGCATATCTAGCAAGGAGAATAGAAGCTGCTTCCAACTCCTGCAAGGAGATTTTCTCCATTGTGAGAGAATTTACTTCTCCATGGTCTAACACCTCGGACGCGAAGCCATCAGGTACCTGGGCTACTGACCTTGCTGATTTCTTTACGAGCAAGATCCAACGCATTCAGGAGGCATTCCTGACACCAGTGTCCACAGTCCAGATTGAACCTGACATCACTATATCGTCACAGGCTGGGCCAGGTGTGACGCTGAGTGTGTTTCCACCGATCTCTGCTATGGATTCTTTAGCTCTAATGGGCAATTTAAAATCGGGCTCACCTCTTGACCCGTGCCCTGCTAAATTTTTAGCGAAAGTTGCGGAGGTGATTAACCCACTGGCCAACCCGCTGTTAAATCTTTCGCTGAGGCATGGAATGGTCCCACAAGCTTGGAAACAGGCGATGGTGATTCCCTTGCTTAAAAAGCCAGCCCTAGATCCGAAGGCCCCAGTCAATTACAGGCCCATCTCTCTGTTGCCGGCTCTCACGAAGATTTTGGAAAAACACGTTCAAGGTGTGCTTTCCAATTTTCTTGAAACCAACGAGATCCTGCATGCCACCCAATCGGGCTTTCGTCCCCATCTTAGCACAGAGACTGCGCTCCTCGAGGTCTCAGAAACCATTAAAGGGGTTCTGGACTCGGGGGGCAAAGTCATGCTGGTGATGTTAGATTTGTCGGCGGCGTTCGACACCGTTCCCCATGATGGTCTTCTCGCCAGACTTTCTGAGATAGGCCTACGGGGGACGGTGTTCGACTGGTTTTCTTCCTTTCTAGCCGGCCGCCGGCAAACGATCTGTGCTCCGCCGGATTCCGCCGTGATGCCGCCTCTGGGAGTCGGGGTCCCACAGGGCTCTATCTTGAGCCCGACCCTCTTTAATATCATTATGACCCCGTTGGCGGCGTTGGTGGAGTCGCTGGGTGCCCAGATCGTATCCTACGCGGATGACACCCAGCTCCTCTTCTCTTGTAAGAGAGGAGGTGACTTTGATGGGGAGAGTATTCGGGATTGCCTTGGGGCTGTTTTTCAATGGTTCCATCTGAACAGCCTCAAGTGCAATTCCGATAAGTCCGAGGTACTTTTCTTTGGGTGTGACACAGAGCCAGACTGGCAGGCCTGGTGGCCAATGAATATGTTCCCTCCGTCTTGTTCCTCCCAGGTTGCCAAGAATCTGGGGGTCAAGATAGATAATAGGCTAACTTTGAAATCCCAGATCTTGGGGGTGTCGGGCACTTGCTTCGGCATCCTTAGGATGCTGCGGAGGTTTCTTCCCCTGCTTTCCGAGGAACACAGGAGATTGACAGTCCAGGCTCTGATTGGGTCCAGGTTGGATTATTCCAACATTCTTTACCTGGGCCTCCCAGAGTACTTGCTGCAGCGGCTTCAAGTGGTGCAGAATGCCGCTGCAAGGGCAATTTATGGTCTGAACAGGCGTTCCAGTGCCTCGGGCCTGTTGAAAACTCTGCACTGGCTTCCCATCCGCAAGCGGATTGCCTTTAAGGCTTTGACTCTGGCCTATAAGGCTCTGCACAAGGGGGGAGCTAAGTACCTCCAAAAGAGACTGGTCTTTTATCAACCGACCAGGTCTCTGAGGTCGGAATCCCTGTACCTGGCAGTTGTTCCACGTGTAAAGAAAGCGCGCCTCGGAGGCCGCTCTTTTGGACTGCTGGCGCCACAGCTGTGGAACTCTCTGCCGCTTGCTCTGCGGGAAGCCACTAGCCTGTTGGCTTTTAGAAAAGGCCTTAAAACTTGGCTGTTTACTCAGTAGTCTGTTTATTGTGAGTTTTTGTCTGGCACTCTGGTTTTTCTTTTATTTGGTGTTATGTTATTCTGTCGCAGTTTTTTCTTTCTCCAATAAAGCGCCGGGACACTCTTTTTGAGTAGCCGAGCGCTATATAAATAAATAAATAACATAACATAACAATTAACGTGCACAATGTAAAACGTTGGCAATATAGGCCTAATACTCGTTGCTTTCACGAGGACTGGATAACTGGCATACTAACGTTGGACACAACTATAATTGCGTCTTTATTCGGTCAAGGGGGAACATATGCATATCGATCATGCACATATAACATATAATGGGGAACACGTAGGGACACATGACAAGGCAAAATTCGATTTTCCTCACTTCAGTTAGCCGAGATCTTTTAATTTTGCTAAAACTATGTGGATATACTGACTTGTAAGGGGCTCCCAGGAAGCCCTTTTCATCCATTGGTCTGTTATCGTATCAGTCATATTTTTCTTCTGTTCACTACAGTGTAGCGCATGGGGGAAAGGGTGAGCCCACCAACACCACTGAGTTAGCGTCACAGTGAGTGACGGAATGCTTGTTTAACAAGCAGCATATTAACACACAAAATAGCTCCTTTCCGTGCTAGAGACTAATATGTAGGGGTGGGAGGTAAACTCCCCTATGCTGGTGTAGTTTGTGGAGTTTTGCCACTACGCGCTACACTTGGAGTGCGGAGTTCGTGCAACACTTGGAGTATAGAGATTGGCAAAAACTCTGCCAAGGGCTGCATGGAAGAGTTTACCGGCACCCACACCTGAAAATATGAATGAATACATCAGGTAAAGATGGTCACCGTCTTTCTATGCATTACTGGTGCCACCCCATCTACCCGCCACGATGTGCACTCCTGGCTCAAACCAAGGACACTGTGCGTCTCCTTGTCCTCTCCTCAGTCAGGGAGAAAATGGTGGCATCTGTGTGTAGACTGGAGTCAGAGGTGCAGCAGAATAATCACTCTTACGGACCAGGTCGGTAAGTCTACAGGTTTGTTGCGAATGGGAAGTTGAGCACAGTCGTGGCAGAGCTAATATGTAGCCATGGACCAGTGCAAAGTCAACTACACCAAGGCATTATTAACAGCATATTTGTTCATGGGACTGATGATCTAAATTCTCTGGAGTCACAGAGAACAAAGTCAGTTCACCTTGAGTTAATCAACATTATCAATAACCTAATGCTTGAGCACTGGTTTTCGAGTCAATGGCAACTGTGGCACCCTGTCTCCTCCCTACTTTAGCTGTCTTGACTGAAAACTCCAGCTGTGTTGAGTAGAGCCTGTCCGCACTTCAATTAACTTTAAAAAATACACAGCATGCATGTTTGTTTGGAAAATACATGGAAATAGCGAGATGAGACTGGGTGCCTTCACGTTTAGAATTTGTGACACCCTATTGGACTGGCTAACACTGCTTAATTCTATTTAATGGTGTGCTTTTCAGTTTTGCTGGTGAAAAACACAAAGTTTCCATGTTTAAAAATGGCAAAGGTTGCGGAGCTTACCGGGCACCGAAGATGGCCATGTAGGACAGTGGCTCCCGGTGTCCCGCACCCCGCCGAACTATCCTGCAAAGATCCTGCCACGCATTTGATGGGCCTGCCTCCCGGAGGGGAAGCGATGTATGGTGGTGCAACTCCGGGACCGCAGCGAGGTTCTGGGCCGCGGTGATGCGCCCAAGCAGATTGGGCCTCCACAGCTGGTGACGCCGTGGACTAGAGTGCCATCTGCGGCCGCCGCCGAGTAAAACAACATCAGGGGAGCCTGCCGGAAGTTCCCGGCCCGGCCCTGCCGGATAATTGAACGGGACCGGGGGGTGCCTGCGGTCGGTCTCCGGTGGCATAGAAGTGCCTGCTGGGGGCCGGTGGTGGATTAAATAAACTTTAGCGGCCGGCTACGACCATGAAGTGGCGAGGTGGGGCGGGCCTGGAGAGCTCGATCCCCTCCGCTTCCGACAGCATCTGTGGGCGCCGGCTGGGCTGTTCCGAGCCCTGAGATTTTGCTTTGGCCCCTGGTCCGCTATGTGGAGGAATGTACTGACTGACTGAGTTGAGACCCGCTGCTGACCTCCCCAGAGTTACGCGGTAATTGGCACAAGAGTGTGTGGACCATCAGAGCTGGTTGCGGGGGGTGACATTTTTCAGCTCCTCAGTGCGATTGAATCCACCGCCTGCTGGGCCGGTGGTGGAGATCTGGTGGCAGTGTGGACGTTGCGGACCAATCGAGAGGGACCTGGGCGGCTGCTTGGGTGCATGCTGCGGGATCCATTGAAAGACCCATGCTGATGGCGGAGGCTCTTCTCTGAGCCCTTGAAGACTGCACCTTCCCCGGTGGGGCGGACGGCTGGCTGCCTGTACTGGTTAGATCTCCTGTGCAGCAAGGATATACACAGGCTTGTTTACTAAGGGTAGCGGTTTCACACGGTCCATTCGGGACTTGGCGCCGGTGAAGTGCAGTGGGCTGATCGGGCGATCTGTGGTGTGCCCCGACAGATTTGAGGCATTGGCCGGACTGATCTGGTGGCCAATTGGGGTGTATTTTTGGACTCATCCTCCATGGAGCCGGAGTCCTGGTGGCGGTGGTCGGAGGCCTATCTACGCGGACCGACGTGGTGGGAGCGCCGGCCGTGGATCAACGGTCTTCCGCATGTGATCTCGAGATGGTGGCTCGATCGGAGGGCGAAAAACCACTGCATAAATCGACTAGAGGGTCACGGTCCATTCAATCCAACAAACTGGACCGGTATACGATGCCCAGGGGCTCGCCTTCTGGATCGGGGCAAGCGATGGGAGGAAACAAGGAGCCCGCTGACTCTCCGCCGGAACCTACAATGCAAGATGTTATGGCTGCCATAGAGGGAGTAAGGTCCTCCCTGGGACTACAGATGTCATCGCTAGGCCACAAGCTAAACACGGTGTCCATTGAGGTTAACTTGATCCGAGCAGACCTCACCAAAACCAGTGAGAAGGTCAAGTCGCTTGATATTAAAACTGCGAGCTTAACTGATGATGTGTCGGAATTGCAGAGGGAGGTCCGAGCACTTCAAGCTGCTGGTGAGTCGACCAACCGAAAGCTGGATGAATACGAAGGGCGGGCTCGAAGAAATAATGTGCGTATAATTGGGGTTCCTGAGAAGGCTGAAGGGCCGGTCCCGGATCTCTTCGTTGAGGATTTAATACTTAATCACCTGAAGCCGGCAGGTTTGAGTAATTTTTTCACTATTGAGCGTGCCCATAGAATTCCGGGGGGAAGACCTAAGCCTGGGGCCGTGCCGCGCCCGATAATCGCAAGGGCGCTTAACTTCAGGGACAGAGACGCAATCCTGCAGGCATCTAGGGCCGGGGGCCCCCTGAAGTATGAGAATTCCACTCTCACATTCTTTCCAGACTTTACTCAAGCGGTCCAGCGGCAGTGGCAGAGTTTCACCGGAGTCAAGAAGCGGCTCAGGGACAGGGGGTTTAAATACGCAATGTTGTACCCGGCCAAATTGAGGGATGAGGCGGCAGGGAAAGTTTGGTTCTTTTGATGACCCTGAAATCGCCTCGGATTGGTTGGAGAGTCTTCCCCCCCGGGGAAATTCCCGGAGTGGGGGCGGTGGAGATGACAATGGTGCTCAGGAGCACGAATGATGTGTGTCATCGTGTTTCCGGGGGTTCGGGTTGTTGAGAGAGGCACCACTAGTGAGTTAATCCTATGTAAAGGTTTCCTTTGTTTGGGAGGGGCCCCAGGTGCATCGCTTCTCATGGGCGGGGGCGGGGCAGCGGGGCACTGGCTTCCCCCTCTGATCTACATTTAGATAGTTGGTTAGTTAGAATATGGGGCGACAGGCACACTGCGAATTGGGGGTTGGCGAATGCCGTGAGCAGGGGTGCAGGGTTGGGGGCGGTGGGACGGGAATGTTTTTGTGTGTTTGTAGTTTTGTTTTGTCAATTTTTATTTTGTTTCTTCTTAAGTCAGGTGACGACACTGTAACGCGATGTTCTTTCCATGGGTTCAAGGACACAGAGTAGTCGAGGATTGGAGATGAGAGTGCTCAGCTGGAATGTGAATGGCCTGGGTGACAAGATTAAAAGAGGGATGGTTAGCCAGCTTATTAGACGACATTCCCCGAATGTGGTATTGTTGCAGGAAACGCACTTGGTTGGTAATAGATGCATGGCCCTCCACAAAGGGGGGTATAAATTGGTGGTGCATGCTGGATTTAACACTGGCTCTAGGGGGGTCGGGATACTAGTCAAGAATTCCCTCCCTCTGTCAATACAGGCTACATGGGTGGATCACAGGGGCAGATATGCATGAGTCTCGGGGCAGATTGGAGGTAAGACAGCCACCTTTCTATCTATATATGTGCCTCCGGGCCTCCAAACTGAGACCTTTCGAGATCTGAGCTCCATTTTTCTCACGCTGCCCCTTGGGAGCCTCGTCTTAGGGAGTGATTTCAACGCTGTATTGGACGGAGAAGTGGACCGCTGCCCGCCACGGGTGCTTAGACAGTCTCAGAGATGGCTCTCAGAGTTCCTGGACACGCTGGGGTTGGTGGATAGTTGGCGCATACGTAACCTGACATCGACACACTACACCCACATCTCAGCTGCGCACGGTAGCTTATCTAGGCTAGACTATATGTTGCTGCCTGCAGCATCGGCGCGCATGATTTCTGAGGTGAAGTACCTAGGAAGGGGTGTCTAAGATCATTCTCCTTTATGGCTGCGGCTCGCCCTCGAGCAGCCGACGGTGGGCAGGATAGCTCCCATTAGTGCCTGGCAGTTAAAGGACCCGATCATTAAAAAACAGGTTCTCCAGATGTCGGATCGGTACTTCCGGGAAAATATGGGGTCAGTGGATTCGGCGCAGTCCCTCTGGGAAGCGTATAAAACTGTAGCGAGAGGTGAGGTACTGTCCTTGGTGACAAGTAAGAAGAATAAAAGTTGGGCAGAGGAGTCCTAGAAGGAGACGGAGGTTATGCTTCTGGAGGAAAAGGTGGCCAAATCCCCACGCCTGCGGAGGTCCACCTGCTCAGACTCCGACAGAAGGAATATAAGGACCTCATCAGAAGCAGGGGAGTGGCATACAATAACGCCGTTCAGAGCCGGGTGTATGAACACGGCGACAAAGCTGATAAATTGATTGCATGGCTCGAGCATGGGGAGCGAGCATCTAGGCTGGTACCTGAACTGGAAGGGTAAGACTCCGGTATGATCACAGACCCAAAGGCTGTGGCTGACGAATTTTCGGAGTACTATCGGAAGGTCTACACCACCGGTAGCGAATTCACCGAGGTCCAGAATGGCGAGATGATTATAGTTATGCCGAGTCTATCGGAGGAGGATAGGGGCTATCTTGACTCTGCCTTATCAGATGATGAAATCACGCAAGCTATCAGGCAGCTAAAACCCGGTAAGGCGACCGGCCCCAACGGGATACCGATCGAGTTGTATAAATTGAATGCGAATAGACTTGCCCCACACATTCGGGCTATGTTCATGGAAAGCAGGGAGAAGGGTGAGCTTCTCTACGACCAACGTGTGGCCAACATCGTGTTCATTCATAAAGCTGGTAAACCCAAGCTCCTCCTATCGGCCCATATCACTTCTGAATGCGGAACCCAAAATACTGGCGAAGATCCTGGCTACCAGATTAGTCAAAGTGATCACGTCCCTGATCCACCCAGATCAGTCTGGCTTTATGCCGCGTCGGAATACCACACTGAATCTGCGCAGACTACATGGGGTCCTCGGGGCTCCCCGAGAATCCATGAACCTACAGTGTTGGTGTCCCTAGATGCCCAAATGGCATTCGATAGAGTGGAGTGGCAATATTTATTTGCAGTGTTGGTGAAGCTGGGCTTTGGACACAAGTTTATTGGTTGGGTGCGTCTGCTGTACGCTAACCCCTTGGCTAGGGTAGTTGTCAACAACTGCAAATCTGCTGATTTTCCCTTGGGACGGGGCACAAGGCTACTTTTTGCGCTGGCAATGGAGCCCTTGGCGGCTTGGGTTAGATGGGATCGATCGATCCGGGGATTACATTGGTCATCCGACTGGGAGGATCTCGCTTTACGCGGATGATGTTTTGCTCTATCTCACTAACCTCAAAGACTCCTTCCGTAACTTTCTGGATGTGCTCGCCATTTTCGGCACATACTCTGGATTGGACATAAACTGGGCAAAATCGGTGCTATTTGTTCTGGTGGGCGACCCACCAGTGATTCCGCAGTCATGCCCCATTCTTATTGAGACGGTAGGATTTAAGTATCTGGGTATATTTATTACGCTTAACCCGCAGTTGCAATACGACAATAACCTGGCTTCCTCGTTGCACAGATGTAAGAAGGATGTGGAGCGCTGGAGGGCTCTTCCGCTCTCCATGTTTGGCAGAGCCGCCCTCTTTAAGATGATGGCTTTGCCCCGGTTTTTGTACGCTCTGCAGAATACGATGGACCAAGTACAGATTACCTATTTTAGTGAGATAGAGAATCTACAGAGGCAACTCCTGTGGGACGGGAGAGCCCGTATCGCATTCACGAAGCTGACTCTCCCGTGGTACGATGGCAGGATTGGGCTCCCAGATCTAAAGAAGTATTATTGGGCTTCTCAGCTGGCTGCCGTGAACCATATTATTTACGGAATCCCCGGAGATCCGGGATATGCAATGGACCGAGGTCAGGCCCCGGGTGGGATGATGGATAGGGCTTTGTATTCCAGGCCTGAGCGATTTTTGTTGACTGGCCCGACCGCACATGCGGTACAGGAGTGGCACGCGGCAACAAAAAGTCTCGGTTGGGAAGGTAGATTGACACTAGCCACTCCCCTACTGAACTCTGAGAAACTAGGCAGTCTATGGAAGACCAAGGGATTTGACAGGTGGGACCTTATCGGGATAACCCAGATAAAAGACGTATGGGGAAAAGACACGGGGCACACATTCGAATCTCTTAAAAAACTGTATAGTTTGCATGACAACGAGCATTACCGGTACCGGCAAGTGAGACATGCCCTCAATGCACATGTTCCAAGGGGCACGGTGCTCCCGGAGGCGTCCCCTCTGGAAGACCGGGTATTAGACGGACATATTCCCGAGAAAACTATTTCCCTGATATACAGGAAATTGGTCAACAACATGGAGAACCCTTTGGAGCAAATTAGAGCCCAATGGAGTGCCGATGGGTTAGACTTAGATGATGAGGATTGGACGGAGGCGGTCTCCTCCCCGAAAGTGGTTGCTATCCAGATGCGGCTCCGCTTGGTTCAGCTAAAGATATTGCATAGATCCTATATAACTGGGCCTCTTTTGGTGCAGATGGGATGAGCTGTGAGTGACGGATGTAGGAGAGACTGTGGAGAAGTGGGCACCTTGATGCATACTCTCTGGCACTGCACAGAGGTACAGATATACTGGACAAAGATTCACGATATCCTGGGGACGTTCTGGGAGCGTCGATACGGCCAGAAGCCCGGAGATGTTTGTTGAATGTATGGGAACCCACGGACTTGAGTGCGTACCAGAAGCAATGGGTGACGCTGGCATACATGGTGGCCAAGCGAAATATAGCTCAACTCTGGGGTGCTAGTCAGCCGCCCGAGTCAACAAATGGGCGGAGGACCTAGACTGGTGTATGTTTAGAGAGAAAGCAGTGTATGTGGCTAGGGGTTGTCCTAAGAAGTGGGAGAATCTATGGGGGGCATGGAATAGTCACAGAGGAGAGATCTGTGAACCACCTACATTGAGATCAGACCTTGATGCACAGGAATCCCCTAGATCTTCGCTTTAAATGTTGTAATTTTGATTTTGTATCTTGCCACATCGACCCATGTGTTACAAATGTATAAGTTGACATGAGAGTTAATTTTTTGTAATGTCTTTTGTTTGATTTAATAAAAAGAGTTAAAAAAAAATGGCAAAGGTTGTTCATGGTTTATGTGCCATGAGGTAGTTATTTGTGCTTTGGCTCTTTAAATCATTGATTAATAAGATGGGAGATTACCCTCTCTTCTACTAACCATCATTTCTTGAGCCCCCCTTGCTTACACACACACACACACTCTCTCTCTCTCTCTCTCTCTCCTTTCTCTCTCTCTCTCTCTCTCGTAGTCACATACCTGACAAACAAAATATCTCCATGTACTTCCGTGGGGTTCACCTTTATATATTGAACATGGATCTCCCTTCAAAAACTACAGATTTTCCATTCATCTTAATTGAGTAACCCTCCTAACTGTCTGAATCCATCCTAGTTTTGCAGTCAACCAGTTGACGGGTCTGATGTTCTTGCTTGACATTTTATTTTAGATTTTTTTTTAAAGAACTGTAGACCACCCTGCTCATTTATTATCCCAGATGGATAGGTCGACTGATTTAGGATCAGTTTTCAAGGACATGAGCGTGTGACTTCAATTGTGGCCGATAAAAGAAGCGTTAACAATGCTTTTCAAATTTCAATGTAATCTGTGTATTGCATGTATTCAATCCTGGATACCTTGGCCAGCTCAGTTTGGGTTTGTTTCCACGCAGACCTCAAAAGCCAAGTTACAATGTGGCTTTGCCAACAGTGTGTGCCACAGAACAATGGACAGGTGCTACCTTTTTGTGTCAACGTCTGGTGCATCCCCTCAGGTGGACACTGGTACTTTCCACTTAAATGAGGGCAGTGTACGCACCCCGACAATACCAGGCCTTTTAAAGATCTCCAGACATTTAGACAGAGCATACATTAGAGCAGAAACCTTGTTTTCCAACCGCCCATTCTGTTTGAAAAGCGCATGCTTCCTGGGAGCAAGAAGGTGTCTGCCAATGATAGCAGCGTCCCAAGGGTGAAATGTGGTATACAGGGTTTGTTTGATGGTCGAATGAGGGGCATGCGTGCATCTCACAGCACAGGGTTTTTAGAGCATTGGCTAAGGGTAGGCAGAACTCTGTGGAATATCGCAGAGTTTTTATGTAACCCCTTGGAATTCCGCCAAGTAAAACTCTGTGAGTCCCGCACACCCCTACTACTATGGCAATGTGTGTTTTTGGAGTAAAATAAATATTTTGGGTTTTAGCTAATGTTTTTTGGATTTAAGAGGGGCCAGCCACTTCCCCAACAATAACTTTCTGCTAAAATAGAACAAGTATTGGCAAATCGAAAAGGGTAGCTGCCCAGGCCAACACCTGACCTTTTGACTATGCCACTGCTTGTTTATTATGTGCCAGCGGGACTAGACTGGAAGCTAGACTCGGCCCTGCCCAAAAATGTTAAATCCTGCACACACGGCATGAGGTTAAGAACAGAATAGGGCAATGGGGGATTTCAGGTTGAGGCATGGTAGCCCACTGTAATCTGAAACTACATCCAAGTCTTAAAGCCTTCAGGGAAAATCACACAGTGGTAGAATGGTTAGTCGGGCCCTGTATATGTGTATATTTTCAAACAAGTTCAGTCTTCCTTGTTTGTACTCAAGTATATTGTAATTCAAAAGACTAAATTGGAAAAATGTATTTTCTAACTGGTATGTCACCTTTTTTTAATTTCAAGGTATTTTATTAGATTTTTTTATACATACAGTTATCATCACTTTACAATTACAGGGTATCAGCCCAAACTGGCTGTTCTTGTCAATGATAGAGGTAAGTGGTATTTATGTTTGGCTGTCCCCTTTTCCACTGTCTTGCAAGAAGAATAAGAGTGGTGAAAAGGGGAAATATAGAGAATAGAAGAGAGAGAGGCGAAGATAGTATACAAGAAGCTTACTTCAGTGGTGGGTCTTGTTCTGAGGCTGTGGGGTATGCTTGTCGGCAAACGCCCTTCTCCAGCTGGGTTCACGGGGTTCATAGGGGTCCAGGTATTCATCCAGTGAAAGCCACATTCCCCTGGTTGCTGGTCTCCAGGGTGAATTCCGCAGGGCGGTACTGTCCGCGCCTCTGAGGTACGTCACCCAGTTGAACCAACCTTTGAATGTCGCCTTAGTTGTGTCTTTTCATTTTGAAAGTACCATTTTCACTGCCACTGTCAAAAGCAGATCTAACAGGTCCCTGTTGTTCTGTGAGTCTAGTTTGGCGGTCATGAATGAGGTGGTAAGGGTAGCGAATTCTGGTTTTAGTGTGCACCTCAGCGCCTTTTTCATGAAGTTGAACATTTTCTGCCAGAGTCTTTTAATTTTGGGGCAGTAGAAGATGAGGTGTGCTAGGTTTCCCTTTTCTTTGTCGCAGTTCCAGCATCAATCGTTTTCCCTAAGACCCAGCGCCACAAGGCGAGCGGGGTCCAATATGTCTTGTGTAGTAGCCAGAATTTCGTCTGTGCAAGTACCGGGGATATTTTGTTTCACGAGGGGGAGGCCCAAAGGAGATACAGATCGCGCTTGCTAAGTGTGGTGCCAAGTTGTTCTGCCCAGTATGCCGCTGGTTAATCGTTAATTTTGGTGGCACTAGGACGTAGTAGTTTGTATAGGTGTGATACCTGATGGCCTATTCTGTTGAGTATCACCATGTATTTTTGATGGGTTGTGTAGCGCTAGCTTTGCTTTTGTTAGGGCTGTTCTAATTTTTAGGAAGTTGTATAGTTTGATGTCTGTTAGTCTATGTTTCTCTTTTAACGTGGTGAATGAAATGGGGTTGCTCCCTTCTTCCAGTTGTGCTGGGTAGGAGATTCCTATCTTCTCCCATGTCTATATGGAAAGGGGTTTCCCCCTATATTTAATCTTGGTGTTTGCCCACAAGGATTCACATTTCGAGTTCTTTACACTGTGCTCCATTTTCATGTCTACCTTGAGTAGGGCATTTTTGTGTTTTTGAATATTGGGCTGGAGGCGTGTGAGTGTTTATTGGCTGTGAGGAGTACCAGTGGCTCTAAGTTGTGTAGGATGGCTTGCTCGATTAATAGCCATACTGGCGTGTATCCCTGAAGGGGTGACAGCTAGTAAGCTCCTTGTCTTGCTAGGAATGCGGTTTGGAAGGTTCTGTAGTCTGCTAGGTTTAGTCAGCCCAGTTTTTTTGTCTAGTCTTAGTTTTTTATGTTTTTTCTTGCTTTCTTGTCCTGCCATATAAATGTATTAATCATCATGTCTATCTTGCGGAGGAAGTCGTCAGTGTGTAGGAGTGGGAGCATGCTCAGCAGGTAGTTAATTATCGAGGTGATCATCATCTTGACTGTTTCTATCCTACCCCGCCATGTTATAAACTTGGAGGACCAGGACTCTCGGAGTGTCTTTGTTTTCTCTAAAAGTAGCCTCTCGTTTTGGTATAGTGTGGTTTTAAGGTCGCTGCCGAAGTGTACTCCTAACTATTTGTTGACCCCGTTTGCCATGCCAGTCCTGATCCTCACAATGTGTCCTTAGTGGTGTGGATATTGATGGATTTGCACTCAGACATATCTTTGTTAAGTTTATACCCTGAGTGATTTGAGTATGTCCCTATGGTTTCTATGAGGGTCGCGATGGAGGTCGTAGGTTGTTCTGTCACTATGAGAATGTCGTCCGCATATGCGGCGAGTTTTACTTCCACCTCGTTAATGCTGATCCCCTTTACTTCCTCGTTAGCCTTGATATCCCAGATTAGGGGCTCCAGGGCCAGCAGGAACAGCGCTGGGGACAGGGGGCATCCCTATCTTGTTCCGCGTTGTAGGGCAAAGGGGTCGGAGCCCGACCCGTTAACCACAACACGTGCCCTGGGGTCACCGTATAGTGCCATCACTTTCCCCCAGGTTAAATGTCTGCATGCTTTGTTCCAGGAAGTCCCAAGATACCCTGTTGAAAGCTTTCTCTGCATCTAGTGTGATAGTCACCGCTGGCTCATCCATTTTGGAAGTGCGTTCTAGGATGTGGCATAGGAGTCTGGTGTTGTTGTGTGACATGCGGGTCTTTAGGAACCCTACCTGTGAATTGCTTATTAGTCTTGGTAGGACGGTGTTTAGTCTTGAGGGCTGGATTTTAGCATATATATTTTGCAGTCCACATTGATTAAAGATATGGGTCTGTAGTTTTTGGGTAGTTGTGCGTCTTTGCCTTCCTTTGGGATTATAATGATGCTCGCCTCTGACATGGATTGGGAAACTACTTCCGCCTCCGCACAGTGGTTGAACACCTTTTTCATGGTTGCTGTCAGGTGCGTTAAGAAAGTTTTGTAAAACGTGGCTGTATACCCGTCTGGGCCTGGTGCCTTATTATCTTTTAGGGACTTGACCACCATCTCTATCTCTGCTGAGCTTATTTCCTGTCCTAGCTTCTCCGCTTCTTCATTACTTATCTTTGGGAGGTCTATTCTGTCCAGGTATTTTGTGCACCTTTCCCGGTCTATTCACGGTTTTTTATGCTTATTCTTTCTTTCTTGTCCTGCCATATATAAATATATTAATCATCTTGTCTATCTTGCGGTGGAAGTCGTCAGAGAGTAGGAGTGGGAGCATGCTCAGCAGGTAGTTAATTATCAAGGTGATCATCATCTTGACTGTTTCTATCCTTCCCCACCATGTTATACATTTGGGGGACCAGGACTCTAGGAGTGTCTTTGTCTTCTCTAACAGTAGCTTCTCGTTTTGGTCTAGTGTGGTTTTAAGGTCGTTGCTGAAGTGTACTCCTAGGTATTTGATTAACCCCGTTTGCCATGCCAGTCCTGATCTTCCCAATGTGTCCTTAGTGTTGTGGATGTTGAGGGGTTTGCACTCAGACTTATCTTTATTAAGTTTATACCCTGAGTGATTTGAGTATGTCCCTATGCTTTCTATGAGGGCCGCGATGGAGGTCGTAGGTTGTTCTGTCACTATGAGAATGTTGTCCGCATATGGTGCCTTGTTATCTTTTAGGGACTTGACCGCCATCTCTATCTCTGCCGAGCTTATTTCCTGTCCTAGCTTCTGCGCTTCTTAATTACTTATCTTTGGGAGGTCTATTCTGTCTAGGTATTTTGCACACCTTTCCCGGGCTAGGGCCTGAACCTTTTTGTAGAGTTTTTGGTAGAACTCTTGAAATGTTCTTAGGATTTCTTTATGCCTTGTGTGCGTTTTGTTGTGTGAGTCGGTGATTGATGAGATGGTGAATTGTCTTTCTTTGTGTTTTAGGTAGGAGGCTAGGAGCTTCCCAACTCTGTTAGCCTCGCAGAGATTAATGGCCTTATACTTATTCACCCACAGCCCGGCCCTTTCACTCAATATTTTGTTATACTCATACTTTTTCCTAGTGAGTTCTATTAGGATGGTAGTGTTCTGTGCGTCTCCTGCAGGGTTAATCTCCAGTCTCTTTATGTCCTGTTTGAGTTGGGTCAGTTGTTGGTTAGTGTTTTTGTTGATTTTGGCCTTGATCCCTATTATTGTGCCTCTGAATGTTGCCTTAAGTGCATCCCATAGAATCTTGGGATCAGTGTCTTGTGTGTCGTTATGCATAAGGTAGTCCTTTATGGCCTCCTCTATTTTGGTTTTGTTTCCTTGGTCTGAGAGGACGTTGCTGTTAAGCCTCCACCTACGGGGAATGTTTTTGTTTTGACCCCCACTCAGCTTTAGATTAATACACAAGTGATCCGAGAGTAGCCTAGGTGCAATGTCGGTGTGATCTATTAGATGTGCGTGTGGACCTGTGATTAGTATGTAGTCTATCCTGCTGTATGAGTTGTGCGGGTTGGAGTAGACCGTATAGTCTCTAGTGTCCGGGTGTTGGAGCCGCCATGGATCTTTGAGGTTGAATCTGGAGCACATGTTTTTTAGTGTGTTGTGGGCACTTGATGGGTGGGAGTGGCACTGTGATTGCCTGTCTAGTGTGTGGTCTAAAGTAATGTTAAAGTCCCCGGCGACCACTGTAAGGTTGCTCTGGGGGAAGAGTTCCAACTTGAGTGAGACCCCCTGCCAAAAAGTAGGGTCATCTGTGTTAGGGCCGTAGCTGTTCGCAACATGAATGTTCTCCTCTCCCCTTTTCAGGTGTGTTATTAGATCTCCCTGCTACATCATGGTGATGTGCCTCTATTGTTAGCTTGGAGTTCTTATTTTACCAGGGTAATCACTCTGCGCTTCTTCCTTACTGCCGGTGAGCACTCTACCTGGCCTATCCAATTGGTTTTCACTCGATTAGAATCTTCTTGAGATAGTTTGGTCTCCTGCAGCAGGATCACATCGCTCTTGCTCTTAGCCAGGTAGTCAAGTATCTTTTTCCTCTTGACTGGATGGTTGAGGCCCTTGACATTGAAGGAGACTATCTTTAGGTTAGCCTCCAGGGCCGACTTGTTAGTTTGTATCATTGTTTATGGTGTGTGAGCACATGGTTGCCCTTCCTGTAGTGTTGGTTGGTGTTGGCTGGTACCTGCAGTCCCCTGGGTTGGTTACGCTGCTCCCCCTGCCTGATCAAGTCCTAGTGTTGCTTCTTGTATATAGGTGTATAGATAGAAGGGTGTAGATACTATAGAAGATAGTGGATAGCTTAAGGATAGTAAGATAAGACAGAAGGCCCCCTCCCTCCCCACTCCCCGTTCCTAAAACTCGTATTCTAAATTTGCGACAACAAGATAGCCGTTCCGTCTCCCTGGGAGCCATTACTTTAGTATGTCACAGTTACTCCCCCCCACGAGTGTCCTTCCGCCTTCTTGCATGCATTTTGTTGTCCATTTATATAAAAAGCCCCCTCCTGTTCTCGCCCGCCAGCATGGACCCCAACAGATATCATATAAAAGAATATTTATAGACCGTCTCTGTTTGTTGCGGCATGGTGTATCACTTGACTTTGTTTTGGTCCATTTCTCAGCTGGTTTTCTTTGGAGAGGCATTCGCTTCTGTTCCGCAGTGCCTTGAGGTAGGTTATATTTGTGCCATAATAATTTGTTCTTGAGGTAGACACGGTTGATCTTTCCGGCCTTACTAGTTTGCTTACATTTTGTAAGGTCAGTCTTCTACAGATTCTGAGGTAGATAAGGTTGTTATCCTGAGTGATCATCTTGGAGTCTGCTCTTCAACTTGTTCACTCCACTGTTAGTTCCAGAAAAGCTCTTCTCTTGGTAGTTCCTGTCTGGGATGTTTCCATCTCTTGTTGCTTTGGGCCTTCTAGGTACTAGCTTAGCTCTTTCGGGTCCTGGAAGATGTGTTTTCTCCCTTTGTCATTTATCTGGAATCTTGTAGGGCCCGTGAATGAGAATATGATGTTTCTCGTCCTAATTTTATCTCGCAGGGCCAGGAAGCCTTTTCTTATGTCCACTGTAGGTTTGGAGTAGTCTTGTGTGAGGATTATTTTTTGTCCATTCCACGCAATATTTAGTTTTTTCCTTGCAGCACCGAATATAGCTTATGTGTGCTGTGATCTTAGTGGCTTGCATATTATTGGGCGGGGTCCCATTCTTGTAGCTGCTTTGAAGGCTAGTACTCTATAGGCTCTGTCCAGCTTGAAGGGGTGGTCAAATTTGAGGTTTGTGATTTTTGGTATCATTCCCTCGATGAAGGCCAGGCTGGAGCCTGCTTTATCCTCCTCACCCTCCGGCACTCCAAGGATTCTTATGTTCCCCCTTCTGTTCCAGTGCTCCAGTTCCGCCATCTACTTCTGGAGTGCTGCTGTGATCTTAGTTAGGACCTTAAGGTCTTTGCTTATTTGTTGGTCTACGTCCTCTATGTCGCTTATTCTCTGCTCCACCACTGTCAGTCTGTTGTTTGCCGCGTGCATGTCCGCTCTTACTGCTGCCAGTTCCAGTTGGATTGCATCCGTAGTCTGTTTTGTGGTTTTGGCTAGATCGTGGATCTCGGCCAGTTTCATCTCCAGTGTGCTGTTGAGATCAGGTTTTTGCTTAATAGGAGAGTCCGTCAGTGTGTCTCCCCTGTTCTTTTTCATCTGCTGTTGAATTTTCCCTTCGCTTCCCACCATGCCTGTGAGAACTCTCTTTGTCTGTTGGATCTCAAATCTCACCCCTCTTTTTTGGGTCGCAGGTTGGTATTTCTGCTCCTTGGGGAGGGTGCTGTGCTCCTTGAGTTATGCTGGTTATATACAGGGTGAGACAGACTTGCTTCTTGCTTGGTGTGCCGCTGGGATACTCGTGCTGACGCCACCCCTCCTGTTTGTGGGTGGGTGTGTCACTCCGGTGCCCTAATAGTGCCAGTATCTTGTTGTAGCTCCTACTGTGTGTGGGCGGGGGTAGCCTACGGGAACCTTGTCCTCCCCAGTGCTTCCTTTCGAGGGTCGGTTCTGTGCCTAGCCATGTGGCCCTTCTTCACTGCTCTCCAGTGCCACTTTGCTCTTCCCTTCACAGTGGTCGCGCCACTGCCGCTGTGTGTGTGTGAGATGTGGTGCCCACCTCCTCTAAGCTGGCTGCCCCGTGTAGCCTTTGACTTCCTTGTCGGTTTCAGTTTTGTTTTCTCGGCTGGGAAGGCGCGATGTTCTTGTTTGCCCCCTGCTGCACAGCTGAGTCTGATTTGGGGTTATGGCCGGTTGTACCCCTTCAAATTGCCTCCCTGGCTTCACTCATTCTCCCGCTAGGGGCTTTTGGTCTTGCGCTATGTCTCGTCTGCTGTGTGTTCTAGGCTTTAGGAGTCTTGGGCTGGGGTATTGCGGGGGTTGTTGGCATGATCTTTCAGCCCCAGGGGCCTGGTGTGTCTCCGCTGAAAGGGGGTTCTCCTCCGCTCTGTCCTAGTGGTTTCTACTGCACTTGGTTCATTCGGTCCCCCCGCTAGTGCTTTTACTTGTGCGCTGCACCTCCTCAGCCGGCTGTTTCGTTGATGCTCTGCTCTTTTTTGCCCCCCGTAGCTGAGGTGCACCGCTGCTCTCGGACGCACTTTGTGTGGAAAACAGTGCGGGATGCTTACCAATCCGCTGCTGCAGGCAAGGGATGTGAGGCACCACCCCTAAGATAGCGGCCACGTCCCTGTGCTCGTTCGCTCTCCTTTCTCACCGTGCTCCCTGCAGCCCTTGTGCGCTGTGCCACACATTTTCTACGCAACCTACTTTACCACAAATCTTTTACAATGCATGAACCTTTACAGGGCATGCCTTTAAAATGACAAGGAGGAAATTATCCACTAGTGAAGCAAGATACATTTTTAAGGGTTCAGGGTGGGTAAAGGTAAAGGGAAATAAGGGTTTTTTATGGTTCAGGGATGGGTGGAGGTTAAGGGAGGTAAGCGTTTTTTAGGGTTGATGGATGGTTTGAGGTTAAGGGAGGTAAGAGTTATTTAGGGTTCAAAGGTGGATAGAGTTAAAGGAAGGTAAGGGTTTTTTAAGGTTCTGGGGTGGGTAGAAGGAAATGGATGAAAGGGATTTTTAGGGTTTATGGGTGGGTAGAGGTAAAGAGAGATACCGTTTTTTTTAAGGTTCAGGGGTGTGTAGAGGTAAAGGGAGATACTTTTGTTGTTGTGGATCGGGGTGGGTAGAGGTAAAGTTAGGTTGTTTTTTTTTTAGGTTGCCAGGTGGGTAGAGGTAAAGGGAGGTAAGGGTATTTAAGGGTTCACAAGTGGGCAGAGGTAAAGGGAGATAAGGGGATTGTTAGTGTTCAGGAGTAGGAAGAAGTAAAGGGAAGTAAGCATTTTATAAGGTTCAGGTAATGGTTAAGGGTTGGGAAGGCAAGTAGGTTTTAAGGTTAAGGGGTGAGTAGAGGTCAACGATTTGTAAAAGGAAAGCATTGTAATGACTTACATTGTAGAGGGACTTTACATTGAGGTACATAACTTTGCGTTGTAATTAATGTGTTATAATGTGCAGTGGTGTAAAGGTTTTCATTATAATGATATCCTTTCAAAACAAATCATTTAAGTGTTTACTAAGACCCTAGAATAAATTGGTCACATATTTCACTCAGATATATATCTTTTTATCAGAACAGGCATTAGAACGTATGTATATCTTGTACAATATTTTTGGTGCTCATGAAAACGGAAGGATCAATAAAGCTAGACTGTATATTCTGTCACTTATCAACAGATTTTGTACAGTGCTCAAAGCATACATTATGTGGTACTTTAAATGTGCCTGCGTCAAAGGTGGGAAATCTAGCACCCTCTGATGGCTGTAGAATTTAATACATGCAAATATATATTGTTTAATGTTATGAATAACTATTATACTAAAGTGAATTTTATAATAAATTCTTTTAAAATTATGCATTATAAAAGTAAAATCAAATTAAAATTTTGTTATAAAATGGACAAATATTTAAATAAATTCGATACATACCATGTAATACATTTTATTCCATGTTGAATAAACATAACAATGTTACTGTTGGGGATTTTTTTAAAGTAATTTTAAAAACGTTTAATTAATTAATGTATTCTGAAATAATTAATCAATGCACATTTAAGTTAACGTGTGATAGCATTTTATTTTAATTGTTCTAAGTTTAAAATAAAGGATTTTAAATTATTGTATATTAATATTTTACATTAAGCTTTTTTTTAAGTTTAATAAACTTTCTACATTTTCCACATAACCTTACATCAGGAGAACCTTCATCCTGATGGTGGAGCACTCTGCCTACATGTGAAAAGTTATAAATAATTTTGCACTTGTAAATCATGTTGTAGGAGGTTCCACCAGAGGGTAGAGCTACATAATTCTACACCTAAGAGTAGTTATCCACTTGTAAATAAAATATTAAGGCGATTGGGGCTTCCTGATAACAAAACAGCATCCTCCGCTTATAGTAGGATGGGGCCTTTTTTCTGACAGTACAAGGGGCGTCAGAGACCTTAGCAGTCAAAGTGGAAGCAAAGCTTTTGATGTACAATAGAAACAGCAATGGAGCTAGGATGCACCCCTGGCGCATCCCTCGCCCTAACTTAAAACTATCTAACCGTTCTCGTGCAGGGCCAAATCTAACTGAGGCAGAGAGGTCAAAGTGCAGTGCTCTCAGAAACTGGACCAATTGCTTCTTGACCTGCATCTCAGACAAAATCTTCTAGAATTTAAACCTAACGACACTGTCAAAGGAGTAGGAGAGGTCCATAAAAGCCAGGTACATGGAGCCCTGCATAGTGTAGTGATCGTTAGGGGCAGGGATGACCTAGGCCACAGAGTGGGGCCTACCTAACGTATGCACCAATAACACACGGACACTATCTGCTGAGTAGGGGCCGAAGACCGCGAGACGGTCTCGCGCCCGTTTATTTATACCTGGGGCGTGACCCGCCCTCAGGCTGTGTGCGTGCGTGCGTGTGTGGACGGGCCGGATGGCTCCGTCAGTACATCCCTCCAAACTCACAGTTCTTTAGTCCCGGCTACTTTAATGTTCCAGCGACACGGAGACCCCAGGCATAGTCCTTGAGTCTCTGACTGGGGGTCGGATTTGGTCGGAGATTGTACCTCCTGCTTCGTTGCTCTCCAACCAGCTCTTCGCCCCCTGGTTCCTCTGTGCCGCGTGCTGAGTTTGCCGGGGTGATACTAGGCTCCGCGGTTGGTCAGGGCACCGATGATTCCCAAACCTGTTGGTCCGCCAGCGTCCCAAGGAGCGTCGTATCTTCATCGCCCCCATCCATGTCCTCGGATATCGGTTCCCTGGAGGTTCCTTCATTGGAGACTCGCTTCAACCACGATACATTTCTCATCACGGCTCTCATACCGCGGGTGGCCTACACCATGGTGCCGTTGATGTTCACGATCTCCCATACCTCAGGTTCGATTGTCGTTTGGTACTTCCAATTGTGATGCCGAGTCTTCAACACCACACGGTCTCCGACTACTAGGGGTATGACTTGGGCCTTTCGCGCTCTGCTTGCTCTTTCATTGGTGTGTCTCCTGCGGTCTTGAGTCGCCTCATGGTCTAACTCTGGTGATTGCCACGCTGGGCTTGTCGGTATGCAATCTCGCGGTGTTCTCCGAAACATGAAGTGCGCCGGCGCACACTTGGTGGTGCAGTGTGGGGTTTGCCGGTACGCGCTTAGATACTGTGCCAGACACTCTTCAGGCGCTTCCCCCTGTTCCACGCCAATCTGTAGGGCCCGGTTCATTGTCCGCATGAACCTCTCGACCTCGCCATTTGCCTGAGGCCACTGGGGCGTGATCTTCCTGTGGTTGATCCCTCGCCTGCTTAGGTATGTCTTGAAGTCATTGCCTTGAAAAGGTGACCCATTGTCTGACCTTATCTCATCTGGAAAACCTAGCATGGCAAAGGTTCGGTCTAGCGCTGGCTTCACGTGACTGAACGCGGTGGAAGGTACTACCTCCACCACTGGGAATCTGGATCATGAGTCGATCAGTACCAGGGCTTGTCGTCCATCTGGAAAAGAGCCAAAATCAATGCTTATCTTGGACCACGGGATGTCACACAGGTCCTCCGTGATAACAGGGTGCGGTGCTGGTTCTTGGCTTGTGATGACACACGAGTGGCAATTGCGGATTTCTTCCTCTACAGCATTGTTTATGCACGGGAACCACACCCGGCCACGCAGACGAGCCTTTGTCTTTGCCACTCCCTGATGTCCTTGGTGAGCAAGGCAAACTACCTCCTGCTGCAGGCTCGAGGGTATGACAATGGTGGCACCCCGCAATACCACCCCATGGGGTCCCGTGCTGAGTTCACTCTGCACTCGCCACATCTGTTGCCGAAAGGTCTGTTCATTCTGCGTGAGTGCACTGGCTCCATCCAAGAAACGCTTCCAGGTGCGATTTTCGAGCGTGGCCTTTACCCTGCGGAGGCAATTATCTCGGTCCGTGGCCGCCCCAATCGCTTCCAGCGTGAGGGCCTTTGGGCATGCATCCTGTGACAGCACCCTGACGAACTCCTCAACGTCTTCGCCGTCTTCGAGCTCTGATGCGAGAGAGAGCTGTCCCGGATGTCTCGACAAGAAATCCGCCGGGTTGTCAGCTCCGGGGCGGAAAATGACTTAAAATCTGTAGGTTTGAAGCTGGACAGCCCACCTTTCGATCCTGGGTGGCGCAAGCCTGGCAGAGCCCCCAAACAGCGGCACTAGCGGCTTGTGGTCAGAGATGACCTTGAACTCGTGACCGAAGAGGTACAAATGAAAATGCTGGCACGCCCACTTAATGGCGAGCGCCTCCCTTTCTATTTGTGCATATCACATCTCAGTCTGTGTCAGTGCTCGGCTGGCGTAAGCCGTGGGTACCCACTCCTGGCTTTCCGTCTTCTGCATCAGGACTGCCCCTAGCCCTACCGGGCTGGCATCCACAACAACCTCCGTCTGTCTGTGAGGTCTGAAGTACGCCATGACCTTGTCATCTATGAGCGCGTCCTTTACTGCACGGAATGCTTCGTCCTCCTTCCCGGACCACGACCATGGGTGGCCCGACTTGGTGAGTGTGCGTAGGGGCTCTGACAGGGATGCCAGGTTGGGGATGAAGCGACCACAATAAGTGGCCATCCCTAAGAAACTGCGAACCTCGGTTGCAGATGTCGGCTTGGATGCCGCCCGGATGGCGTCTGCCTTCTTTGGATCCACTCTCAGGCCGTCTCGGGAGAACACGTATCCAAAGAACTCCACCGACTCGTTGTAGAACGAGCATTTTTCACGGTGTAGTGTAAGGCCGTGCTCAGCTAGCCTCCAAAGGGTAGCCCGAAGGTGTCCATGGTGCTCTTCTAGCGTCTTAGAGAAGACTAGAATATCGTCACTCAAATTGATGACTCCTGGAAGTCCAGACAGCATCTCCCTAATCGCATTCTGGAATACTTCGGCGGCCGAGGAGACGCCGAAGCTCAGACGCTTGTACCTGCGGAGACCAACGTGGGTTGAGAAGGTTGTGATGTTCCGGCTGTCGGGGTGCAGCTCGAGCTGGGGGTATCCTGCGTTTAGGTCCAGCTTGGAGAACCAACGGGCTCCATTCAAATCTGCCACTATGTCGTCCATCGTTGGCGTGAGGTGTCGCTCCCTCTTGACTGCTTTGTTGGGGAGGCGCATGTCAACACAGAGTCTTATGGCGCCCGGCTGTTTGGGCTTGGGGGCCACTACGAGGGGCGACACCCAGGGGGTGGGTCCCGACACTTTCTCTATTACCCCGAGTTCTTCCAACTTCTTCAACTCGGCTTCTACCTGCGGCCGCAGGTGGAAGGGTACCCTCCTGTGTCGCAATGCTGTCGGTTTCACCGTGTGGTCGATGTGCAACTTGAACATCTTCCCTTTTAGGCGGCCCAGCCCTTGGAAGAGCGCCGGGAACTCGTTCAACATGGCGTTTGCATGTCGTTCTTGTATTTGATTGGCGAAGAACACTAGCCGGAGGTCCTCCGCTGTGTGGCAACTAAGGAGCGTGCCCCGCTTGTCTCCTGTCAGGTGAAATTTAGTGTTCACCTCTTGGCCATTACAGGCTACGTCACATCAATTACTCCTCGAAGGGGTAAAGGATCATCGCTGTCATAAGTGTATATCCTTGCCTTTGACGGTGACAGTGGCGGTCGAGGGGACAGCTGCTCATACTGTAAATTGTCCATCACATTCATGGACGCACCCATGTCGATCAATGCCTGCACCGGGGATCCCTTGATTTGGACTTCGCACATTGGCGGGGGCCGTCTCCTCGAACCTTCCCGGCCCACGAACGAGACGAAGAATATGTCATCGTCGTCGTCCTCGTCCACTCTGAATGCTGCCTGCGCTGCGTCGCCACAGGGGCCGGGGCCTTCGAGCGAGATTTGGTGCACTCCTTGGCTGACGTTCCTCCCACTTAGGCCAGCCCGTCGACTGCCACTGCTGCGGCACACTTTTGCGAAATGGTTCAGTTTTCCGCAGTTGGAGCAGGTCTTCCCTCTCGCGAAGCACCTGCCATTCGAGGGGTGGTCCATCCCGCAGTTCCCGCAGGTGGATCGCGAGGTTGTCGGCTGCGGGCCTTTCTGTGTAGCTGGAAATGGCCTCCTGCGGATGACGTCGACATGTTCCTCTTTCACAGACACGTGTTTGGCTGGCGCGGCGGGTCTGTCGAGCGCAGCCTGCATTGCTTCCGCCCGGGCCTTTGAGAGTTCGTGCGACCTGGCCAATACTAGGATCTCGTCCAGGCTTATCCGGGGCTGTCATAGGATGAGGCGCCTCAGCTGAACCGACCTACAGCCTTGGATGAGTTGTGCTCTTATTTCTAGCGTCCGGTCCGGTAACTCGCAGGAAGTTGCCAACTTGCGAAGCCTCGCATAGTATACATCGATCGACTCGCCTTCCGCCTGACGGGCCTGGCGTAACGTGAACCACTCATAATCCGGGTTGGCGCGGGGGTCTAAGTGGCGATTGAGCGCCGTGACTGCGGCCGTGTAGTTGTTTTCGTCTCCTCTGTCCGGCAGGGTCTCGAACAGCTCGTACAGCTCGTCACCTCCGTAGCACATGAGCAGTGAGTGCTTGACCTTTGCGTCCGTCTCTCGTACCCCCACGAAGTAATGTTCTAGCCATCTGAGCCAGAGGCGCCACCACGCAGCGGCCGTGGGCGGGTCCGCCAGCTCACTGAATGGCGGGAGCGGAGCCGCCATGGCGTGTCTGGGCAGGAAAGGCATGACGTTGGCGACGGGGGCTGGGGCCTGCGCATTCTGTGGCACCACCGGCTGTGGAGCCAGAGCCTGCAGGGTCGGGTCTGGTGCAGCATTGCCAGCGGCTGCCTGCACACTCATCCCTGGCACGTGGCGGCGCGTGGGCTACGCGCTGACACAAACTTGTGTCGATGGCGTCTGGCCGGCCGCTGATGTGGAGGTGTGGTGAGCCTCTTGCCGTCGCCCTGGGGTGCTGGTTGTGCTTGAGCCTTTGCTAGCGGGCCACTGGGGCTGCAACTCCTTGTGCAGGCGTGATATGAGCTCTGGAGCAGCACCACCTCCTTTTCCAGGCGATAAACAGGCCTTCGCGAGATGCGTGAGGAATAGCAGGGTGGACTGTGCACGTCCGCGAGATGCGTGCGCGGAGGGGGGGCGCGCGTCGAGGGCCGATAGATCCCTCCGGCTGACGCTTGGTGGGTCACTGCATGCTTTCTCTTCCCCGGGCACAGGGCTGTAGTGCCTTTCCATTGGGGGGGAGGGTGGCAGGGCCTCTTGCAGGACGCGCTGCGAACCGCAGCGAGCAGCGGACGCGGTCCCCCGAGTGGGGCTCACCTGAGCGCGGAGGATGGGCGCGCTGAAAATGCAGTTGTCCCGATGGGGCCGGACTGGCCCAGGCGGCAGGACTACCCCCGTGGGGAAAGAAGCAGGCCACAGCTGCGGGCTTGAGCGCAGGCAGCGCGAGCGCGGCACTCAGGACACCGCGGGACACGGCAAGCGCGTCCACGGGGGCGAGGCGTGGGCAAGGTACCCGCCTCATCGCCAGTGTAGTGATCGTTGGGGCAGGGATGACCTAGGCCACAGAGTGGGGCCTACCTAACGTATGCACCAATAACACATGGACACTATCTGCTGAGTAGGGGCTGAAGACCACGAGACGGTCTCGCGCCCGTTTATTTATACCTGGGGCGTGACACGCCCTCAGGCTGTGTGCGTGCGTGCGTGCGTGCGTGTGTGGACGGGCCGGGTGGCTCCGTCAGTACATCTAGCAATGGTGTATTTACTAATCAGCAAGCGCAAGTTGACACATTGTTCCTAGCGTACCTAGGCCCTCACGGAACCCATACTGCGCCTCTGACATAATGTTGGCCTCCCTAACCCAGCCTAAAAAGATATCCAGCACAACTTAACCGTGGACACTGGAAAGAAGTACAGTTCTTAGGAATCACTTTAACAAGTATTCTTCTTTATTGTAAATTACAACAACACACCATAAGCGGGTGTGCTCAGCAATGGAAGCCAAAGAGAATGACAACTGTCAAAAGGCAACGGTAAGGTAAACTGTCACCTTAGAACACCAAGGTGACCAACATTCTAGCTGGTGACCTCACTGTATTACACAAGAGAGAGGGCGCGCTGGGAAGGGAAAAGAGCAGGGAAAAGGGTAGTGTGGAAACATAACACATCTCCTTTCGGAATATAAACAAGAAACACAACACGTCACCCTCCCTAAGAACCTTAAGAAAGGGATATAAAGTAGGGAGAAGCAGTGTGCTAAACAGATTACATCACATTAAATGTAGAAAGCAACCTCCTGAGGCAAAAGCCGGGAGGGCCGATAGCACGTTGTTTTAAAAACTGTATAATTTTGCGCTCTTGTTTTAAACTGTTAGAAACACACGCTCTGGGCACTCATTGCTTATTTGCACTTACCAGGCACCCCCCGCACAGCGGATTTAGCGCTGTCGCGGGTCCAAGATCACGATCTTGCAGCCATTCCTGGGACTCCCCAGGACACGCCCACGACTGCCGGCCACGCCCCCTTCATAAGACTACATAACGCGCGCACTGAATACAAGCGCCGCATGTAGAAAGCAACCTCCTGAGGCGGAAGCCAGGAGGGCCGATAGCACGTTGTTTTAAAAACTGTATAAATTTTGCACTCTTGTTTTAAACTGTTAGAACCCCCCGCTCTGGGCACTCATTGCTTATTTGCACTTACCAGGCACCCCCCCGCACAGCGGATTTAGCGCTGTCGCGGGTCCAAGATCACGATCTTGCCGCCATTCCTGGGACTCCCCAGGACACGCCCACGACTTCCGGCCACGCCCCCTTCATAAGACTACATAACGCGCGCGCTGAATACAAGCGACGCACGTAGAAAGCAACCTCCTAAGGCGGAAGCCGTGAGGGCCGATAGCACGTTGTTTTAAAAACTGTATAATTTTGCGCTCTTGTTTTAAACTGTTAGAAACCCCCGCTCTGGGCACTCATTGCTTATTTGCACTTACCGGGCACCCCCGCACAGCGGATTTAGCGCTGTCGCGGCTCCAAGATCACGATCTTGCCCCCATTCCTGGGACTCCCCAGGACACGCCCACGACTGCCGGCCACGCCCCCCTCCAACACCCTATAAAGCATGTGTATTTTCCGGACGCGCAGCGGACGAGCACAGCGGGCACGCCGTTTGCGCAAGCCCGTCTGTGCCCGTCCGCAGCCGGCCGGGGCACGGGGCATGTCTCCCTGCCGGTTTTATCCAATACACCTCTTCAGATCTGATCCGATTACATCCTCATAGGTCTACCCCCCCCCCGCGACTCTGTCGGACTTTGAGCCACTGGGGCTCCTCTGTACTAGAGACACATTCCCTGAGATAGTAACCGGCTCGCCCCTAGCTCCCCCTTCAACTACCAATCCTCCACCCAATAAACAGACCCCATACCTTAATTTCACAGTGACCTACCTCAACACACGATCACTGGTAAAACACCAGCTGGATATCTTTGCTCTGTTAGACTCTGAGCAACTGGACAAACTGCTGTTAACGGAGACATGGCTTAACGAGGAATCTGCCCCTGATATACTCACTGCAATCCCCGCTGGCTACTACATCCTCCAGGCAAACAGAGCCCCCGGAAGGCCGGGAGGCGGGGTAGCAGCGATTATTAAAAATTCCATCCGGTTCTCCGCCTTGACTTCAGTCGGCATCCCCTCGGTCGACTATCTTGTGCTGAGACTGGAATCCTCAACCACCCCATTTATCTGTGTTTTAGTCTACCGCCCCCCCAACCTATGCCTCATTTTCCCACGTTGTTTGAGGACATGTTATCCCAACTTATCATTAACAATTCAAACATTTTGGTCTTAGGCGATTTTAATTATTGGCCTTCTGACGCAAAGGAGAATGCTTGCTCTATCTCATTTACCGATCTCCTATCCAGCATGAACTGTCTGACACACATAAAGTCAGCCACCCACATTAAGGGTCACATTCTGGACCAGGTTTGGACATCCAACCTGGACATATCTACCCCTCTCATCTCACCCTGCCTATGGACAGACCATTTTACAATTTCCTTCTCCATTACGGCTACTCCCAGCCTTGGTAGACCTCTGGAAGGCAACCTTCTGGCCCGGAATTGGAACAAGGCCGATCTCAGCGATTTTGTCACCCTACTCAGAACCTCCACCCCCTCTAATCTGGGCTCCATCGACACCCAAGCCTCTGCCCTGACATCGTGGCTCCACTCAGACAGATTAAACTTAGACGTCTGCACGACGCCCAAAAGTTGTTCACGGAAGACCTCAAAGCCCTGAAGTTGGGCCTTAGGCAGGCCGAGCGCCAGTGGCGACGTGGTTATGCTCCAGACATGAAACTACGCTTCACTATCCTGCTCAAAGATTATAAATTAGCGGTTCTGCAAGCTAAGACCACTTATTTTTCAAACAAGATTGCTGACTCTGCCACCAAAACCAAAGACATTTTTTCTATCGTGGAGGAGCTGTCAAACCCAGATAGGGTCACCGCTAAACCTCTCCCCTCCCGGGCACTCTATGACTCCCTAAATCTTTTCTTCGTCGAGAAGATAGCCAACATCAAAAACAGTATTTTATCTTCAGCCCCGCCTCACCCCCTTGGGTCGGACCTCACCTTGCCTACCCCCAACCCCAGGCAGTTGACCCAGATCCCTCTAATCTCAGAAACAGAGCTTCCCACCCTCCTTAGGAAGGTTGCCTCTGGATCTCCCACTGACTGTTGCCCTCCCTTGATCCTTCATGAGGCCTTTACTGCCTGTCCTTCCCCCCCTCTGGCACTGCTGAACAATTCTCTTTCCTCTGGCACTGTTCCCGGGTCATTCAAATGCGCCGAGGTCATGCCCATCCTCAAAAAACCCACAGCAGACCCTACGATTATGAGCAACTTCCGTCCCATTTCCCTCCTCCCCTACCTCAGCAAAGTCCTTGAGTCCCATGTGAATAATACCCTGAGTACCTTTATCGAAGACTCCCACTTCCTCGATTCCCAACAGGCCGGCTTTAGACCCAATCACTCTACTGAATCTGTCATACTTTCAGTCATGGAGGAACTGCGGAGAGGAGCGGACTCCAACATCAGCCAGGTTCTGGTGCTCCTGGATTTGTCGGCCGCCTTTGACACGGTCAACCATGACATTCTGCTCGGCCGTGTCGGAGAGGCCGGCATCCAGGGTTCTGCCCTAGCCTGGGTCTGCTCCTTCTTGAGCAACCGCCGCCAGGCGGTTCGGCTCTCTCAGTTTTCAGCGGACGAGGTCGAGCTAACTTGCGGCGTCCCGCAGGGTTCCTCCTTATCCCCTCTTCTTTTTAATTTATACCTCATCCCCCTTATCCGTTCCTTACGTGGCAGCTGTGTCACCGCATTTAATTACGCGGATGACATCAAGTTGGTCTTCGACATCAACTCTACGGACCAATCTATCGACAATTTTCAAACCACTCTTTGTCACATCAGCGACTGGATGGGGGCGAATCATCTGAAACTTAACCCCGACAAGACAGAACTGTTGCTTGTCGGGGGTGCAGTCAACCCCTGGAACTCCACCTTTTGGCCCACAAGGTTGCCCCCCCCAATCCTGTCAGCTCAGTAAAAAGCCTTGGGGTCATCATTAGTAACGACTTAACGATGAAACCCCAGATCAACGCGGTAGTGTCCTCCAGTTTTTTTCAGTTGAGAAAAATCCGAAAGATTGCCCGCTTCCTGACCACCGAAGCCCTCACCCTGGCCCTATTGGCCTTAGTCATCTCTAGGATAGACTATGCCAACTCTCTTTACGTTGGCATACCGGCATACCAACTAAAGAGGCTACAACTGGTCCAGAACCAGGCCGCACGCTCATTCATCACCAACCCAAACACCAACACGTACGCCCTCTCTTAAAATCCCTCCACTGGCTCCCTGTCTCTTAGCGGTGCAAGTTCAAACTGGGCTGCATTATTTTTAAGTCCCTTGCCGGCACAGGTCCTTTGTTTATCTCTTCACTACTGCACTCATACGTTCCTTCTCGCAATCTCCGTTCCTCCCATCTGGCTCTCCTCCAGACCCGACCTTCAAACGTAAAAAACAGGGAGGACTGAGGTTCTCATTCCTTGCCCCGTCCTTCTGGAACGCCCTCCCTCTAGGCTTAAGACTGGCCTCCCCCACACCCACTTCAGGTCCCTTCTAAAAACCCACCTGTTCCGCAACGCCTACAACTAACGCTCTCAGCCCCACGGATTGTTTGTTTTCTTTATGCTTTAGCGCCAAGAAAACGCAGGTGTTAGTTGCGCTTTATAAGTTCTTTTTACATTACATTAAAGTAGTCCTTGTGTTTGCTAGGTTTTGCAATCCACGAACAACATGTTAGTGCCGCCCGTTTCTAACAAACCGTCTCTATCCTCCATGTGCCCAGGTTCAGGAGAGGGGCTAGCTTCCAAACCTGAAGGGTCACTTGTCGCACAGGTGAAGAGGTCTCTATTCTCGCATGAGAGTTCCAGAGCGTCTTGACCCCCCCGGACGTGGTAACATCACTAATACCAGGTGATATTTCAGAGGGATGCATACCAGATTTGTATTCTTCCATGGTTTTAATAAGTTCATTGTTCTGAACATTGCATGTGAAGTTGTTGAATACAGATGCATTTTTTCCGAACATCTTCACTTTCCGATGCAAATGATCCATCAGGCAACCTTCTATAAGTGTCCTGTTTGGGCACATTCTTCCCTTCATTCCTGGGATTTGGTTCTCCAGTATGTTTTCGGATAATATCCGACTTAGGTACTTTAAATTTGTTATGTCCCGTGGCGGAGTGTCCCCCCTTTCTTTCTCATTATGTCTTCTTCCTTGATTTTGATTTCCTTGTAGTTGTGTTTACAGTCCAGTTTGTCTTTGTACATAACCAGTGTCCTTGGAATCCTTACTTTGTCCTTTTCCTTCAACTGCTCACTTTTTCTACTAGTTTTAAGCCCTTCACTATTTATCCTGGCATGCGGTGTCCTTCCTCTCAGGAGTTCGAACAGGCTTCCTAATGGTTTTTTTTCTTTAGTTATATTGTACTCCCAAGTCATTTTGTTGACCTCCTTCCTCCAACTTTTGCCCAGCTTGTTTGCATTTTGAATGGTTTCCTTTAGTACTTTAGTAAACCTTTCTATGGCCCTATTGCCAGCCAGGTGATTAAAAGAAGCGGTATGGGTAATACCGTTCCTGTTCATGAACTGCTTATAAATGTTTGATGTGAACTGACTACCATTTCCACTAACCATGGTCTTAGGTATACCTTCCCTAGTGAATATGCCATCCATGAATGTGACCAGGTCAATAGCATTTCCTTTCTTGCATACTTTTATTTCAAGCCATCCAGAGAAGTGATCCATTAATACCATCACATGTACCCATTTCTCCTTCCATTTTATGGGTCCAACTGTGTCGATCTCTACTCTCTCCCATACCATGTATGTGCCTTTCATAACTTTCTGTGATGCTTTCACTTCCGTCTGAGTCTTGTCTGAATCCTTACATATTGAGTAATTCTTTAATTCACTTCCTAATTCAACAGCACATGGTTCTGATCTATTTGGGTTAAGAGTAATTCCAAGTCTACCCTGGTCCTTCCAACCAAGCACAGACGGGCCTGTGTCTGCTATGTATAACTTGATGCTAGTTGCTTTCTCTTTGAATGTCAAAGTTAGTTCCCTGAAGCCCACCAGTTCAATCGGTTCGATTGTAAATGTCTTTAATGTGATATCAGGTTTTTCCATATGCATTCCATGCTTTGTTTTGAATTTTTCACGCCACACCTCCTTATTGATTATCGTGCACGGTGAACAAGAGTCAGCCATTACCTCTGTACACACACCTCCTATTTCTACCATGCACATGAGTTTTCCGTCTTTGTCTTCCACTTTGCCTTCCCTGTTTTTTTCTTCAGTTACGCACAGTACACACAAGTTGTAGTCAGATTCGTCTGATGAGTTTTTCTCGTCCTCCTCATTTTCAACATATTTTACATTTGATCTTTTCTTTCTATAACAAGTCTTTTGAACATGTCCTATTGGGCCACACTGGCTGCATCTGTTATTCCTAGCCGGACATTTCCATTCATTTGCTAGATATTTTTTACTACCACTCCGGTAACATCTTAATTTTTAATTCGTTTTCGTTTTGTCTTTACACTTTTGCTCCTCCTTCTCTTTATTCTTGTAGTCCACAACTTTATTTTTGATTCCACTTATTTTAGTCACTACATTTTCTCCTTCATTTTTACTTTTATTCTCATTTATAACCTCCCTAGCGCAACGGCCCATCAATTCTGCCTTCTTAACAATATCGATTACCTGTTGAAGGGGTTTCTCCCCCTTGGCCCACAGTGCATCCTGTATATTAGGGTTGGCAGAACACATTACTATCTGATCCCTAATCAAATCATCATGCATGTTTTCAAATTTGCACTTGAGTGCTATGTTCTTTAAGGCTGACACATAGTCTTCTATGATTTCCTCCTTACCCTGTTTCCTTCTGTAAAATGTATATCTATGTACAGCAATACAGACGGCTGTTTTATAATATCCATCTAAGTCCTCTAAAGCTTCATTAAACACATCCCTTTCACATCCTCCTCTCACTTTTTTAGTGATATTGTTGTACACATTTAAACCACCAGCCCCCAAACAATGTAAAAGTATTTGTTTCTTTTCTTCTGGTCTAAGTGGTTCATCACCCATATCAAACGTAGAAATGTAGTTGCAAAAGTACACCTTCCATTCTTCCCATTTTACTGGAGGTGCTCCTTCCCCTTTCAAAAATGCCTCTGGGGCTGCAAATTATATTTATTCCCTGAAGCCATATTCACAAATACTCAAATAGTGTTAAACGCTCCTCAAAATTCAGATATTTAAATTAAGTTATAGACACAAAACCCTCTTTATGGCATTCACAGTATTCCTTTTGTAAACTATTTTCTTTCATTTGCTGAACACTTTTCCCATCACCTCACCTCTTAGATTTTAAACACTTCCATTAAACTTCCTTCACATGTATGTCTCTCCAAGGATTCTTTTGGGTAGCTGCCTGTTTGTTATGTTGTTGTTCCTTTAAGTCCACGAGGTTAGAACATAGAGTGTAATGGTTTGATAGTTCCATGTGGAACGGGCATTGTACAGAGCTGCTGAGAGAAGGACATCGCTTCCCTGGCTCTCATCTGTTATTTACTATTACTTTGAATAAATACTATATTCACCTTCTACATCTTGTTGACTACCTTCACTTCAAATTGGCGACGAGGGAAACTGGCGTTTGGTCATCTTTACAGACTATTTTATTGGAAATATTTCGAAGGAAATTTCATTAAAAAAAAAAAAGTAAAGAAAAGAAAGCGGACTGGAACGAGAAACTTCTGTGAGTTAATTTTTTTACATTTACCTTGACGTTGCCACCACTCACCGACTACGCGTTAAATAAATTACTAACTGTGTATTGTAAACACAGCGCCGCTTAAAAGCAACCGTTACTTATCAGCGTCTACCTGCATTGTTCAACTGTGCCTGCCATTCCACTGCGTGCGCCGACTGCGAGGGGGACTACGCGCGTCACTCATAACGCGACTGCATCAATACCCTCAGGATCTGACGTCGGACGCAGGTCACACAGCGTGACCCCAACGTGGCGGCCATTTTGCAGCCATTGTTTACATCGAGTACTTCTCGGAAAGTAATAAAAAAAAAAAAAATCTGGCACATTCTGAAATAAGCGTCTAAGGTCGTGTGGTGCAACGCGAAAGAGACAATTTTTACATTTCACAGAAGATACATTCCGGACAGCACAGTAAGGTGAAACGGATATTTTATTTAATAACATTTTTTTTTTATGTGTGGAACATTATAACAGGTGAGAAGGTCGGGAGAAGGTTGTTTTTGTTAATTTAACTTGCACTTCACTGTGCATGGAAGAAGGTGATTCCAGTGCAAGTACTGTGGTTAAGGACAGAAACATGGCACAACAAAATTTTTCAATTAGTCCTCCTGAACCATTTTGGGTTAAAGGTACCCAACCTAGTTTAAAGTGGATAGAATGGAAAGAATATTTCGTTAATTATTTGGAAGCCGTTGATGAAACCCGAGCAAAGAAAGAGACTTTTATTACATTCTTTAGGTCCCATAGGATTAAAGACATTTTCAAGAATGAGTAAGTCTGATGACTCCAGTCTAGATGAGTTTGAAAACGCGATAAAAAATATGGATAAATATTTTGCACCCAAGGTGTGCATTGGGGTCATAAGACACAAATTCTTCCAAAGAAAACAAACTAAAGAGGAAACTGTGGATGAATGGATGGATGACCTCAAAAAACTAGCCATTGATTGTAAATTTGACAATTTGCATGATGATCTTATACGTGATCAGTTGGTAATGCACAACAACAACTCTGCCCTACAAGATCGTCTTTGGGTTAATGGTGATGCACCTCTTGATGATGTTGTAGCCATCATGAGAAAATCTGAAATGTCAGGGAGTTGTGCCACAGTGGTGAAGGAGACTGAGAAAGATTTGTCCAAGGCTTCGGGAAATGTTTGTAAGATTCAGGCTTCCAATAGAAATTTTCGTCAGCAGCAGCAACAAGGGAGATGGACTGGTAAGCCTGCAAGGGTTCAGAACAAGAACATGGAAGATAGGAGATGCTATAGATGTGATAGTAAAGAACATCTAGCATTTAGTAGACTGTGTCCAGCGTTAAAGAAAAAGTGTGGTATTTGTGGACTTTTAGGTCACTTTAGCAAGATGTGTCGCAGACGCAGTAATGTGAAGTATGTGTATGAAGATGAGTTTGAGAGTGTGGATGAAATAGAAACTGAGGATGAATGTTGCATAAAAAATGTTCGTGGAAACTATGTTATCAACATTTCCGAGGATTCGCTAAAAGGAAAACCAATTTGTGAGATATCCCTTGGTGGGGTAGTCATAAGTGTGTATGCGGACTCTGGTTCCCCATAGACGATTAAAAATGAGGAAGTTTGGCGGAAGAAGTTTGTAAATAAGATTGGTGAGCAATTGTATCCATCAGATGTTTGCCCAATCAGTTTTACAGGTAATAGAATTGGAATGATTGGTTTTAGATGGCTTACCTTTTTGTTTAAAGGCAGGTCCACGAGAGCGAAGTTGTATGTGGCAAAGGTAGGACCATCTGTGTTAGGGTGGTTCGATCAGAAGAAATTACACATCATCTTAGATCCTAATTCTAAGGATAAAGTATTGATTTTAGATGACTGTAGTAGAATGGAAGAAACACTGTCTGAAAATTTTCCCAAAGTGTTTAGCAAGGAGTTAGGTGTTCTGAAGGGGTTTGAACATAAGATAATTTTAAAAGCTGACGCACAACCCAAAGTTCACAAAGTGAGACCAATACCTATACTTATAAGAGAGGAAGTTAAAAAGGAAATTCAAGGACTGCTTGCCAAAGGCATTATAGAGGAAGTTGAAACATCAGAATGGATTTCTCCGATTGTGGTTGCCCGGAAACCCAACGGAAAAATCCGTCTATGCATTGATTTGCGCCACTTGAACAATAACATCGTGGTTGAAAAAATTTCCCCTTCCCAGAATCAATGAAATGGTATCTTCCCTTAAAGGTGCTACATGGTTCTCCACTGTTGATCTCTCTGCCGCTTACCACCAGGTGATGTTAGATCCCGACTCTAAGAACCTTACGGCGTTCATAACACCGTTTGGTTGTTACCAGTTCAGGCGTATGCCTTTTGGGTTGGCATCAGCCGCTGCTGTTTTTCAGCGGTTGATGCACAGACTTTTTGGAGATATGGAGAATATCTCATTTTTTCAAGATGATATCCTTGTCGCGGCTAAAGACAAAGAGAGCCATAACTCTAAGTTAAAGCAAGTTTTGGAAACCTTGCAGTCAGCTGGTCTGACTGTAGAGTTAAACAAATGCAAATTCAGTCAAAGAAGTGTTTCATATTTGGGACATATCATAAGTGAGGAAGGTGTTGAACCCAAACCAATGTTAGTTGAGAATATAGTTAAATTCTCTGCACCTGTTTCAAAAGATGAGGTGAGAGCGTTCCTTGGCATGGCCGAGTATTGTGCCAAGTTTATAAAAAAATTTGCTGCAAAGGTTTACAATATGCGTGCACTATTGAAGAAGAACACTAAGTTCATATGGAGTGAGTTATGTGAAGAAGAATTTAATTTAATCAAGAATGAACTGCAAAATGTAAATGCTCTTGCCAGTTTTGACCCCAATATCGACTGTTTGTTAACAACTCACGCAAGTGACAAGGGTTTGGGTGCTGTATTGTCACAACATGATGGGGAAGGTAAAGAAAAGGTAATTCTGTTTGCTTCTAGGGCCCTTTCCCCTGCTGAAAGTAGGTACCCTATCATCGAAAGAGAAGCCCTTGCGTGTGCATGGGCGTTGGAACATTTCCGAGCATTTGTTTGGGGGAAACCTGTGACCATTCGTACTGACCATAAACCGTTGATCCGCATATTATCATGTGAAGGCATTTCAGGTGCATCCGCGAGATTAGCTAGATTATCTATGCGGATGAAAGAATATATCTATACAATGGTTTACCTACCTGGGAGGGATAACCGCATTGCTGATTGTTTGTCGAGACTTCCACCTCCTCTTGAGAAATGTGAAGATGATCCCTGGAGCGAATACTGTGTGGCTTTAGTGCATGATTGTGGTGAGCCTGCCATAAGTAAAACGGAATGGTTGACTGAACAGGAGAAAGACTCTGTTTTGAAAAATGTTTTAGAATATATTTGCAAGGGCTGGCCCAAGAAGAAGAGTGTTCCTGGATTGGATGCTTTTTGGCAAATCCGCATGGAGTTGTCCTCTGAAAATGATATGCTTTTTAGGGGTGATAGAATCGTTCCACCTGTGTCATTGAGAAAGAAAATTCTGCAACTTTGTCATGAGGGGCATTTTGGGATTATGAGAACCAAATCAATTGTCAAAGGGATGTTTTGGTGGCCAGGAGTTGACAGTGAAGTCGAGGAGTTTGTCAAGAAGTGTGTGGTTTGCATGTCCGCTGACAAGACTCTTAGGACAATTAAGCCTAAGATGAGTGATGGTTTAATTCCTAACTTTCCTTGGGACACCATCGCCATTGATATTTTTGGACCTGTTGGGGACTCTAAAGAATATGGTTTGGTGGCAATTGACCTTTTTTTCAAATGGCCTATTGTCAAAATTGTAGAAAGGGTTGACACTCAAACAGTACTTAGATTTTTGGATAAAACATTCATGGTGGAAGGTTTGCCGGTTTGTGTGCTGTCTGATAATGGTGTCCAATTTACGTCCAAGCAGGCTAAGGAGTATTTCGACAGGTGTGGCATCAAACATAAGACTACTGCATTGTATAACCCTAGTGGGAACGGCACTGTTGAAAGGTTCAACAGCGTGATAAAAGGTATCATTCAGGCCTCTGTGCATAGTAGACTCGATTGGAAAGTTCAAGTACAAAAAGCGGTTTGGTCATATAGGGTTACTGTGCAGAACAGCACTGGCATGTCCCCGTTCACCATGATGAGAGGCAGAACAGCTAGATGTAAATTTAATCCTGGATGGCTTTTTGATGGAAAAATTGCATGTTGGTCTCCAGTAGATGTCAAAGATAAGTTACTGTCCAATCACGAGAAGAGCAGAGAGTTTTATGACTCTCATCACAACACCAAAGATGTTTCTATCAAAGTTGGAGATTGGGTAAAGGTTAAGAAACCTTTTAAGGTACCTAAGGATGTGAGTCGTTTTGAACCACCATGTAAAGTAGCTGAAGTTTTAAGAAATTCTGTGAGATTGGAGGATGGAAGGGTATGGAATCTTAACAATATTGCCTTTAACCCTGATCAGAATTGTGTAGAGGTGCTTCCTGACTCCAATGTCTACAATTTTGATTGGGTAGAAGATCATTTCGAGAATAGTCATGTTCAGTCTCAACTTGGTAATGATTTTGCGTCTGTTTCTTTTGAACCTAAGCAATCCAGCCTTCCTTTGCATATTGAGGGGGGAGTGGGCGAAGGTTGCAGTCATGAGGTCCAAGCAAACATCAATGCCTCTACTTCTACAAGTTTGGACACAAGTGTTACCCAGAATAAGACCAGTGTGTTACTTGATAAAAGAACAAGATCTGTGCCTAAATGGCTTAAAGACTACGCTGTGTAGTATGGTTAATTTCTCTTTTTGTTTTTTTTATTTCCTTTACTACTCTTTTTTTCTAATGTTCAATTTCCTTTTATTGTATGGGGGGGGATGTGTTATGTTGTTGTTCCTTTAAGTCCACGAGGTTAGAACATAGAGTGTAATGGTTTGATAGTTCCATGTGGAACGGGCATTGTACAGAGCTGCTGAGAGAAGGACATCGCTTCCCTGGCTCTCATCTGTTATTTACTATTACTTCGAATAAATACTATATTCACCTTCTACATCTTGTTGACTACCTTCACTTCACTGTTAATTTCCTTTTTAGTCTCTGATTCGGTTGTTTCACTGGTGTATTCAATGCTCGTTAGGATTTACCTAAAATGGCGTCACACACACTTCCTGTGCGTAGGGTTCAATTTAAAACTAGACTGCTAACCTTCTTCTTTCTACGCCGGCGTCTGACACCATAACTCTTTCCTTGTGTATGCGCCACCAGAATGTGGTGATTTTTTTTCCTCACGAACGCTCTCGTTCAATTAACAAGGTCTCCAAAACTGTTACACAAGACAAAAAAAAAAAGGTCCACAGCTACCACAAATACCTCTTCAATGCAATCGGATTCCCCACGCAGCTTCAATTTTTCCCTCGGCGCTCGTCACATTCCTCTCAGCGCTTACTCACTTGCGCCATCAATTATAGGTGAGAAATTTTAATCGCCGTGACGTGCACTTAACCTTTTTCTTTGCGGTGTAATACGCTACTCACTGCTCCAACTTCCACCACTGCACTCTTTACTTCACCACAGCGCGTACTCAAATGCCAACCAGTCGTCGCAGTATACGCACTATAGCCATGAAGTGCACTTTCCCCCTTCTTATCAATCTCACTGGTGCGGAGGCAGGCATTCGCTTGTATTTTGTTTTGGTTTTTTAGTTGATACGTCCGATCGCGCTGCTCGCTCACCTTAAGCACAGCCTTCGACTTATAATGTCACCACATACAACAACTCTCCTTCAGTGGATGCTCACTCGTAGAGTCTTGTTTTGATGATTTTCTCTTCTGCAAAGGTCCGGTAACAACTTCTTTTCTTTTTAAGTACTCTCACATATTATTCTTCTTCTAAACATAAGAGACACCAGCAGGGAATTTGGCCGATAGCTCTAGGGTAATTGGGATTTGTCTTTTTTAAATATTGAAACAATACTTGATGATCTATGAGTATGGAAGGCCTGTCTTCCGGATGGCATTGAAACAATTACACAAAAGAGGTGCCCACAGATCCGGCGCAGATTTATACAAGTCTATAGGAGCACCATTAGGACATGGGGCCTTCTTAAAAGGGCTTTTCTTGATTCCTCCCTCACTTTGCCTAGAGTAAATTCCAGTGCTGGGGGAAATACCATCACCTCATCAGTGGCCAGAGTAGCAGGAGGACAACCGCTCCTCTCCCTCAATCAGAGGCCTTTACTCCTGTGCAGGTCTAGAAGGCCTAATCCTGGGAATGTTAGTTTTTCCCCCTCTCACCACTTTGTGACCCAGTTTAGTATCCATCCTATTTAGATTCGCCTCAATGTGCCACAAACAGTCAGATAGCTCTGATAACCTGGACTAAATAAGGTCAACAGTATCCTTGCCAAATTGCTTACACATACCCCCCCAATAACCTCTTTACAATTAAAATGATCATAAAGTGAGGAAGATTCCATTGGTTCAGATCTAGTGAAATCACCAGATGTTTTAAGGATGGGGCCTCTTTTTCGTTTTGTCTGCGGCTGCAAAGCTTGATTAACAAGCTGAATGGGGGGGTGGAGACTCATTTAACAGGCTGGGTTTTGTTTTCACACTCCTGGCCAGTGGAGGTATCAAGACTTACACAGTCTGTTTGCAATGCGGATAAAGAAAGCCAACTCTCAGCAGGGAGGGTCTAATGTACCCTCAGTCCTTTTATTTTACCCGTCAAGAGTGCCTGATTTCATGGCGGCAGCCCCTACCAGGTTAAATCGGAACTTGTGTTTAGCCATCAGGGATAATTTGCAAACCCCAACAATAAACAGCAAAAGGAAAAAACAAGTAATAAACAGGTAAAAGTTCACTTGAGCGATTGATAGAATAACCCAAAAAGATGTTAAAACTACAGTTGCATTGGGGCAGCACAATAACTCTGTGGTTCAAGGCCAAGGGAAAGAGTTGTGGCCCTGTCCTGCCTCTGAGCACAGGGCGAGCCCGGGATAGCCCACACTTGAACCAAGGACTTATGCATACTATGCACACTATGCCCACTTCACTAAGTTAGAGAATACTAGGAGGGGGAAGTCACCCCGTCGTGTAGCCTGATGGACTAATCTAAGCAGGCACAAAGATTTAATAGTACCAAATAGAGAGAGTCCCTGTGACCGTAAAAATGCTAAACAGTTCCTCCTATCCTTCTCAAGGAGCAAAACTCAAGGACAGTGGACAAACTAGGGAAAGTACAAACACACAATGTAAGGAAAGTCTAAAGATATTTGAGGATCTTACTGCAAATAACAAAAACAACCAGTCCAAGAAACCAGGGGGGGGAATGCCTCTTCCTGGCACTGATGGACACAGGATGGGCCCGCCCAAAGCATCCTGCATTATGGGTGTGGTGTTGGTGCCTTACAGCGCTAAAGGGGGCTCCTCCCCATGCCTTAGGTGACAGTACTTGGCACCTTCTGGCGCAATGGTAGTAGGGGCTTGTAGTCCCCTTGCCCAGCAGCAGCAGGCAATACATTGCACGCATAACGTTTGCACTTTATTGTGCTAGAGTTGACAAGATTTGGCGCCTCCTAGCACTATGGTAGTCAGTGTTTGTACTCCTCTTGCACGGCCGGAGCAGGTCCCGCTTTGCAGGCGTAGCATTGGTGCTTTACAGCGCTAGAGGATGCCCCTCCCCTAGCTTCAATTGACAGGACTTGGCGCCTCCTGGCGCAATGGAAGGAGGGGTGTGCAGTCCTCTTCAACAGCAGCAGCAGATCCTGTGCCACAGGTCATAGCATTGGAGCTTTATAGTGCTAGAGGGATTCCTGCCCCTTGTCTCAGGTGACAAGACTTGGTGCCTCCTGGTGCAATGGTAGTAGGGGTTTGTAGTCCTCTTGCATGGCAGGAGCAGTTCCCACGTTGCAGGCATAGCATTGGAGCTTTATAGCGCTGGAGATGACTCCTGCCCCTTGCCTCAAGTGAGAGGACTTGGCTCCTCATGGTGGAATGGTAGTAGGGGCTTGTAGTCCCCTTGCACAGCAGCAGCAGGTATGAGTGAACAAATGTGCACTTTGAGATTTCCATTGTGTGTACATAGGTGATCATAAGTGCAGTAACCTTCACAGCCCCAGGACTCCTTCTGCCTATTGCCTTTAGCCTTGCTATCTCACCCTGCTTTTGCCTTCTTCTTTTGCATTTTTGTTTCCTTTTGCATTTTTGCCTTCTTTTCTTTTTCTTTATGGTTGGCTTTTCTGTGATTTGCCTGATTTATTTTGCCATTTTTTTCCACCTTGCCTTATTTTTCTTTACTTCATTTCTGCACTTATTGTCCCTTGTTTTTTCCCGCTTCCCGTCGCTGCTGCCCCCGTGGCCACTCTCACTGCCGCCTCCCAGCTGTTCCCGCCCTACCCCAACTTAATGGCGGCCTCTGGCGTGCCAAAGGCACACAAAAGGCAGGCCCATCCGCGACCCGACCGTGACCAGCGCCAGTAACCCTGGTAGTCCGACCCCCCCAGTGCTACAACTTAGCAACACTCCATGCACTCAACCCCGGAAGAAACAACAACTGCTATCTGTCAACACCGAACACCACCCAAGGCCAGTTCTCCTACTGACGCTGCCACAGCACTTTCACCCTCCTCCGGACCCTAGCAGCTACCGCCAACCCACCGGACACCAGCGCACCCAAACCCCTGAGCTGCATGCTCCTCAACGTTCGCTCCCTGCAAAGACATGCACTAGAAATCTGGGACCCCCTCAGCACCCTCTCACCCGATGTCGCCTTCCTCACAGAAATCTGAAACATCGCCAGCTCCGCACCCGACTTCGCAACCGCAGTCCCCAACGGATACAAAATCCAGAGGAAAGACCTCCCCAACCACACTCGTGGACCTCCTCAACCACCCTGGAGGCACCCTCGCCTGCAGACCGCCCGGACCGCATGCCACGTTCCCCACGACTATTGCAAACCTCATCACACCACACTCTATCGAATGCTTGGACTACGTTTTCCTCGGAGACCTGAACTTCCACCTCGACAACCCCAGCGACCCCAAAGTCACAGCCTTCCTGGACAACCTAACCAACATTGGACTGTGACAGCTTGTCACCACTCCCACCCACAAGGCAGGACATATCCTTGACCTCATCTTTGCTGGAGGACACACCATTCCCTTCAGCCACACCACGCAACCCATCTGGACGGAACACCACTATGTCCACTTCTACTTCTCCAAACCCACTGCGCACAGGCCCACTCCTCGGCCCCGCGCCGGAACTGGAGCAAGATCACCAAGGAGCACCTCAACTCCACCCTCAACCATGCTCCTTCTCCCACCACAACTGACACCAACGCACTCCACAAATGGATCAACAACTGCGCAGACTCTCTCTCCCCCCTCCTGAACTCCGGCAAACAGCGCACCTCAAAAGCCACTTGGTTCAGACCTCCGACCCTCAGTCTAGGTCCACTCTCTCCCCGCAGCTCCGCTGTGTCGTCTCTTGCCTCCAGATCCCAACTTCCTCCTTGGGAGGTTTGAGGCTGCCGCCCGCTACTGCGCCTGCTGTCCGCTCCAACTGGGACCAGACTGCCTGCAAACACCATAACCTTTTTCAGCCATTTTTTTTCATATTTTTTTCCCTGTTGTGCCACTGTTATTGTGCTCATCTGTGTCTTGCTCTAATTCCACCACTGTTTGTATTTTCTCCTGCCTGCCTGTTCCTTTTGCCTTTTGCCGCTACTGCCCCTGTGGCCCCTACCCCTGGAATTTACCCCTGAATTCTCCCCTAAATTCCCCCCCCAGAATTCCCCCGCTCCCGCCTCCCAGCCTTTCCTCCCTCTCACCTCCCCTACTTAATGGTGGCTGCGCACAGCGGGCACACCGCTGGTGCACCGAAGGCGCGCCAAACTCAAGCCCGTCTGCACCCATCCGTGACCCGACCGCTGCCAGCACCAGGAGCCCGGGACCTCCCACTCCCCATTGCTACAACACCACCACCCTCCTCTCACTCAACGCTGGAAGACTTAGAGTATGCCAAGAGGCCTCGCTGAACATGACCCACGGCCAGTTCTCCCACCTCCACTGCTGCCAGACCCTTATGGCCACCCCGGCCCTCAACACTGCCGATGCCAGCATCGGCGACACCCTAAAATGCATCCTCTCAACGTACGCCCCATACACAAACACGCCATGGAAATCTGGAACCTACTCGACTCTCTCTCTCGCCCGACATCGCCTTCTTCACAGAGACCTGGACCAACGCATCCTCCGCCCCCGACATCAACACTACCATCCCAGACATATACAAGATCCAGGGCAAAGACTGCCTTAACCACCCAAGAGGGGACTCGCCATCGCCCACAAGAGCACCCTCCGCCTCACCACCTCAAGCAAAACCTTTCCCTCCGCCCAACACCTGCACTTCCAGATCCAGACCATGCCCAAAGCCACACTCTGAGGAACCCTCGTCTACAGACCCCCCGGCCCCGAACAGCCTTCACCTCCACCATCACCGACTTCATCGCACCCCAAGCCACCGCCTCAACAAACTACATACTCATTGGAGACCTGAACTTCCACCTCGACAACCCCAGCGACCACAACTCCACTATACTTCATGATAACCTCGCCAGCAACAGACTTAAGCAACTCGTCAACACACCGACCCACAGAGCAGGACACACCCTCGATCCCATATTTGCAGCAGGAAATAGCGTCCTATTCAGCCAAACAACGCAGCCGCCATGGACCGACCACCACGGCGTACACTTCGACATCAACAACGCCAAGGCACCCAAACCAACCGCTCGCCCACCACGAAGGAACTGGAATAAAGTTACAGACGAGCAACTTAACTCCACCCTTACCCGAGACAACCACACCTGGGCACCCGATGAAAACGATGCAGTCAGAGAACTCCACACCTGGATCTCCAACTGCGCAGACAAGCTCACCCCGCTACGGAACGCCGACAGACAATTCCCCAGGAAAGCCGCCTGGTTCATCACGCTCTCCAAGAAGCCAGAGGCACCTGCAGACACCTGGAGCGGAACTGGAGAAACACCAAGATAACCAAAAACCACACCACCTACAAGGACGCCATGACGGACTACCACAACCAGATCAGAGCCACCAGGAGGAACTTCAACCATAACAAAATCCTGCCAAACTCCAAGGAACTTTTCAGTGTCATTCAAGAATTTACCAACCCACGCAGTGAAGCAACAGACATCACCCCATCCCAAGGCCTCTGCAACAAGCTTGGAACCTATTTCCACCTCAAGATCAAAAACCTCTACGACAACTTCATGTAATGATTTCCAGTCTGGTTCCGCAGGAGCGCCAGGAATCCGGTGAATAATCCTCAGCCTTCCCCTACGGCCTTTCGACTCTATCAGACTCTAGAGTACCGAATGGCTCGCCAGGGAAAAACAGGGAAACAAAACAAGGAAAGGTTGGGGAAGACAATAGGTCTTGGTTGTGGACTTCAGAGTGGACGCTTGGTGAAACACAGGCTGTAAGGGAAGGATGATATTACCATCTACACTTGATAAGAGCACAACGTATTTGCACAATGTCTATTACATAAATATGAACATCACCTACCACAACTAAACATCTGTACTTTGGGACATGGTTGAAGGGTAGAGTAAGGTGTTCGTGTTTCTGTGCACAATAAGACAAAAGATAATCAAAACTCTATTCCAACCTACGTTATCATGTGAAAGGAAATAGTGTAGAAATCTCACTTTGCTATTTTCTGGATAAACTGGAAGAACATCCAATTCTTCTTTCAAGGCTGGATACGTGAATACGAGCCTCTACCTTGCAGTATGTAAAGGGTCATCTGCCACATAAGAATCACACTTAGTTATCCACTCTTGTATCCCCCCTGATATATTGTAATAAAAGCAGCGCAAGGCGCTGTTACCGTGATTCTTGTAGTTGAGCCTTGAAATCACACCAGACTCTAGTCCACGCAAGTTCCCCAAAATGATACCAAAGGGGGGAACGGTGTGAGGATACACACAATGGGAGTCAGCTTTAATCAGGGAACCAATGTACTAATGATCGTTAGTGACCGGCCGGATGGCGGGGATAGACCCGGCCGCCGGGCGGAGCACCAGGAGTAGGGGAGAGAATGGAGTGGCTGTGCCCAGCCGGATGGCGGGGAATAGACCCGGCCGCCGGGCGGAGCACAAGGATACAGGATCTAATCAGAAAAAACAAACACGGACTGAATAACCCGAGATAAGGGTCAAAGACGAACAACACAGAATATACTGACTTCAAGTCGGGAAAGGACAGGGCGGCGAAGTAACTGTAGAAACAGCCTCAGAATAGCCGCCGAACGCAAACACCCTCACGGAGGAGGCAGGTAGCAAACAGGAAACGTAGAACCAAAGGGAAACCGGAAGTCAGGCAAAATGAACCGGGACAGAACACTCGGAAGTCAGGCTAGACGCAAGAACGCAAAGCGGCGTTCCGTTGATCTAAGGCGTCTTATATAGTGTCATGATTAAAGGTACAGATCGAGTGGGACGTCGGGGCATGACAGCACACTCCCCCCACAATGCACCACCCCGTGTTTGGGCTTGTCAGGATGTTGCAGATGGTACAAACGTACCAGCCGATGGGCGTGCACATTGTAAGCTGGCTCCCAGGTGCGCTCCTCGACTCCATAACCTTTCCTATGAATCAAGTACTGGATGTTCCTCCCCACTCTACGAGAGTCCAAGATAGCTTCGACATCATATTCCTCATTATCTTGAATGGTTATAGGAGCGGGTTTCTTAGGCAATCTGGTACCTGGTTCAACCGGCTTTATCAATGAAACATGGAATACTGGGTGAATTCTGAATGAAGGGGGCAAATCCAGCTTCATGGCCACCGGATTAATCACCTTGATCACCTTATAGGGACCTATATATTTGGGGTTGAACTTGCGAGGACCACCAAGCGAAATGTTTCTCGTGGACAGCCACACCTCATCCCCGGGTGAATAGATAGGTTCTAACCTCCTGTGTAGGTTTGCTCCCCTCGTGTATCTCACTTTAGCCATCTCTAGACTGTCTAGTGTTTTCTTATGTACCACCTGTAGTCTCTCAACCAGATCAGCTGCTGCGGGAGTTGGACTGTCTGTAGGGATCCCTGAAGGCAACAACTTAGGGTGATAACCATAGGAACAAAAGAAAGGGGTGGCATTAATAGAGGTATGTGGACTATTATTGTATGACAATTCAGCCACCCATACAAGTTCGTCCCAATCTACTAGGGTCTGCAGGACCTGGTTTCTTATGTACTGTTCAAAGCATTGATTGACCCTCTCTGCCTGCCCATCTGACTGAGGGTGGTGACTAGAGGACAGTCTAACATCTAATTGGAGTAAAGTACATAAACACCTCCAAAAACGGGACACAAATTGGGCCCCTCTATCGGAAATCAAGACAGAAGGGAAACCATGGAGGCGGACTACCTGCTGCATAAACACTGAAGCCAATTCAACTGCTGTGGGTAATCCCCCCAAAGATACAAAATGAGCAATTTTCGTGAACAAGTCTACCACGACTAACAAGGCATTGTTCTTCATCTTAGTGAGTGGCAACTCTACTATAAAATCAAGGGACACAGTATGCCAAGGGCCTGGCGGGGAAGTTAAAGGCATGAGTAGGCCTACTGGGTTTTGGTGAGATACTTTGCTCTGAGCACATACATGACAAGTCTTAACAAAGGATTCTATGTCCTTAAGCATAGTAGGCCACCAAAAACGTTCACGCACAGCTTTGGTTGTCCTCTTGATTCCTGGGTGGCCGGCCACGGGATGTGTATGGTACCACTTCAAAACCTGTTCTTGCAACTCACGGGAGGGCAACACCACTCCACCCTGTACACATACATAACCCTCTTTCGTAGAGGTCTCCAGAGAACCCACTAGGGCATGCATGTCCACTGTGGCCTGACTTGTCGACCTGATTCAAGAAATCTTCTTCCGTGAGTATCCCCCCTATGATGTTCTCCCTGGGAATGATATGGGGCTGCTCTATCACTCCAGGTGGGTGATTGAAACCCAATCGAGACAAGGCGTCAGCCTTGCCGTTTGTTTTCCCCGGTCTATAGTGGACGGAAAAGTTGTATTCACTGAAGAACTGGGACCAGCGTAAATGCCTCATGGGCAAAGCTTTGGCTGACTTGATATATTGAAGGTTACGGTGGTCTGTGTACACCACTGCAGGATAACGAGCGCCTAGTAAGTATTGCCTCAACTCTTCGAATGCCTTCTTGATTGCTAGGAGCTCCTTGTCCCCTACCGCATAATTGTATTCAGCAGGGGTAAACTTGTGGGAATAGTAGGCCACCGGATGACACTCTCCTGACACGGGAACCGCCTGTGATAAAACGCCTCCCACTGCCACTTGGGAGGCAACCACCTCCACCACAAAAGGTAAGGCAGGATCCGGATGACGCAAAACTGGGGCGCCGGTAAAGGCGGTTTTCAGGAGCCGGAATGAACAATCGGCCTCACCGAACCATACGAATGGAACCCCCTTCTTCAACAAGGCGGTAATGAGTGCAACCAGAGCCGAGAAATTCTGAATAAACCTTTTATAGAAATTGGCCAGACCCAGGAAACTTTGGATCTCCTTTATGCCACGGGGTGCTGGCCATGAAAGAACGGCTTCTACCTAAGCCGGATCCATGCTGAGGCCCCAAGGAGAGACAAAATAACCCAAAAAAGGGACCTTCTGAGTATGAAAAGTGCACTTCTCCAATTTACAATACAAGCGATTATCCAGTAAACGCTCCAACACGTTTCGGACGTGTCGCACATGTTCCGTCATAGTAGGAGAAAAAATCAGCAGGTCATCGATGTATGCAATTACATACACATTGAGCATGTCCTTGAGCACTTCATTTATAAAGAACTGAAACGCCACAGGGGCATTACAAAGCCCAAAGGGCATTACGAGGTACTCAAAAAGACCGAACTAAGTACAAAAGGCAGTCTTCCATTCGTCCCCCTCCTTGACCCGCACAAGATGGTAGACACCACGCAAGTCTAACTTGGTGAAAAACTGAGCATTGCGCACTCTGTCAAGGAGGGAGGCGATGAGAGGCAAAGGATAATGGTTTTTTATAGTGACTGTAACGGCGTGGGAACACCATATACTCCGGGTTATGACCGGGGATCAATTCACCAGCTGTCAACTACTTCCTCCCCTTCTTTCTACTTCCCACAGAACGTCGATATTGACTTACGGGAACACGAGCAGGATATGGTACACTGGCCCTTTAATTTGGACACGACCAACGAGTGGGAGGAGCTACATCAAGACGTGGAGACGTCTTATACAAGAACAGCCAATCAAGGGTGTGCTTGTTCACCCGGAGGGAGAGAGTTGGCGAGCGGAGTGTTACGGAGGAGAGAAGCGAAGCGGAGGAAAGTTTGGGAGATTTCGAGGAAGCGGAGACCGGAGGTGGAGAAACAGACTCAGCGAAGAAGAAGCCAGGAGGCCAACTACTTCACGAGTCGCCCAGCCATACACCCGGGGGAGGTGTATGGCTCACACAGGTACGAAATAAAATCAAGGGATGGGTCAGGCGTAAGAGTGATGCCATAGCGTGACCTGGGTATCCACCTGTCCCCGGTTTATCCCTATCCTGAGCACTAACCCCTCACATCGGCATTGAAAATAGTTGTGTTGCACGGGTTGTTGCTCCCTCACTCCTTTTTCCCAAAAGTGACAGACACATAGAATAATATACTTACACAGTGCTATCTCATTCTGTTTGTTCCGAGAGCCAAGATGGAACCAGACGAAGCACTGCATCGGCGGACTCCGGAAAGAACCCGTCGGGCTGATCCAGTACAGCCCTGCCCTAAAAAGTCCGAAAGGAGTCATTCACCGCGTCGGACCTTACCTGTCAAGAAAACGTGTTCTGATTTGTGGTATAGTAAAATAAAACCAAAGACAACAAAGACCCGCTTGTTACCTGTTCTTCCTGCGCCCGTCACAGTGGTGGAGAATGCGGGCATAAAGACCATCTCTGCAGAAAAGATGGAAACGGTGGTCGAACAACTCGTGAAAGGCCAGGAAAGACTTGAATGGGTTATAGAGCAACATTTAGTGTCAGCCCAAGCGGACAGAGAAATACTAAAGAAAGCGTTCGAAGGAAAACCGGAACAATCATGGGTCGATCCTACAGTTAGGGGAAGAACAACCGAAAGACCCATTGCACAAGGAGCACCGGCCATATCTCTCCAGAAATATAGAACCTCAAAAGATCCCGACTCATTTTTATTAAATTTCGAAAGGGCCGCTCGAGCCTGTGGGTGGCCCATAACCAAGTGGTCTTTCTTCTTGGCACCATTACTGGGGGGAGAAGCTCAGGCCGCTTATCAGGTAGCGAACCTTACCGGAGATACCCCTTATGCAGAAATAAAAAGAATCATATTGGACCATTTGGGGCTAGATCCCGAAACATATCGACTGCGTTTTCGCAAGGAGAGAGGCGCAATTGGAGAAAACCCTAAAACATTATTTGTAAGGCTAAAGATGGCCGCCGACAAGTGGCTTACTCCCTCTACTAGCAGCAAAGAGGAAATCCTCGACCGCATATATTTAGAACAATTTCTTGAGGCACTCCCCTATGCCACTCAAAAGTGGCTTAGAGAACATCACGATCTTACCACCACTCAGGCAGTAGAGATGGCCTCATCGTCCCTTGCTCACTGCACCATCAGGATTCAAGCAAGCCGGGCCGAAGACGGCTGTGATGCCAGAAACCGGTCCCCGGAAGCTTGTTTCCTTCCTGGTAAAGAATTGGCTTGGTAGTTTGGTCTGCCCTGTTCCCATGATGCACTGGGCCAGGGACAGACTAATTTGCATGTAGCCAGGTTCTGAGCTGGGATGATGCAGTGAGCTAAAAAACGGTGATGGATCAAGCCCTGATCTTTTGACTGGGTAGGAGTGTCTTGCTTAATTCAGATACTCTGTCCATCACCACCACCCCCTTTTTTAATCGTTTTGGCCACCACAAGTGTGGAAGGGTATGCTCAGATGTGAGTCCCTTGCTCACTGCACCATCAGGATTCAAGCAAGCCGGGCCGAAGACGGCTGTGATGCCAGAAACCGGTCCCCGGAAGCTTGTTTCCTTCCTGGTAAAGAATTGGCTTGGTAGTTTGGTCTGCCCTGTTCCCATGATGCACTGGGCCAGGGACAGACTAATTTGCATGTAACCAGGTTCTGAGCTGGGATGATGCAGTGAGCTAAAAAACGGTGATGGATCAAGCCCTGATCTTTTGACTGGGTAGGAGTGTCTTGCTTAATTCAGATACTCTGTCCATCACCACCCCCTTTTTTAATCGTTTTGGCCACCACAAGTGTGGAAGGGTATGCTCAGATGTGAGTCCCTTGCTCACTGCACCATCAGGATTCAAGCAAGCCGGGCCGAAGACGGCTGTGATGCCAGAAACCGGTCCCCGGAAGCTTGTTTCCTTCCTGGTAAAGAATTGGCTTGGTAGTTTGGTCTGCCCTGTTCCCATGATGCACTGGGCCAGGGACAGACTAATTTGCATGTAGCCAGGTTCTGAGCTGGGATGATGCAGTGAGCTAAAAAACGGTGATGGATCAAGCCCTGATCTTTTGACTGGGTAGGAGTGTCTTGCTTAATTCAGATACTCTGTCCATCACCACCCCCTTTTTTAATCGTTTTGGCCACCACAAGTGTGGAAGGGTATGCTCAGATGTGAGTCCCTTGCTCACTGCACCATCAGGATTCAAGCAAGCCGGGCCGAAGACGGCTGTGATGCCAGAAACCGGTCCCCGGAAGCTTGTTTCCTTCCTGGTAAAGAATTGGCTTGGTAGTTTGGTCTGCCCTGTTCCCATGATGCACTGGGCCAGGGACAGACTAATTTGCATGTAGCCAGGTTCTGAGCTGGGATGATGCAGTGAGCTAAAAAACGGTGATGGATCAAGCCCTGATCTTTTGACTGGGTAGGAGTGTCTTGCTTAATTCAGATACTCTGTCCATCACCACCCCCTTTTTTAATCGTTTTGGCCACCACAAGTGTGGAAGGGTATGCTCAGATGTGAGTCCCTTGCTCACTGCACCATCAGGATTCAAGCAAGCCGGGCCGAAGACGGCTGTGATGCCAGAAACCGGTCCCCGGAAGCTTGTTTCCTTCCTGGTAAAGAATTGGCTTGGTAGTTTGGTCTGCCCTGTTCCCATGATGCACTGGGCCAGGGACAGACTAATTTGCATGTAGCCAGGTTCTGAGCTGGGATGATGCAGTGAGCTAAAAAACGGTGATGGATCAAGCCCTGATCTTTTGACTGGGTAGGAGTGTCTTGCTTAATTCAGATACTCTGTCCATCACCACCCCCTTTTTTAATCGTTTTGGCCACCACAAGTGTGGAAGGGTATGCTCAGATGTGAGTCCCTTGCTCACTGCACCATCAGGATTCAAGCAAGCCGGGCCGAAGACGGCTGTGATGCCAGAAACCGGTCCCCGGAAGCTTGTTTCCTTCCTGGTAAAGAATTGGCTTGGTAGTTTGGTCTGCCCTGTTCCCATGATGCACTGGGCCAGGGACAGACTAATTTGCATGTAGCCAGGTTCTGAGCTGGGATGATGCAGTGAGCTAAAAAACGGTGATGGATCAAGCCCTGATCTTTTGACTGGGTAGGAGTGTCTTGCTTAATTCAGATACTCTGTCCATCACCACCCCCTTTTTTAATCGTTTTGGCCACCACAAGTGTGGAAGGGTATGCTCAGATGTGAGTCCCTTGCTCACTGCACCATCAGGATTCAAGCAAGCCGGGCCGAAGATGGCTGTGATGCCAGAAACCGGTCCCCGGAAGCTTGTTTCCTTCCTGGTAAAGAATTGGCTTGGTAGTTTGGTCTGCCCTGTTCCCATGATGCACTGGGCCAGGGACAGACTAATTTGCATGTAGCCAGGTTCTGAGCTGGGATGATGCAGTGAGCTAAAAAACGGTGATGGATCAAGCCCTGATCTTTTGACTGGGGAGGAGTGTCTTGCTTAATTCAGATACTCTGTCCATCACCACCCCCTTTTTTAATCGTTTTGGCCACCACAAGTGTGGAAGGGTATGCTCAGATGTGAGTCCCTTGCTCACTGCACCATCAGGATTCAAGCAAGCCGGGCCGAAGACGGCTGTGATGCCAGAAACCGGTCCCCGGAAGCTTGTTTCCTTCCTGGTAAAGAATTGGCTTGGTAGTTTGGTCTGCCCTGTTCCCATGATGCACTGGGCCAGGGACAGACTAATTTGCATGTAGCCAGGTTCTGAGCTGGGATGATGCAGTGAGCTAAAAAACGGTGATGGATCAAGCCCTGATCTTTTGACTGGGTAGGAGTGTCTTGCTTAATTCAGATACTCTGTCCATCACCACCCCCTTTTTTAATCGTTTTGGCCACCACAAGTGTGGAAGGGTATGCTCAGATGTGAGTCCCTTGCTCACTGCACCATCAGGATTCAAGCAAGCCGGGCCGAAGACGGCTGTGATGCCAGAAACCGGTCCCCGGAAGCTTGTTTCCTTCCTGGTAAAGAATTGGCTTGGTAGTTTGGTCTGCCCTGTTCCCATGATGCACTGGGCCAGGGACAGACTAATTTGCATGTAGCCAGGTTCTGAGCTGGGATGATGCAGTGAGCTAAAAAACGGTGATGGATCAAGCCCTGATCTTTTGACTGGGTAGGAGTGTCTTGCTTAATTCAGATACTCTGTCCATCACCACCCCCTTTTTTAATCATCGTTTTCTAGAGCACAACCGAAAAATCCCAATTATGATTTTGAGAAAACGAATAAGATGGTAGTCCGACCTGAATTTTTTTTTCCTAGAGCAAAGGAACCATCGCGGCCCCGTACATGGAGGACAGATAACGGGGGAATGTCAGGGCCACAGTGTTTTGATTGCGGAAATTGGGGACACATAGCTCGATTGTGTCCCAAAAGGAGAAATGATGAGGAGCCTATGGAGGTCGGTTACCTTCCCAAAACCGTTCTCTACTCAGCAGAAATGGGTGGCTCTTTTAGAGTAAGTGTGAGAGTAAATGGGTCCTCTGTACATGCTTTGTTAGACTCCGGCTGTCGTCAGTCGGTTATACAATCGCAACATGTGACATCATCTCAATACATTCCCCGGGGGTTCAGTGAATATTAGGTGTGTGCACGGAGATATCAAACCATACCCTATGGCCAACGTTCCCATAGAACCAGCATCGGGAAGTCCACACACGATTAGGGTAGGCGTGCTTTCCTCTTTGCCTGAAGATCTCATCATCGGAACGGACAATCCATGTTTTTTACAAATGTTTAAAAAAACATTAGATCCAGACCCTCCCAACACAATCATAGATAAGGGTCGTCCCGAGACAGACATTAGAGAAGACTATATTCACCCTAAATCATTAACCCTAAGATTTGCAAAATTGTCAAAGCATGCCACTACTCCCACCCGCGGCTCTGCTAAAGCAGCAGGATATGACTTGTATAGCGCATATGCATATGAAATACCTGCAAAAGAAAAAGACTTAGTCAAAACGGATATTCAGATTGCAGTTCCATCCGGTTGTTATGGCCGGATAGCTCCTCGCTCTGGTTTGGCCACAAAGCACTTCATCGACATAGGAGCCGGTGTTATTGATGAGGACTACAGAGGAAATGTAGGAATCCTCCTTTTTAATCTAGGGAACGAGACATTTCTAGTAAAAAAAGGAGACCGAGTGGCACAATTAGTCTGTGAACGAATAGCTTACCCCTCGTTAGAAGAACTAGATAGATTAGATCACACAGAACGTGGGTCTGGGGGTTTTGGGTCTACTGACCAAAACAAAGAGCCATTGCCTGCCCTACTATCACCAGATCCGTGGGTTATGGACAGGAGTTTTAGATTCGCACAAACTAGTGACACCACTCTTTTCAATGCATGGGAACAAGCCCACCAAGAGCTCGAGATAACAACAATTATCCCAGATTTTTGATTCAGGATAATCTGCTTTACCGTATAGGAAAAAACTCCTAGTACCCGTCTCTTTCCGAGAACAGGTGCTTTTTTTTGCCCACAGCCATCTGATAGCCGGCCATGCAGGGGCCGAATAAACTACCCAAAATATCCTCAAACATTTTTTTGGGCCAGGGATATATAAAGACACTTCATCGTACTGTAGCAAATGCGAAATATGCCAGAAATTGAACATGGTCAAACCTCCAGCGGTTCCACTTCAGCCATTGCCCATCATTGGGAAGCCGTTCGAAAGGGTCGGCATGGATCTTATTGGACCACTGCCTAAAACCCGAAAGGGATTTCAACACATATTGGTGGTGGTCGACTATGCCACGAGATTTCCAGAGGCTTTTCCCTTATCTGCGGCTAATTCGAAGCAAGTTGGTGACAAAATGGTGGAACTGTTTAGTCGAGTCGGATTTCCAAAGGAAATTTTGACGGGCCAAGGTACACCATTCATCTCCAAATTAATGAAAGACATATGCCGAACCTTGGACATCCACCAGATACGTACCTCTGTGTACCATCCTCAGACGGACGGTCTGGTGGAAAGGTATAACCGCACCCTAAATTCAACTCTCCGCAAAATGATGGAAGTTAGCGGGGCCGAATGGGATAGGATGTTACCACTGGCGCTATATACCATAAGGGCACAGAAACAGAGCAGCATGGGTGTATCGGCCTTTGAGTTGCTATATGGTCGTCAACCCCGCTCCCTTTTAGAGATGACTAAGGACGCGTGGGAAAATGAAACCCCGGAAGAAACTGCTGCAACCCTTGACTATGCTAACAGTCTCAAGTCAAAAATAGGGAAGCTGAGAGATTTAGCATTTGCGCACCTTGAAACGAGCCAAAGTCGACAGAGAGTAGCTTATGATCGCGGAAAGAAATGGAGACAGCTACAAATTAATGACTGGGCCTTGGTACTTCTGCCATCTTCCACCCAAAAATTTAAAGCAGAATGGATGGGTCCCTATATAGTGGTCGAGACAATAGGTAGACTAGCTATAAATTGCAAATAACCCCTCGCAAACAGCAGTCCTACCATATTAATCTTCTTAAAAAATGGTTGGGTCCTCCCCCGTCCGAAATACATCTAGCTGATTCTACATGGCCAACCTCATCTACATGTGACCAGCTTGCCCATAACGATGAATTGACTTCGCAGCAACAGCAAGACCTTCGGGTCACCTTGGAGAGACATGGCAATGTCTTTTCTAATATTCCCGGGAGGACCTCCCTGGCTGAACATTGTATTGTGACTCCCCCCGACAAGAAGGTTCGGATTAGACCGTATCGGGTCCCTGAAGCTAGGAGAGCGGCTATCAAAACTGAAGTTGACGAGATGCTCCGCCTCGGTGTGATACAACTCTCTAAAAGTGACTGGTCTAGCCCTATTGTCATGGTCCCAAAACCTGACGGCAGCAGACGTTTCTGCATGGACTTTCGAGCACTGAACGACATTTCACTCTTTGATGCGTATCCCATCCCTAGGGTGGATGAACTCATTGAGAAATCGGGGAACTCGAAATATATCACTACCCTCGACTTAACGAAAGGGTATTGGCAGGTCCCCCTTAGGCCGGAAGATAAAAAAAAGACTGCCTTTTCCACAGATGATGGCCATTTTGAGTTTACTGTGCTTCCCTTCGGGCTGCACGGGGCACCCGCTACGTTCCAGCGCCTAATGAACACAGTTCTCTCCGGATTGTCTGACTTCACGTCCGCCTATCTGGACGACATTGTCATCTACAGTCCAGATTGGCCCACACATCTCTGTCACCTTCACAAAGTGTTGGCGGCTCTGCAAGCTGCTGGTCTTACAGTTAACGCAAAAAAATCTAAGGTGGCCTTCCAGAAGGTTAAATATCTGGGTTACATTCTGGGACACGGACTTATCGAACCCCAGATTGAGAAGGTTCGTGCAATTGCTGACACCCGTTTCCCCGCTACTCGGAAGGAAATTAGGTCATTTTTGGGCCTAGTCGGTTATTACCGACGTTTTATACCTCAATTTGCGAATTTGGCCGCTCCACTTACTGATTCTCTGAGAAGCGTTGGAAAATCCTCCACGCCTATCCGGCCTACCGAACAAATGCTTGAGGCGTTAAGACTATTGAAGTCTATTATCACGTCTACACCTGTACTCTCATCGCCCGACTTCTTACGCCCTTTTTCTCTTCATACTGATGCCTCGGACTACGGCATTGGGGCTGTGCTATCTCAAGTGGGGGATGATGGCCATGACCATCCGATCCTGTATGTCAGCAGGAAACTGTTTCCACGCGAACTGAAATATGCAACAATAGAAAAGGAATGCCTCGCCATAAAGTGGGCTATTGACAAGCTGGCATACTATCTTGAGGGACACCGATTTGACCTATATACTGATCATGCTCCACTACTGTGGATGGCTCGCAATAAATCAAACAACGCCAGGGTTTTACGTTGGTTCCTATCTCTACAACCATATGCCTTCACTATCCATCATTGCAAAGGTTCGGATAATGTGGGGGTGGATTTCCTGTCCCGACACCCACTCCCCGATCGTGAGTGTCCTGAGGGGGAGGTGTGTAACGGCATGGGAACACCATATACTCCGGGTTATGACCGGGGGTCAATTCACCAGCTGTCAACTACTTCCTCCCCTTCTTTCTACTTCCCACAGAACGTCGATATTGACTTACGGGAACACGAGCAGGATATGGTACACTGGCCCTTTAATTTGGACACGACCAATGAGTGGGAGGAGCTACATCAAGACGTGGAGACTTCTTATACAGAGAACAGCCAATCGAGGGTGTGCTTGTTCACCCAGAGGGAGAGAGTTGGCGAGCGGAGTGTTACGGAGGAGAGAAGCGAAGCGGAGGAAAGTTTGGGAGATTTCGAGGAAGCGGAGACCGGAGGTGGAGAAACAGACTCAGCGAAGAAGAAGCCAGGAGGCCAACTACTTCACGAGTCGCCCAGCCATACACCCGGGGGAGGTGTATGGCTCACACAGGTACGAAATAAAATCAAGGGATGGGTCAGGCGTAAGAGCGATTCCATAGCGTGACCTGAGTATCCATCTGTCCCCGGTTTATCCCTATCCTGAGCACTAACCCGTCACATCGGCATTGTAAATAGTTGTGTTGCACGGGTTGTTGCTCCCTCACTCCTTTTTCCCAAAAGTGATAGACACATAGAATAATATACTTACACAGTGCTATCTCATACTGTTTGTTCCGAGAGGCAAGACGGAACCAGACGAAGCACTGCATCGGCGGACTCCGGAAAGAACCCGTCGAGCTGATCCAGTACAGCCCTGCCCTAAAAAGTCCGAAAGGAGTCGTTCACCGCATCGGACCTTACCTGTCAAGAAGACGTGTTCTGATTTGTTGTATAGTAAAATAAAACCAAAGACAACAAAGACCCGCTTGTAACCTGTTCTTCCTGCGCCCGTCACAGACATCATTCAACTTCCTATAGTCAATACAACAGCGGAGACCCCCTTCTCGTTTAGGGATAAAAAATAAAGACGAAGAAGCAGGGAATCGAGAAGGCCGAATAAAACCTTTCTCAAGCATGACGTCCAAATAGTCTCTCAAATATACATTCTCCTTTTCTGTGAGAGCATAAACCCTACTACAGGGGATCCTTGCCCCTATCTCTAGATCAATCCGGCAGTCGTAGACCCTATGTGGAGGAAGAATCTAAGCTTCCTTAGCGTCAAAGACTGTATGTAAATCCTGATAACAGGACGGTAAGCTTGAGATGATATCATTCTTCTCTATAATGTTAGGTACATTTTCAACAGCCGCCCCTAAGGGAAGCGGACAAGTAACAGGAGGAAACGTTACTGTAGAAGTTTCCCAATCTATGTCGGGGTTATGAGACCTCACCACAGGATGCCTAGGAGCACTGGAAACTGTGGAGAACAAATTAAATCAAACTGTATGTCTTCTTGATGATCAGGTTCTATCCTCATGTGCAACTGTACTGTATGATGAGTTACAGGTCCAGAGACCAGAGAGCTGCCATCTATTGTGGTAACATTACTGATTACCTCCTTCTTAGTACGGGGTATCATTTTTTCCTTTGCCCACTCCGTATCCATATAGTTCCCAGATGCACCGGAATCTATCATCACTAAAACATGCAGTCCATACTGCTCATGAGTTAGGTACGCTGACACACATAAATGATTAAGAGGTTTTATGGTGTAATCAGAGGAAGAGACTGTAAGGCCGGAACTACCCGGGATCCTCGTCTCACAGGATCCCAGGCTTTCTAGTTTCCAGAGTGCTTTGATTGTGTGGGTTTAATGGGACATGACTTAAGGAAATGGCCTGCTTTGCCATAATATAAGCAGAGTCTGAGTGTTCTTCTTCTCTGTCTCTCTTCGGGTGTGAGTGGACCCCTTACGATGCCTATCTGCATGGGCTCACTGTCTTCATTTGTCTTCTCGGGAGTGCTCTTTTTTTCCTTAATAGTGACATACCTGGATTCAAACTTCCCTCTCTCTTTTTTCCTTTCCTGTATTTGATGTTCTATTTTAACAACTAAATCAATGAGATCTGTACAGGATTCAGGCAAGTCGACTATTTGTGATAGGGCATCTTTCAGGTCATCTCTCAAACCCCTGTAAAACAACGTACTGCGTTTCTCTTCAGGCCAGTTGGATTCAACCACCAACCTGCGAAATGATGTTATGTACGCAACAAGATCCTGATTCCCCTGTTTAAGGCCCAACAACTCAGTATCAGAGGAATGGGTATACATATGTCTATCAAACAATTTACGAAATTCCCTCTTGAATGCTGGAAAACTGTGCAACAGTGGATCGTCTCTGTCCACCAAAGGAATGGCCCAATCAGCCGCATAACCACTCAGGTATGATATAACGAAAGCAACTCAGGCCTGGTCAGATGGAAAACATTGAGCCTTACAAGAAAAATGCAGCTGGCATTGACTAAGGAATGCTGCACACAGGGCCGCTTCCCCGGAAAACCTCTCAGGGGGTGCTAAAGGGATGGAGGGAGGAGTGGTGACCTGCACCACTGGTGGTCCCACACTCGATCCACCTCCCGAGGCTCCTGAAGTTTGTTGACGCTGAAGAGTATCCACTCTAGTAGCTAAGGCTTGAGTTTCAGCTTGTAAATTCCCTATCATACCGGCGATATCCGCCAGTGACACTGATCCCAATTCCATGACGCTCGGGCAGAACACACCACTTGGGCTTTGCGTTCTGTAATGATTTCCAGTCTTGTTCCGCAGGAGCGTCAGGAATCCGGAGAATAATCCTCAACCTTCCCCTATGGCCTTTCGACTCTATCAGACTCTAGAGTACCGAATGGCTCGCCAGGGGAAAACAGGGAAACAAAACAAGGAAAGGTTGGGGAAGACAATAGGTCTTGGCTGTGGACTTCAGAGTGGACGCTTGGTGAAACACAGGCTGTAAGGGAAGGAAGATATTACCGTCTACACTTGATAAGAGCACAACGTATTTGCACAATGTCTATTACATAAATATGAACATCACCTACCACAACTAAACATCTGTACTTTGGGACATGGTTGAAGGGTAGAATAAGGTGTTCGTGTTTCTGTGCACAACAGGACAAAAGATAATCAAAACTCTATTCCAACCTACGTTATCATGTGAAAGGAAATAGTGTAGAAATCTCACTTTGCTATTTTCTGGATAAACTGGAAGAACATCCAATTCTTCTTTCAAGGCTGGATACGTGAATACGAGCCTCTACCTTGCAGTATGTAAAGGGTCATCTGCCACATAAGAATCACACTTAATTATCCACTCTTGTAACCCCCCTGATATATTGTAATAAAAGCAGCGCAAGGCGCTGTTACCGTGATTCTTGTAGTTGAGCCTTGAAATCACACCAGACTCTGGTCCACGCAAGTTCCCCAAAATGATACCAAAGGGGGGAACGGTGTGAGGATACACACAATGGGAGTCAGCTTTGATCAGGGAACCAATGTACTAATGATCGGCAGTGCCCGGCCGGATGGCGGGGATAGACCCGGCCGCCGGGTGGAGCACCAGGAGTAGGGGAGAGAATGGAGTGGCTGTGCCCAGCCGGATGGCGGGGAATAGACCCGGCCGCCGGGCGGAGCACCAGTAGTGGGGGAGAGAATGGAGTGGCTGTGCCCAGCCAGATGGCGGGGAATAGACCCGGCCGCCGGGCGGAGCACAAGGATACGGGATCTAATCAGAAAAAACAAACACGGACTGAATAACCCGAGATAAGGGTCAAAGACGAACAACACAGAATATACTGACTTCAAGTCGGGAAAGGACAGGGCGGCAAAGTAACTGTAGGAACAGCCCCCGAATAGCCGCCGAACGCAAACACCCTCACGGAGGAGGCAGATAGCAAACAGGAAACGTAGAACCAAAGGGAAACCGGAAGCCAGGCAAAATGAACCGGGACAGAACACTCGGAAGTCAGGCTAGACGCAAGAACGCAAAGCGGCGTTCCGTTGATCTAAGGCGTCTTATATACTGTCATGATTAAAGGTACAGATCGAGTGGGACGTCGGGGCATGACAGTTCATCGACCATCCACCAGGCACCACAGACGGTCTCCGGCCCCTCAGAAACACCAGCCAGCCCTCCATGTCCAACTGGAAACTGATCACGGCTGCTGACACTGCCTCGACCATGAAAAACATCCACTCGGGGACCCCCAACAACCCCTGCCCCCTCACATCTACCACAGAGCCACAGCGCCATCGCACCCAAACTACAATGCACCATTAATACCACCTTCAAAACAGGCACTGTCCCAGATGACTGGAAGAGTGCAGAAGTCAGACCCCTGCTCAAGAAGCCCACAGCTGACCCCACCAACCTCAAGAACTATCGGTCCATCTCCTTTCTCCCCTTCGCAGCCAAAGTTGCAGAGAAAACAGTCAACAGGAAACTGACACGATTTATTGAAGCGAACGCTGTCCTCAACCCGTCCCAATGCGGATTCTGAAGCAACCACAGCACAGAGACTGCCCTACTCGCCGCCACAGAAGACATCTGCACCCTCCTGGACCAAGGCCACTCTGCAGCCCTAATCCTACTCAACCTATCAGCTGCCTTCGACACTGGCTCCCACTGCACACTAGTCGCCCGACTACACGACACAGGCATACAAGGAACAGCCCTGGACTGGATCCAATCATTCCTCACAGGAAGAAGCCAAAGGATAAGACTCCTACCCATCATCTCCGACCCCACAAAAATCACCTGCAGAGTCCCACAGGGTTCATCACTGAGCCCCACCCTTTTCAACATCAACATGGCCCCCCTCACAGCCATCGTCCGACACCACGGCCTCAACATTGTATCCTACACTGACGACACTCAGCTCGTCCTCTCCCTCACCAAAGACCCCACCACTGCCAAACTCAACTTCCAGAAATGATTGCAGGACGTCGCAGTCTGGATGACCAACAACTCTCTGAAGCTGAACGCCAAGAAGACAGAAGTCCTTGTCCTCAGTACCACCCCTTCTGCATGGGACAGCACCTGGTGGCCGATCGCCCTCGGAAGCCTACCTACCCCCTCAGACCATACCAAGAACCTTGGCATTTTACTCGACTCATCACTCACCATGAACCAACAGGTCAACGCCGACACCTCCAGCTGCTTCAACACCCTCCGCAAGACCGTCAAATGGATCCCACCTGAGTCAAGGAAGACTATCACCCACGCACTCATCACCAACAGACTGGACTATGGAAATGCACTCTACGCCGGCATCAACAAGTCCCTACTTCGCAAACTCCAGACAATACAGAACACCGCCGCCAGACTCGTCCTCGGCATCCCCCGACACGAACACATCAGCCAACACCTACGAAGTCTCTACTGGCTCCCAGTGGAGAAAAGAGTCACTTTAAAAATCCTCACTCACGCCTACAAATGCCTACACAATAACGGACCCAAATACCTCAATGACAGAATCAACTTCCACGAACCCAAACCAAACCTCTGATCTTCCAACCTCGCACTTGCCGAAACCCCACGTATCAACAGAGCCAGACAGGTGGAAGATCCTTCTCCCACATTGCAGCCAAGACATGGAACGAGCTACCGGCAGACATCAGACGCCCCCCTCCCTGAACACCTTCAGGAAGACCCTCAAAACCTGGCTATTCAGCGAAACAGATCTGAGGACCCCCCTCAGCGCATTGAGACCCTCAAAGGTGAGTAACGCACTTACAATTCCCTGATTGATTGATTGGTTCACCCCCACCTCCGAGAATCCAAGCACACATTCCGATGACTCGAGAAAGTTTGGAGGAACAACAAAACCCCCGAAGCATGCTCCGTCTACAAGACAGCCATGACAGAACCCCACCAACTCATCAGAAACACGGAGAAGAACTATATCCAGAACAGGATACTCACCAACTCCAGCAACTCTAAGGAACTCTTCGCCATCATACAAGAATTCACGAAACCCCCCAGCAAATCTTCCGACACCCCCTCCCAGGAGCTCTGCAACAAACTCGGCTCCTACTTCCATCTCAAGATCAGAACTCTCTACAGCAACTTCATTGAGCAGAACCTAGACACGACCCTACTCCTCCAACTGACAATGCAACTCATCCCACCATCACCACCAGGTCCCCCATTACCACAGAAGACACTGCCAAGACCATGGGAAGCATACACTCAAGAGCACCTACCCATCCCTGCCCACCCCATATCTTCGACAGAGCTGCCTTCACCATCGCACGCAAACTACAATGTACCATCATCTGCTCCCTGGCAACAGGCACTTTCCCCGATGACTGGAAATGCGCAGAGGTCAAGCCCCTCCTGAAGAAGCCCACTGCAGACCCGACGGACCTCAAAAACTACCGACCCATCTCTCTCCTCCCCTTCACAGCCAAATTCACCTCAAAGATCATCAACAACCGGCTCATTAACTTCATAAAAGCCAACTAGATCCTCGACCCTTCCCAAGCTGGATTCTGTAGCAACCACATCACAGAGACCACCCTCCTATCCACCATGGATGACATCCGCACCATCATGGACCAGGGCCACATGGCAGCCCTCATCCTACTAGACCTCTCAGCAGCTTTTGACACCGTCTCCCACCGCACACTAACCTCCAGACTCCACAACACCGGCATTTTGGGAACCGCCCTCGACTGGATTCACTCCTTCCTCACCGGCTGAACCCAAAGAATCAGACTCCCACCCTTCCTCTCTGAACCCACAGAGATCAGCTGTGGAGTACCCTAAAGATTATCACTCAGCCCACGCTCTTCAACCTCTACATGGCCCCCCTCGCAACAATCGCCAGAAAGCACGTCTAATAATATCCTCCACTGATGACACCCAGCCAATCCCCTCCCTCACCAACTAACCCAACATCACTAGACTCAGCTTTCAGGAAGCTATGAAAGATGTTGCCTTCTGGATTAGCAACAGCTGCCTAAAGCTCAACTCAGAAAAAATGGAATTCCTTGTCCTCGGATCCATCCCCTCAGCATGGGACAATACCTGGTGGACCGCCACCCTCGGCGAGCATCCCAATCCCACAGACCACGCTCACAACCTCGGCATCATACTTGACACCTCCCTCACGATGCACTGACAGACCAACACCGTGTCCTCCACATGCTTTAACACCGTACGCAAAACCTTTAAATGGATCCCCTCGAATCCAGAAGGATCGTCACCTACATAACCCAAGCACTCATAACAAGCAGACTGGACAACGGGAACACCCTCTATGCCGGAGTAAACAAATCTCTAACCTCAAACTCCAGACTTTCCAGAACTCCGTAGCAAGACTTGTTCTCGCCATCCCACAACAACACCACATCACCCAACACCCAACACCTACACAAGAACTCCAGTGGCTCCCTGTCGAAAAGAAAGTAACCTTCAAGCTTCTCACTCATGCCTACAAATCCGTCCACCACATCAGACCCCAATACCTCAACGAATGAATCTCCTTCTCCGCATCCAAGAGAAGTCTCCGATCCGCAGATCTTGCCCTAGCCGAATTTCCATGCATTCGCAGAACCAGAGTGGGGGGCGATCATTCTCTTACATCGCAGCCACGACATGAAACAAACTCCCACTCAGCATTAGACAAACCCCCACTTTGCAAGCCTTCAGGAAGAGCCTGAAGGCCTGCCTCTTCGGATGAGACGAAGCTGCGCAAACTCCCCCCCCCCCCCCCCGCCCTCCACACCTTGAGACCCTTGTGGGTGAGTAATGTGGTTCACAAATCTCTGATTGATTGATTGAGCCTCATGAGTTTACTTTGTGTTCAGGATTGAGCTATGTGCATTAGTCTGAATCAGTTGTAATGCACTACAGATGTGATGTCACAGTACTTGATGACATCATGGGATCTCAAAAGTACATTGAGTTAAGGTTTGTTGATCCTTTATTGTGTAACTACTGAAGTATCTCAGAGCCATCGTGCAACATTCTGTCACCCTCATAGGGCCTGATTTTCTGCTTTCCACAAATCCAAATATTAAGAAATGACAAGATTTGTATCAAAGCTTTTGTTTTGTTATGTTATTATGCTTTTGTTTATGTTTCACAGTCACCTCAATAGAAATTGTTAACTCGTTGACCATTGTCTGTTTTTTATGTCAGTAATGTGAGTTTCTGTCATATTCTGTCCTTCCGGGCTTCCTGGTGACAGTTGATGCAAATGGCTGAAAATGAGGTACTGTCAATTGGTGAGATCAAAGCGGCGTGTCCGATTACAGCTCCTTTCTAAGTAGCCAGGCTTTGCACGGTTGTAATCAATAGAAAACTGTCAATACAGAAGATCTGATCTTGGGATATTGACAGAGTTTACAGTCTCCATTGAAAATTTCACCTTCACAGACGATAGGGCCAATCTGGCCTTGTTATGTCCTCCTCCAAGACAGAAAAAAAATAGCTCCCCCTAACGACAGCTCGCACATTATGGTGGCCGTGATAATATTTCACACTGTGGAACTCTGATAAACTTACATAAAAGACATTATTTCATCTGCATGAGGCAGACTCACAAATATCTTTGCAATTTGTGTCTGTGATGGAATATAGAGTTATAACAGAGAAGGAGGAAAGGCGAGCAACGAATAACGGTAGAACACACTGATAAGATTACGACTCCTTTGCTTCGGTCACTGTTTACTGATAGATTTAGAAAATATCACTTACACATTGTGAGAAGGCACCGATGCAGACTGAGAATGCAGAGCTCCAAGGGTGAGACTGCACAAAAGGAAGGTGAAGATGCTGAGAAGAAAGGTGAACAGGCACGTTAAGGGGGTGAGAATGCACTCATGCCACAAGGGAAGTGATAAACTTAAACAAGATAATACAATTCCTGATGCAGGAATAGAAAGATTTATGTCAGAATTAATAATTAATTTATAAAGAAATAATACTGTTACAGGGGGGCCGTAATAATGAAACTTGATACTGATAACTGACAGAGAGAATCCTAAAACAAACCTGCTACCACAAAATCTATCCATAACCTAAACCCAAACCATAATGTTATGTTATTTATGTTATGTTATTTAATCTTGTAACGTGCACAGATACTCCGAGGAGTGTCCCGGCGCGAGCCAACGGAGGAAAAGAAAGGATACAGAGAAGTGATGCTAAAGTTAGTCAAACTGGAAGGTCTTCAGTTTTTTTTAAAAGACCAAATTCCTGAATGCTGCGGAGAGCCAAAGGATGTGAGTTCCAGATCGTAGCCGCTCTCACAACCAGTGAGCTGCCCCCCATTCTTGTAAGCCGAAAGTGAGGAGTATATGCCAGGCACTGAGATGATGATCTCAGGTGTTTGGCAGGAGTGTAAAACAGGAACCTTTTCTGGAGATACACAGGACCCTGGGCATGCAGAGCACGATGGGCTAAAGTCAATGCTTTAAATTTGACGTGATTGGCCACCGGCAGCCAGTGTAATTGACGCAGACACTGCCGAACACTGCTTCTCACAGGGATGTTAAACACAAGTCTAGCAGCAGCCATGCCCCTTTTTACACCTCTCTGCAACGCAGCTTTGTGGCGCTTACTGGAGGTACGTAGTGGGCTAGTTGGACCCCAGGAACCCTCAGCATTCAAGGGGACTTAATCTCCCAACTTAAAACACGCCACGGGCGTGTTTGCACAGTGGTGAAGAGAGGGGGCGGAGCCTGAGGTGACATGTGTGCAAACACGCCCTGGGGCATGCTTTAAGTTGGGGAATTAATTCCCCTTCAATCCTGAGGGCCCCTGGGGACCAACTAGGCCACCACGTACCTCAAGTAAGCACCACAGGCCTGCATTGCAGAGAGGTGGGCCAGGCCATGCCCCTTTTAACACTTCTCTGCAACACAGCTCTGTGGCGCTTACTGGAGGTACCTGGTGGTCTAGTGTGCCCCCAGGGACCCACAGTATTGAAGGGGAATTAATTCCCCAACTAAAAAACGTGCCACAGGGTGCGTTTGCAGAGTGTTGCTGGGAGGGGGTGGGGCCTCCGGCATGATCGCGTGTTTTTTAAAATGATTTATTTTTAAGAAGGGGGCTGTGTGGCCCCCCTTCCTTTCCTATTGTATGGGCCCTGGGGACCCCTTCCCCCAGGCCTGACCCCTATTTTTGTTAAAAATGGATGGGGGCTGCTTGACCCCCCTTCTGAGGCCATATTCGGCCCTGGGGACCCCATTCCCCGGGGCATAGCCACTGTTTTTTTAAAATATATATTTGGAGGGGGATGCGTGGCCCCCCTCCTCAGGCCATTTATGGCCCCGGGGATCCCATCCCCAGGGCCGGCCTTTGCTTTAAAAAATATATATATATATTATGGGCGGGCGCGTAGCCCCCCTCCCGGGCCACTTCTGTCCTCGGGGACCCCATCCCCCGGGGCCTGGCCATTGCTTTTTTTTTAGGGGGGCGTGTGGCCCCCCTCCTCAGGCCTTTGAGATGTCATCAGTGATGTCATGAGGGATGTTACTGACCATGTCATGAGTGATGTAATATGTGACGTCATCAGCAGTGCATTGCAGGCGCGTTAGTTATCGTTAGCTCACCTAACTATAACGGGTGAATTTCTCTGGTTTTATATGAGTCAAACTAACTATAACGTACCTGAAACCTATGGTTTTTTAGTGAATTTCAAACGTTTTTTTTAATTGCTAATTCCTTACTATTTCAACAAAAAGAGAGGAATCATACACTCTTAGTCCCCAATTATAAAGAATTAAACAAGAAAAGAGTGCAAGGACTCTAATAACAATAACAAGAGCAGGGAAACAGGGAAACAGGGATACACAAGACCAATATGGGTTGTATAGAAAGCCCTCACTCACTAACCTGGTTGGTGACATGCTTCATCATAGGGCCCCACTGGGAGAGGCCGAATGCCTTCCCAGTGTGCTTCAATGCCAGATTTACTGCGGAGCGGGTATTTGTGAGACATATTTTTTTAATTGGACATATTAAAAACAATGTGTTGGAAAACAAGCCAAATAGATTGTTTAGCTATTTACAGATAGTTTACAAGTGGGTCAGTGTATCTGGAAATAGCTAAATAATCTATTTAGCTTGTTTTTCAACACATTGTTTTTAATATGTCCAATTGATCAAACATTAAATAATTTTTTGATACAACTTAGACATTTTTAATCTTCACCACCACCACTATCACTTATCATTCACCATCTCACAAATACCCGCTCAGCAGTAAATCTGGCGTTGAAGCACACTGGGGAGGCATTCGGCCTCTCTCAGTGGGGCCCTATGATGAAGCATGTCACCAACCAGATTGGTGAGTGAGGGCTTTCTATACAAACCAAATTGGTCTTGTGTATCCCTGTTTCCCTGCTCTTGTTGTTGTTATTAGAGTCCTTGCACTCTATAATTCCATACTATAACATCTGTAAAACCTATGTCTTTTTCAGTGAATTTCGAAGGATTTTTTAAACGTTAATTTCATATTTTAATATTTATAAAACCTATGTTTTTTCTATTTTTTTGTAAAATTTTGGAACTCTATTATCCTTTTTTTTACTTTAAAAAATATGTAATGTTTTATATCTTCTAAAAAAAAAATATGTATATCTTTTTTTTTTTTAGAAAACTGCAGTCCCATACCAGTAGTATACCAAGCTCCATCACCACGCAAATCCTGTCCGCCATATTGCTAAACTCGTAAATGATGCGCATTTCGTATCCAATGGGTTTGTGGCACCGCATCCCGTGTAGCACCATATACGTATGAGGTCGCGCCAGCTGCTACTTTGATATCCGATGGGTACTCAGTACCAAGCTGCGTGTTACATCATGTACGTATGGGGTCGCGCCCGCTGCGCGTTTTGTATGCGACGTGTGCATGCTGCCAGGCCCCGGGTTACGTCATAGACGTATGGTGTCGCGCCGAGTACGCCATTCCCTCATTTTTTTATGTCTCAAATCTATATCTAAATCAGTTTGAAGTATATATGAGAGCAAGCGATAATCTAAAATATTTTAAACATTTATATATTTCTTACTGTAATAAACTTACATTATGATAAATATATTTTCTCAAAATCGCGTCGGGTGTGGCCTCCTTGCGCGCTCGATGCGCAATTGCCATGTGACCTTAAAAAAAAGCATTTGATTGGTTCATATAATTTCCCATAGTAACAGTTGGAGGACCCCACCCATTTTAGTCATTCTCTCTACAGCGTTTGATGAGAGACACCTCTTCTGCTTAGACAGCTTTTTTGAAAAGTTTTTTGCTGTGTACACATATCTTATACTACACAAAACATGCAACGACCATCTTGATCAATATTCATGGACTGTACATTAGCCTTCCACGTATGATGGCCATGCATCTGAAACATTACATCAAAAAACAAATGTGTGCTACACGATGCCCCTGGTGTGTCTGTGTGTGCATTATTGTGCTGCCTTTCGGCCTGGGTATTGGTGGCTCGAAGAGGTATCATCAGCCATGGGCAGAGTGCACATCCTAGATCACATGTGACAATCAGAAAAGAGTAATGTGTAGATTTGTGCTGCAGTATGCTCTGTTGTCAGGCTTTCAAGTATAGCAGTGTGTCATATGTGACACTTTCATATTAACGTTTGAAATGCATTGCTTGACTGTAATGAGCGTTATTACTGTGTATGACGTAGCCTCACTGCTGATCCTCCCTCCATCCGAGCACATTCACATGTGTGCGCTTCGTGATAGAACACTGTCAATAATACCGCACACCATTGACATGCGTGCCTGCGCATATCCACAAGCTTGACAACGACATGTGATGTTGGCCATTCAATGTTTTCGAACAGCATATCGTTAGCGATAGTTGCTGCCCTCCCAGTACATGCTACATTTATGTAAATTGCGCATTCTGCTACATCAAAACTGCAACAGGGATACACACATAAGTACACTTCCTGGCCAGGCAGGAACTGAACAATGCCCAGGTCCCTGGAATATTTATTCACACCCCTACACTGCCCTGGCATACACAAGCTGAGCCCACTTTGCGTACGTATAAATAGTGACGACGCCACATGTCCCAGTTCTTCCACCCCGCCTCAAGTGATATGGCCATATCCACCTCACATATCACAATGTGCAATAAAAAAAAGGGATCCATGAGGTGTACACCATCCTGGCAATCAACACTGGATATGAATTGTGAACCCTACTGGCTGTCGTGTTTGGAAAGAGATCCATGAGGTGTAGACCATCCTGGCAATCCACACTGGATATGAATTGTGAACACTGCTGGCCGTCGTGTTTGGACACACAACAATAACAGCAGGTGAGCATTGGGGCCTGGGTGCACAGGGGCTGCAATTGAGCACGCTGCTGCGGGAGGGGTGGGGTGTATCAGCCTGGGTGCGCAGGTGCAAACAAGCGATGTTGCTGTGCGTAACAATTTGATCTCTGACATCATTCAGTCACATCTCTGTCTCATTTTAAGGACCTGCTGGACCGTACTGTAGGCCTGAGCCAGCGGGTAGTGCTGCCCTACAGAAAAGTGGTGTTGACTTTTGGAACACTGTAGTGAACTAATTACTAAGTGTGCATGCACACAGGCTTGCACCACTGCATTACACATGCACATTATGCTTCTAGCATGCGCTCAGTTCCTTTTTTTATGTGAACATTGGCATAACATATTATTATTTAACCTTGTGTATTCTTGTGCACTCCAACTCCTCTTTGAACCACGATTACCACTAACAGTTGGCAGATCATACTTCAAAAAGGAAGGATGCACTCAATTGGTGTTCTCTATTAAGATTAAAATAAACCTTCATTTACCTTAAGACGTTTCCAGCATTATAATATTTCTCCCTTTTCAGACACTGAGTTGGTTGCGCTAAAATGGGCGGAGCGAGTGCTCACCCCATAACGATGCCCTGGGCATTCTGGCGCCTTCCATCATGGTATCAAGACACCGTCCCCGACCGGAGACCTGCTGTGCCACCCCGAGAGAGGCACCCTGGAATAGGAGTCGGAGCTTGCACCGGCACGTTGTTGGACACACCGATGGTGGCAGGTGAGCAGTGAAGCCTCGGTGCACAGGAGCTGCAATTGAGCACAGTGCGGGTGAAGAGGCAGGGGTGCAGCAACCTGGGTGCACAGGTGCAGGCAAGCAATGTTGCCATAGAAAATAATGTAATCTCTGGCCTCATTCATATCTGTTTCATTTTAAGGACTTGCTGGACTGCACTCTTTCTCGTGGACCCCAGCATCCCAGACACACGGGTGACGGGATGTGAACAGTAAGGGCTGGGTGCGGTAGGCCGACGCTCTGTCTCCTCCTCCCTCTGTTCTTTTGACTCTCCCTCCCTTTCCCCTTTCCATCCACTCCATCTCTGTCCCATTCTCACTATCTTCCTTTCATTCTGACTACCTTTCTTTTTCTCTTGGACATGGCACACATACTTATGTTTCTTTTTTGTCTTGCAGGTTTTGTACAATGCTTCCGGAGGAGGCCCACCCACTTATTTCAGGTTATACTGTTGTTTGTTTGAATACATTTGCGTTTCCATTAATTTGTTTTGTTTTAATAAAGGTTATTTTTTTTTACCAATAAATAAGTGAGTGTATGGGTCTTCTTTTTCTGCCAACACTTGTCTATAGTTTATTGTGAAAATTGGCGGTTTACAGGAGGTTATGAGGGGAAACATTTGTAATTTTGCAGGGCACCTACCAACTATAAACCAACAGACTATTACATAAATGAAGCCTGGGTAATTCTACAACTGCAAGGGTTCTATGAGTGTATCACTTTATAACACCATGAGTACTGCCGGTGAGAATACAGAACCAATAAGGCACTGCCTAGGGCCACCGAGGCTTCAGAGACTGGCGAGGCCCACCCTGCATATTTAAGTAAAGCCCCGGAGGGTGTCGAATCCCGGACTTGAGTTGGCCTCAAATCCCCCCAAACAATTAGTAAACAATACCCAATACCTCCCACGTCTAATTTACATGTGAGATGAAGGTCCCCAGTGCTGCAGAGACCCCGCAATTTACTAATAGGATTGGCCCGGAACATTACACACCAGGGGGCTCATTTAAATGAACGGGTGAAACCCAGCTTCATTATTTTTCTCCATTTTTACCATCCGGATCCATCTTATTGAAGCGATACATGGTTTTCCTCCTCTCGCTTCAACGAGGCAAACAAGGATTTGTTATCACAGGGTGGAAGCCATTCTCCCGCCCTGTAATAGCAAACATAAATGTCCCGCAGATGCACACCCGAGGACATTGTATGAGCTGCACCTGGGAGGTGGTGCTCCCTAGGGCCATGATGCATTGGCGACTGCATAACTACAGAATTAGTATAAACGCATACTAACACTACTTGCACATGTGTAGTACAGCAACCAGAGTGTAGTGAAGAGGCAGAGGAAGCCGAAAATCAAAAAATATAAACTCTACCACAGGTCGGGTGACATAGTTCAATGAGCCGACGACCCTGGGATGAGTAGAAACAGCTTCACGAAGAAAACGGGTCCTCAGCAGAACGCAAGCAAGCTCGAAATATTGGTGAGTGTTGCCTTCTTTTTACCTTCTCCCGCTCGTCACCAAATTTATGTAGTGAAGAGGCAGA